>NW_027667734.1:0-600000 GCF_963924665.1 Micromys minutus | reverse complement strand
GGCAAGATTGCAGAAATTTCACTTACTTCAGGGTAATAAGTCAGAATTTTTTCTTATTTTGGGGCAAAAAAGACAGAAATTCCCTTTGTTTTGGGGAAAAAAGACAGAAATTCCACTTATTTAGAGGCAAAAAAGCAGAAATTCCCCTTATTTTGGAGCAAAAATTTAGAAATTTCCCTTTTTTATGGCAAAAAAGTATGCATTCTTTTTATTTTCGTGCAAAAAGGCAGAAATTCTCCGTATTTTGAAGCAATATTGCAGAAATTCCTCTAATTGTGGGGCAAAAAGGTAGAAATTGCCTATATGTTGGGCTAAAAAGACAGAAATTCTCCTTATTTTGCGGCAAAACTCCGAAATTCCACTTATTTTGGAGCAAAATTCTAGAAATTTCCCTTATTTTGGGGCAAAATTGCAGAAATTTCACTTACTTCAGGGTAATAAGTCAGAATTTTTTCTTATTTTGGTGCAAAAATACAAAAATTCCCTTTGTTTTGGGGGAAAAAGACAGAAATTCCACTTATTTAGAGGCAAAAATGCAGAAATTCCCCTTATTATGGAGCAAAAATGAAGAAATTTCCCTTTTTTATGGCAAAAAGTTATGCATTCTTCTTATTTTCAGGCAAAAAGGCAGATATTCCCCATATTTTGGAGCAAAATTGAAGAAATTCCCCTAAATGTTGGGCAAAGAGGCACAAATTGCCTATATGTTGGGGCAAAAAGACAGAAATTCTTCTTATTTTGGGGCAAAATTCCAGAAATTACCTTATTTTGGGGCAAAATTGCAGAAATTTCACTTATTTTGGGGCAAAATTGCAGAAATTTCACTTATTTTGGGGCAAAATTGCAGAAATTTCACTTATTTCAGAGAAAAAAGGCAGAAATTTTCCTTATTTTGGTGCAAAAAGCAGATATTCCTAATATTTTGTGGCAAAAATGCAGAAATTCCCCTTATTTTGAGGTAAAAAGGCTGAAATTCGCATTATTTTGGGGCAAAAAGGCAGAAATTTCCCTAATTTTGGAGCAAAAGTGCATTAATTTCACTTACTTAAGGGTAATAAGTCAGAATTTTTCCTTATTTTGGGGCAAAGAAGACAAAAATTCCCTTTGTTTTGGGAGAAAAACACTAAAATTCCACTTATTTAGAGGCAAAAAAGCAGAAATTCCCCTTATTTTGGAGCAAAAATGAAGAAATTTCCCTTTTTTATGGCAAAAAGGTATGCATTCTTCTTATTTTCGGGCAAAAAGGCAGAAATTCTCGGTATTTTGGAGCAAAATTGCAGAAATTCCCCTAATTGTGGGGCAAAAATGCAGAAAATCTCTATATGTTGGGGCAAAATGACAGAAATTCTCTTTTTTTGGGGGCAAAACTCAGAAATTCCACTTATTTTGTGGCAAAATTGCAGAAATTTCCCTTATTTTGGGCCAAAATTGCAGAAATTTCACTTATTTTGGGGCAAAAAGGCAGAAATTTCACTTATTTCAGGGAAAAAAGGCAGAAATTTTCCTTATTTTGTGCAAAAAGGCAGAAATTCTTAATATTTTGTGGTAAAAATGCAGAAATTCCCCTTATTTTGAGGTAAAAAGACTGAAATTCCCCTTATTTGGGGGGAAAAAGGCAGAAATTTCCCTTATTTTGGGGCAAAATTGAAGAAATTTCACTTACTACAGAGTAAGAAGTCAGAATTTTTCCTTATTTTAGGGCAAAAAAGACAGAAATTCCCTTTGTTTTGAGGGAAAAAAACAGAAATTCCACTTATTTAGAGGCAAAAAAATAGAAATTCCCTTTATTTGAAAGCAAAATAGAAGAAATTACATTTTTGATGGCAAAAAGGTATGCATTCTTCTTATTTTCGGGCAAAAAGGCAGAAATTCCCCGTCTTTTGGAGCAAAATTGCTGAAATTCCCCTAATTGTGGGGCAAAAAGGCAAAAATTTCCTATAAGTTGGGGCAAAAAGACAGAAATTCTCCTTATTTTGAAGGAAAACTCAGAAATTCCTCTTATTTTGAAGCAAAATTCCAGAAATTTCCCTTATTTTAGGACAAAATTGCAGAAATTTCACTTATTTTGGGGCAAAATTGCAGAAATTTCAATTGTTTCAGGAAAAAAAAGCAGAAATTTTCTTATTTTGGGGCAAAAAGGCAGAAATTCCTAATATTTTGTGACAAAAATGCGGATATTCCCCTTATTTTGAGGTAAAAAGGCTGAAATTCCCCTTATTTGGGGCAAAAATGCAGAAATTCCCCTTATTTTGAGGTAAAAAGGCTGAAATTCCCCTTATTTGGGGGCAAAAAGGCAGAAATTTCCCTTATTTTGGGGCAAAATTGCAGAAATTTCACTTACTTCAGGGTAATAAGTCAGAATTTTTCCTTATTTTGGGCAAAAAAGACAGAAATTCTCTTTATTTTGGGGGAAATAGACAGAAATTCCACTTATTTAGAGGCAAAAAAGCAGAAATTCCTTTTATTTTGGAGCAAAAATGAAGAAATTTCCCATTTTTTGGCAAAAAGGTATTCATTCTTCTTATTTTCGGGCAAAAAGGCAGAAATTACCCGTATTTTGGAGCAAAATTACAGAAATTTCCCTAATTGTGTGGCAAAAAAACAGAAATTCTCTATATGTTTGGGCAAAAATACAGAAATTCTCTTTATTTTGTGGAAAAACACAAAAATTCCACTTATTTTGGGGCAAAATTCTTGAAATTTCCCTTATTTTGGTGCAAAATTGCAAAAATTTTACTTACTTCAGGTTAATAAGTCAGAATTTTTCCTTATTTTGGGGCAAAAAAGACAGAAATTCCCTTTGTTTTGGGGGAAAAAGACAAAAATTCCACTTATTTAGGGGCAAAAAAGCAGAAATTCCCCTTAATTTGGAGCAAAAATGAAGAAATTTCCCTTTTTTATGGCAAAAAGGTATGCATTCTTCTTATTTTCGTGCAAAAAGGGAGAAATTCCACGTATTTTGGAGCAAAATTGCAGAAATTCCCCTAATTGTGGGGCAAAAAGGCAGAAATTGCCTATATGTTGGGGCAAAAAAACAGAAATTCTCCTTATTTTGGGGCAAAACTCAGAAATTCCACTTATTTTGGGGCAAAATTCCAGAAATTTCCCTTATTTTGGGGCAAAATTGCAAAAATTTCACTTATTTCAGAGTAAAAAAGCAGAAATTTTCTTATTTTGGGGCAAAAAGGCAGAAATTCCTAATATTTTGTGGCAAAAATGCAGAAATTTCCCTTATTTTGAGGTAAAAAGGCTGAAATTCCCTTTATTTGAGGGCAAAAGGCAAAAATTTCCTTTATTTTGTGGCAAAATTGCAGAAATTTCACTTATTTCAGGGTAATAAGTCAGAAATTTTCCTTATTTTGGGGCAAAAAAGACAGGAATTCCCTTTGTTTTGGGGGAAAAAGACAGAAATTCCTCTTATTTAGAGGCAATAAAGCAGAAATTCCCCTTATTTTGGAGCAAAAATGAAGAAATTTCCCTTTTTTATGGCAAAAAGTTATGCATTCTTCTTATTTTCGGGCAAAAAGGCAGAAATTCCCTGTATTTTGGAGCAAAATTGCAGAAATTCCCTTAATTGTGGGACAAAAATGCAGAAATTCTCTATATATTGGGGCAAAAAGACAGAAATTCTCCTTATTTTGTGTCAAAACTCAGAAATTCCACTTATTTTGGGGAAAATTCCAGAAATTTCCCTTAATTTGGGGCAAAATTGCAGAAATTTCACTTAATCTTGGGCAAAATTGCAGAAATTTCACTTATTTTGGGGCAAAATTGCAGAAATTTCACTTATTTCAGAGAAAAAAGACAGAAATTTTCCTTATTTTGAGGCAAAAAGGCAGAAATTCCTAATATTTTGTGACAAAAATGCAGAAATTCTCCTTGTTTTGAGGTAAAAAGGCTGAAATTCCCCTTATTTGGAGGCAAAAAGGCAGAAATTTCCCTAATTTTGGGGAAAAATTGCAGAAATTTCACTTACTTCAGGGTAATAAGTCAGAATTTTTCCTTATTTTGGGGCAAAAAAGACAGAAATTCCCTTTGTCTTGGGGGAAAAAGACAGAAATTCCACTTATTTAAAGGCCAAAAAGCAGAAATTCCCCTTATTTTGGAGCAAAAATGAAGAAATTTACATTTTTTATGGCAAAAAGTTATGCATTCTTCTTATTTTTGGGGAAAAAGGCAGAAATTCCCCGTATTTTGGAGCAAAATTGCAGAAATTCCCCTAATTGTGGGGCAAAAATGCAGAAAATCTCTATATGTTGGGGCAAAAAGACAGAAATTCTTCTTATTTTGGGGCAAAACTAAGAAATTCCACTTATTTTGGGGTAAAATTCCAGAAATTTTCCTTATTTTGGGGCAAAATTGCAGAAATTTCACTTATTTTGGGGCAAATTTGCAGAAATTTTAATTATTTTGTGGCAAAATTGCAGAAATTTCACATATTTTAGGGAAAAAAGGCAGAAATTTTCTTTATTTTGTGGCAAAGAGGCAAAAATTCCTAATATATTGTGGCAAAAATGCAGAAATTCCCCTTATTTCGAGGTAAAAAGGCTGAAATTCCCCTTATTTGGTGGCAAAAAGGCAGAAATTTTCCTTATTTTGGGGCAAAATTGCAGAAATTTCACTTACTTCAGGGTAATAAGTCAGAATTTTTTCTTATTTTTGGGCAAAAAGACAGAAATTCCCTTTGTTTTGGGGGAAAAAAACAGAAATTCCACTTATTTAGTGGCAAAAAAGCAGAAATTCCCGTTTTTGGAGCAAAAATTAAGAAATTTCCCTTTTTTATGTCAAAAAGGTATGCATTCTTCTTATTTTCGGGCAAAAGGCAGAAATTCCCCGTATTTTGGAGCAAAATTGAAGAAATTCCCCTAATTGTGGGGCCAAAAGGCAGAAATTGCCTATATGTTGGGGCAAAAAGACAGAAATTCTCCTTATTTTGGGGCAAAACTCAGAAATTCCACTTTTTTTTGGGCAAAATTCCAGAAATTTCCCTTATTTTGGGGCAAAATTGCAGACATTTCACTTATTTTGGGGCAAAATTGCAGAAATTTCACTTATTTAAGGAAAAAAAGCAGAAATTTTCTTATTTTGGGGCAAAAAGGCAGAAATTCCTAATATTTTGTGGCATAAATGCAGAAATTCCCTTTATTTTGAGGTAAAAAGGCTGAAATTCCCCTTATTTGGGGAAATAAGTCAAAAATTTCCTTTATTTTTGGGGCAAAATTGCAGAAATTTCACTTATTAAAGGGTTATAAGTCAGAAATTTCCTTTATTTTGGGACAAAAAAGTCAGGAATTCCCTTTGCCTTGAGGGAAAAAGACAGAAATTCCACTTATTCAGAGGCAAAAAAGCAGAAATTCCCCTTATTTTGGAGCAAAAATGAAGAAATTTCCTTTTTTTATGGCAAAAAGGTATGCATTCTTCTTATTATTGGGCAAAAAAGCAGAAATTCCCCGTGTTTTTGAGCAAAATTGCAGAAATTCCCCTAATTGTGGGGCAAAAATGCATAAAATCTCTATATGTTGGGGCAAAAAGACCGAAATTCTCTTTATTTTGGGGCAAAACTCATAAATTCCACTTATTTTGGGGCAAAATTACAGAAATTTTCCTTTTTTTGGGGCAAAATTGCAGAAATTTCACTCATTTTGGGGCAAATATGCAGAAATTTTACATATTTTGTAACAAAATTGCAGAAATTTCACTTATTTCAGGGAAAAATGCAGAAATTTTTCTTAATTTTGGGGCAAAAAGGCAGAAATTCCTAATATTTTGTGGCAAAAATGCAGAAATTCCCCTTATTTCGAGGTAAAAAGGCTGAAATTCCCCTTATTTGGGGGCAAAAGGCAGAAATTTCCCTTATTTTGGGGCAAAATTGCAGAAATATCACTTACTTCAGGGTAATAAGTCAGAATTTTTCCTTATTTTGGGGCAAAAAAGACAGAAATTCCCTTTGTTTTGAGGGAAAAAGAAAGAAATTCCACTTATTTAGAGGCAAAAAAGCAGAAATTCCCCTTTTTAGATCAAAAATGAAGAAATTTTTTTTTTTATGGCAAAAAGGTATGCATTCTTCTTATTTTCAAGCAAAAAGGCAGAAATTCCCCGTATTTTGGAGCAAAATTGGAGAAATTCCCCTAATTGTGGGGCAAAAAGGCAGAAATTGCCTATATGTTGGGGCAAAAAAACAGAAATTCTCCTTATTTTGGGGCAAAACTCAGAAATTCCACATAGTTTTGGGCAAAATTCCAGAAATTTCCCTTATTTTGGGGCAAAATTGCAGACATTTCACTTATTTTGGGGCAAAATTGCAGAAATTTCAATTATTTCAGGGAAAAAAAGCAGAAATTTTCTTATTTTGGGGCAAAAAGGAAGAAATTCCTAATATTTTGTGGCAAAAATGCGGAAATTCCCCTTATTTTGAGGTAAAAAGGCTGAAATTCCCCTTATTTGGGGGCAAAAATGCAGAAATTTTACTTACTTCAGGTTAATAAGTCAGAATTTTTCCTTATTTTGGGGCAAAAAAGACAGAAATTCTCTTTGTTTTGGGAGAAAAAGACAAAAATTCCACTTATTTAGAGGCAAAAAAGCAGAAATTCCCCTTAATTTGGAGCAAAAATGAAGAAATTTCCCTTTTTTATGGCAAAAAGGTATGCATTCTTCTTATTTTCGTGCAAAAAGGGAGAAATTCCACGTATTTTGGAGCAAAATTGCAGAAATTCCCCTAATTGTGGGGCAAAAAGGCAGAAATTGCCTATATGTTGGGGCAAAAAAACAGATATTCTCCTTATTTTGGGGCAAAACTCAGAAATTCCACTTATTTTGGGGCAAAATTCCAGAAATTTCCCTTATTTTGGGGCAAAATTGCAGAAATTTCACTTATTTTGGGGCAAAATTGCAAAATTTCACTTATTTCAGAGTAAAAAAGTAGAAATTTTCTTATTTTGGGGCAAAAAGGCAGAAATTCCTAATATTTTGTGGCAAAAATGCAGAAATTCCCCTTATTTTGAGGTAAAAAGGCTGAAATTCCCTTTATTTGAGGGCAAAAGGCAAAAATTTCCTTTATTTTGTGGCAAAATTGCTGAAATTTCACTAATTTCAGGGTAATAAGTCAGAAATTTTCCTTTTTTGGGGGCAAAAAAGACAGGAATTCCCTATGTTTTGGGGGAAAAAGACAGAAATTCCACTTATTTAGAGGCAAAAAAGCAGAAATTCCCCTGATTTTGGAGCAAAAATTAAGAAATTTCCCTTTTTTATGGCAAAAAGTTATGCATTCTTTTTATTTTCGGGCAAAAAGGCAGAAATTCCCTGTATTTTGGAGCAAAATTGCCGAAATTCCCTTAATTGTTGGACAAAAATGCAGAAATTCTCTATATATTGGGGCAAAAAGACAGAAATTCTCCTTATTTTGTGTCAAAACTCAGAAATTCCACTTATTTTGGGGCAAAATTCCAGTAATTTCCCTTAATTTGGGGCAAAATTGCAGAAATTTCACTTATTTTTGTGCAAAATTGCAGAAATTTCACTTATTTTGGGGCAAAATTGCAGAAATTTCACTTATTTCAGAGAAAAAAGACAGAAATTTTCCTTATTTTGGGGCAAAAACGCAGAAATTCCTAATATTTTGTGACAAAAATGCAGAAATTCTCCTTGTTTTGAGGTAAAAAGGCTGAAATTCCCCTTATTTAGAGGCAAAAAGGCAGAAATTTCCTTAATTTTGGTGAAAAATTGCAGAAATTTGACTTACTTCAGGGTAATAAGTCAGAAATTTTCCTTATTTTGGGGCAAAAAAGACAGAAATTCCCTTTGTCTTGGGGGAAAAAGACAGAAATTCCACTTATTTAAAGGCCAAAAAGCAGAAATTCCCCTTATTTTGGAGCAAAAATGAAGAAATTTCCATTTTTTATGGCAAAAAGTTATGCATTCTTCTTATTTTCGGGGAAAAAGGCAGAAATTCCCCGTATTTTGGAGCAAAATTGCAGAATTTCTCCTAATTGTGGGGCAAAAATGCAGAAAATCTCTATATGTTGGGGCAAAAAGACAGAAGTTCTCCTTATTTTGGAACAAAACTAAGAAATTCCACTTATTTTGGGGCAAAATTCCAGAAATTTTCCTTATTTTGGGGCAAAATTGCAGAAATTTTACTTATTTTGGGGCAAATTTGAAGAAATTTTACTTATTTTGTGGCAAAATTGCAGAAATTTCACATATTTTAGGGAAAAAAGGCAGAAATTTTCTTTATTTTGGGGCAAAAATGCAGAAATTCCTAATATTTTGTGGCAAAAATGCAGAAATTCTCCATATTTCGAGGTAAAAAGGCTGAAATTCCCCTTATTTGGTGGCAAAAAGGCAGAAATTTCCCTTATTTTGGGGCAAATTTGCAGAAATTTCACTTACTTCAGGGTAATAAGTCAGAATTTTTCCTTATTTTGGGGCAAAAAGACAGAAATTCCCTTTGTTTTGGGGGAAAAAAACATAAATTCCACTTATTTAGAGGCAAAAAAGCAGAAATTCCCCTTTTTGGAGCAAAAACTAAGAAATTTCCCTTTTTTATGGCAAAAGGTATGCATTCTTCTTATTTTCGGGCAAAAGGCAGAAATTCCCCGTATTTTGGAGCAAAATTGAAGAAATTCCCCTAATTGTGGGGCCAAAAGGCAGAAATTGCCTATATGTTGGGGCAAAAAGACAGAAATTCTCCTTATTTTGGGGCAAAACTCAGAAATTCCACTTATTTTGGGGCAAAATTCCAGAAATTTCCCTTATTTTGGGGCAAAATTGCAGACATTTCACTTATTTTGGGGCAAAATTGCAGAAATTTCACATACTTCAGGGTAATAAGTCAGAAATTTTCCTTATTTTGGGGCAAAAAAGACAGAAATTCCCTTTGTCTTGGGGGAAAAAGACAGAAATTCTACTTATTTAAAGGCCAAAAAGCAGAAATTCCCCTTATTTTGGAGCAAAAATGAAGAAATTTCCATTTTTTATGGCAAAAAGTTATGCATTCTTCTTATTTTCGGGGAAAAAGGCAGAAATTTCCCGTATTTTGGAGCAAAATTGCAGAATTTCTCCTAATTGTGGGGCAAAAATGCAGAAAATCTCTATATGTTGGGGCAAAAAGACAGAAATTCTCCTTATTTTGGGGCAAAACTAAGAAATTCCACTTATTTTGGGGCAAAATTCCAGAAATTTTCCTTATTTTGGGGCAAAATTGCAGAAATTTCACTTATTTTAGGGCAAATTTGCAGAAATTTTACTTATTTTGTGGCAAAATTGCAGAAATTTCACATATTTTAGGGAAAAAAGGCAGAAATTTTCTTTATTTTGGGGCAAAAATGCAGAAATTCCTAATATTTTGTGGCAAAAATGCAGAAATTTCCCTTATTTCGAGGTAAAAAGGCTGAAATTCCCCTTATTTGGGGGCAAAAAGGCAGAAATTTCCCTTATTTTGGGGCAAATTTGCAGAAATTTCACTTACTTCAGGGTAATAAGTCAGAATTTTTCCTTATTTTGGGGCAAAAAGACAAAAATTCCCTTTGTTTTGGGGGAAAAAAACAGAAATTCCACTTATTTAGAGGCAAAAAAGCAGAAATTCCTCTTTTTGGAGCAAAAACTAAGAAATTTCCCTTTTTTATGGCAAAAGGTATGCATTCTTCTTATTTTCGGGCAAAAGGCAGAAATTCCCCGTATTTTTGAGCAAAATTGAAGAAATTCCCCTAATTGTGGGGCCAAAAGGCAGAAATTGCCTATATGTTGAGGCAAAAAGACAGAAATTCTCCTTATTTTGGGGCAAAACTCAGAAATTCCACTTATTTTGGGGCAAAATTCCAGAAATTTCCCTTATTTTGGGGCAAAATTGCAGACATTTCACTTATTTTGGGGCAACATTGCAGAAATTTCACTTATTTAAGGAAAAAAAAGCAGAAATTTTCTTATTTTGGGGCAAAAAGGCAGAAATTCCTAATATTTTGTGGCATAAATGCAGAAATTCCCTTTATTTTGAGGTAAAAAGGCTGAAATTCCCCTTATTTGGGGGGCAATAAGGCAAAATTTCCTTTATTTTGGGGCAAAATTGCAGAAATTTCACTTATTTAAGGGTTATAAGTCAGAAATTTTCTTTATTTTGGGACAAAAAAGACAGGAATTCCCTTTGCCTTGGGGGAAAAAGACAGAAATTCTCCTTATTTTGGGGCAAAACTAAGAAATTCCACTTATTTTGGGGCAAAATTCCAGAAATTTTCCTTATTTTGGGGCAAAATTGCAGAAATTTCACTTATTTTGGGGCAAATTTGCAGAAATTTTACTTATTTTGTGGCAAAATTGCAGAAATTTCACATATTTTAGGGAAAAAAGGCAGAAATTTTCTTTATTTTGGGGCAAAAATGCAGAAATTCCTAATATTTTGTGGCAAAAATGCAGAAATTTCCCTTATTTCGAGGTAAAAAGGCTGAAATTCCCCTTATTTGGGGGCAAAAAGGCAGAAATTTCCCTTATTTTGGGGCAAATTTGCAGAAATTTCACTTACTTCAGGGTAATAAGTCAGAATTTTTCCTTATTTTGGGGCAAAAAGACAGAAATTCCCTTTGTTTTGGGGGAAAAAAACATAAATTCCACTTATTTAGAGGCAAAAAAGCAGAAATTCCCCTTTTTGGAGCAAAAACTAAGAAATTTCCCTTTTTTATGGCAAAAGGTATGCATTCTTCTTATTTTCGGGCAAAAGGCAGAAATTCCCCGTATTTTTGAGCAAAATTGAAGAAATTCCCCTAATTGTGGGGCCAAAAGGCAGAAATTGCCTATATGTTGGGGCAAAAAGACAGAAATTCTCCTTATTTTGGGGCAAAACTCAGAAATTCCACTTATTTTGGGGCAAAATTCCAGAAATTTCCCTTATTTTGGGGCAAAATTGCAGACATTTCACTTATTTTGGGGCAAAATTGCAGAAATTTCACTTATTTAAGGAAAAAAAAGCAGAAATTTTCTTATTTTGGGGCAAAAAGGCAGAAATTCCTAATATTTTGTGGCATAAATGCAGAAATTCCCTTTATTTTGAGGTAAAAAGGCTGAAATTCCCCTTATTTGGGGGGCAATAAGGCAAAATTTCCTTTATTTTGGGGCAAAATTGCAGAAATTTCACTTATTTAAGGGTTATAAGTCAGAAATTTTCTTTATTTTGGGACAAAAAAGACAGGAATTCCCTTTGCCTTGGGGGAAAAAGACAGAAATTCCACTTATTCAGAGGCAAAAAAGCAGAAATTCCCCTTATTTTGGAGCAAAAATGAAGAAATTTCCCTTTTTTTATGGCAAAAAGGTATGCATTCTTCTTATTATCGGGCAAAAAAGCAGAAATTCCCCGTATTTTTGAGCAAAATTGCAGAAACTCCCCTAATTGTGGGGCAAAAATGCAGAAAATCTCTATATGTTGGAGCAAAAAGACCAAACTTCTCTTTATTTTGGGGCAAAACTCAGAAATTCCACTTATTTTGGGGCAAAATTACAGAAATTTTCCTTTTTTGGGGGCAAAATTGCAGAAATTTCACTTATTTTTGGGCAAATATGCAGAAATTTTACATATTTTGTAACAAAATTGCAGAAATTTCACTTATTTCAGGGAAAAAAGGCAGAAATTTTCCTTATTTTGTGGCAAAAAGGCAGAAATTACTAATATATTGTGGCAAAAATGCAGAAATTCCCCTTATTTCGAGGTAAAAAGGCTGAAATTCCTCTTATTTGGGGGCAAAAAGGCAAAAATTTCCTTTATTTTGGGGCAAAAGTGCAGAAATTTCACTTACTTCAGGGTAATAAGTCAGAAATTTTCTTTATTTTGGGGAAAAAAAGACAGGAATTCCCTTTGTTTTGGAGGATAAAGACAGAAATTCCACTTATTTAGAGGCAAAAAAGCAGAAATTCCCCTTATTTTAGAGCAGAAATGAAGAAATTTCTTTTTTATGGCAAAAATGTATGCATTCTTCTTATTTTCGGACAAAAAGGAAGAAATTCTCCGTATTTTGGAGCAAAATTGCAGAAATTTACAAATTGTGTGGCAAAAAGGCAGAAATTCTCTATATGTTGGGGCAAAAAGACAGAAATTCTTCTTATTTTGGGGAAATACTCAGAAATTCCACTTATTTGGGGGCAAAATTCCAGAAATTTCTCTTATTTTGGGACAAAATTGCAGAAATTTAACATATTTTGGGGCAAAATTGCAGAAATTTCACTTTTTTCAGGGAAAAAAATGAGAAATTTTCTTATTTTGGGGCAAAAAGGCAGAAATTCCTAATGTTTTGTGGAAATAATGCAGAAATTCTCCTTATTTTGAGATATGAAGGCTTAAATTCCCCTTATTTGGGGGCAAAAATGCAGAAATTCACCATATTTTGAGGTAAAAAGGCTGAAATTCCCCTTATTTGGAGGCAAAAATTCAGAAATTTCCATTATTTTTTGGCAAAATTGCAGAAATTTCACTTACTTCAGGGTAATGAGTCAGAATTTTTCCTTATTTTGGTGCAAAAACACAAAAATTCCCTTTGTTTTGGGGGAAAAAGACAGAAATTCCACTTATTTAGAGGCAAAAAAGCAGAAATTCCTTTTATTTTGGAGCAAAAATAAAGAAATTTCCTTTTTATGGCAAAAAGGTATGCATTCTTCTTATTTTCGGGCAAAAAGGCAGAAATTCTCCGTATTTTGGAGCAAAATTGCAGAAATTCCCGTAATTGTGGGGCAAAAAGGCAGAAATTCTCGATATGCTGGGGCAAAAAACAGAAATTCTCCTTATTTTGGGGCAAAACTCAGAAATTTCACTTATTTTGGGGCAAAATTGCAGAAATTTCACTTATTTCAGAGAAAAAAGACAGAAATTTTCCTTATTTTGGGGCAAAAAGGCAGAAATTCCTAATATTTTGTGACAAAAATGCAGAAATTCCCCTTATTTTGAGGTAAAAAGGCTAAAATTCTCCTTATTTGGGGGCAAAAAGGCACTAATTTCCCTAATTTTGGTGCAAGATTGCAGAAATTTCACTTACTTCAGGGTAATAAGTCAGAATTTTTTCTTATTTTGGGGCAAAAAATACAGAAATTCCCTTTGTTTTGGGGAAATAAGAGAGAAATTCCACTTATTTAGAGGCAAAAAAGCAGAAATTCCCCTTATTTTGGAGCAAAAATGAAGAAATTTCCCTTTTTTATGGCAAAAAAGTATGCATTCTTCTTATTTTCATGCAAAAAGCAGAAATTCTCCGTATTTTTGAGAAAAATTGCAGAAATTCCTCTAATTGTGGGGCAAAAAGGCAGAAATTGCCTATATGTTGGGCTAAAAAGACAGAAATTCTCCTTATTTTGCGGCAAAACTCAGAAATTCCACTTATTTTGGGGCAACATTCCAGAAATTTCCTTTATTTTGGGGCGAAATTGCAGAAATTTCACTTATTTTGGGGCAAAATTGGAGAAATTACACTTATTTCAGGGTAGTAAGTCAGAAATTTTCCTTATTTTGGGGCAAAAAAGACAGGAATTTTCTTTGTTTTGGGGGAAAAAGACAGAAATTCCACTTATTTAGAGGCAAAAAATCAGAAATTCCCCTTATTTTGGAGCAAAAATGAAGAAATTTCAATTTTTTATGGCAAAAAGGTATGCATTCTTCTTATTTTCGGGCAAAAAGGCAGAAATTCCCCGTATTTTGCAGCAAAATTTCAGAAATTCCCCTAATTGTGGGGCAAAAAGGCAGAAATTCCCTTTAGTTAGGGCAAAAAGACAGAACTTCTCCTTATTTTGGGGCAAAACTCAGAAATTCCACTTATTTTGTGGCAAAATTGCAGAAATTTCCCGTATTTTGGGGCAAAATTGCAGAAATTTTACTTGTATTGGGGCAAAAAGGCAGAAATTTCACTTATTTCGGGGAAAAAAAGCAGAAATTTTTTTATTTTGGGGCAAAAAGGCAGAAATTAATAATATTTGTGGCAAAAATGCAGAAATTCTCCTTATTTTGAGGTCAAAAGGCTGAAATTCCCCTTATTTGTGGGCAAAAAGGCAGAAATTTCCCTTATTTTGGGGCAAAATTGCAGAAATTTCACTTACTTAAGGGTAATAAATCATAATTTTTCCTATTTTGGTGCAAAAATACAAAAATTCCATTTGTTTTGGGGGAAAAAGACAGAAATTCCACTTATTTAGAGGCAAAAAAGCAGAAATTCCCCTTATTTGGAGCAAAAATGAAGAAATTTCCCTTTTTTATGGCAAAAAGTTATGCATTCTTTTAATTTTCGGACAAAAAGGCAGAAATTCCCCGTATTTTGGAGCAAAATTGCAGAAATTCCCCTAATTGTGGGGCAAAGAGGCAGAAATTGCCTATATGTTGGGGCAAAAAGACAGAAATTCTCCTTATTTTGGGGCAAAACTCAGAAATTCCACTTATTTTGGGGCAAAATTCGAAAAATTTCCCTTATTTTGGGGCAAAATTGCAGAAATTTCACTTATTTTGGGGCAAAATTGCAGAAATTTCACTTATTTCAGGGAAAAAAAGCAGAAATTTTTCTTATTTTGAGGCAAAAATGTAGAAATTTCTAATATTTTGTGGCAAAAATGCAGAAATTCCCCTTATTTTGAGGTAAAAAGGCTGAAATTCCCCTTATTTGGGGGCAAAAAGCAGAAATTCCCCTTATTTTGAGGTAAAAAGGCTGAAATTCCCCTTATTTGGGGGCAAAAAGGCAGAAAGTTCCCTTATTTTGGGGCAAAATTCCAGAAATTTCCCTTATTTTGGGGCAAAATTGCAGACATTTCACTTATTTTGGGGCAAAATTGCAGAAATTTCACTTATTTAAGGAAAAAAAAGCAGAAATTTTCTTATTTTGGGGCAAAAAGGCAGAAATTCCTAATATTTTGTGGCATAAATGCAGAAATTCCCTTTATTTTGAGGTAAAAAGGCTGAAATTCCCCTTATTTGGGGGGCAATAAGGCAAAATTTCCTTTATTTTGGGGCAAAATTGCAGAAATTTCACTTATTTAAGGGTTATAAGTCAGAAATTTTCTTTATTTTGGGACAAAAAAGACAGGAATTCCCTTTGCCTTGGGGGAAAAAGACAGAAATTCTCCTTATTTTGGGGCAAAACTAAGAAATTCCACTTATTTTGGGGCAAAATTCCAGAAATTTTCCTTATTTTGGGGCAAAATTGCAGAAATTTCACTTATTTTGGGGCAAATTTGCAGAAATTTTACTTATTTTGTGGCAAAATTGCAGAAATTTCACATATTTTAGGGAAAAAAGGCAGAAATTTTCTTTATTTTGGGGCAAAAATGCAGAAATTCCTAATATTTTGTGGCAAAAATGCAGAAATTTCCCTTATTTCGAGGTAAAAAGGCTGAAATTCCCCTTATTTGGGGGCAAAAAGGCAGAAATTTCCCTTATTTTGGGGCAAATTTGCAGAAATTTCACTTACTTCAGGGTAATAAGTCAGAATTTTTCCTTATTTTGGGGCAAAAAGACAGAAATTCCCTTTGTTTTGGGGGAAAAAAACAGAAATTCCACTTATTTAGAGGCAAAAAAGCAGAAATTCCCCTTTTTGGAGCAAAAACTAAGAAATTTCCCTTTTTTATGGCAAAAGGTATGCATTCTTCTTATTTTCGGGCAAAAGGCAGAAATTCCCCGTATTTTTGAGCAAAATTGAAGAAATTCCCCTAATTGTGGGGCCAAAAGGCAGAAATTGCCTATATGTTGGGGCAAAAAGACAGAAATTCTCCTTATTTTGGGGCAAAACTCAGAAATTCCACTTATTTTGGGGCAAAATTCCAGAAATTTCCCTTATTTTGGGGCAAAATTGCAGACATTTCACTTATTTTGGGGCAAAATTGCAGAAATTTCACTTATTTAAGGAAAAAAAAGCAGAAATTTTCTTATTTTGGGGCAAAAAGGCAGAAATTCCTAGTATTTTGTGGCATAAATGCAGAAATTCCCTTTATTTTGAGGTAAAAAGGCTGAAATTCCCCTTATTTGGGGGGCAATAAGGCAAAATTTCCTTTATTTTGGGGCAAAATTGCAGAAATTTCACTTATTTAAGGGTTATAAGTCAGAAATTTTCTTTATTTTGGGACAAAAAAGACAGGAATTCCCTTTGCCTTGGGGGAAAAAGACAGAAATTCCACTTATTCAGAGGCAAAAAAGCAGAAATTCCCCTTATTTTGGAGCAAAAATGAAGAAATTTCCATTTTTTATGGCAAAAAGGTATGCATTCTTCTTATTATCGGGCAAAAAAGCAGAAATTCCCCGTATTTTTGAGCAAAATTGCAGAAACTCCCCTAATTGTGGGGCAAAAATGCAGAAAATCTCTATATGTTGGAGCAAAAAGACCAAACTTCTCTTTATTTTGGGGCAAAACTCAGAAATTCCACTTATTTTGGGGCAAAATTACAGAAATTTTCCTTTTTTGGGGGCAAAATTGCAGAAATTTCACTTATTTTGGGCAAATATGCAGAAATTTTACATATTTTGTAACAAAATTGCAGAAATTTCACTTATTTCAGGGAAAAAAGGCAGAAATTTTCCTTATTTTGTGGCAAAAAGGCAGAAATTACTAATATATTGTGGCAAAAATGCAGAAATTCCCCTTATTTCGAGGTAAAAAGGCTGAAATTCCTTTTTTGGGGGCAAAAGGGCAAAAATTTCCTTTATTTTGGGGCAAAAGTGCAGAAATTTCACTTACTTCAGGGTAATAAGTCAGAAATTTTCTTTATTTTGGGGAAAAAAAGACAGGAATTCCCTTTGTTTTGGAGGATAAAGACAGAAATTCCACTTATTTAGAGGCAAAAAAGCAGAAATTCCCCTTATTTTAGAGCAAAAATGAAGAAATTTCTTTTTTATGGCAAAAATGTATGCATTCTTCTTATTTTCGGACAAAAAGGAAGAAATTCTCCGTATTTTGGAGCAAAATTGCAGAAATTTACAAATTGTGTGGCAAAAAGGCAGAAATTCTCTATATGTTGGGGCAAAAAGACAGAAATTCTTCTTATT
Organism: Micromys minutus; assembly: GCF_963924665.1. Taxonomy (NCBI): domain Eukaryota; kingdom Metazoa; phylum Chordata; class Mammalia; order Rodentia; family Muridae; genus Micromys; species Micromys minutus. Next base: position 583,019 of record NW_027667734.1, on the reverse strand, counting down.
TTGGGGAAATACTCAGAAATTCCACTTATTTGGGGGCAAAATTCCAGAAATTTCTCTTATTTTGGGACAAAATTGCAGAAATTTAACATATTTTGGGGCAAAATTGCAGAAATTTCACTTTTTTCAGGGAAAAAAATGAGAAATTTTCTTATTTTGGGGCAAAAAGGCAGAAATTCCTAATGTTTTGTGGAAATAATGCAGAAATTCTCCTTATTTTGAGATATGAAGGCTTAAATTCCCCTTATTTGGGGGCAAAAATGCAGAAATTCACCATATTTTGAGGTAAAAAAGCTGAAATTCCCCTTATTTGGAGGCAAAAATTCAGAAATTTCCATTATTTTTTGGCAAAATTGCAGAAATTTCACTTACTTCAGGGTAATAAGTCAGAATTTTTCCTTATTTTGGTGCAAAAACACAAAAATTCCCTTTGTTTTGGGGGAAAAAGACAGAAATTCCACTTATTTAGAGGCAAAAAAGCAGAAATTCCTTTTATTTTGGAGCAAAAATAAAGAAATTTCCTTTTTATGGCAAAAAGGTATGCATTCTTCTTATTTTCGGGCAAAAAGGCAGAAATTCTCCTTATTTTGGAGCAAAATTGCAGAAATTCCCGTAATTGTGGGGCAAAAAGGCAGAAATTCTCGATATGCTGGGGCAAAAAACAGAAATTCTCCTTATTTTGGGGCAAAACTCAGAAATTTCACATATTTTGGGGCAAAATTGCAGAAATTTCACTTATTTCAGAGAAAAAAGACAGAAATTTTCCTTATTTTGGGGCAAAAAGGCAGAAATTCCTAATATTTTGTGACAAAAATGCAGAAATTCCCCTTATTTTGAGGTAAAAAGGCTAAAATTCTCCTTATTTGGGGGCAAAAAGGCACTAATTTCCCTAATTTTGGTGCAAGATTGCAGAAATTTCACTTACTTCAGGGTAATAAGTCAGAATTTTTTCTTATTTTGGGGCAAAAAATACAGAAATCCCTTTGTTTTGGGGAAATAAGAGAGAAATTCCACTTATTTAGAGGCAAAAAAGCAGAAATTCCCCTTATTTTGGAGCAAAAATGAAGAAATTTCCCTTTTTTATGGCAAAAAAGTATGCATTCTTCTTATTTTCATGCAAAAAGCAGAAATTCTCCGTATTTTGGAGAAAAATTGCAGAAATTCCTCTAATTGTGGGGCAAAAAGGCAGAAATTGCCTATATGTTGGGCTAAAAAGACAGAAATTCTCCTTATTTTGCGGCAAAACTCAGAAATTCCACTTATTTTGGGGCAACATTCCAGAAATTTCCTTTATTTTGGGGCGAAATTGCAGAAATTTCACTTATTTTGGGGCAAAATTGGAGAAATTACACTTATTTCAGGGTAGTAAGTCAGAAATTTTCCTTATTTTGGGGCAAAAAAGACAGGAATTTTCTTTGTTTTGGGGGAAAAAGACAGAAATTCCACTTATTTAGAGGCAAAAAATCAGAAATTCCCCTTATTTTGGAGCAAAAATGAAGAAATTTCAATTTTTTATGGCAAAAAGGTATGCATTCTTCTTATTTTCGGGCAAAAAGGCAGAAATTCCCCGTATTTTGGAGCAAAATTTCAGAAATTCCCCTAATTGTGGGGCAAAAAGGCAGAAATTCCCTTTAGTTAGGGCAAAAAGACAGAACTTCTCCTTATTTTGGGGCAAAACTCAGAAATTCCACTTATTTTGTGGCAAAATTGCAGAAATTTCCCGTATTTTGGGGCAAAATTGCAGAAATTTTACTTGTATTGGGGCAAAAAGGCAGAAATTTCACTTATTTCGGGGAAAAAAAGCAGAAATTTTTTTATTTTGGGGCAAAAAGGCAGAAATTAATAATATTTTGTGGCAAAAATGCAGAAATTCTCCTTATTTTGAGGTAAAAAGGCTGAAATTCCCCTTATTTGTGGGCAAAAAAGGCAGAAATTTCCCTTATTTTGGGGCAAAATTGCAGAAATTTCACTTACTTAAGGGTAATAAATCAGAATTTTTCCTTTTTTGGTGCAAAAATACAAAAATTCCATTTGTTTTGGGGGAAAAAGACAGAAATTCCACTTATTTAGAGGCAAAAAAGCAGAAATTCCCCTTATTTGGAGCAAAAATGAAGAAATTTCCCTTTTTTATGGCAAAAAGTTATGCATTCTTTTAATTTTCGGACAAAAAGGCAGAAATTCCCCGTATTTTGGAGCAAAATTGCAGAAATTCCCCTAATTGTGGGGCAAAGAGGCAGAAATTGCCTATATGTTGGGGCAAAAAGACAGAAATTCTCCTTATTTTGGGGCCAAACTCAGAAATTCCACTTATTTTGGGGCAAAATTCGAAAAATTTCCCTTATTTTGGGGCAAAATTGCAGAAATTTCACTTATTTTGGGGCAAAATTGCAGAAATTTCACTTATTTCAGGGAAAAAAAGCAGAAATTTTTCTTATTTTGCGGCAAAAATGTAGAAATTTCTAATATTTTGTGGCAAAAATGCAGAAATTCCCCTTATTTTGAGGTAAAAAGGCTGAAATTCCCCTTATTTGGGGGCAAAAAGCAGAAATTCCCCTTATTTTGAGGTAAAAAGGCTGAAATTCCCCTTATTTGGGGGCAAAAAGGCAGAAAGTTCCCTTATTTTGGGGCAAAATTTCAGAAATTTCACTTACTTCAGGGTAATAAGTCAGAATTTTTCCTTATTTTGCGGCAAAAAAGACAGAAATTCCCTTTGTTTTGGGGGAAAAAGACAGAAATTCCACTTATTTAGAGGCAAAAAAGCAGAAATTCCTCTTATTTTGGAGCAAAAATGAAGAAATTTCCCATTTTTATGGCAAAAAGGTATGCATTCTTCTTATTTTCGGGCAAAAAGGCAGAAATTCCCTGTATTTTGGAGCAAAATTGCAGAAATTCCCCTAATTGTGGGGCAGAAAGGCAGAAATTGCCTATATGTTGGGGAAAAAACAGAAATTCTCCTTATTTTGGGGAAAAACTCAGAAATTCCACTTATTTTGGGGCAAAATTCCAGAAATTTCCCTTATTGTGGGGCAAAATTGCAGAAATTTCACTTATTTTGGGGCAAAATTGCAGAAATTTCACTTATTTCAGGGAAAAAATGCAGAAATTTTCTTATTTTGGGGCAAAAAGGCAGAAATTCCTAATATTTTGTGGCAAAAATGCAGAAATTCCTATTATTTTGAGGTAAAAAGGCGGAAATTCCCCTTATTTTGGGGCAAAAAGGCAAAAATTTCCTTTATTTTGGGGCAAAATTGCAGAAATTTCACTTATTTCAGGGTAATAAGTCAGAAATTTTCCTTATTTTGGGGCAAAAATTACAGGAATTCCCTATGTTTTGGGGGAAAAAAACACAAATTTCATTTATTTAAAGGTAAAAAAGCAGACATTACCCTTATTTTGGAGCAAAAATGAAGAAATTTCCCTTTTTTATGGCAAAAAGTTATGCATTCTTCTTATTTTCGGGCAAAAAGGCAAAAATTCCCCGTATTTTGGAGCAAAATTGCAGAAATTCCCCTAATTGTGGGGCAAAAAGGCAGAAATTCTTTATATGTTGGGGCAAAAAGACAGAAATTCTCCTTATTTTGGGGCAAAACTCAGAAATTCCAATTATTTTGGGGCAAAATTCCAGAAATTTTCCTTATTTTGGTGCAAAATTGCAGAAATTTCACTTATTTTGGGCTAAAATTGCAGAACTTTCACTTATTTTGGGGCAAAATTTCAGAAATTTCACTTATTTCAGAGAAAAAAGGCAGAAATTTTCCTTATTTTGGGGCAAAAATGCAGAAATTCCTAATATTTTGTGGCAAAAATTCAGAAATTCCTCTTATTTTAGGTAAAAAGGCTGAAATTCCCCTTATTTGGGGGCAAAAAGTCAGAAATTTCCCTTATTTTGGGGCAAAATTGCAGAAATTTTACTTAGTTCAGGGTAATAAGGCAGAATTTTTCCTTATTTTGGGGTAAAAAAGACGGTAATTCCCTTTGTTTTGGGGAAAAAAGACAGAAATTCCACTTATTTATAGGCAAAAAAGCAGAAATTCTCCTTATTTTGGAGCAAAAATGAAGAAATTTCCCTTTTTTATGGCAAAATGGTATGCATTCTTCTTATTTTCAGGCAAAAAGGCAGAAATTCCCCATATTTTGGAGCAAAATTGCAGAAATTCCCCTAATTGTAAGGCAAAAAGGCAGAAATTGCCTATATGTTGGGGCAAAAAGACAGAAATTCTCCTTATTTTGGGGCAAAACTCAGAAATTCCAATTATTTTGGGGAAAAATTTCAGAAATTTCCCTTATTTTGGGGCAAAATTGCAGAAATTTCACTTCTTTTGGCGCAAAATTACAGAAATTTCACTTATTTCAGGGTAATAAGTCAGAAATTTTCCTTATTTTAGGGCAAAAAAGACAGCACTTTTCTTTGTTTTGGGGGAAAAGACAGAAATTCCACTTACTTAGAGGCAAAATAGCAGAAATTCCCCTTATTTTGAAGCAAAAATGAAGAAATTTCACTTTTTTATGGCAAAAAGATATGCATTCTTCTTATTTTTGGGCAAAAAAGCAAAAATTCCCCATATTTTGGAGCAAAATTGCAGAAATTCCCCTAATTGTGGAGCAAAAAGGCAGAAATTCCCTTTCGTTAGGGCAAAAAGACAGAAATTCTTCTTATTTTGGGGCAAAACTCAGAAATTCCACATATTTTGGGGCAAAATTCCAGAAATTTCCTTTATTTTGGGGCAAAATTGCAGAAATTTCACTTATTTTGGGGCAAAAAGGCAGAAATTTCACTTATTTCAGGGAAAAAAGGCAGAAATTTTCCTTATTTTGGGGCAAAAATGCAGAAATTCCTAATATTTTGTGGTAAAAATGCAGATATTCCCCTTATTTTGGAGTAAAAAGGCTGAAATTCCCCTTATTTGGGGGCAAAATGCAAAAATTTCACTTACTTCAGGGTAATAATTCTGAATTTTTCCTTATTTTGGGGCAATTAAGACAGGAATTCATTTTGTTTTGGGGGAAAAAGATAGAAATTCCACTTATTTAGAGGCAAAAAAGCAGAAATTCCCCTTATTTTGGAGCAAAAATGAAGAAATTTCAATTTTTTATGGCAAAAAGTTATGCATTCTTATTTTCGCGCAAAAAAGGCAGAAATTCCTCGTATTTTGGAGCAAAATTGCAGAAATTCCCCTAATTGTGGGGCAAAAAGGCAGAAATTCTCTATATGTTGGGGCAAAAAGACAAAAATTCTTCTTATTTTGGGGCAAAACTCAGAAATTCCACTTATTTTGGGGTAAAATTCCAGAAATTTTTCTTATTTTGGGGCAAAATTGCAGAAATTTCACTCTTTTGGGGCAAAATTGCATTAATTTCACATATTTTGGGGCATAATTGCAGAAATTTCACTTATTTCAGAGAAAAAAGGCAGTAATTTTCCTTATTTTGGGGCAAAAAGGCAGAAATTCCTAATATTTTGTGGCAAAAATGCAGAAATTCTCCTTATTTTGAGGTAAAGAGGCTGAAATTCCCCTTATTAGGGGGTAAAAAGGCAGAAATTTCCCTTATTTTGGGGCAAAATTGCAGAAATTTCACTTACTTCAGGGTAATAGGTCAGAATTTTTCCTTATTTTGGGGCATAAAAGACAGAAATTCCATTTGTTTTGGGGAAAAAAACAGAAATTCCACTTATTTAGAAGCAAAAAAGCAGAAATTCCCATTATTTTGGAGCAAAAATGAAGAAATTTCTCTTTTTTATGGCAAAAAGGTATGCATTCTTCTTATTTTCGGGCAAAAAGGCAGAAATTCTCCATATTTTTGAGCAAAATTGCAGAAATTCCCCTAATTGTGGGGCAAAAAGGCAGAAATTGCCTATATGTTGGGGCAAAAACAGAAATTCTTCTTATTTTGTGGCAAAACTCAGAAATTCCACTTATTTTGGGGCAAAATTCTAGAAATTTTCCTTATTTTGGGGCAAAATCGCAGAAATTTCACTTATTTTTGGGCAAAATTGCAGAAATTTCACTTATTTCAGGGTAATAAGTCAGAAATTTTCCTTATTTTGGGGCAAAAAAGACAGGAATTTTTTTTGTTTGGGTGGAAAAATACAGAAATTCCACTTATTTAGAGGCAAAAAAGCAGAAATTCCCCTTAATTTGGAGCAAAAATGAAGAAATTTCCCTTTTTTATGGCAAAAAGGTATGCATTCTTCTTATTTTCGGGCAAAAAGGCAGAAATTCCCCGTATTTTGGAGCAAAATTGAAGAAATTCCTCTAATTGTGGGGCAAAAAGGCAGAAATTCCCTATATGTTGGGGCAAAAAGACAGAAATTCTCCTTATTTTGGGGCAAAACTCAGAAATTCCACTTATTTTGCGGCAAAATTCCAGAAATTTCCCTTATTTTGGGACAAAAGTGCAGAAATTTAACTTATTTTGAGGCAAAATTGCAGAAATTTCACTTAGTTCAGGGTAATAAGTCAGAAATTTTTCTTATTTTGGGGCAAAAAAGACAGGAATTTTCTTTGTTTTGGGGGGAAAAGACAGAAATTTCACTTATTTAGAGGCAAAAAAAGCAGAAATTCCCCTTATTTTGGAGCAAAAATGAAGAAATTTCAATTTTTTATGGCAAAAAGTTGTGCATTCTTCTTATTTTCGCGCAAAAAAGGCAGAAATTCCTCGTATTTTGGAGCAAAATTGCAGAAATTCCCCTAATTGTGGGGCAAAAAGGCAGAAATTCTCTATATGTTGGAGCAAAAAGTCAGAAATTCTCCTTATTTTGGGGCAAAACTCAGAAATTCCACTTATTTTGGGGCAAAATTCCAGAAATTTCCCTTATTTGAGAGCAAAATTGCAGAAATTTCACTTATTTTGGGGCAAAATTGAAAAAATTTCACATATTTTGGGGCATAATTGCAGAAATTTCACTTATTTCATAGAAAAAAGGCAGAAATTTTCCTTATTTTGGGGCAAAAAGGCAGAAATTCCTAATATTTTGTGGCAAAAATGCAAAAATTTTCCTTATTTTGAGGTAAAAAGGCTGAAATTCCCATTATTTGGGGGCAAAAAAGCAGAAAGTTTCCTTATTTTGGAGCAAAATTGAAGAAATTTCACTTATTTTGGGGCATAATTGCAGAAATTTCACTTATTTCAGGGAAAAAAGCAGAAATTTTCTTATTTCGGGGCAAAATGGCAGAAATTTCTAATATTTTGTGTCAAAAATGCAGAAATTCTCCTTATTTTGAGGTAAAAAGGCTGAAATTCCCCTTAATAGGGGGCAAAAAGGCAGAATTTTTTCTTATTTTAGGGCAAAATTGCAGAAATTTCTTTTACTTCAGGGTAATAAGTCAGAATTTTTCATTATTTTGGGGAAAAAAGACAGAAATTCCATTTGTTTTAGGGGAAAAAGACAGATATTCCACTTATTTAGAGGCAAAAAAGTAGAAATTCAACTTATTTTGGAGCAAAAATGAAAAAATTTCCCTTTTTTATGGCAAAAAGGTATGCATTCTTCTTATATTCGGGCAGAAAGGCAGAAATTCTCCATATTATGAAGCAAAATTGCAGAAATTCCCATAATTGTGGGGGAAAAAGGCAGAAATTGCCTATATGTTGGGGCAAAAAGACAGAAATTCTCCTTATTTTGGGGCAAAACTCAGAAATTCCACTTATTTTGGGGCAAAATTCCAGAAATTTTCCTTATTTTGGGGCAAAATTGCAGAAATTTCACTTATTTTGGGGCAAAATTGCAGAAATTTCACGTATTTCAGGGTAATAAGTCAGAAATTTTCCTTGTTTTGGGGCAAAAAAGACAGGAATTTTCTTTGTTTTGGGGGAAAAAGACAGAAATTCCACTTATTTAGTGGCAAAAAAGCAGAAATTCCTTTTATTTTGGAGCAAAAATGAAGAAATTTCCCTTTTTTATGGCAAAAAGGTATGCATTCTTCTTATTTTCGGGCAAAAAGGCAAAAATTCACGGTATTTTAAAGCAAAATTGCCGAAATTTGCCTAATTGTGGGGCAAAAAGGCAGAAATTCTCTATATGTTGGGGCAAAAAGACAGAAATTCTCTTTATTTTGGGGCAAAACTCAGAAATTTCATTATTTTGGGGCAAAATTCCAGCAATTTCCCTTATTTTGGGGCAAAATTGCAGAAATTTCACTTATTTTGGGGCATAATTGCAGAAATTTCACTTATTTCAGAGAAAAAAGCAGAAATTTTCTTATTTTGGGGCAAAAAGTCAGAAATTCTTAATATTTTGTGTCAAAAATGCAGAAATTCCCCTTATTTTGAGGTAAAAAGGCTGAAATTCCCCTAAATAGAGGGCAAAAATACAGAAATTTTTCTTATTTTAGGGCAAAATTGCAGAAATTTCACTTACTTCAGGGTAATAAGTCAGAATTTTTCATTATTTTGAGGCAAAAAACACAGAAATTCCATTTGTTTTAGGGGAAAAAGACAGATATTCCACTTATTTAGGCAAAAAAGCAGAAATTCCCCTTATTTTGGGGCAAAAATGAAGAAATTTCCCTTTTTTATGGCAAAAAGGTATGCATTCTTCTTATTTTCGGGCAAAAAGGCAGAAATTCTCCATATTTTGGAGCAAAATTGCAGAAATTCCCATAATTGTGGGGCAAAAAGGCAGAAATTGCCTATATGTTGGGGCAAAAAGACAGAAATTCTCCTTATTTTGGGGCAAAACTCAGAAATTCCACTTATTTTGGGGCAAAATTCAAGAAATTTCCCTTATTTTGGGGCAAAAGTGCAGAAATTTCACTTATTTTGGGCTAAAATTGCAGAACTTTCACTTATTTTGAGGCAAAATTTCAGAAATTTCACTTATTTCATAGAAAAAAGGCAGAAATTTTCCTTATTTTGGGGCAAAAATGCAGAAATTCCTAATATTTTGTGGCAAAAATTCAGAAATTCCTTTTATTTTAGGTAAAAAGGCTGAAATTCCCCTTATTTGGGGGCAAAAAGTCAGAAATTTCCCTTATTTTGGGGCAAAATTGCAGAAATTTTACTTAGTTCAGGTTAATAAGACAGAATTTTCCTTATTTTGGGGCAAAAAAGACAGAAATTCCCTTTGTTTTGGGGGAAAAAGACAGAAATTCCACTTATTTAGTGGCAAAAATGCAGAAATTCCTTTTATTTTGGAGCAAAAATGAAGAAATTTCCCTTTTTTATGGCAAAAAGGTATGCATTTTTCTTATTTTCGGGCAAAAAGGCAGAAATTCTCCGTATTTTGGAGCAAAATTGCAGAAATTTGCCTAATTGTAGGGCAAAAAGGCAGAAATTCTCTATATGTTGGGGCAAAAAGACAGAAATACTCCTTATTTTGGGGCAAAACTCAGAAATTCCATTTTTGGGGCAAAATTCCAGAAATTTCCCTTATTTTGGGGCAAAATTGCAGAAATTTCACTTATTTTGGGGCAAAATTGCAGAAATTTCACTTATTTCAGGGAAAAAAAGCAGAAATTTTCTTATTTTGGGCCAAAAAGGCAGAAATTCCTAATATTTTGTGGCAAGAATGCATAAATTCCCCTTATTTTGAGGTAAAAATGCTGAAATTCCCCTTAATAGGGGGTAAATATGCAGAAATTCCCCTAATTTGAGGTAAAATGGCTAAAATTCCCCTTATTTTAGAAACAAAAACGCAGAAAATTACCTTATTTTGGGGCAAAATTGCAGAAATTTCACTTACTTCAGGGTAATAAATCAGAATTTTTCCTTATTTTATGTCAAAAAAGACAGAAATTCCCTTTGTTTTGGGGGGAAAAAGACAGAAATTCCACTTATTTAGAGGCAAAAAAGCAGAAATTCCCCTTATTTTGGAGCAAAAATGAAGAAATTTCCTTTTTTGATGGCAAAAAGGTATGCATTCTTCTTATTTTCGGGCAAAAAGGCAGAAATTCCCCGTATTTTGGAGCAAAATTGCAGAAATTCCCCTAATTGTGGGGCAAAAAGGCAGAAATTCCCTATATGTTGGGGCAAAAAGACGGAAATTCATCTTATTTTGGGGCAAAACTCAGAAATTCCACTTATTTTGGGGCAAAATTCCAGAAATTTCCTTTATTTTAGGACAAAATTGCAGAAATTTCACTTATTTTGGGACAAAATTGCAGAAATTTCACTTATTTCAGGGAAAAAAAGCAGAAATTTTCTTATTTTGGGGCAAAAATGCAGAAATTCCTAATATTTTGTGGCAAAAATGCGGAAATTCCCATTATTTTGAGGTAAAAATGCTGAAATTTCCCTTATTTGGGGGCAAAAATGCAGAAATTTCCTTTATTTTGAGGTAAAAAGGCTGAAATTCCCCTTATTTGGGGGTAAAAAGGCAGAAAGTTCTCTTATTTTGGGGCAAAATTGCAGAAATTTCACTTACTACAAGGTAATAAGTCAGAATTTTTCTTTATTTTGGGGCAAAAAAGACAAAAATTCTCTTTGTTTTGGGGGAAAAAGACAGAAATTCCACTTATTTAGAGGCAAAAAAGCAGAAATTCCTTTTATTTTGGAGCAAAAATGAAGAAATTTCCCATTTTTATGGCAAAAAGGTATGCATTCTTCTTATTTTTAGGCAAAAAGGCAGAAATTACCTGTATTTTGGAGCAAAATTGCAGAAATTCCCCTAATTGTGGGGCAAAAAAACAGAAATTCTCCATATGTTGGGGCAAAAAGGCAGAAATTCTTTTTATTTTGGGGCAAAACTCAGAAATTCCACTTATTTTGGGGCAAAATTCCAAAAATTTCCCTTATTTTGGGGCAAAATTGCAGAAACTTCACTTACTTCAGAGTAATAAGTCAGAATTTTTCCTTATTTTGGGGCAAAAAAGACAGAAATTCCCTTTGTTTTGGGGGAAAAAGACAGAAATTCCACTTATTTAGAGGCAAAAAAGCAGAAATTCCTTTTATTATGGAGCAAAAATGAAGAAATTTTCCATTTTTATGGCAAAAAGGTATGCATTCTTCTTATTTTCGGGCAAAAAGGCAGAAATACACTGTATTTTGGAGCAAAATTGCAGAAATTCCCCTAATTGTGGGGCAAAACGGCACAAATTGCCTATATGTTGGGGCAAAAAACCAGAAATTCTCTTTATTTTGGGGCAAAACTCAGAAATTCCACTTACTTTGGGGCAAAATTCCAGAAATTTCCCTTATTTTGGGGCAAAATTGCAGAAATTCCACTTATTTTGGGGCAAAATTCCAGAAATTTCCCTTATTTTGGGGCAAAATTGCTGAAATTTCACTTATTTTGGGGCAAAATTGCAGAAATTTCACTTATTTCAGGGAAAAAAAGCAGAAATTTTCTTATTTTGGGGCAAAAAGGCAGAAATTCCTAATATTTTGTGGCAAAAATGCAGAAATTCCCCTTATTTTGAGGTAAAAAGGCTGAAATTCCCCTTATTTGGGGGCAAAAAGGCAAAAATTTCCTTTATTTTGGGGCAAAAGTGCAGAAATTTCACTTTTTTCAGGGAAATAAGTCAGAATGTTTCCTTATTTTGCGGCAAAAAAAACAGTAATTCCCTTTGTTTTGGGGAAAAAAGACAGAAATTCCACTTATTTATAGGCAAAAAAGCAGAAATTCCCCTTATTTTGGAGCAAAAATGAAGAAATTTCCCTTTTTTATGGCAAAAAGGTATGCATTCTTCTTATTTTTGGGCAAAAAGGCAGAAATTCTCCGTATTTTGGAGCAAAATTGCAAAAATTCCGCTAATTGTGAGGCAAAAAGGCAGAAATTGCCTATATGTTGGGGCAAAAAGACAGAAATTCTCCTTATTTTGGGGCAAAACTCAGAAATTCCACTTATTTTGGGGCAAAATTTCAGAAATTTCCATTATTTTGGGGCAAAATTGCAGAAATTTCACTTATTTTGCGGCAAAATTACAGAAATTTCACGTATTTCAGGGTAATAAGTCAGAAATTTTCTTTATTTTGGGGCAAAAAAGACAGGACTTTTCTTTGTTTTGGGGGAAAAGACAGAAATTCCACTTATTTAGAGGCAAAAAAGCAGAAATTCCCCTTATTTTGAAGCAAAAATGAAGAAATTTAACTTTTTTATGGCAAAAAGGTATGCATTCTTCTTATTTTCGGGCAAAAAGGCAGAAATTCCCCGTATTTTGGAGCAAAATTGCAGAAATTCCCCTAATTGTGAGGCAAAAAGGCAGAAATTCCCTTTAGTTAGGGAAAAAAGACAGAAATTCTCCTTATTTTGGAGCAAAACTCAGAAATTACACATATTTTGGGGCAAAATTCCAGAAATTTCCCTTATTTTCGGGCAAAAAGGCAGAAATTTCACTTATATAAGGGAAAAAAGGCAGAAATTTTCCTTATTTTGGGGCAAAAACGCAGAAATTACTAATATTTTGTGGTAAAAATGCAGATATTCCCCTTATTTTTAGGTAAAAAGGCTGAATTTCCCCTTATTTGGGGGCAAAAAGGCAGAAATTTCCATTATTTTGGGGCAAAATTGCAGAAATTTCACTTACTTAAGGGTAATAAGTCAGAATTTTTCCTTATTTTGGGGCAAAAAAGACAGGAACTCCTTTTGTTTTGGGGGAAAAAGACAGAAATTTCACTTATTTAGAGGCAAAAAAGCAGAAATTCCCCTTATTTTGGAGCAAAAATGAAGAAATTTCACTTTTTTATGGCAAAAAGTTATGCATTCTTCTTATTTTCGCACAAAAAAGGCAGATATTCCTCGTATTTTGGAGCAAAATTGCAGAAATTCCCCTAATGGTGGGGCAAAAAGGCAGAAATTCTCTATATGTTGGGGCAAAAAGACAGAAATTCTCCTTATTTTGGGGCAAAACTCAGAAATTCCACATATTTTGGGGCAAAATTCCAGAAATTTCCCTTATTTTGGAGCAAAATTGCAGAAATTTCACTTATTTTGGGGCAAAATTGAAGAAATTTCACATATTTTGGGGAATAGTTGCAGAAATTTCACTTATTTCAGAGTAAAAAGGCAGTAATTTTCCTTATTTTGGGGCAAAAAGGCAGAAATTCCTAATATTTTGTGGCAAAAATGCAAAAATTCCACTTATTTTGAGGTAAAAAGGCTGAAATTCCCCATATTTGGGGGCAAAAAGGCAGAATTTTTTCTTATTTTAGGGCAAAATTGCAGAAATTTCTCTTACTTCAGGGTAATAAGTCAGAATTTTTCATTATTTTGGGGCAAAAAAGACAGAAATTCCTTTTGTTTTAGGGGAAAAAGACAGATATTTCACTTATTTAGAGGCAAAAAAGTAGAAATTCAACTTATTTTGGAGCAAAAATGAAAAAATTTCCCTTTTTTATGGCAAAAAGGTATGCATTCTTCTTATTTTCGGGCAAAAAGGCAGAAATTCTCCGTATTTTGGAGCAAAATTGCAGAAATTCCCATAATTGTGGGGGAAAAAGGCAGAAATTGCCTATATGTTGGGGCAAAAAGACAGAAATTCTCTTTTTTTGGGGCAAAACTCAGAAATTCCACTTATTTTGGGGCAAAATTCCAGAAATTTTCCTTATTTTGGGGCAAAATTGCAGAAATTTCACTTATTTTGGGGCAAAATTGCAGAAATTTCACGTATTTCAGGGTAATAAGTCAGAAATTTTCCTTATTTTGGGGCAAAAAAGACAGGAATTTTTTTTGTTTTGGGGGAAAAAGACAGAAATTCCACTTATTTAGTGGCAAAAAAGCAGAAATTCCTTTTATTTTGGAGCAAAAATGAAGAAATTTCCATTTTTTATGGCAAAATGTATGCATTCTTCTTATTTTCGGGCAAAAAGGCAAAAATTCACGGTATTTTAAAGCAAAATTGCCGAAATTTGCCTAATTGTGGGGCAAAAAGGCAGAAATTCTCTATATGTTGGGGCAAAAAGACAGAAATTCTCCTTATTTTGGGGCAAAACTCAGAAATTCCATTATTTTGGGGCACAATTCCAGCAATTTCCCTTATTTTGGGGCAAAATTGCAGAAATTTCACTTATTTTGGGGCATAATTGCAGAAATTTCACTTATTTCAGAGAAAAAAAACAGAAATTTCCTTATTTTGGGGCAAAAAGTAAGAAATTCTTAATATTTTGTGTGAAAAATGCAGAAATTCCCCTTATTTTGAGGTAAAAAGGCTGAAATTCCCCTTAATAGTGGGCAAAAATGCAGAAATTTTTCTTATTTTAGGGAAAAATTGCAGAAATTTCACTTACTTCAGGGTAATAAGTCAGAATTTTTCATTATTTTGAGGCAAAAAACACAGAAATTCCATTTGTTTTAGGGGAAAAAGACAGATATTCCACTTATTTAGGCAAAAAAGCAGAAATTCCCCTTATTTTGAGGCAAAAATGAAGAAATTTCCCTTTTTTATGGCAAAAAGGTATGCATTCTTCTTATTTTCGGGCAAAAAGGCAGAAAATCTCCGTATTTTGGAGCAAAATTGCAGAAATTCCCATAATTGTGGGGCAAAAAGGCAGAAATTGCCTATATGTTGGGGCAAAAAGACAGAAATTCTCCTTATTTTGGGGCAAAACTCAGAAATTCCACTTATTTTGGGGCAAAATTCCAGAAATTTCCCTTATTTTGGGGCAAAATTGCAGAAATTTCACTTATTTCAGAGAAAAAAGGCAGAGATTTTCCTTATTTTGGGACAAAAATGCAGAAATTCCTAATATTTTGTGGCAAAAATTCAGAAATTCCTCTTATTTTAGGTAAAAAGGCTGAAATTCCCCTTATTTGGGGGCAAAAAGTCAGAAATATCCCTTATTTTGGGGCAAAATTGCAGAAATTTTACTTAGTTCAGGGTAATAAGACAGAATTTTTCCTTATTCTGGGGCAAAAAAGACAGAAATTCCCTTTGTTTTGGGGGAAAAAGACAGAAATTCCACATATTTAGTGGCAAAAAAGCAGAAATTCCTTTTATTTTGGAGCAAAAATGAAGAAATTTCCCTTTTTTATGGCAAAAAGGTATGCATTCTTCTTATTTTCGGGCAAAAAGGCAGAAATTCTCTGTATTTTGGAGCAAAATTGCAGAAATTTGCCTAATTGTAGGGCAAAAAGGCAGAAATTCTCTATATGTTGGGGCAAAAAGACAGAAATACTCCTTATTTTGGGGCAAAACTCAGAAATTCCATTTTTGGGACAAAATTACAGAAATTTCCCTTATTTTGGGGCAAAATTGCAGAAATTTCACTTATTTTGGGGCAAAATTGCAGAAATTTCACTTATTTCATGGAAAAAAAGCAGAAATTTTCTTATTTTGGGCCAAAAAGGCAGAAATTCCTAATATTTTGTGGCAAAAATGCATAAATTCCCCTTATTTTGAGGTAAAAATGCTGAAAATCCCCTTAATAGGGGGGTAAATATGCAGAAATTCACCTAATTTGAGGTAAAATGGCTAAAATTCCCCTTATTTTGGAAATAAAAACGCAGAAAATTCCCTTATTTTTTGGCAAAATTGCAGAAATTTCACTTACTTCAGGGTAATACGTCAGAATTATTCCTTATTTTATGTCAAAAAAGACAGAAATTCCCTTTGTTTTGGGGGGAAAAAGACAGAAATTCCACTTATTTAGAAGCAAAAAAACAGAAATTCCCCTTATTTTGGAGCAAAAATGAAGAAATTTCCTTTTTTGATGGCAAAAAGGTAGGCATTCTTCTTATTTTCGGGCAAAAAGGCAGAAATTCCCCGTATTTTGGAGCAAAATTGCAGAAATTCCCCTAATTGTGGGGCAAAAAGGCAGAAATTCCCCTAATTGTGGGGCAAAAAGACAGAAATTCATCTTATTTTGGGGCAAAACTCAGAAATTCCACTTATTTTGGGGCAAAATTCCAGAAATTTCCTTTATTTTAGGACAAAATTGCAGAAATTTCACTTATTTTGGGGCAAAATTGCAGAAATTTCACTTATTTCAGGGAAAAAAAGCAGAAATTTTCTTATTTTGGGGCAAAAATGCAGAAATTCCTGATATTTTGTGGCAAAAATGCGGAAATTCCCCTTATTTTGAGGTAAAAAGGCTGAAATTCCCCTTATTTGGGGGCAAAAATGCAGAAATTCCCTTTATTTTGAGGTAAAAAGGCTGAAATTCCCCTTATTTGGGGGTAAAAAGGCAGAAAGTTCCCTTATTTTGGGGCAAAATTGCAGAAATTTCACTTACTACAAGGTAATAAGTCAGAATTTTTCTTTATTTTGGGGCAAAAAAGACAAAAATTCTCTTTGTTTTGGGGGAAAAAGACAGAAATTCCACTTATTTAGAGGCAAAAAAGCAGAAATTCCTTTTATTTTGGAGCAAAAATGAAGAAATTTCCCATTTTTATAGCAAAAAGGTATGCATTCTTCTTATTTTTAGGCAAAAAGGCAGAAATTACCCGTATTTTGGAGCAAAATTGCAGAAATTACCCTAATTGTGGGGCAAAAAAACAGAAATTCTCCATATGTTGGGGCAAAAAGGCAGAAATTCTCTTTATTTTGGCGCAAAACTCAGAAATTCCACTTATTTTGGGGCAAAATTCCAAAAATTTCCCTTATTTTGGGGCAAAATTGCAGAAACTTCACTTACTTCAGAGTAATAAGTCAGAAATTTTCTTTATTTTGGGGCAAAAAAGACAGAAATTCCCTTTGTTTTGGGGGAAAAAGACAGAAATTCCACTTATTTAGAGGCAAAAAAGCAGAAATTCCTTTTATTATGGAGCAAAAATGAAGAAATTTCCCATTTTTATGGAAAAAGGTATGCATTCTTCTTATTTTCGGGCAAAAAGGCAGAAATACCCTTTATTTTGGAGCAAAATTGCAGAAATTCCCCTAATTGTGGGGCAAAACGGCACAAATTGCCTATATGTTGGGGCAAAAAAACAGAAATTCTCTTTATTTTGGGGCAAAACTCAGAAATTCCACTTATTTTGGGGCAAAATTCCAGAAATTTCCCTTATTTTGGGGCAAAATTGCAGAAATTCCTCTCATTTTGGGGCAAAATTCCAGAAATTTCCCTTATTTTGGGGCAATATTGCTGAAATTTCACTTATTTTGGGGCAAAATTGCAGAAATTTCACTTATTTAACGGAAAAAAAAGCAGAAATTTTCTTATTTTGGGGCAAAAAGGCAGAAATTCCTAATATTTTGTGGCCAAAATGCAGAAATTCCCCTTATTTTGAGGTAAAAAGGCTGAAATTCCCATTATTTGGGGGCAAAAAGTCAGAAATTTCCTTTATTTTGGGGAAAATCTGCAGAAATTTTACTTACTTCAGGGAAATAAGTCAGAATTTTTCCTTATTTTGCGCCAAAAAAAAACAGTAATTCCTTTTGTTTTGGGGAAAAAAGACAGAAATTCCACTTATTTATAGACAAAAAAGCAGAAATTCCCCTTATTTTGGAGCAAAAATGAAGAAATTTCCCTTTTTTATGGCAAAAAGGTATGCATTCTTCTTATTTTTGGGCAAAAAGGCAGAAATTCTCCGTATTTTGGAGCAAAATTGCAAAAATTCCCCTAATTGTGAGGCAAAAATGCAGAAATTGCCTATATGTTGGGGCAAAAAGACAGAAATTCTCCTTATTTTGGGGCAAAACTCAAAAATTCCACTTATTTTGGGGCAAAATTTCAGAAATTTCCCTTATTTTGGGGCAAAATTGCAGAAATTTCACTTATTTTGGGGCAAAATTACAGAAATATCACGTATTTCAGGGTAATAAGTCAGAAATTTTCCTTATTTTGGGGCAAAAAAGACAGGACTTTTCTTTGTTTTGGGGAAAAGACAGAAATTCCACTTATTTAGAGGCAAAAAAGCAGAAATTCCCCTTATTTTGAAGCAAAAATGAAGAAATTTAACTTTTTTATGGCAAAAAGGTATGCATTCTTCTTATTTTCGGGCAAAAAGGCAGAAATTCCACGTATTTTGGAGCAAAATTGCAGAAATTCCCCTAATTGTGAGGCAAAAAGGCAGAAATTCCCTTTAGTTAGAGCAAAAAGACAGAAATTCTCCTTATTTTGGGGCAAAACTCAGAAATTACACAGATTTTGGGGCAAAATTCCAGAAATTTCCCTTATTTTGGAGCAAAAATGCAGAAATTCCTAATATTTTGTGGTAAAAATGCAGATATTCCCTTTATTTTTATGTAAAATGCTGAAATTCCCCTTATTTGGGGGCAAAAAGGCAGAAATTTCCTTTATTTGGGGCAAAATTGCAGAAATTTCACTTACTTCAGGGTAATAAGTCAGAATTTTTTCTTATTTTAGGGCAAAAAAGACAGAAATTCCCTTTGTTTTGGGAGAAAAAGACAGAAATTTCACTTATTTAGAGGCAAAACGCAAAAATTCCTCTCATTTTTGAGCAAAAATGAAGAAATTTCCTTTTTTGATGGCAAAAAGTTATGCATTCTTCTTATTTTCAGGCAAAAAGGCAGAAATTCCCCGTATTTTGGAGCAAAATTGCAGAAATTCCCCTAATTGTGGGGCAAAAAGGCAGAAATTTTCTATATGTTGGGGCAAAAAGACAAATTCTCTTTATTTTGGGTTAAAACTCAGAAATTCCACTTATTTTGGGGCAAAATTCTAGAAATTTCCTTTATTTTGGGGCAAAATTGGAGAAATTTCACGTATTTTGGGGCAAAATTGCAGAAATTTCACTTATTTTGGGGCAAAATTACAGAAATATCACGTATTTCAGGGTAATAAGTCAGAAATTTTCCTTATTTTGGTGCAAAAAAGACAGGACTTTGTTTTGGGGAAAAGACAGAAATTCCACTTATTTAGAGGCAAAAAAGCAGAAATTCCCCTTATTTTGAAGCAAAAATGAAGAAATTTAACTTTTTTATGGCAAAAAGGTATGCATTCTTCTTATATTCGGGCAAAAAGGCAGAAATTCCCCGTATTTTGGAGCAAAATTGCAGAAATTCCCCTAATTGTGAGGCAAAAAGGCAGAAATTCCTTTTAGTTAGAGCAAAAAGACCGAAATTCTCCTTATATTAGGGCAAAACTCAGAAATTACACATATTTTGGGGCAAAATTCCAGAAATTTCCCTTATTTTGGGCAAAAAGGCAGAAATTTCACTTATATCAGCGAAAAAAGGCAGAAATTTTCCCTATTTTGGGGCAAAAATGCAGAAATTCCTAATATTTTGTGGTAAAAATGCAGATATTCCCCTTATTTTTAGGTAAAAAGGCTGAATTTCCCCTTATTTGGGGGCAAAAAGGCAGAAATTTCCTTTATTTTGGGGCAAAATTGCAGAAATTTCACTTACTTCAGGGTAATAAGTCAGAATTTTTCCTTATTTTAGGGCAAAAAAGACAGAAATTCCCTTTGTTTTGGGAGAAAAAGACAGAAATTTCACTTATTTAGAGGCAAAAAGCAGAAATTCCCCTCATTTTTGAGCAAAAATGAAGAAATTTCCTTTTTTGATGGCAAAAAGTTATGCATTCTTCTTATTTTCAGGCAAAAAGGCAGAAATTCCCCGTATTTTGGAGCAAAATTGCAGAAATTCCCGTAATTGTGGGGCAAAAAGGCAGAAATTTTTATATGTTGGGGCAAAAAGACAGAAATTCTCCTTATTTTGGGGCAAAACTCAGAAATTCCACTTATTTTGGGACAAAATTCTAAAAATTTCCTTTATTTTGGGGCAAAATTAGAGAAATTTCACTTATTTTAGGGCAAAATTGCAGAAATTTCACATATTTTCGGGCTTAATTGCAGAAATTTCACTTATTTCAGAGAAAACAGGCACTAATTTTCCTTATTTTGGGGCAAAAAGGCAGAAATTGCTAATATTTTGTGGCAAAAATGCAGAAATTCCTCTTATTTTGAGGTAAAAGGCTGAAATTCCCCTTATTTGGGGGCAAAAAGGCAGAAATTTCCTTTATTTGGGGCAAAATTGCAGAAATTTCACTTACTTCAGGGTAATAAGTCAGAATTTTTCCTTATTTTAGGGCAAAAAAGACAGAAATTACCTTTGTTTTGGGAGAAAAAGACAGAAATTTCACTTATTTAGAGGCAAAAAGCAAAAATTCCCCTCATTTTTGAGCAAAAATGAAGAAATTTCCTTTTTTGATGGCAAAAAGTTATGCATTCTTCTTATTTTCAGGCAAAAAGGCAGAAATTCCCCGTATTTTGGAGCAAAATTGCAGAAATTCCCCTAATTGTGGGGCAAAAAGGCAGAAATTTTCTATATGTTGGGGCAAAAAGACAAATTCTCTTTATTTTGGGGTAAAACTCAGAAATTCCACTTATTTTGGGGCAAAATTCTAGAAATTTCCTTTATTTTGGGGCAAAATTGGAGAAATTTCACTTATTTTGGGGCAAAATTGCAGGAATTTAAATTATTTTGGGGCATAATTGCAGAAATTTCACTTATTTCAGAGAAAAAAGGCAGTAATTTTCTTATATTGGGGCAAAAAGGCAGAAATTGCTAATATTTTGTGGCAAAAATGCAGAAATTCCCTTTATTTTGAGTTAAAAATGCTGAAATTTTCCTTATTTGGGGGCAAAAAGGCAGAAATTTTCCTTATTTTGGGGCAAAATTGCAGAAATTTCACTTATTTTGGGCTAAAATTGCAGAACTTTAACTTATTTTGGGGTAAAATTTCGGAAATTTCACTTATTTCAGAGAAAAAAGGCAGAAATTTTCTTTATTTTGGGGCAAAAATGCAGAAATTCCTAATATTTTGTGGCAAAAATTCAGAAATTCCTCTTATTTTAGGTAAAAAGGCTGAAATTCCCCTTATTTGGGGTCAAAAAGTCAGAAATTTCCTTTATTTTGGGGAAAAATTGCAGAAATTTTACTTACTTCAGGGAAATAAGTCAGAATTTTTCATTATTTTGCGGCAAAAAAAAAAAACAGTAATTCTCTTTGTTTTGGGGAAAAAAGACAGAAATTCCACTTATTTAGAGGCCAAAAATCAGAAATTCCCCTTATTTTGGAGCAAAAATGAAGAAATTTCCCTTTTTTATGGCAAAAAGGTATGCATTCTTCTTATTTTTGGGCAAAAAGGCAGAAATTCTCCGTATTTTGGAGCAAAATTGCAAAAATTCCCCTAATTGTGAGGCAAAAAGGCAGAAATTGCCTATATGTTGGGGCAAAAAGACAGAAATTCTCCTTATTTTGGGGCAAAACTCAAAAATTCCACTTATTTTGGGGCAAAATTTCAGAAATTTCCCTTATTTTGGGGCAAAATTGCAGAAATTTCACTTATTTTGGGGCAAAATTACAGAAATATCACGTATTTCAGGGTAATAAGTCAGAAATTTTCCTTATTTTGGTGCAAAAAAGACAGGACTTTGTTTTGGGGAAAAGACAGAAATTCTACTTATTTAGAGGCAAAAAAGCAGAAATTCCCCTTATTTTGAAGCAAAAATGAAGAAATTTAACTTTTTTATGGCAAAAGGTATGCATTCTTCTTATATTCGGGCAAAAAGGCAGAAATTCCCCGTATTTTGGAGCAAAATTGCAGAAATTCCCCTAATTGTGAGGCAAAAAGGCAGAAATTCCTTTTAGTTAGAGCAAAAAGACCGAAATTCTCCTTATATTAGGGCAAAACTCAGAAATTACACATATTTTGGGGCAAAATTCCAGAAATTTCCCTTATTTTGGGCAAAAAGGCAGAAATTTCACTTATATCAGCGAAAAAAGGCAGAAATTTTCCCTATTTTGGGGCAAAAATGCAGAAATTCCTAATATTTTGTGGTAAAAATGCAGATATTCCCCTTATTTTTAGGTAAAAAGGCTGAAATTCCCCTTATTTGGGGGCAAAAAGGCAGAAATTTCCTTTATTTTGGGGCAAAATTGCAGAAATTTCACTTACTTCAGGGTAATAAGTCAGAATTTTTCCTTATTTTAGGGCAAAAAAGACAGAAATTCCCTTTGTTTTGGGAGAAAAAGACAGAAATTTCACTTATTTAGAGGCAAAAAGCAGAAATTCCCCTCATTTTTGAGCAAAAATGAAGAAATTTCCTTTTTTGATGGCAAAAAGTTATGCATTCTTCTTATTTTCAGGAAAAAAGGCAGAAATTCCCCGTATTTTGGAGCAAAATTGCAGAAATTCCCGTAATTGTGGGGCAAAAAGGCAGAAATTTTCTATATGTTGGGGCAAAAAGACAGAAATTCTCCTTATTTTGGGGCAAAACTCAGAAATTCCACTTATTTTGGGGCAAAATTCTAAAAATTTCCTTTATTTTGGGGCAAAATTGGAGAAATTTCACTTATTTTAGGGCAAAATTGCAGAAATTTCAAATATTTTGGGGCATAATTGCAGAAATTTCAATTATTTCAGAGAAAACAGGCACTAATTTTCCTTATTTTGGGGCAAAAAGGCAGAAATTGCTAATATTTTGTGGCAAAAATGCAGAAATTCCCCTTATTTTGAGGTAAAAAGGCTGAAATTCCCCTTATTTGGGGGCAAAAAGGCAGAAATTTTCCATATTTTGGGGCAAAATTGCAGAAATTTCACTTATTTTGGGGCATAATTGCAGAAATTTCACTTATTTCAGGGAAAAAAAAGCAGAAATTTTCTTATTTTGGTGCAAAAAGGCAGAAATTCCTAATATTTTGTGTCAAAAATGCAGAAATTCCCCTTATTTTGAGGTTAAAAGGCTGAAATTCCTCTTAATAGGGGGCAAAATGGCAGAAATTTTTTATATTTTAGGGCAAAATTGCAGAAATTTCACTTACACTGGGTAATAAGTCATAATTTTTCATTATTTTGGGGCAAAAAAGACAGAAATTCCATTTGTTTTAGGGGAAAAAGACAGATATTCCTCTTATTTCGAGACAAAAAAGCAGAAATTCCCCTTATTTTGGAGCAAAAATGAAGTAATTTCCCTTTTTTATGGCAAAAAGGTATGCATTCTTCTTATGTTCGGAAAAAAGTCAGAAATTCTCCGTATTTTGGAGCAAAATTGCAGAAATTCCCATAATTGTGGGGCAAAAAGGCAGAAATTGCCTATATGTTGGGGCAAAAAGACTGAAATTCTCCTTATTTTGGGGCAAAACTCAGAAATTCCAATTATTTTGGGGCAAAATTCCAGAAATTTTTCTTATTTTGGGGCAAAATTGCAGAAATTTCACTTATTTTGGGGCAAAATTGCAGAAATTTCTCTTATTTCAGGGTAATAAGTCAGAAATTTTCTTTATTTTGAGGCAAAAAATACAAGAATATTTTTTGTTTTGGGGGAAAAAGACAGAAATTGCACTTATTTAGTGGCAAAAAAGCAGAAATTCCTTTTATTTTGGAGCAAAAATGAAGAAATTTCCCTTTTTTATGGCAAAAAGGTATGCATTCTTTTTATTTTCGGGCAAAAAGGCAGAAATTCCTTGTATTTTGGAGCAAAATTGAAGAAATTTGCCTAATTGTAGGGCAAAAAGTCAGAAATTCTCTATATGTTGGGGCAAAAAGACAGAAATTCTCATTATTTTGGGGCAAAACTCAGAAATTCCATTTTGGGGTCAAAATTCCAGAAATTTCCCTTATTTTGGGGCAAAATTGCAGAAATTTCACTTATTTTGGGGCAAAATTGCAGAAATTTCACTTATTTCAGGGAAAAAAAAGCAGAAATTTTCTTATTTTGGGCCTAAAAGGCAGAAATTCCTAATATTTTGTGGCAAAAATGCATAAATTCCCCTTATTTTGAGGTAAAAATGCTAAAATTCCTTTTAATAGGGGGTAAATATGCAGAAATTCCCCTAATTTGAGGTAAAATGGCTGAAATTCCTTTTATTCTGGAAACAAAAACGCAGAAATTTCCCTTATTTTGGGGCAAAATTGCAGAAATTTCACTTATTTCAGGGAAAAAAGGCAGAATTTTTCCTTATTTTGGGGCAAAAAGCAAAAATTCCTAATATTTTGTGGCAAAAATGCAGAAATTCCCCTTATTTTGAGGTAAAAAGGCTGAAATTTCCCTTATTTGAGGGCAAAAAGTCAGAAATTTCCCATATTTTGGGGCAAAAAAGACAGGAATTTTCTTTGTTTTGTGGGAAAAACACAGAAATTCCACTTATTTAGAGGCAAAAAAGCAGAAATTTTCCTTATTTTGGAGCAAAAATGAAGAAATTTCCCTTTTTTATAGCAAAAAGGTATGCATTCTTCTTATTTTCGGGCAAAAAGGCAAAAATTCACGGTATTTTGGAGCAAAATTGCAGAAATTTGCCTAATTGTGGGGCAAAAAGGCAGAAATTCTCTATATGTTGGGGCAAAAAGACAGAAATTCTCCTTATTTTGGGGCAAAACTCAGAAATTCCATTATTTTGGGGCAAAATTGCAGAAATTTCACTTATTTTGGGGCAAAATTGCAGAAATTTAACTTTTTTGGGGGCATAATTGGAGAAATTTCACTTATTTCAGGGAAAAAAAGCAGAAATTTTCTTATTTTGGGGCAAAGAGGCAGAAATTCCTAATATTTTGTGTCAAAAATGCAGAAATTCCCCTTATTTTGAGGTAAAAAGGCTGAAGTTCTCCTTAATAGGGGGCAAAAAGGCAGAAATTTTTCTTATGTTAGGGGAAAATTGCAGAAATTTCACTTAGTTCAGGGAAATAAGTCAGAATTTTTCATTATTTTGAAGCAAAAAGACAGAAATTCTATTTGTTTTAGGGGGAAAAGACAGATATTCCACTTATTTAGAGGCAAAAAAGCAGAAATTCCCCTTATTTTGGAGCAAAAATGAAGAAATTTCTCCTTTTTATGGCAAAAAGGTATGCATTTTTCTTATTTTCAGGCAAAAAGGCAGAAATTCTCCGTATTTTGGAGCAAAATTGCAGAAATTCCCATAATTGTGGGGCCAAAAGGCACAAATTGCCTATATGTTGGGGCAAAAAGACAGAAATTCTCCTTATTTTGGGGCAAAACTCAGAAATTCCACTTATTTTGGGGCAAAATTCCAGAAATTTCTTTTATTTTGGGGCAAAATTGCAGAAATTTCACTTATTTTGGCACAAAATTGCAGAAATTTCACTTATTTCAGGGTAATAAGTCAGAAATTTTATTTATTTTGGGGCAAAAAAGACAGGAATTTTCTTTGTTTTGGGGGAAAAAGATAGAAATTCCACTTATTTAGAGGCAAAATAGCAGAAATTCTTTTTATTTTGGAGCAAAAATGAAGAAATTTCCCTTTTTTATGGCAAAACGGTATGCATTCTTCTTATTTTCGGGCAAAAAGGCAGAAATTCCCCGTATTTTGGAGCAAAATTGCAGAAATTTGCCTAATTGTAGGGCAAAAAGGCAGAAATTCTCTATATGTTGGGGCAAAAAGACAGAAATTCTCCTTATTTTGGGGCAAAACTCAGGAATTCTATTTTTGGGGGCAAAATTCCAGAAATTTCCCTTATTTTGGGGCAAAATTGCAGAAATTTCACTTATTTTGGGGCAAAATTGCAGAAATTTCACTTATTTCAGGGATAAAAAGCAGAAATTTTCTTATTTTGGGCCAAAAATGCAGAAATTTCTAATATTTTGTGGCAAAAATGCATAAATTCCCCTTATTTTGAGGTAAAAATGCTTAAATTCCCCTTAATAGGGAATAAATATGCAGAAATTCCCCTAATTTGAGGTAAAATGGCTGAAATCCCCTTATTTTGGAAACAAAAACGCAAAAATTTCCTTTATTTTGGGGCAAAATTGCAGAAATTTCACTTACTTCAGGGTAATAAGTCAGTATTTTTCCTTATTTTGGGGCAAAAAAGACAGAAATTCCCTTTGTTTTTGGGGAAAAAGACAGAAATTCCAGATATTTAGAGGCAAAAAAGCAGAAATTCCCCTTATTTTGGAGCAAAAATGAAGAAATTTCCCTTTCTTATGGCAAAAAGGTATGCATTCTTCTTATTTTCGGGCAAAAAGGCAGAATATCGCCGTATTTTGGAGCAAAATTGCAGAAATTCTCCTAATTGTTGGGCAAAAATGCAGAAAATCTCTATATGTTGGGGCAAAAAGACAGAAATTCTCCTTATTTTGGGGCAAAACTCAGAAATTCCACTTATTTTGGTGCAAAATTCCAGAAATTTCCCTTATTTTGGGGCAAAATTGCAGAAATTTCACTTATTTTGTTGCAAAATTGCAGAAATTTCACTTATTTTGGGGCAAAATTGCAAAAATTTCACTTATTTCAGGGAAAAAATGCAGAAATTTTTCTTATTTTGGGGCAAAAAGCAGAAATTCCTAATATTTTGTGGCAAAAAGCAGAAATTCCCCTTATTTTGAGGTAAAAAGGCTGAAATTCCCCTTATTTGGGGGCAAAAAGTAAAAAATTTCCAATATTTTGGGGCAAAATTGCAGAAATTTCACTTACTTCAGGGTAATAAGTCAGAATTTTTCCTTATTTTAGGGCAAAAAGACCGAAATTCCCTTTGTTTTGGGGGAAAAAGACAGATATTCCACTTATTTAGAGGCAAAAAAGCAGAAATTCCCCTTATTTTGGAGCAAAAATGAAAAAATTTTCTTTTTTGATGGCAAAAAGGTATGCATTCTTCGTATTTTCAGGCAAAAAGGCAGAAATTCCCCGTATTTTGGAGCAAAATTGGAGAAATTTTCTTAATTGTAGGGCAAAAAGGCAGAAATTCCCTATATGTTGGGGCAAAAAGACAGAAATTCTCCTTATTTTGGGGCAAAACTCAGAAATTCCACTTATTTTGGGGCAAAATTCCAGAAATTTCCATTATTTTGGGACAAAAGTGCAGAAATTTCACTTATTTTGGGGCAAAATTACAGAAATTTCACTTATTTCAGGGAAAAAAAGCAGAAATTTTCTTATTTTGGGCCAAAGGGCAGAAATTCCTAATATTTTGTGGCAAAAATGCAGAAATTCCCCTTATTTTTAGGTAAAAAGGCTGAAATTCCTCTTAATAGTGGGTAAATATGCAGAAATTCCACTAATTTGAGGTAAAATGGCTGAAATTCCATTTATTTTGGAAACAAAAACGCAGAAATGTACCTTATTTTGGGGCAAAATTCCAGAAATTTCACATACTTCAGGGTAATAATTCAGAATTTTTCCTTATTTTGGGGCAAAAAAGACAGAAATTCCCCTTGTTTTGGGGGAAAAAGACAAAAATTCCACTTATTTAGAGGCAAAAAAGCAGAAATTCCCCTTATTTTGGAGCAAAAATGAAGAAATTTCCCTTTTTTATGGCAAAAAAGGTATGCATTCTTCTTATTTTCGGGAAATAAAGCAGAAATTCCCTGTATTTTGGAGCAAAATTGCAGAAATTCCCCTAATTGTGGGGCAAAAATGCAGAAAATCTCTATATGTTGGTGCAAAAAAACAGAAATTCTCCTTATTTTAGGGCAAAACTCAGGAATTCCACTTATTTTGGGGCAAAATTCCAGAAATTTCCATTATTTTTGGGCAAAATTGCAGAAATTTCACTTATTTTTGTGCAAAATTGCAGAAATTTCACTTATTTTGGGGCAAAATTGCAGAAATTTCACTTATTTCAGGAAAAAAAGGCAGAAATTTTCCTTATTTTGGGGCTAAAAGCAGAAATTCCTAATATTTTGTGGCAAAAAATGCAGAAATTCCCCTTATTTTGAGGTAAAAAGGCTGAAATTCCCCTTATTTGGAAGCAAATTCAGAAATTTCCCATATTTTGGGGCAAAATTGCAGAAATTTCACTTACTTCAGGGTAATAAGCCAGAATTTCTTCTTATTTTGGAGCAATAAAGACAGACATTCCCTTTGTTTTGGGGGAAAAATACAGAAATTCCACTTATTTAGAGGAAAAAAGCAGAAATTACCCATATTGTGGAGCAAAAATTAAGAAATTTCCTTTTTTTATGGCAAAAAGGTATGCATTCTTCTTATTTTTGGGCAAAAAGGCATAAATTCCCCGTATTTTGGAGCAAAATTGAAGAAATTCCCCTAATTGTGGGGCAAAAAGGCAGAAATTCCCTATATGTTGGGGCAAAAAGACAGAAATTCTCCTTATTTTGGGGCAAAACTCTGAAATTCCACTTATTTTGGGGCAAAATTCCAGAAATTTCCCTTATTTTGAGACAAAAGTGCAGATATTTCACTTATTTTGAGGCATAATTGAAGAAATTTCACTTATTTCAGGGTAATAAGTCAGAAATTTTTCTTATTTTGGGGCAAAAAAGACAGGAATATTCTTTGTTTTGGGGGAAAAGACAGAAATTCCACTTATTTATAGGCAAAAAAGCAGAAATTCCCCTTATTTTGAAGCAAAAATGAAGAAATTTCCCTTTTTTATGGCAAAAAGGTATGCATTCTTCTTATTTTCGGGCAAAAAGGCAAAAATTCACGGTATTTTGGAGCAAAATTGCAGAAAATTGCCTAATTGTGGGGCAAAAAGGCAGAAATACTCTATATGTTGGGGCAAAAAGACAGAAATTCTTTTTATTTTGGGGCAAAACTCAGAAATTCCATTATTTTGGGGCAAAATTCCAGAAATTTCCCTTATTTTTGGGCAAAATTGCAGAAATTTCCTTTATTTTGGGGCAAAATTGCAGAAATTTCACTTATTTCAGGAAAAAAAAGCAAAAATTTTCTTATTTTGGGGCAAAAAGGCAGAAATTCCTAATATTATGTGTCAAAAATGCAGAAATTCCCCTTATTTTGAGGTAAAAAGGCTGAAATTCCCCTTAATAGGGGGCCAAAAGAAGAAATTTTTCTTATTTTAGGGTAAAATTGCAGAAATTTCACTTACTTAAGGGTAATAAGTCAGAATTTTTCATTATTTTTGGGGCAAAAAAGACAGAAATTCCATTTGTTTTAGGAGAAAAAGACAGATATTCCACTTATTTAGAGGCAAAAAAGCAGAAATTCCCCTTATTTTGGAGCAAAAATGAAGAAATTTCCCTTTTTTATGGCAAAAAGGTATGCATTCTTCTTATTTTGGGGCAAAAATGCAGAAATTCTCCGTATTTTGGAGCAAAATTGCAGAAATTCCCATAATTGTGGGGCAAAAACGCAGAAATTGCCTATATGTTGGGGCAAAAAGACAGAAATTCTCCTTATTTTGGGGCAAAACTCAGAAATTCCACTTATTTTGGGGCAAAATTCCAGAAATTTTCTTTATTTTGGGGCAAAAAAGACAGGAATTTTCTTTGTTTTGGGGGAAAAAGACAGAAATTCCACTAATTTAGTGGCAAAAAAGCAGAAATTACTTTTATTTTGGAGCAAAAATGAAGAACTTTTTTTTTTTATGGCAAAAAGGTATGCATTCTTCTTATTTTCGGGCAAAAAGGCAGAAATTCCCCGTATTTTGGAACAAAATTGCAGAAATTTGCCTAATTGTAGAGCAAAAAGGCAGAAATTCTCTAAATGTTGGGGCAAAAAGACAGAAATTCTCCTTATTTTGGGGCAAAACTCAGACATTCCATTTTTTTGGGTCAAAATTCCAGAAATTTCCCTTATTTTGGGGCAAAATTGCAGAAATTTCACTTATTTTGGGGCATAATTGCAGAAATTTCACTTATTTCAGGGAAAAAAAGCAGAAATTTTCTTATTTTGGGCCAAAAAGGCAGAAATTCCTAATATTTTGTGGCAAAAATGCAGAAATTCCCCTTATTTTGAGGTAAAAATGCTGAAATTCCCCTTAATAGGGGGTAAATATTCAGAAATTCTCCTAATTTGAGGTAAAATGTCTGAAATTCCCCTTATTTTGGAAACAAAAACGCAGAAATTTCCCTTATTTTGGGGCAAAATTGCAGAAATTTCACTTACTTCAGGGTAATAAGTCAGAATTTTTCCTTATTTTGTGGCAAAAAAGACAGAAATTCCTTTTGTTTTTGGGGAAAAAGACAGAAATTCCACTTATTTAGAGGCAAAAAAGCAGAAATTCCCCTTATTTTGGAGCAAAAATAAAGAAATTTCCCTTTCTTATGGCAAAAAGGTATGCATTCTTCTTATTTTCGGGCAAAAAGGCAGAAATTCCCCGTATTTGGAGCAAAATTGCAGGAATTCCCCTAATTGTGAGGCAAAAATTCAGAAAATCTCTATATGTTGGGGCAAAAAGAAAGAAATTCTAATTATTGTGGGGCAAAACTCAGAAATTCTACTTATTTTGGGGCAAAATATCAAAAATTTCCCTTATTTTGGGGCAAAATTGCAGAAATTTCACTTATTTTAGGGCAAAATTGCAGAAATTTCACTTATCTGGGGGCAAAATTGCAGAAATTTCACTTATTTTGAAGCAAAATTGCAGAAATTTCACTTATTTCAGGGAATAAGAGCAGAAATTTTCCGTATTTTGGGGCAAAAAGCAGAAATTTCTAATATTTTGTGGCAAAAAAGCAGAAATACCCCTTATTTTGAGGTAAAAAGGCTGAAATTCCCCTGATTTGGGGGCAAAAATGAAGAAATTTTCCATATTTTGGGCAAAATTGCAGAAATTTCACTTACTTCAGGGTTTTAAGTCAGAACTTTTCATTATTTTGGGGCAAAAAAGACAGAAATTCCCTTTGTTTTGGGGGAAAAAGACAGAAATTCCACTTATTTAGAGGCAAAAAAGCAGAAATTCCCCTTATTTTGGAGCAAAAATGAAAAAATTTCCTTTTTTGATGGCAAAATGGTATGCATTCTTCTTATTTTCAGGCAAAAAGGCAGAAATTCCCCATATTTTGGAGCAAAATTGAAGAAATTCCCCTAATTGTGGTGCAAAAAGGCAGAAATTCCCTATATGTTGGGGCAAAAAGACAGAAATTCTCCTTATTTTGGGGCAAAACTCTGAAATTCCTTTTTTTGGGGGCAAAATTCCAGAAATTTCCCTTATTTTGGGGCAAAATTGCAGAAATTTCACTTATTTTGGGGCATAATTGCAGAAATTTCACTTATTTCAGGGAATAAGAGCAGAAATTTTCTTATTTTGGGCCAAAAAGGCAGAAATTCCTAATATTTTGTGGCAAAAATGCAGAAATTCCCCTTATTTTGAGGTAAAAATGCTGAAATTCCCCTTAATAGGGGGTAAATATGCAGAAATTCTCCTAATTTGAGGTAAAATGTCTGAAATTCCCTTATTTTGGAAACAAAAACGCAGTAATTTCCCTTATTTTGGGGCAAAATTGCAGAAATTTCACTTATTTTGGGGCATAATTGCAGAAATTTCACTTATTTCAGGGAATAAGAGCAGAAATTTTCTTATTTTGGGCCAAAAAGGCAGAAATTCCTAATATTTTGTGGCAAAAATGCAGAAATTCCCCTTATTTTGAGGTAAAAATGCTGAAATTCCCCTTAATAGGGGGTAAATATGCAGAAATTCTCCTAATTTGAGGTAAAATGGCTGAAATTCCCCTTATTTTGGAAACAAAAACGCAGAAATTTCCCTTATTTTGGGGCAAAATTGCAGAAATTTCACTTACTTCAGGGTAATAAGTCAGAATTTTTCCTTATTTTGGGGCAAAAAACACAGAAATTCCTTTTGTTTTGGGGGAAAAAGACAGAAATTCCACTTATTTAGAGGCAAAAAAGCAGAAATTCCCCTTATTTTGGAGCAAAAATAAAGAAATTTCCCTTTCTTGTGGCAAAAAGCTATGCATTCTTCTTATTTTCGGGCAAAAAGGCAGAAATTCCCCGTATTTGGAGCAAAATTGCAGGAATTCCCCTAATTGTGAGGCAAAAATTCAGAAAATCTCAATATGTTGGAGCAAAAAGAAAGAAATTCTAATTATTGTGGGGCAAAACTCAGAAATTCCACTTATTTTGGGGCAAAATATCAAAAATTTCCCTTATTTGGGGGCAAAATTGCAGAAATTTCACTTATTTTGAAGCAAAATTGCAGAAATTTCACTTATTTCAGGGAATAAGAGCAGAAATTTTCCTTATTTTGTGGCAAAAAGCAGAAATTCCTAATATTTTGTGGCAAAAAAGCAGAAATACCCCTTATTTTGAGGTAAAAAGGCTGAAATTCCCCTTATTTGGGGGCAAAAATGAAGAAATTTTCCATATTTTGGGGCAAAATTGCAGAAATTTCACTTACTTCAAGGTTTTAAGTCAGAACTTTTCATTATTTTGGGGCAAAAAAGACAGAAATTCTCTTTGTTTTGGGGGAAAAAGACAGAAATTCCACTTATTTAGAGGCAAAAAAGCAGAAATTCCCCTTATTTTGGAGCAAAAATGAAAAAATTTCCTTTTTTGATGGCAAAATGGTATGCATTCTTCTTATTTTCAGGCAAAAAGGCAGAAATTCCCCATATTTTGGAGCAAAATTGAAGAAATTCCCCTAATTGTGGTGCAAAAAGGCAGAAATTCCCTATATGTTGGGGCAAAAAGACAGAAATTCTCCTTATTTTTGGGCAAAACTCTTAAATTCCACTTATTTTGGGGCAAAATTCCAGAAATTTCCCTTATTCTGGGACAAAAGTGCAGAAATTTCACTTATTTGGGGGCACAATTGCAGAAATTTCACTTATTTCAGGGTAATAAGTCAGAAATTTTTCTTATTTTGGGGCAAAAAAGACAGGAATATTCTTTGTTTTGGGGGAAAAGACAGAAATTCCACTTATTTATAGGCAAAAAAGCAGAAATTCCCCTTATTTTGAAGCAAAAATGAAGAAATTTCCCTTTTTTATGGCAAAAAGGTATGCATTCTTCTTATTTTCGGGCAAAAAGGCAAAAATTCACGGTATTTTGGAGCAAAATTCAGAAATTTGCCTAATTGTGGGGCAAAAAGGCAGAAATTCTCTATATGTTGGGGCAAAAAGACAGAAATTCTCCTTATTTTGGGGCAAAACTCAGAAATTCCATTATTTTGGGGCAAAATTCCAGAAATTTCCCTTATTTTAGGGCAAAATTGCAGAAATTTCACTTATTTTGGGGCATAATTGCAGAAATTTCACTTATTTCAGGGGAAAAAAGCAGAAATTTTCTTATTTTGGGGCAAAAAGGCAGAAATTCCTAGTATTTTGTGTCAAAATTCAGAAATTCCCCTTATTTTGAGGTAAAAAGGCTGATTTCCCCTTAATAGGGGGCAAAAAGGCAGAAATTTTTCTTATTTTAGGGCAAAATTGCAGAAATTTCACTTACTTCAGGGTAATAAGTCAGAAATTTTCCTTATTTTGGGGCAAAAAAAAAGGAATTTTCTTTGTTTTGGGGGAAAAAGACAGAAATTCTACTTATTTAGAGGCCAAAAAGCAGAAATTCCTTTTATTTTAGAGCAAAAATGAAGAAATTTCCATTTTTTATGGCAAAAAGGTATGCATTCTTCTTATATTCGGGCAAAAAGGCAGAAATTCCCCGTATTTTGGAGCAAAATTGCAGAAATTTGCCTAATTGTAGGGCAAAAAGGCAGAAATTCTCTATATTTTGGGGCAAAAAGACAGAAATTCTACTTATTTTGGGGCAAAACTCAGAAATTCCATTTTTTGGGGCAAAATTCCAGAAATTTCCCTTAATTTGGGGCAAAATTGTAGAAATTTCACTTATTTTGGGGCAAAATTGCAGAAATTTCACTTATTTCAGAGAAAAAAAAGCAGAAATTTTCTTATTTTGGGCCAAAAAGGCAGAAATTCCTAATATTTTGTGGCAAAAATGCATAAATTCCCCTTATTTTGAGGTAAAAATACTGAAATTCCCTTAATAGAGGGTAAATATGCAGAAATTCCCCTAATTTGAGGTAAAATGGCTGAAATTCCCCTTATTTTGTAAACAAAAACGCAGAAAATTCCCTTATTTTAGGGCAAAATTGCATAAATTTCACTTACTTCAGGGTAATAAGTCAGAATTTTTCCTTATTTTGGGGCAAAAAAGACAGAAATTCCCTTTGCTTTGGGGGAAAAAGACAGAAATTCTACTTATTTAGAGGCAAAAAAGCAGAAATTCCCCTTATTTTGGAGCAAAAATAAAGAAATTTCCCTTTCTTATGGCAAAAAGGTATGCATTCTTCTTATTTTCGGGCAAAAAGGCAGAAATTCCCCGTATTTTGGAGTAAAAATTGCAGAAATTCCCCTAATTGTGGGGCAAAAATGCAGAAAATCTCTATATGTTGGGGCAAAAAACAGAAATTCTCCTTATTTTGGGGCAAAACTCAGAAACTCCACTTATTTTGGGGCAAAATTCCAGAAATTTCCCTTATTTTGGGGCAAAATTGCAGAAATTTCACTTATTTGAGGCAAATTTGCAGAAATTTCACTTATTTTGGGGCAAAATTGCAGAAATTTCACTTATTTCAGGGAAAAAAGGCAGAAATTTTCCTTATTTTGGGGCAAAACGCAGAAATTCCTAATATTTTGTGGCAAAAATTTAGAACTTCCCCTTATTTTGAGGTAAAAAGGCTGAAATTCCCCTTAATAGGGGGCAAAAAGGCAGAAATTTTTCTTATTTTGGGGCAAAATTGCAGAAATTTTACTTACTTCAGGGTAATAAGTCAGAATTTTTCTTAATTTTAGGGCAAAAAAACTGAAATTCCATTTGTTTTAGGGAAAAAAGACAGATATTCCACATATTTAGAGGCAAAAAAGCAGAAATTCCCCTTATTTTGGAGCAAAAATGAAGAAATTTCCTTTTTTTATGGCAAAAAGGTATGCATTCTTCTTATTTTCGGGCAAAAAGGCAGAAATTCTCTGTATTTTGGAGCAAAATTGCATAAATTCCCATAATTGTGGGGCAAAAATGCAGAAATTGCCTATATGTTGGGGCAAAAAGACAGAAATTCTCCTTATTTTGGGGCAAAACCTAGAAATTCCACTTTTTTGGGGCAAAATTCCAGAAATTTCCCTTATTTTGGGCCAAAATTGCAGAAATTTCACTTATTTTGGGGCAAAATTGCAGAAATTTCACTTATTTTAGGGTAATAAGTCAGAAATTTTTCTTATTTTGGGGCAAAAAAGACAGGAATTTTCTTTGTTTTGGGGGAAAAATACAGAAATTCCACTGATTTAGAGGCAAAAAACCAGAAATTCCCCTTATTTTGGAGCAAAAATGAAGAAATTCCCTTTTTTATGGCAAAAAGGTATTCATTCTTCTTATTTTCGGGCAAAAAGGCAGAAATTCCCCGTATTTTGGTGCAATATTGCAGAAATTTGCCTAATTGTGTGGCAAAAAGGCAGAAATTCCCTATATGTTGGGGCAAAATACAGAAATTCTCCTTATTTTGGGGCAAAACTCTGAAATTCCACTTATTTTGGGGCAAAATTCCAGAAATTTCCCTTATTCTGGGACAAAAGTGCAGAAATTTCACTTATTTGGCGGCAAAATTGCAGAAATTTCACTTATTTCAGGGTAATAAGTCAGAAATTTTTCTTATTTTGGGGCAAAAAAGACAGGAATATTCTTTGTTTTGGGGGAAAAGACAGAAATTCCACTTATTTATAGGCAAAAAAGCAGAAATTCCCCTTATTTTGAAGCAAAAATGAAGAAATTTCCCTTTTTTATGGCAAAAAGGTATGCATTCTTCTTATTTTCGGGCAAAAAGGCAAAAATTCACGGTATTTTGGAGCAAAATTGCAGAAATTTGCCTAATTGTGGGGCAAAAAGGCAGAAATTCTCTATATGTTGGGGCAAAAAGACAGAAATTCTCCTTATTTTGGGGCAAAACTCAGAAATTCCATTATTTTGGGGCAAAATTCCAGAAATTTCCCTTATTTTCGGGCAAAATTGCAGAAATTTCACTTATTTTGGGGCATAATTGCAGAAATTTCACTTATTTCAGGGAAAAAAAGCAGAAATTTTCTTATTTTGGGGCAAAAAGGCAGAAATTCCTAGTATTTTGTGTCAAAATTCAGAAATTCCCCTTATTTTGAGGTAAAAAGGCTGAAATTCCCCTTAATAGGGGGCAAAAAGGCAGAAATTTTTCTTATTTTAGGGCAAAATTGCAGAAATTTCACTTACTTCAGGGTAATAAGTCAGAAATTTTCCTTATTTTGGGGCAAAATACAAGAAGTTTCTTTGTTTTGGGGGAAAAAGACAGAAATTCTACTTATTTAGAGGCAAAAAAGCAGAAATTCCCCTTATTTTGGAGCAAAAATGAAGAAATTTCCCTTTCTTATGGCAAAAACGTATGCATTCTTCTTATTTTCGGGCAAAAAGGCAGAAATTCCCCGTATTTTGGAGTAAAAATTGCAGAAATTCCCCTAATTGTGGGGCAAAAATGCAGAAAATCTCTATATGTTGGGGCAAAAAACAGAAATTCTCCTTATTTTGGGGCAAAACTCAGAAATTCCACTTATTTTGGGGCAAAATTCCAGAAATTTCCCTTATTTTGGGGCAAAATTGCAGAAATTTCACTTATTTGAGGCAAATTTGCAGAAATTTCACTTATTTTGGGGCAAAATTGCAGAAATTTCACTTATTTCAGGGAAAAAAGGCAGAAATTTTCCTTATTTTGGGGCAAAACGCAGAAATTCCTAATATTTTGTGGCAAAAATTTAGAAATTCCCCTTATTTTGAGGTAAAAAGGCTGAAATTCCCCTTAATAGGGGGCAAAAAGGCAGAAATTTTTGTTATTTTGGGGCAAAATTGCAGAAATTTTACTTACTTCAGGGTAATAAGTCAGAATTTTTCTTAATTTTAGGGCAAAAAAACTGAAATTCCATTTGTTTTAGGGAAAAAAGACAGATATTCCACATATTTAGAGGCAAAAAAGCAGAAATTCCCCTTATTTTGGAGCAAAAATGAAGAAATTTCCCTTTTTTATGGCAAAAAGGTATGCATTCTTCTTATTTTCGGGCAAAAAGGCAGAAATTCTCTGTATTTTGGAGCAAAATTGCAGAAATTCCCATAATTGTGGGGCAAAAATGCAGAAATTGCCTATATGTTGGGGCAAAAAGACAGAAATTCTCCTTATTTTGGGGCAAAACCTAGAAATTCCACTTTTTTGGGGCAAAATTCCAGAAATTTCCCTTATTTTGGGCCAAAATTGCAGAAATTTCACTTATTTTGGGGCAAAATTGCAGAAATTTCACTTATTTCAGGGTAATAAGTCAGAAATTTTTCTTATTTTGGGGTAAAAAATACAGGAATTTTCTTTGTTTTGGGGTAAAAATACAGAAATTCCACTGATTTAGAGGCAAAAAACCAGAAATTCCCCTTATTTTGGAGCAAAAATGAAGAAATTTCCCTTTTTTATGGCAAAAAGGTATTCATTCTTCTTATTTTCGGGCAAAAAGGCAGAAATTCCCCGTATTTTGGTGCAATATTGCAGAAATTTGCCTAATTGTGTGGCAAAAAGGCAGAAATTCCCTATATGTTGGGGCAAAATACAGAAATTCTCCTTATTTTGGGGCAAAACTCTGAAATTCCACTTATTTTGGGGCAAAATTCCAGAAATTTCCCTTATTCTGGGACAAAAGTGCAGAAATTTCACTTATTTGGCGGCACAATTGCAGAAATTTCACTTATTTCAGGGTAATAAGTCAGAAATTTTTCTTATTTTGGGGCAAAAAAGACAGGAATATTCTTTGTTTTGGGGGAAAAGACAGAAATTCCACTTATTTATAGGCAAAAAAGCAGAAATTCCCCTTATTTTGAAGCAAAAATGAAGAAATTTCCCTTTTTTATGGCAAAAAGGTATGCATTCTTCTTATTTTCGGGCAAAAAGGCAAAAATTCACGGTATTTTGGAGCAAAATTGCAGAAATTTGCCTAATTGTGGGGCAAAAAGGCAGAAATTCTCTATATGTTGGGGCAAAAAGACAGAAATTCTCCTTAT
Organism: Micromys minutus; assembly: GCF_963924665.1. Classification (NCBI taxonomy): domain Eukaryota; kingdom Metazoa; phylum Chordata; class Mammalia; order Rodentia; family Muridae; genus Micromys; species Micromys minutus. The sequence continues at coordinate 545,502 of NW_027667734.1, read as the reverse complement.
TTTGGGGCAAAACTCAGAAATTCCATTATTTTGGGGCAAAATTCCAGAAATTTCCCTTATTTTCGGGCAAAATTGCAGAAATTTCACTTATTTTGGGGCATAATTGCAGAAATTTCACTTATTTCAGGGAAAAAAAGCAGAAATTTTCTTATTTTGGGGCAAAAAGGCAGAAATTCCTAGTATTTTGTGTCAAAATTCAGAAATTCCCCTTATTTTGAGGTAAAAGGCTGAAATTCCCCTTAATAGGGGGCAAAAAGGCAGAAATTTTTCTTATTTTAGGGCAAAATTGCAGAAATTTCACTTACTTCAGGGTAATAAGTCAGAAATTTTCCTTATTTTGGGGCAAAAAAGACAAGAATTTTCTTTGTTTTGGGGGAAAAAGACAGAAATTCTACTTATTTAGAGGCAAAAAAGCAGAAATTCCCCTTATTTTGGAGCAAAAATGAAGAAATTTCCCTTTCTTATGGCAAAAACGTATGCATTCTTCTTATTTTCGGGCAAAAAGGCAGAAATTCCCCGTATTTTGGAGTAAAAATTGCAGAAATTCCCCTAATTGTGGGGCAAAAATGCAGAAAATCTCTATATGTTGGGGCAAAAAACAGAAATTCTCCTTATTTTGGGGCAAAACTCAGAAATTCCACTTATTTTGGGGCAAAATTCCAGAAATTTCCCTTATTTTGGGGCAAAATTGCAGAAATTTCACTTATTTGAGGCAAATTTGCAGAAATTTCACTTATTTTGGGGCAAAATTGCAGAAATTTCACTTATTTCAGGGAAAAAAGGCAGAAATTTTCCTTATTTTGGGGCAAAACGCAGAAATTCCTAATATTTTGTGGCAAAAATTTAGAAATTCCCCTTATTTTGAGGTAAAAAGGCTGAAATTCCCCTTAATAGGGGGCAAAAAGGCAGAAATTTTTGTTATTTTGGGGCAAAATTGCAGAAATTTTACTTACTTCAGGGTAATAAGTCAGAATTTTTCTTAATTTTAGGGCAAAAAAACTGAAATTCCATTTGTTTTAGGGAAAAAAGACAGATATTCCACATATTTAGAGGCAAAAAAGCAGAAATTCCCCTTATTTTGGAGCAAAAATGAAGAAATTTTCCTTTTTTATGGCAAAAAGGTATGCATTCTTCTTATTTTCGGGCAAAAAGGCAGAAATTCTCTGTATTTTGGAGCAAAATTGCAGAAATTCCCATAATTGTGGGGCAAAAATGCAGAAATTGCCTATATGTTGGGGCAAAAAGACAGAAATTCTCCTTATTTTGGGGCAAAACCTAGAAATTCCACTTTTTTGGGGCAAAATTCCAGAAATTTCCCTTATTTTGGGCCAAAATTGCAGAAATTTCACTTATTTTGGGGCAAAATTGCAGAAATTTCACTTATTTCAGGGTAATAAGTCAGAAATTTTTCTTATTTTGGGGCAAAAAAGACAGGAATTTTCTTTGTTTTGGGGGAAAAATACAGAAATTCCACTGATTTAGAGGCAAAAAAACAGAAATTCCCCTTATTTTGGAGCAAAAATGAAGAAATTTCCCTTTTTTATGGCAAAACGGTATTCATTCTTCTTATTTTCGGGCAAAAAGGCAGAAATTCCCCGTATTTTGGTGCAATATTGCAGAAATTTGCCTAATTGTGTGGCAAAAAGGCAGAAATTCCCTATATGTTGGGGCAAAATACAGAAATTCTCCTTATTTTGGGGCAAAACTCTGAAATTCCACTTATTTTGGGGCAAAATTCCAGAAATTTCCCTTATTCTGGGACAAAAGTGCAGAAATTTCACTTATTTGGCGGCACAATTGCAGAAATTTCACTTATTTCAGGGTAATAAGTCAGAAATTTTTCTTATTTTGGGGCAAAAAAGACAGGAATATTCTTTGTTTTGGGGGAAAAGACAGAAATTCCACTTATTTATAGGCAAAAAAGCAGAAATTCCCCTTATTTTGAAGCAAAAATGAAGAAATTTCCCTTTTTTATGGCAAAAAGGTATGCATTCTTCTTATTTTCGGGCAAAAAGGCAAAAATTCACGGTATTTTGGAGCAAAATTGCAGAAATTTGCCTAATTGTGGGGCAAAAAGGCAGAAATTCTCTATATGTTGGGGCAAAAAGACAGAAATTCTCCTTATTTTGGGGCAAAACTCAGAAATTCCATTATTTTGGGGCAAAATTCCAGAAATTTCCCTTATTTTCGGGCAAAATTGCAGAAATTTCACTTATTTTGGGGCATAATTGCAGAAATTTCACTTATTTCAGGGAAAAAAAGCAGAAATTTTCTTATTTTGGGGCAAAAAGGCAGAAATTCCTAGTATTTTGTGTCAAAATTCAGAAATTCCCCTTATTTTGAGGTAAAAAGGCTGAAATTCCCCTTAATAGGGGGCAAAAAGGCAGAAATTTTTCTTATTTTAGGGCAAAATTGCAGAAATTTCACTTACTTCAGGGTAATAAGTCAGAAATTTTCCTTATTTTGGGGCAAAAAAGACAAGAATTTTCTTTGTTTTGGGGGAAAAAGACAGAAATTCTACTTATTTAGAGGCAAAAAAGCAGAAATTCCCCTTATTTTGGAGCAAAAATGAAGAAATTTCCCTTTCTTATGGCAAAAACGTATGCATTCTTCTTATTTTCGGGCAAAAAGGCAGAAATTCCCCGTATTTTGGAGTAAAAATTGCAGAAATTCCCCTAATTGTGGGGCAAAAATGCAGAAAATCTCTATATGTTGGGGCAAAAAACAGAAATTCTCCTTATTTTGGGGCAAAACTCAGAAATTCCACTTATTTTGGGGCAAAATTCCAGAAATTTCCCTTATTTTGGGGCAAAATTGCAGAAATTTCACTTATTTGAGGCAAATTTGCAGAAATTTCACTTATTTTGGGGCAAAATTGCAGAAATTTCACTTATTTCAGGGAAAAAAGGCAGAAATTTTCCTTATTTTGGGGCAAAACGCAGAAATTCCTAATATTTTGTGGCAAAAATTTAGAAATTCCCCTTATTTTGAGGTAAAAAGGCTGAAATTCCCCTTAATAGGGGGCAAAAAGGCAGAAATTTTTGTTATTTTGGGGCAAAATTGCAGAAATTTTACTTACTTCAGGGTAATAAGTCAGAATTTTTCTTAATTTTAGGGCAAAAAAACTGAAATTCCATTTGTTTTAGGGGAAAAAGACAGATATTCCACATATTTAGAGGCAAAAAAGCAGAAATTCCCCTTATTTTTGAGCAAAAATGAAGAAATTTCCCTTTTTTATGGCAAAAAGGTATGCATTCTTCTTATTTTCGGGCAAAAAGGCAGAAATTCTCTGTATTTTGGAGCAAAATTGCAGAAATTCCCATAATTGTGGGGCAAAAATGCAGAAATTGCCTATATGTTGGGGCAAAAAGACAGAAATTCTCCTTATTTTGGGGCAAAACCTAGAAATTCCAATTTTTTGGGGCAAAATTCCAGAAATTTCCCTTATTTTGGGCCAAAATTGCAGAAATTTCACTTATTTTGGGGCAAAATTGCAGAAATTTCACTTATTTCAGGGTAATAAGTCAGAAATTTTTCTTATTTTGGGGCAAAAAAGACAGGAATTTTCTTTGTTTTTGGGGAAAAATACAGAAATTCCACTGATTTAGAGGCAATAAACCAGAAATTCCCCTTATTTTGGAGCAAAGATGAAGAAATTTCCCTTTTTTATGGCAAAAAGGTATTCATTCTTCTTATTTTCGGGCAAAAAGGCAGAAATTCCCCGTATTTTGGTGCAAAATTGCAGAAATTTGCCTAATTGTGGGGCAAAAAGGCAGAAATTCCCTATATGTTGGGGCAAAATACAGAAATTCTCTTTATTTGGGGCAAAACTCTGAAATTCCACTTATTTTGTGGCAAAATTCCAGAAATTTCCCTTATTCTGGGACAAAAGTGCAGAAATTTCACTTATTTGGGGGCACAATTGCAGAAATTTCACTTATTTCAGGGTAATAAGTCAGAAATTTTTCTTATTTTGGGGCAAAAAAGACAGGAATATTCTTTGTTTTAGGAGAATAGACAGAAATTCCACTTATTTATAGGCAAAAAAGCAGAAATTCCCCTTATTTTGAAGCAAAAATGAAGAAATTTCCCTTTTTTATGGCAAAAAGGTATGCATTCTTCTTATTTTCGGGCAAAAAGGCAAAAATTCACGGTATTTTGGAGCAAAATTGCAGAAATTTGCCTAATTGTGGGGCAAAAAGGCAGAAATTCTCTATATGTTGGGGCAAAAAGACAGAAATTCTCCTTATTTTGGGGCAAAACTCAGAAATTCCATTATTTTGGGGCAAAATTCCAATAATTTCCCTTATTTTCGGGCAAAATTGCAGAAATTTCACTTATTTTGGGGCATAATTGCAGAAATTTCACTTATTTCAGGGAAAAAAAGCAGAAATTTTCTTATTTTGGGGCAAAAAGGCAGAAATTCCTAGTATTTTGTGTCAAAATTCAGAAATTCCCCTTATTTTGAGGTAAAAAGGCTTAAATTCCCCTTAATAGGGGGCAAAAAGGCAGTAATTTTTCTTATTTTAGGGCAAAATTGCAGAAATTTCACTTACTTCAGGGTAATAAGTCAGAAATTTTCCTTATTTTGGGGCAAAAAAGACAGGAATTTTCTTTGTTTTGGGGGAAAAAGACAGAAATTCTACTTATTTAGAGGCCAAAAAGCAGAAATTCCTTTTATTTTAGAGCAAAAATGAAGAAATTTCCATTTTTTATGGCAAAAAGGTATGCATTCTTCTTATTTTCGGGCAAAAAGGCAGAAATTCCCCGTATTTTGGAGCAAAATTGCAGAAATTTGCCTAACTGTAGGGCAAAAAGGCAGAAATTCTCTATATGTTGGGGCAAAAAGACAGAAATTCTCCTTATTTTGGGGCAAAACTCAGAAATTCCATTTTTGGGGGCAAAATTCCAGAAATTTCCCTTAATTTGGGGCAAAATTGTAGAAATTTCACTTATTTTGGGGCAAAATTGCAGAAATTTCACTTATTTCAGAGAAAAAAAAGCAGAAATTTTCTTATTTTGTGCCAAAAAGGCAGAAATTCCTAATATTTTGTGGCAAAAATGCATAAATTCACCTTATTTTGAGGTAAAAATACTGAAATTCCCTTAATAGAGGGTAAATATGCAGAAATTCCCCTAATTTGAGGTAAAATGGCTGAAATTCCCCTTATTTTGTAAACAAAAACGCAGAAAATTCCCTTATTTTAGGGCAAAATTGCATAAATTTCACTTACTTCAGGGTAATAAGTCAGAATTTTTCCTTATCTTGGGGCAAAAAAGACAGAAATTCCCTTTGTTTTGGGGGAAAAAGACAGAAATTCTACTTATTTAGAGGCAAAAAAGCAGAAATTCCCCTTATTTTGGAGCAAAAATGAAGAAATTTCCCTTTCTTATGGCAAAAAGGTATGCATTCTTCTTATTTTCGGGCAAAAAGGCAGAAATTCCCCGTATTTTGGAGTAAAAATTGCAGAAATTCCCCTAATTGTGGGGCAAAAATGCAGAAAATCTCTATATGTTGGGGCAAAAAACAGAAATTCTCCTTATTTTGGGGCAAAACTCAGAAACTCCACTTATTTTGGGGCAAAATTCCAGAAATTTCCCTTATTTTGGGGCAAAATTGCAGAAATTTCACTTATTTGAGGCAAATTTGCAGAAATTTCACTTATTTTGGGGCAAAATTGCAGAAATTTCACTTATTTCAGGGAAAAAAGGCAGAAATTTTCCTTATTTTGGGGCAAAAAGCAGAAATTCCTAATATTTTGTGGAAAAAATTTAGAAATTCCCCTTATTTTGATGTAAAAAGGCTGAAATTGCCCTTAATAGGGGGCAAAAAGGCAGAAATTTATCTTATTTTCGGACAAAATTGCAGAAATTTTACTTACTTCAGGGTAATAAGTCAGAATTTTTCTTTATTTTGGGGCAAAAAACTGAAATTCCATTTGTTTTAGAAGAAAAAGACAGATATTCCACATATTTAGAGGCAAAAATGCAGAAATTCCCCTTAATTTTGAGCAAAAATGAAGAAATTTCCCTTTTTTATGGCAAAAAGGTATGCATTCTTCTTATTTTCAGGCAAAAAGGCAGAAATTCTCTGTATTTTGGAGCAAAATTGCAGAAATTCCCATAACTGTGGGGCAAAAATGCAGAAATTGCCTATATGTTGGGGCAAAAAGACAGAAATTCTCCTTATTTTGGGGCAAAACCTAGAAATTCCAATTTTTGGGGCAAAATTCCAGAAATTTCTCTTATTTTGGGCCAAAATTGCAGAAATTTCACTTATTTTGGGGCAAAATTGCAGAAATTTCACTTATTTCAGGGTAATAAGTCAGAAATTTTTCTTATTTTGGGGCAAAAAAGACAAGAATTTTCTTTGTTTTGGGGGAAAAAGACAGAAATTCCACTGATTTAGAGGCAAAAAACCAGAAATTCCCCTTATTTTGATCAAAAATGAAGAAATTTCCCTTTTTTATGGCAAAAAGGTATTCATTCTTCTTATTTTCGGGCAAAAAGGCAGAAATTTCCCGTATTTTGGTGCAAAATTGCAGAAATTTGCCTAATTGTGGGGCAAAAAGACAGAAATTCCCTATATGTTGGGGCAAAATACAGAAATTCTCCTTATTTTGGGGCAAAACTCTGAAATTCCACTTATTTTGGGGCAAAATTCCAGAAATTTCCCTTATTCTGGGACAAAAGTGCAGAAATTTCACTTATTTGGCGGCACAATTGCAGAAATTTCACTTATTTCAGGGTAATAAGTCAGAAATTTTTCTTATTTTGGGGCAAAAAAGACAGGAATATTCTTTGTTTTGGGGGAAAAGACAGAAATTCCACTTATTTATAGGCAAAAAAGCAGAAATTCCCCTTATTTTGAAGCAAAAATGAAGAAATTTCCCTTTTTTATGGCAAAAAGGTATGCATTCTTCTTATTTTCGGGCAAAAAGGCAAAAATTCACGGTATTTTGGAGCAAAATTGCAGAAATTTGCCTAATTGTGGGGCAAAAAGGCAGAAATTCTCTATATGTTGGGGCAAAAAGACAGAAATTCTCCTTATTTTGGGGCAAAACTCAGAAATTCCATTATTTTGGTGCAAAATTCCAGAAATTTCCCTTATTTTCGGGCAAAATTGCAGAAATTTCACTTATTTTGGGGCATAATTGCAGAAATTTCACTTATTTCAGGGAAAAAAAGCAGAAATTTTCTTATTTTGGGGCAAAAAGGCAGAAATTCCTAGTATTTTGTGTCAAAATTCAGAAATTCCCCTTATTTTGAGGTAAAAAGGCTGAAATTCCCCTTAATAGGGGGCAAAAAGGCAGAAATTTTTCTTATTTTAGGGCAAAATTGCAGAAATTTCACTTACTTCAGGGTAATAAGTCAGAAATTTTCCTTATTTTGGGGCAAAAAAGACAAGAATTTTCTTTGTTTTGGGGGAAAAAGACAGAAATTCTACTTATTTAGAGGCAAAAAAGCAGAAATTCCCCTTATTTTGGAGCAAAAATGAAGAAATTTCCCTTTCTTATGGCAAAAACGTATGCATTCTTCTTATTTTCGGGCAAAAAGGCAGAAATTCCCCGTATTTTGGAGTAAAAATTGCAGAAATTCCCCTAATTGTGGGGCAAAAATGCAGAAAATCTCTATATGTTGGGGCAAAAAACAGAAATTCTCCTTATTTTGGGGCAAAACTCAGAAATTCCACTTATTTTGGGGCAAAATTCCAGAAATTTCCCTTATTTTGGGGCAAAATTGCAGAAATTTCACTTATTTGAGGCAAATTTGCAGAAATTTTACTTATTTTGGGGCAAAATTGCAGAAATTTCACTTATTTCAGGGAAAAAAGGCAGAAATTTTCCTTATTTTGGGGCAAAACGCAGAAATTCCTAATATTTTGTGGCAAAAATTTAGAAATTCCCCTTATTTTGAGGTAAAAAGGCTGAAATTCCCCTTAATAGGGGGCAAAAAGGCAGAAATTTTTGTTATTTTGGGGCAAAATTGCAGAAATTTTACTTACTTCAGGGTAATAAGTCAGAATTTTTCTTAATTTTAGGGCAAAAAAACTGAAATTCCATTTGTTTTAGGGGAAAAAGACAGATATTCCACATATTTAGAGGCAAAAAAGCAGAAATTCCCCTTATTTTTGAGCAAAAATGAAGAAATTTCCCTTTTTTATGGCAAAAAGGTATGCATTCTTCTTATTTTCGGGCAAAAAGGCAGAAATTCTCTGTATTTTGGAGCAAAATTGCAGAAATTCCCATAATTGTGGGGCAAAAATGCAGAAATTGCCTATATGTTGGGGCAAAAAGACAGAAATTCTCCTTATTTTGGGGCAAAACCTAGAAATTCCAATTTTTGGGGGCAAAATTCCAGAAATTTCCCTTATTTTGGGCCAAAATTGCAGAAATTTCACTTATTTTGGGGCAAAATTGCAGAAATTTCACTTATTTCAGGGTAATAAGTCAGAAATTTTTCTTATTTTGGGGCAAAAAAGACAGGAATTTTCTTTGTTTTGGGGGAAAAATACAGAAATTCCACTGATTTAGAGGCAATAAACCAGAAATTCCCCTTATTTTGGAGCAAAGATGAAGAAATTTCCCTTTTTTATGGCAAAAAGGTATTCATTCTTCTTATTTTCGGGCAAAAAGGCAGAAATTCCCCGTATTTTGGTGCAAAATTGCAGAAATTTGCCTAATTGTGGGGCAAAAAGGCAGAAATTCCCTATATGTTGGGGCAAAATACAGAAATTCTCTTTATTTGGGGCAAAACTCTGAAATTCCACTTATTTTGTGGCAAAATTCCAGAAATTTCCCTTATTCTGGGACAAAAGTGCAGAAATTTCACTTATTTGGGGGCACAATTGCAGAAATTTCACTTATTTCAGGGTAATAAGTCAGAAATTTTTCTTATTTTGGGGCAAAAAAGACAGGAATATTCTTTGTTTTAGGAGAATAGACAGAAATTCCACTTATTTATAGGCAAAAAAGCAGAAATTCCCCTTATTTTGAAGCAAAAATGAAGAAATTTCCCTTTTTTATGGCAAAAAGGTATGCATTCTTCTTATTTTCGGGCAAAAAGGCAAAAATTCACGGTATTTTGGAGCAAAATTGCAGAAATTTGCCTAATTGTGGGGCAAAAAGGCAGAAATTCTCTATATGTTGGGGCAAAAAGACAGAAATTCTCCTTATTTTGGGGCAAAACTCAGAAATTCCATTATTTTGGGGCAAAATTCCAATAATTTCCCTTATTTTCGGGCAAAATTGCAGAAATTTCACTTATTTTGGGGCATAATTGCAGAAATTTCACTTATTTCAGGGAAAAAAAGCAGAAATTTTCTTATTTTGGGGCAAAAAGGCAGAAATTCCTAGTATTTTGTGTCAAAATTCAGAAATTCCCCTTATTTTGAGGTAAAAAGGCTTAAATTCCCCTTAATAGGGGGCAAAAAGGCAGTAATTTTTCTTATTTTAGGGCAAAATTGCAGAAATTTCACTTACTTCAGGGTAATAAGTCAGAAATTTTCCTTATTTTGGGGCAAAAAAGACAGGAATTTTCTTTGTTTTGGGGGAAAAAGACAGAAATTCTACTTATTTAGAGGCCAAAAAGCAGAAATTCCTTTTATTTTAGAGCAAAAATGAAGAAATTTTCATTTTTTATGGCAAAAAGGTATGCATTCTTCTTATTTTCGGGCAAAAAGGCAGAAATTCCCCGTATTTTGGAGCAAAATTGCAGAAATTTGCCTAACTGTAGGGCAAAAAGGCAGAAATTCTCTATATGTTGGGGCAAAAAGACAGAAATTCTCCTTATTTTGGGGCAAAACTCAGAAATTCCATTTTTGGGGGCAAAATTCCAGAAATTTCCCTTAATTTGGGGCAAAATTGTAGAAATTTCACTTATTTTGGGGCAAAATTGCAGAAATTTCACTTATTTCAGAGAAAAAAAAGCAGAAATTTTCTTATTTTGTGCCAAAAAGGCAGAAATTCCTAATATTTTGTGGCAAAAATGCATAAATTCACCTTATTTTGAGGTAAAAATACTGAAATTCCCTTAATAGAGGGTAAATATGCAGAAATTCCCCTAATTTGAGGTAAAATGGCTGAAATTCCCCTTATTTTGTAAACAAAAACGCAGAAAATTCCCTTATTTTAGGGCAAAATTGCATAAATTTCACTTACTTCAGGGTAATAAGTCAGAATTTTTCCTTATCTTGGGGCAAAAAAGACAGAAATTCCCTTTGTTTTGGGGGAAAAAGACAGAAATTCTACTTATTTAGAGGCAAAAAAGCAGAAATTCCCCTTATTTTGGAGCAAAAATGAAGAAATTTCCCTTTCTTATGGCAAAAAGGTATGCATTCTTCTTATTTTCGGGCAAAAAGGCAGAAATTCCCCGTATTTTGGAGTAAAAATTGCAGAAATTCCCCTAATTGTGGGGCAAAAATGCAGAAAATCTCTATATGTTGGGGCAAAAAACAGAAATTCTCCTTATTTTGGGGCAAAACTCAGAAACTCCACTTATTTTGGGGCAAAATTCCAGAAATTTCCCTTATTTTGGGGCAAAATTGCAGAAATTTCACTTATTTGAGGCAAATTTGCAGAAATTTCACTTATTTTGGGGCAAAATTGCAGAAATTTCACTTATTTCAGGGAAAAAAGGCAGAAATTTTCCTTATTTTGGGGCAAAAAGCAGAAATTCCTAATATTTTGTGGAAAAAATTTAGAAATTCCCCTTATTTTGATGTAAAAAGGCTGAAATTGCCCTTAATAGGGGGCAAAAAGGCAGAAATTTATCTTATTTTCGGACAAAATTGCAGAAATTTTACTTACTTCAGGGTAATAAGTCAGAATTTTTCTTTATTTTGGGGCAAAAAACTGAAATTCCATTTGTTTTAGAAGAAAAAGACAGATATTCCACATATTTAGAGGCAAAAATGCAGAAATTCCCCTTAATTTTGAGCAAAAATGAAGAAATTTCCCTTTTTTATGGCAAAAAGGTATGCATTCTTCTTATTTTCAGGCAAAAAGGCAGAAATTCTCTGTATTTTGGAGCAAAATTGCAGAAATTCCCATAACTGTGGGGCAAAAATGCAGAAATTGCCTATATGTTGGGGCAAAAAGACAGAAATTCTCCTTATTTTGGGGCAAAACCTAGAAATTCCAATTTTTGGGGCAAAATTCCAGAAATTTCTCTTATTTTGGGCCAAAATTGCAGAAATTTCACTTATTTTGGGGCAAAATTGCAGAAATTTCACTTATTTCAGGGTAATAAGTCAGAAATTTTTCTTATTTTGGGGCAAAAAAGACAAGAATTTTCTTTGTTTTGGGGGAAAAAGACAGAAATTCCACTGATTTAGAGGCAAAAAACCAGAAATTCCCCTTATTTTGATCAAAAATGAAGAAATTTCCCTTTTTTATGGCAAAAAGGTATTCATTCTTCTTATTTTCGGGCAAAAAGGCAGAAATTTCCCGTATTTTGGTGCAAAATTGCAGAAATTTGCCTAATTGTGGGGCAAAAAGACAGAAATTCCCTATATGTTGGGGCAAAATACAGAAATTCTCCTCATTTTGGGGCAAAACTCAGAAATTTCAATTATTTTGGGGCAAAATTGCATAAATTTCTCTTATTTTGGGGCAAAATTGCAGAAATTTCACTTATTTCAGGGTAATAAGTCAGAAATTTTTCTTATTTTGGGGCAAAAAAGACAGGAATTTTCTTTGTTTTGGGGGAAAAGACAGAAATTCCACTTATTTAGAGGCAAAAAAGCAGAAATTCCCCTTATTTTGAAGCAAAAATGAAGAAATTTCCCTTTTTTATGGCAAAAAGGTATGCATTCTTCTTATTTTCGGGCAAAAAGGCAAAAATTCACGGTATTTTAGAGCAAAATTGCAGAAATTTGCCTAATTGTGGGGCAAAAAGGCAGAAATTCTCTATATGTTGGGGCAAAAAGACAGAAATTCTCCTTATTTTGGGGCAAAACTCAGAAATTCCATTTTTTGGGGCAAAATTCCAGAAATTTCCCTTAATTTGGGGCAAAATTGAAGAAATTTCACTTATTTTGGGGCAAAATTGCAGAAATTTCACTTATTTCAGAGAAAAAAAGCAGAAATTTTCTTATTTTGGGCCAAAAAGGCAGAAATTCCTAATATTTTGTGGCAAAAATGCATAAATTCCCCTTATTTTGAGGTAAAAATACTGAAATTCCCTTAATAGAGGGTAAATATGCAGAAATTCCCCTAATTTGAGGTAAAATGGCTGAAATTCTTCTTATTTTGTAAACAAAAACGCAGAAAATTCCCTTATTTTAGGGCAAAATTGCATAAATTTCACTTACTTCAGGGTAATAAGTCAGAATTTTTCCTTATTTTGGGGCAAAAAAGACAGAAATTCCCTTTGTTTTGGGGGAAAAAGACAGAAATTCTACTTATTTAGAGGCAAAAAAGCAGAAATTCCCCTTATTTTGGAGCAAAAATGAAGAAATTTCCCTTTCTTATGGCAAAAAGGTATGCATTCTTCTTATTTTCGGGCAAAAAGGCAGAAATTCCCCGTATTTTGGAGTAAAAATTGCAGAAATTCCCCTAATTGTGGGGCAAAAATGCAGAAAATCTCTATATGTTGGGGCAAAAAACAGAAATTCTCCTTATTTTGGGGCAAAACTCAGAAATTCCACATATTTTGGGGCAAAATTCCAGAAATTTCCCTTATTTTGGGGCAAAATTGCAGAAATTTCACTTATTTGAGGCAAATTTGCAGAAATTTCACTTATTTTGGGGCAAAATTGCAGAAATTTCACTTATTTCAGGGAAAAAAGGCAGAAATTTTCCTTATTTTGGGGCAAAACGCAAAAATTCCTAATATTTTGTGGCAAAAATTTAGAAATTCCCCTTATTTTGAGGTAAAAAGGCTGAAATTCCCCTTAATAGGGGGCAAAAAGGCAGAAATTTTTCTTATTTTGGGGCAAAATTGCAGAAATTTTACTTACTTCATGGTAATAAGTCATAATTTTTCTTAATTTTAGGGCAAAAAACTGAAATTCCATTTGTTTTAGGGGAAAAAGACAGATATTCCACATATTTAGAGGCAAAAAAGAAGAAATTCCCCTTATTTTTAAGCAAAAATGAAGAAATTTCCCTTTTTTATGGCAAAAAGGTATGCATTCTTCTTATTTTCGGGCAATAAGGCAGAAATTCTCTGTATTTTGGAGCAAAATTGCAGAAATTCCCATAATTGTGGGGCAAAAATGCAGAAATTGCCTATATGTTGGGGCAAAAAGACAGAAATTCTCCTTATTTTGGGGCAAAACCTAGAAATTCCACTTTTTGGGGCAAAATTCCAGAAATTTCTCTTATTTTGGGCCAAAATTGCAGAAATTTCACTTATTTTGGGGCAAAATTGCAGAAATTTCACTTATTTCAGGGTAATAAGTCAGAAATTTTTCTTATTTTGGGGCAAAAAAGACAGGAATTTTCTTTGTTTTGGGGGAAAAATACAGAAATTCCACTGATTTAGAGGCAAAAAACCAGAAATTCCCCTTATTTTGGAGCAAAAATGAAGAAATTTCCCTTTTTTATGGCAAAAAGGTATTCATTCTTCTTATTTTCGGGCAAAAAGGCAGAAATTCCCCGTATTTTGGTGCAAAATTGCAGAAATTTGCCTAATTGTGGGGCAAAATGGCAGAAATTCCCTATATGTTGGGGCAAAATACAGAAATTCACCTTATTTTGGGGCAAAACTCTGAAATTCCACTTATTTTGGGGCAAAATTCCAGAAATTTCCCTTATTCTGGGACAAAAGTGCAGAAATTTCACTTATTTGGGGGCACAATTGCAGAAATTTCACTTATTTCAGGGTAATAAGTCAGAAATTTTTATTATTTTGGGGCAAAAAAGACAGGAATATTCTTTGTTTTGGGGGAAAAGACAGAAATTCCACTTATTTATAGGCAAAAAAGCAGAAATTCCCCTTATTTTGAAGCAAAAATGAAGAAATTTCCCTTTTTTATGGTAAAAAGGTATGCATTCTTCTTATTTTCGGGCAAAAAGGCAAAAATTCACGGTATTTTGGAGCAAACTTGCAGAAATTTGCCTAATTGTGGGGCAAAAAGGCAGAAATTCTCTATATGTTGGGGCAAAAAGACAGAAATTCTCCTTATTTTGGGGCAAAACTCAGAAATTCCATTATTTTGGGGCAAAATTCCAGAAATTTCCCATATTTTCGGGCAAAATTGCAGAAATTTCACTTATTTTGGGGCATAATTGCAGAAATTTCACTTATTTCAGGGAAAAAAAGCAGAAATTTTCTTATTTTGGGGCAAAAAGGCAGACATTCCTAGTATTTTGTGTCAAAATTCAGAAATTCCCCTTATTTTGAGGTAAAAAGGCTGAAATTCCCCTTAATAGGGGGCAAAAAGTCAGAAATTTTTCTTATTTTAGGGCAAAATTGCAGAAATTTCACTTACTTCAGGGTAATAAGTCAGAAATTTTCCTTATTTTGGGGCAAAAAAGACAGGAATTTTCTTTGTTTTGGGGGAAAAAGACAGAAATTCTACTTATTTAGAGGCCAAAAAGCAGAAATTCCTTTTACTTTAGAGCAAAAATGAAGAAATTTCCATTTTTTATGGCAAAAAGGTATGCATTCTTCTTATTTTCGGGCAAAAAGGCAGAAATTCCCCGTATTTTGGAGCAAAATTGCAGAAATTTGCCTAATTGTAGGGCAAAAAGGCAGAAATTCTCTATATGTTGGGGCAAAAAGACAGAAATTCTCCTTATTTTGGGGCAAAACTCAGAAATTCCATTTTTTGGGGCAAAATTCCAGAAATTTCCCTTAATTTGGGGCAAAATTGTAGAAATTTCACTTATTTTGGGGCAAAATTGCAGAAATTTCACTTATTTCAGAGAAAAAAAAGCAGAAATTTTCTAATTTTGGGCCAAAAAGGCAGAAATTCCTAATATTTTGTGACAAAAATGCATAAATCCCCCTTATTTTGAGGTAAAAATACTGAAATTCCCTTAATAGAGGGTAAATATGCAGAAATTCCCCTAATTTGAGGTAAAATGGCTGAAATTCCCCTTATTTTGTAAACAAAAACGAAGAAAATTCCCTTATTTTAGGGCAAAATTGCATAAATTTCACTTACTTCAGGGTAATAAGTCAGAATTTTTCCTTATTTTGGGGCAAAAAGGACAGAAATTCTTTTTGTTTTGGGGGAAAAAGACAGAAATTCTACTTATTTAGAGGCAAAAAAGCAGAAATTCCCCTTATTTTGGAGCAAAAATGAAGAAATTTCCCTTTCTTATGGCAAAAAGGTATGCATTCTTCTTATTTTCGGGCAAAAAGGCAGAAATTCCCCGTATTTTGGAGTAAAAATTGCAGAAATTCCCCTAATTGTGGGGCAAAAATGCAGAAAATCTCTATATGTTGGGGCAAAAAACAGAAATTCTCCTTATTTTGGGGCAAAACTCAGAAACTCCACTTATTTTGGGGCAAAATTCCAGAAATTTCCCTTATTTTGGGGCAAAATTGCAGAAATTTCACTTATTTGAGGCAAATTTGCAGAAATTTCACTTATTTTGGGGCAAAATTGCAGAAATTTCACTTATTTCAGGGAAAAAAGGCAGAAATTTTTCTTATTTTGGGGCAAAAAGCAGAAATTCCTAATATTTTGTGGAAAAAATTTAGAAATTCCCCTTATTTTGAGGTAAAAAGGCTGAAATTCCCCTTAATAGGGGGCAAAAAGGCAGAAATTTATCATATTTTCGGGCAAAATTGCAGAAATTTTACTTACTTCAGGGTAATAAGTCAGAATTTTTCTTTATTTTGGGGCAAAAAAACTGAAATTCCATATGTTTTAGGGGAAAAAGACAGATATTCCACATATTTAGAGGCAAAAAAGCAGAAATTCCCCTTAATTTTGAGCAAAAATGAAGAAATTTCCCTTTTTTATGGCAAAAAGGTATGCATTCTTCTTATTTTCAGTCAAAAAGGCAGAAATTCTCTGTATTTTGGAGCAAAATTGCAGAAATTCCCATAACTGTGGGGCAAAAATGCAGAAATTGCCTATATGTTGGGGCAAAAAGACAGAAATTCTCCTTATTTTGGGGCAAAACCTAGAAATTCCAATTTTTGGGGCAAAATTTCAGAAATTTCTCTTATTTTGGGCCAAAATTGCAGAAATTTCACTTATTTTGGGGCAAAATTGCAGAAATTTCACTTATTTCAGGGTAATAAGTCAGAAATTTTTCTTATTTTGGGGCAAAAAAGACAAGAATTTTCTTTGTTTTGGGGGAAAAAGACAGAAATTCCACTGATTTAGAGGCAAAAAACCAGAAATTCCCCTTATTTTGATCAAAAATGAAGAAATTTCCCTTTTTTATGGCAAAAAGGTATTCATTCTTCTTATTTTCGGGCAAAAAGGCAGAAATTTCCCGTATTTTGGTGCAAAATTGCAGAAATTTGCCTAATTTTGGGGCAAAAAGGCAGAAATTCCCTATATGTTGGGGCAAAATACAGAAATTCTCCTCATTTTGGGGCAAAACTCAGAAATTTCAATTATTTTCGGGCAAAATTGCAGAAATTTCCCTTATTTTGGGGCAAAATTGCAGAAATTTCACTTATTTCAGGGTAATAAGTCAGAAATTTTTCTTATTTTGGGGCAAAAAAGACAGGAATTTTCTTTGTTTTTGGGGAAAAGACAGAAATTCCACTTATTTAGAGGCAAAAAGCAGAAATTCCCCTTATTTTGAAGCAAAAATGAAGAAATTTCCCTTTTTTATGGCAAAAAGGTATGCATTCTTCTTATTGTCGGGCAAAAAGGCAAAAATTCACGGTATTTTGGAGCAAATTTGCAGAAATTTGCCTAATTGTGGGGCAAAAAGGCAGAAATTCTCTATATGTTGGGGCAAAAAGACAGAAATTCTCCTTATTTTGGGGCAAAACTCAGAAATTCCATTTTTTGGGGCAAAATTCCAGAAATTTCCCTTAATTTGGGGCAAAATTGTAGAAATTTCACTTATTTTGGGGCAAAATTGCAGAAATTTCACTTATTTCAGAGAAAAAAAAGCAGAAATTTTCTTATTTTGGGCCAAAAAGGCAGAAATTCCTAATATTTTGTGGCAAAAATGCATAAATTCCCCTTATTTTGAGGTAAAAATACTGAAATTCCCTTAATAGAGGGTAAATATGCAGAAATTCCCCTAATTTGAGGTAAAATGGCTGAAATTCCCCTTATTTTGTAAACAAAAACGCAGAAAATTCCCTTATTTTAGGGCAAAATTGCATAAATTTCACTTACTTCAGGGTAATAAGTCAGAATTTTTCCTTATTTTGGGGCAAAAAAGACAGAAATTCCCTTTGTTTTGGGGGAAAAAGACAGAAATTCTACTTATTTAGAGGCAAAAAAGCTGAAATTCCCCTTATTTTGGAGCAAAAATAAAGAAATTTCCCTTTCTTATGGCAAAAAGGTATGCATTCTTCTTATTTTCGGGCAAAAAGGCAGAAATTCCCCGTATTTTGGAGTAAAAATTGCAGAAATACCCCTAATTGTGGGGCAAAAATGCAGAAAATCTCTATATGTTGGGGCAAAAAACAAATTCTCCTTATTTTGGGGCAAAACTCAGAAATTCCACTTATTTTGGGGCAAAATTCCAGAAATTTCCCTTATTTTGGGGCAAAATTGCAGAAATTTCACTTATTTGAGGCAAATTTGCAGAAATTTCACTTATTTTGGGGCAAAATTCCAGAAATTTCCCTTATTTTGGGCCAAAATTGCAGAAACTTCACTTATTTTGGGGCAAAATTGCAGAAATTTCACTTATTTCAGGGTAATAAGTCAGAAATTTTTCTTATTTTGGTTCAAAAAAGACAGGAATTTTCTTTGTTTTGGGGGAAAAATACAGAAATTCCACTGATTTAGAGGCAAAAAACCAGAAATTCCCCTTATTTTGGAGCAAAAATGAAGAAATTTCCCTTTTTTATGGCAAAAAGGTATTCATTCTTCTTATTTTCGGGCAAAAAGGCAGAAATTCCCCGTATTTTGGTGCAAAATTGCAGAAATTTGACTAATTGTGGGGCAAAAAGGCAGAAATTCCCTATATGTTGGGGCAAAATACAGAAATTCTCCTTATTTTGGGGCAAAACTCTGAAATTCCACTTATTTTGGGGCAAAATTCCAGAAATTTCCCTTATTCTGGGACAAAAGCGCAGAAATTTCACTTATTTGGGGGCACAATTGCAGAAATTTCACTTATATCAGGGTAATAAGTCAGAAATTTTTCTTATTTTGGGGCAAAAAAGACAGGAATATTCTTTGTTTTGGGGGAAAAGACAGAAATTCCACTTATTTATAGGCAAAAAAGCAGAAATTCCCCTTATTTTGAAGCAAAAATGAAGAAATTTCCCTTTTTTATGGCAAAAAGTTATGCATTCTTCTTATTTTCGGGCAAAAAGGCAAAAATTCACGGTATTTTGGAGCAAAATTGCAGAAATTTGCCTAATTGTGGGGCAAAAAGGCAGAAATTCTCTATATGTTGGGGCAAAAAGACAGAAATTCTCCTTATTTTGGGGCAAAACTCAGAAATTCCATTATTTTGGGGCAAAATTCCAGAAATTTCCCTTATTTTCGGGCAAAATTGCAGAAATTTCACTTATTTTGGGGCATAATTGCAGAAATTTCACTTATTTCAGGGAAAAAAAGCAGAAATTTTCTTATTTTGGGGCCAAAAGTCAGAAATTCCTAGTATTTTGTGTCAAAATTCAGAAATTCCCCTTATTTTGAGGTAAAAAGGCTGAAATTCCCCTTAATAGGGGGCCAAAAGGCAGAAATTTTTCTTATTTTAGGGCAAAATTGCAGAAATTTCACTTACTTCAGGGTAATAAGTCAGAAATTTTCCTTATTTTGGGGCAAAAAAGACAGGAATTTTCTTTGTTTTGGGGGAAAAAGACAGAAATTCTACTTATTTAGAGGCCAAAAAGCAGAAATTCCTTTTATTTTAGAGCAAAAATGAAGAAATTTCCATTTTTTATGGCAAAAAGGTATGCATTCTTCTTATTTTCGGGCAAAAAGGCAGAAATTCCCCGTATTTTGGAGCAAAATTGCAGAAATTTGCCTAATTGTAGGGCAAAAAGGCAGAAATTCTCTATATGTTGGGGCAAAAAGACAGAAATTCTCCTTATTTTGGGGCAAAACTCAGAAATTCCATTTTTTGGGGCAAAATTCCAAAAATTTCCCTTAATTTGGGGCAAAATTGTAGAAGTTTCACTTATTTTGGGGCAAAATTGCAGAAATTTCACTTATTTCAGAGAAAAAAAAGCAGAAATTTTCTTATTTTGGGCCAAAAAGGCAGAAATTCCTAATATTTTGTGGCAAAAATGCATAAATTCCCCTTATTTTGAGGTAAAAATACTGAAATTCCCTTAATAGAGGGTAAATATTCAGAAAATCCCCTAATTTGAGGTAAAATGGCTGAAATTCCCCTTATTTTGTAAACACAAACGCAGAAAATTCCCTTATTTTAGGGCAAAATTGCATAAATTTCACTTACTTCAGGGTAATAAGTCAGAATTTTTCCTTATTTTGGGGCAAAAAAGACAGAAATTCCCTTTGTTTTGGGGGAAAAAGACAGAAATTCTACTTATTTAGAGGCAAAAAAGCAGAAATTCCCCTTATTTTGGAGCAAAAATGAAGAAATTTCCCTTTCTTATGGCAAAAAGGTATGCATTCTTCTTATTTTCGGGCAAAAAGGCAGAAATTCCCCGTATTTTGGAGTAAAAATTGCAGAAATTCCCCTAATTGTGGGGCAAAAATGCAGAAAATCTCTATATGTTGGGGCAAAAAACAGAAATTCTCCTTATTTTGGGGCAAAACTCAGAAATTCCACTTATTTTGGGGCAAAATTCCAGAAATTTCCCTTATTTTGGGGCAAAATTGCAGAAATTTCACTTATTTGAGGCAAATTTGCAGAAATTTCACTTATTTTGGGGCAAAATTGCAGAAATTTCACATATTTCAGGGAAAAAAGGCAGAAATTTTCCTTATTTTGGGGCAAAAAGCAGAAATTCCTAATATTTTGTGGCAAAAATTTAGAAATTCCCCTTATTTTGAGGTAAAAAGGCTGAAATTCCCCTTAATAGGGGGCAAAAAGGCAGAAATTTTTCTTATTTTGGGGCAAAATTGCAGAAATTTTACTTACTTCAGGGTAATAAGTCAGAATTTTTCTTAATTTTAGGGCAAAAAAACTGAAATTCCATTTGTTTTAGGGGAAAAAGACAGATATTCCACATATTTAGAGGCAAAAAAGCAGAAATTCCCCTTATTTTGGAGCAAAAATGAAGAAATTTCCCTTTTTTATGGCAAAAAGGTATGCATTCTTCTTATTTTCGGGCAAAAAGGCAGAAATTCTTTGTATTTTGGAGCAAAATTGCAGAAATTCCCATAATTGTGGGGCAAAAATGCAGAAATTGCCTATATGTTGGGGCAAAAAGACAGAAATTCTCCTTATTTTGGGGCGAAACCTAGAAATTCCACTTTTTTGGGGCAAAATTCCAGAAATTTCCCTTATTCTGGGACAAAAGTGCAGAAATTTCACTTATTTGGGGGCACAATTGCAGAAATTTCACTTATTTCAGGGAAATAAGTCAGAAATTTTTCTTATTTTGGGGAAAAAAGACAGGAATATTCTTTGTTTTGGGGGAAAAGACAGAAATTCCACTTATTTATAGGCAAAAAAGCAGAAATTCCCCTTATTTTGAAGCAAAAATGAAGAAATTTCCCTTTTTTATGGCAAAAAGGTATGCATTCTTCTTATTTTCGGGCAAAAAGGCAAAAATTCACGGTATTTTGGAGCAAAATTGCCGAAATTTGCCTAATTGTGGGGCAAAAAGGCAGAAATTCTCTATATGTTGGGGCAAAAAGACAGAAATTCTCCTTATTTTGGGGCAAAACTCAGAAATTCCATTATTTTGGGGCAAAATTCCAGAAATTTCCCTTATTTTGGGGCAAAATTGTAGAAATTTCACTTATTTTGGGGCATAATTGCAGAAATTTCACTTATTTCAGGGAAAAAAAGCAGAAATTTTCTTATTTTGGGGCAAAAAGGCAGAAATTCCTAGTATTTTGTGTCAAAATTCAGAAATTCCCCTTACTTTGAGGTAAAAAGCCTGAAATTCCCCTTAATAGGGGGCAAAAAGGCAGAAATTTTTCTTATTTTAGGGCAAAATTGCAGAAATTTCACTTACTTCAGGGTAATAAGTCAGAAATTTTCCTTATTTTGGGGCAAAAAAGACAGGAATTTTCTTTGTTTTGGGGGAAAAAGACAGAAATTCTACTTATTTAGAGGCCAAAAAGCAGAAATTCCTTTTATTTTAGAGCAAAAATGAAGAAATTTCCATTTTTTATGGCAAAAAGGTATGCATTCTTCTTATTTTCGGGCAAAAAGGCAGAAATTCCCCGTATTTTGGAGCAAAATTGCAGAAATTTGCCTAATTGTAGGGCAAAAAGGCAGAAATTCTCTATATGTTGGGGCAAAAAGACAGAAATTCTCCTTATTTTGGGGCAAAACTCAGAAATTCCATTTTTTGGGGCAAAATTCCAGAAATTTCCCTTAATTTGGGGCAAAATTGTAGAAATTTCACTTATTTTGGGGCAAAATTGCAGAAATTTCACTTATTTCAGAGAAAAAAAAGCAGAAATTTTCTTATTTTGGGCCAAAAAGGCAGAAATTCCTAATATTTTGTGGCAAAAATGCATAAATTCCCCTTATTTTGAGGTAAAAATACTGAAATTCCCTTAATAGAGGGTAAATATGCAGAAATTCCCCTAATTTGAGGTAAAATTGCTGAAATTCCCCTTATTTTGTAAACAAAAACGCAGAAAATTCCCTTATTTTTGGGCAAAATTGCATAAATTTCACTTACTTCAGGGTAATAAGTCAGAATTTTTCCTTATTTTGGGGCAAAAAAGACAGAAATTCCCTTTGTTTTGGGGGAAAAAGACAGAAATTCTACTTATTTAGAGGCAAAAAAGCAGAAATTCCCCTTATTTTGGAGCAAAAATAAAGAAATTTCCCTTTCTTATGGCAAAAAGGTATGCATTCTTCTTATTTTCGGGCAAAAAGGCAGAAATTCCCCGTATTTTGGAGTAAAAATTGCAGAAATTCCCCTAATTGTGGGGCAAAAATGCAGAAAATCTCTATATGTTGGGGCAAAAAACAGAAATTCTCCTTATTTTGGGGCAAAACTCAGAAACTCCACTTATTTTGGGGCAAAATTCCAGAAATTTCCCTTATTTTGGGGCAAAATTGCAGAAATTTCACTTATTTGAGGCAAATTTGCAGAAATTTCACTTATTTTGGGGCAAAATTGCAGAAATTTCACTTATTTCAGGGAAAAAAGGCAGAAATTTTCCTTATTTTGGGGCAAAAAGCAGAAATTCCTAATATTTTGTGGAAAAAATTTAGAAATTCCCCTTATTTTGAGGTAAAAAGGCTGAAATTCCCCTTAATAGGGGGCAAAAAGGCAGAAATTTATCTTATTTTTGGGCAAAATTGCAGAAATTTTACTTACTTCAGGGTAATAAGTCAGAATTTTTCTTTATTTTGGGGCAAAAAAAACTGAAATTCCATTTGTTTTAGGGGAAAAAGACAGATATTCCACATATTTAGAGGCAAAAAAGCAGAAATTCCCCTTATTTTTGAGCAAAAATGAAGAAATTTCCCTTTTTTATGGCAAAAAGGTATGCATTCTTCTAATTTTCAGGCAAAAAGGCAGAAATTCTCTGTATTTTGGAGCAAAATTGCAGAAATTCCCATAACTGTGGGGCAAAAATGCAGAAATTGCCTATATGTTGGGGCAAAAAGACAGAAATTCTCCTTTTTTTGGGCAAAACTCTGAAATTCCACTTATTTTGGGGCAAAATCCCAGAAATTTCCCTTATTCTGGGACAAAAGTGCAGAAATTTCACTTATTTGGGGCACAATTGCAGAAATTTCACTTATTTCAGGGAAATAAGTCAGAAATTTTTCTTATTTTGGGGAAAAAAGACAGGAATATTCTTTGTTTTGGGGGAAAAGACAGAAATTCCACTTATTTATAGGCAAAAAAGCAGAAATTCCCCTTATTTTGAAGCAAAAATGAAGAAATTTCCCTTTTTTATGGCAAAAAGGTATGCATTCTTCTTATTTTCGGGCAAAAAGGCAAAAATTCACGGTATTTTGGAGCAAAATTGCCGAAATTTGCCTAATTGTGGGGCAAAAAGGCAGAAATTCTCTATATGTTGGGGCAAAAAGACAGAAATTCTCCTTATTTTGGGGCAAAACTCAGAAATTCCATTATTTTGGGGCAAAATTCCAGAAATTTCCCTTATTTTCGGGCAAAATTGCAGAAATTTCACTTATTTTGGGGCATAATTGCAGAAATTTCACTTATTTCAGGGAAAAAAAGCAGAAATTTTCTTATTTTGGGGCAAAAAGGCAGAAATTCCTAGTATTTTGTGTCAAAATTCAGAAATTCCCCTTATTTTGAGGTAAAAAGGCTGAAATTCCCCTTAATAGGGGGCCAAAAGGCAGAAATTTTTCTTATTTTAGGGCAAAATTGCAGAAATTTCACTTACTTCAGGGTAATAAGTCAGAAATTTTCCTTATTTTGGGGCAAAAAAGACAGGAATTTTCTTTGTTTTGGGGGAAAAAGACAGAAATTCTACTTATTTAGAGGCCAAAAAGCAGAAATTCCTTTTATTTTAGAGCAAAAATGAAGAAATTTCCATTTTTTATGGCAAAAAGGTATGCATTCTTCTTATTTTCGGGCAAAAAGGCAGAAATTCCCCGTATTTTGGAGCAAAATTGCAGAAATTTGCCTAATTGTAGGGCAAAAAGGCAGAAATTCTCTATATGTTGGGGCAAAAAGACAGAAATTCTCCTTATTTTGGGGCAAAACTCAGAAATTCCATTTTTTGGGGCAAAATTCCAGAAATTTCCCTTAATTTGGGGCAAAATTGTAGAAGTTTCACTTATTTTGGGGCAAAATTGCAGAAATTTCACTTATTTCAGAGAAAAAAAAGCAGAAATTTTCTTATTTTGGGCCAAAAAGGCAGAAATTCCTAATATTTTGTGGCAAAAATGCATAAATTCCCCTTATTTTGAGGTAAAAATACTGAAATTCCCTTAATAGAGGGTAAATATTCAGAAAATCCCCTAATTTGAGGTAAAATGGCTGAAATTCCCCTTATTTTGTAAACAAAAACGCAGAAAATTCCCTTATTTTAGGGCAAAATTGCATAAATTTCACTTACTTCAGGGTAATAAGTCAGAATTTTTCCTTATTTTGGGGCAAAAAAGACAGAAATTCCCTTTGTTTTGGGGGAAAAAGACAGAAATTCTACTTATTTAGAGGCAAAAAAGCAGAAATTCCCCTTATTTTGGAGCAAAAATGAAGAAATTTCCCTTTCTTATGGCAAAAAGGTATGCATTCTTCTTATTTTCGGGCAAAAAGGCAGAAATTCCCCGTATTTTGGAGTAAAAATTGCAGAAATTCCCCTAATTGTGGGGCAAAAATGCAGAAAATCTCTATATGTTGGGGCAAAAAACAGAAATTCTCCTTATTTTGGGGCAAAACTCAGAAATTCCACTTATTTTGGGGCAAAATTCCAGAAATTTCCCTTATTTTGGGGCAAAATTGCAGAAATTTCACTTATTTGAGGCAAATTTGCAGAAATTTCACTTATTTTGGGGCAAAATTGCAGAAATTTCACATATTTCAGGGAAAAAAGGCAGAAATTTTCCTTATTTTGGGGCAAAAAGCAGAAATTCCTAATATTTTGTGGCAAAAATTTAGAAATTCCCCTTATTTTGAGGTAAAAAGGCTGAAATTCCCCTTAATAGGGGGCAAAAAGGCAGAAATTTTTCTTATTTTGGGGCAAAATTGCAGAAATTTTACTTACTTCAGGGTAATAAGTCAGAATTTTTCTTAATTTTAGGGCAAAAAAACTGAAATTCCATTTGTTTTAGGGGAAAAAGACAGATATTCCACATATTTAGAGGCAAAAAAGCAGAAATTCCCCTTATTTTGGAGCAAAAATGAAGAAATTTCCCTTTTTTATGGCAAAAAGGTATGCATTCTTCTTATTTTCGGGCAAAAAGGCAGAAATTCTTTGTATTTTGGAGCAAAATTGCAGAAATTCCCATAATTGTGGGGCAAAAATGCAGAAATTGCCTATATGTTGGGGCAAAAAGACAGAAATTCTCCTTATTTTGGGGCGAAACCTAGAAATTCCACTTTTTTGGGGCAAAATTCCAGAAATTTCCCTTATTCTGGGACAAAAGTGCAGAAATTTCACTTATTTGGGGGCACAATTGCAGAAATTTCACTTATTTCAGGGAAATAAGTCAGAAATTTTTCTTATTTTGGGGAAAAAAGACAGGAATATTCTTTGTTTTGGGGGAAAAGACAGAAATTCCACTTATTTATAGGCAAAAAAGCAGAAATTCCCCTTATTTTGAAGCAAAAATGAAGAAATTTCCCTTTTTTATGGCAAAAAGGTATGCATTCTTCTTATTTTCGGGCAAAAAGGCAAAAATTCACGGTATTTTGGAGCAAAATTGCCGAAATTTGCCTAATTGTGGGGCAAAAAGGCAGAAATTCTCTATATGTTGGGGCAAAAAGACAGAAATTCTCCTTATTTTGGGGCAAAACTCAGAAATTCCATTATTTTGGGGCAAAATTCCAGAAATTTCCCTTATTTTGGGGCAAAATTGTAGAAATTTCACTTATTTTGGGGCATAATTGCAGAAATTTCACTTATTTCAGGGAAAAAAAGCAGAAATTTTCTTATTTTGGGGCAAAAAGGCAGAAATTCCTAGTATTTTGTGTCAAAATTCAGAAATTCCCCTTACTTTGAGGTAAAAAGCCTGAAATTCCCCTTAATAGGGGGCAAAAAGGCAGAAATTTTTCTTATTTTAGGGCAAAATTGCAGAAATTTCACTTACTTCAGGGTAATAAGTCAGAAATTTTCCTTATTTTGGGGCAAAAAAGACAGGAATTTTCTTTGTTTTGGGGGAAAAAGACAGAAATTCTACTTATTTAGAGGCCAAAAAGCAGAAATTCCTTTTATTTTAGAGCAAAAATGAAGAAATTTCCATTTTTTATGGCAAAAAGGTATGCATTCTTCTTATTTTCGGGCAAAAAGGCAGAAATTCCCCGTATTTTGGAGCAAAATTGCAGAAATTTGCCTAATTGTAGGGCAAAAAGGCAGAAATTCTCTATATGTTGGGGCAAAAAGACAGAAATTCTCCTTATTTTGGGGCAAAACTCAGAAATTCCATTTTTTGGGGCAAAATTCCAGAAATTTCCCTTAATTTGGGGCAAAATTGTAGAAATTTCACTTATTTTGGGGCAAAATTGCAGAAATTTCACTTATTTCAGAGAAAAAAAAGCAGAAATTTTCTTATTTTGGGCCAAAAAGGCAGAAATTCCTAATATTTTGTGGCAAAAATGCATAAATTCCCCTTATTTTGAGGTAAAAATACTGAAATTCCCTTAATAGAGGGTAAATATGCAGAAATTCCCCTAATTTGAGGTAAAATGGCTGAAATTCCCCTTATTTTGTAAACAAAAACGCAGAAAATTCCCTTATTTTAGGGCAAAATTGCATAAATTTCACTTACTTCAGGGTAATAAGTCAGAATTTTTCCTTATTTTGGGGCAAAAAAGACAGAAATTCCCTTTGTTTTGGGGGAAAAAGACAGAAATTCTACTTATTTAGAGGCAAAAAAGCAGAAATTCCCCTTATTTTGGAGCAAAAATAAAGAAATTTCCCTTTCTTATGGCAAAAAGGTATGCATTCTTCTTATTTTCGGGCAAAAAGGCAGAAATTCCCCGTATTTTGGAGTAAAAATTGCAGAAATTCCCCTAATTGTGGGGCAAAAATGCAGAAAATCTCTATATGTTGGGGCAAAAAACAGAAATTCTCCTTATTTTGGGGCAAAACTCAGAAACTCCACTTATTTTGGGGCAAAATTCCAGAAATTTCCCTTATTTTGGGGCAAAATTGCAGAAATTTCACTTATTTGAGGCAAATTTGCAGAAATTTCACTTATTTTGGGGCAAAATTGCAGAAATTTCACTTATTTCAGGGAAAAAAGGCAGAAATTTTCCTTATTTTGGGGCAAAACGCAGAAATTCCTAATATTTTGTGGCAAAAATTTAGAAATTCCCCTTATTTTGAGGTAAAAAGGCTGAAATTCCCCTTAATAGGGGGCAAAAAGGCAGAAATTTATCTTATTTTTGGGCAAAATTGCAGAAATTTTACTTACTTCAGGGTAATAAGTCAGAATTTTTCTTTATTTTGGGGCAAAAAAAACTGAAATTCCATTTGTTTTAGGGGAAAAAGACAGATATTCCACATATTTAGAGGCAAAAAAGCAGAAATTCCCCTTATTTTTGAGCAAAAATGAAGAAATTTCCCTTTTTTATGGCAAAAAGGTATGCATTCTTCTAATTTTCAGGCAAAAAGGCAGAAATTCTCTGTATTTTGGAGCAAAATTGCAGAAATTCCCATAACTGTGGGGCAAAAATGCAGAAATTGCCTATATGTTGGGGCAAAAAGACAGAAATTCTCCTTTTTTTGGGCAAAACTCTGAAATTCCACTTATTTTGGGGCAAAATCCCAGAAATTTCCCTTATTCTGGGACAAAAGTGCAGAAATTTCACTTATTTGGGGCACAATTGCAGAAATTTCACTTATTTCAGGGAAATAAGTCAGAAATTTTTCTTATTTTGGGGAAAAAAGACAGGAATATTCTTTGTTTTGGGGGAAAAGACAGAAATTCCACTTATTTATAGGCAAAAAAGCAGAAATTCCCCTTATTTTGAAGCAAAAATGAAGAAATTTCCCTTTTTTATGGCAAAAAGGTATGCATTCTTCTTATTTTCGGGCAAAAAGGCAAAAATTCACGGTATTTTGGAGCAAAATTGCCGAAATTTGCCTAATTGTGGGGCAAAAAGGCAGAAATTCTCTATATGTTGGGGCAAAAAGACAGAAATTCTCCTTATTTTGGGGTAAAACTCAGAAATTCCATTATTTTGGGGCAAAATTCCAGAAATTTCCCTTATTTTGGGGCAAAATTGTAGAAATTTCACTTATTTTGGGGCATAATTGCAGAAATTTCACTTATTTCAGGGAAAAAAAGCAGAAATTTTCTTATTTTGGGGCAAAAAGGCAGAAATTCCTAGTATTTTGTGTCAAAATTCAGAAATTCCCCTTACTTTGAGGTAAAAAGCCTGAAATTCCCCTTAATAGGGGGCAAAAAGGCAGAAATTTTTCTTATTTTAGGGCAAAATTGCAGAAATTTCACTTACTTCAGGGTAATAAGTCAGAAATTTTCCTTATTTTGGGGCAAAAAAGACAGGAATTTTCTTTGTTTTGGGGGAAAAAGACAGAAATTCTACTTATTTAGAGGCCAAAAAGTAGAAATTCCTTTTATTTTAGAGCAAAAATGAAGAAATTTCCATTTTTTATGGCAAAAAGGTATGCATTCTTCTTATTTTCGGGCAAAAAGCAGAAATTCCCCGTATTTTGGAGCAAAATTGCAGAAATTTGCCTAATTGTAGGGCAAAAAGGCAGAAATTCTCTATATGTTGGGGCAAAAAGACAGAAATTCTCCTTATTTTGGGGCAAAACTCAGAAATTCCATTTTTTGGGGCAAAATTCCAGAAATTTCCCTTAATTTGGGGCAAAATTGTAGAAATTTCACTTATTTTGGGGCAAAATTGCAGAAATTTCACTTATTTCAGAGAAAAAAAAGCAGAAATTTTCTTATTTTGGGCCAAAAAGGCAGAAATTCCTAATATTTTGTGGCAAAAATGCATAAATTCCCCTTATTTTGAGGTAAAAATACTGAAATTCCCTTAATAGAGGGTAAATATGCAGAAATTCCCCTAATTTGAGGTAAAATGGCTGAAATTCCCCTTATTTTGTAAACAAAAACGCAGAAAATTCCCTTATTTTAGGGCAAAATTGCATAAATTTCACTTACTTCAGGGTAATAAGTCGGAATTTTTCCTTATTTTGGGGCAAAAAAGACAGAAATTCCCTTTGTTTTAGGGGAAAAAGACAGAAATTCTACTTATTTAGAGGCAAAAAAGCAGAAATTCCCCTTATTTTGGAGCAAAAATGAAGAAATTTCCCTTTCTTATGGCAAAAAGGTATGCATTCTTCTTATTTTCGGGCAAAAAGGCAGAAATTCCCCGTATTTTGGAGTAAAAATTGCAGAAATTCCCCTAATTGTTGGGCAAAAATGCAGAAAATCTCTATATGTTGGGGCAAAAAACAGAAATTCTCCTTATTTTGTGGCAAAACTCAGAAATTCCACTTATTTTGGGGCAAAATTCCAGAAATTTCCCTTATTTTGGGGCAAAATTGCAGAAATTTCACTTATTTGAGGCAAATTTGCAGAAATTTCACTTATTTTGGGGCAAAATTGCAGAAATTTCACTTATATCAGGGAAAAAAGGCAGAAATTTTCCTTATTTTGGGGCAAAAAGCAGAAATTCCTAATATTTTGTGGAAAAAATTTAGAAATTCCCCTTATTTTGAGGTAAAAAGGCTGAAATTCCCCTTAATAGGGGGCAAAAAGGCAGAAATTTATCTTATTTTTGGGCAAAATTGCAGAAATTTTACTTACTTCAGGGTAATAAGTCAGAATTTTTCTTTATTTTGGGGCAAAAAAACTGAAATTCCATTTGTTTTAGGGGAAAAAGACAGATATTCCACATATTTAGAGGCAAAAAAGCAGAAATTCCCCTTATTTTTGAGCAAAAATGAAGAAATTTCCCTTTTTTATGGCAAAAAGGTATGCATTCTTCTAATTTTCAGGCAAAAAGGCAGAAATTCTCTGTATTTTGGAGCAAAATTGCAGAAATTCCCATAACTGTGGGGCAAAAATGCAGAAATTGCCTATATGTTGGGGCAAAAATACAGAAATTCTCCTTATTTGGGGGCAAAATTCATAAATTCCACATATTTTGGGGCAAAATTCCAGAAATTTCCTTTATTTTGGGACAAAATTGCAGAAATTTCACTTATTTTGGGGCAAAATTGCAGAAATTTCACTTATTTCAGGGTAATAAGTCAGAAATTTTTCTTATTTTGGGGCAAAAAAGACAAGAATTTTCTTTGTTTTGGGGGAAAAAGACAGAAACTCCACTGATTTAGAGGCAAAAACCAGAAATTCCCCTTATTTTGATCAAAAATGAAGAAATTTCCCTTTTTTATGGCAAAAAGGTATTCATTCTTCTTATTTTCGGGCAAAAAGGCAAAAATTTCCCGTATTTTGGTGCAAAATTGCAGAAATTTGCCTAATTGTGGGGCAAAAAGGCAGAAATTCCCTATATGTTGGGGCAAAATACAGAAATTCTCCTCATTTTGGGGCAAAACTCAGAAATTTCAATTATTTTGGGGCAAAATTGCAATAATTTCTCTTATTTTGGGGCAAAATTGCAGAAATTTCACTTATTTCAGGGTAATAAGTCAGAAATTTTTCTTATTTTGGGGCAAAAAAGACAGGAATTTTCTTTGTTTTGGGGGAAAAGACAGAAATTCCACTTATTTAGAGGCAAAAAAGCAGAAATTCCCCTTATTTTGAAGCAAAAATGAAGAAATTTCCCTTTTTTATGGCAAAAAGGTATGCATTCTTCTTATTTTCGGGCAAAAAGGCAAAAATTCACGGTATTTTGGAGCAAAATTGCAGAAATTTGCCTAATTGTGGGGCAAAAAGGCAGAAATTCTCTATATGTTGGGGCAAAAAGACAGAAATTCTCCTTATTTTGGGGCAAAACTCAGAAATTCCATTATTTTGGGGCAAAATTCCAGAAATTTCCCTTATTTTGGGGCAAAATTGCAGAAATTTCACTTATTTTGGGGCATAATTGCAGAAATTTCACTTATTTCAGGAAAAAAAAGCAGAAATTTTCTTATTTTGGGGCAAAAAGGCAGAAATTCCTAATATTTTGTGTCAAAATTCAAAAATTCCCCTTATTTTGAGGTAAAAAGGCTGAAATTCCCCTTAATAGGGGGCAAAAAGGCAGAAATTTTTCTTATTTTAGGGCAAAATTGCAGAAATTTCACTTACTTCAGGGTAATAAGTCAGAAATTTTCCTTATTTTCGGGCAAAAAAGACAGGAATTTTCTTTGTTTTGAGGGAAAAAGACAGAAATTCTACTTATTTAGAGGCCAAAAAGCAGAAATTCCTTTTATTTTAGAGCAAAAATGAAGAAATTTCCATTTTTTATGGCAAAAAGGTATGCATTCTTCTTATTTTCGGGCAAAAAGGCAGAAATTCCCCGTATTTTGGAGCAAAATTGCAGAAATTTGCCTAATTGTGGGGCAAAAAGGCAGAAATTCTCTATATGTTGGGGCAAAAAGACAGAAATTCTCCTTATTTTGGGGCAAAACTCAGAAATTCCATTATTTTGGGGCAAAATTCCAGAAATTTCCCTTATTTTGGGGCAAAATTGCAGAAATTTCACTTATTTTGGGGCATAATTGCAGAAATTTCACTTATTTCAGGAAAAAAAAGCAGAAATTTTCTTATTTTGGGGCAAAAAGGCAGAAATTCCTAATATTTTGTGTCAAAATTCAAAAATTCCCCTTATTTTGAGGTAAAAAGGCTGAAATTCCCCTTAATAGGGGGCAAAAAGGCAGAAATTTTTCTTATTTTAGGGCAAAATTGCAGAAATTTCACTTACTTCAGGGTAATAAGTCAGAAATTTTCCTTATTTTCGGGCAAAAAAGACAGGAATTTTCTTTGTTTTGAGGGAAAAAGACAGAAATTCTACTTATTTAGAGGCCAAAAAGCAGAAATTCCTTTTATTTTAGAGCAAAAATGAAGAAATTTCCATTTTTTATGGCAAAAAGGTATGCATTCTTCTTATTTTCGGGCAAAAAGGCAGAAATTCCCCGTATTTTGGAGCAAAATTGCAGAAATTTGCCTAATTGTAGGGCAAAAAGGCAGAAATTCTCTATATGTTGGGGCAAAAAGACAGAAATTCTCCTTATTTTGGGGCAAAACTCAGAAATTTCATTTTTTGGGGCAAAATTCCAGAAATTTCAGTTAATTTGGGGCAAAATTGTAGAAATTTCACTTATTTTGGGGCAAAATTGCAGAAATTTCACTTATTTCAGAGAAAAAAAAAGCAGAAATTTTCTTATTTTGGGCCAAAAAGGCAGAAATTCCTATTATTTTGTGGCAAAAATGCATAAATTCCCCTTATTTGAGGTAAAAATACTGAAATTCCCTTAATAGAGGGTAAATATGCAGAAATTCCCCTAATTTGAGGTAAAATGGCCGAAATTCCCCTTATTTTGTAAACAAAAACGCAGAAAATTCCCTTATTTTAGGGCAAAATTGCATAAATTTCACTTACTTCAGGGTAATAAGTCAGAATTTTTCCTTATTTTGGGGCAAAAAAGACAGAAATTCCCTTTGTTTTGGGGGAAAAAGACAGAAATTCTACTTATTTAGAGGCAAAAAAGCAGAAATTCCCCTTATTTTGGAGCAAAAATGAAGAAATTTTCCTTTCTAATGGCAAAAAGGTATGCATACTTTTATTTTCGGGTAAAAAGGCAGAAATTCCCCGTATTTTAGAGTAAAAATTGCAGAAATTCCCCTAATTGTGGGGAAAAAATGCAGAAAATCTCTATATGTTGGGGCAAAAACCAGAAATTCTCCTTATTTTGGGCTAAAACTCAGAAATTCCACTTATTTTGGGGCAAAATTCCAGAAATTTCCCTTATTTTGGGGCAAAATTGCAGAAATTTCACTTATTTGAGGCAAATTTGCAGAAATTTCACTTATTTTGGGGCAAAATTGCAGAAATTTCACTTATTTCAGGGAAAAAAGGCAGAAATTTTCCTTATTTTGGGGCAAAAAGCAGAAATTCCTAATATTTTGTGGCAAAAATTTAGAAATTCCCCTTATTTTGAGGTAAAAAGGTTGAAATTCCCCTTAATAGGGGGCAAAGAGGCAGAAATTTTTCTTATTTTGGGGCAAAATTGCAGAAATTTTACTTACTTCAGGGTAATAAGTCAGAATTTTTCTTTATTTTGGGGCAAAAAAACTGAAATTCCATTTGTTTTAGGGGAAAAAGACAGATATTCCACATATTTAGAGGCAAAAAAGCAGAAATTCCCCTTATTTTGGAGCAAAAATGAAGAAATTTCCCTTTTTTATGGCAAAAAGGTATGCATTCTTCTTATTTTCAGGCAAAAAGGCAGAAATTCTCTGTATTTTGGAGCAAAATTGCAGAAATTCCCATAATTGTGGGGCAAAAATGCAGAAATTGCCTATATGTTGGGGCAAAAAGACAGAAATTCTCCTTATTTTGGGGCAAAACCTAAAAATTCCACTTATTTTGGGGCAAAATTCCAGAAATTTCTCTTATTTTGGGCCAAAATTGCAGAAATTTCACTTATTTTGGGGCAAAATTGCAGAAATTTCACTTATTTCAGGGTAATAAGACAGAAATTTTTCTTATTTTGGGGCAAAATAGACAGGAATTTTCTTTGTTTTGGGGGAAAAAGACAGAAATTCCACTGATTTAGAGGCAAAAAACCAGAAATTCCCCTTATTTTGATCAAAAATGAAGAAATTTCCCTTTTTTATGGCAAAAAGGTATTCATTCTTCTTATTTTCGGGCAAAAAGGCAGAAATTCCCCGTATTTTGGTGCAAAATTGCAGAAATTTGCCTAATTGTTGGGCAAAAAGGCAGAAATTCCCTATATGTTGGGGCAAAATACAGAAATTCTCCTCATTTTGGGGCAAAACTCAGAAATTTCAATTATTTTGGGGCAAAATTGCAGAAATTTCCCTTATTTTGGGGCAAAATTGCAGAAATTTCACTTATTTTGGGGCAAAATTGCAGAAATTCCACTTATTTCAGGGAAAAAAGGCAGAAATTTTCCTTATTTTGGGGCATAAATTGAAATTCCTAATATTTTGTGGCAAAAATGCAGAAATTCCCCTTATTTTGAGGTAAAAAGGCTGAAATTCCCCTTATTTGGGGGCAAAAAGTCAGAAATATCCCATATTTTGGGGCAAAATTGCAGAAATTTCACTTACTTCAGGGTAATAAGTCAGAATTTCTTCTTATTTTGGGGCAAAAAAGACAGAAATTCCCTTTGTTTTGTGGGAAAAAGACAGAAATTCCACTTATTTAGAGGCAAAAAAGCAGAAATTCCCCTTATTTTGGAGCAAAAATAAAGAAATTTCCTTTTTTGATGGCAAAAAGGTATGCATTCTTCTTATTTTCGGGCAAAAAGGCAGAAATTCCCCGTATTTTGGAGCAAAATAGAAGAAATTCCCCTTATTGTGTGGCAAAAAGGCAGAAATTCCCTATATGTTGGGGCAAAAATACAGAAATTCTCCTTATTTGGGGGCAAAATTCATAAATTCCACATATTTTGGGGCAAAATTCCAGAAATTTCCTTTATTTTGGGACAAAATTGCAGAAATTTCACTTATTTTGGGGCAAAATTGCAGAAATTTCACTTATTTCAGGGTAATAAGTCAGAAATTCCGCTTATTTTGAGGTAAAAAGCCTGAAATTCCCCTTAATTGGGGGCAAAAGGCAGAAATTTCCCTTATTTTGAGGCAAAATTGCAGAAATTTCACTTATGTCAGGGTAATAAGTGAGAAATTTTCCTTATTTTGGGGCAAAAAAGACAAAAATTTCTTTTGTTTTGGAGGAAAAAGACAGAAATTCCACTTATTTAGAGGCAAAATTCCAGAAATTCCCCTTTTTGGAGCAAAAATGAAGAAATTTCCTTTTTTATGGCAAAAAGGTATGCATTCTTCTTATTTTCGGGCAAGAAGGCAGAAATTCTTTGTATTTTGGAGCAAAATTGCAGAAATTTCCCTAATTGTAGGGCAAAAAGGCAGAAATTCTCTATATGTTGGGACAAAAAAAACAGAAATTCTCTTTATTTCGGGGCAAAACTCAGAAATTCCACTTATTTGGGGCAAAATTCCAGAAATTTCCCTTATTTTGATGCAAAATTGCAGAAATTTCACTTATTTTGAGGCAAAATTGCAGAAATTTCACCTATTTCAGGGAAAAAAAGCAGAAATTTTCTTATTTAGGGGCAAAAAGGCAGAAATTCTTAATATTTTGTGGCAAAAATGCAGAAATTCTTCTTATTTTGAGGTAAAAAATCTGAAATTCTCCTTATTTGGGGGCAAAAATGCAGAAATTCCCCTTATTTTGTGGTAAAAAGGGTGAATTTCTTTTTATTTGGGGGCAAAAAGGCAGAAATTTCCCTTATTTTGTGGCAAAATTGCAGAAATTCCACTTACTTCAGGGTAATAAGTCAGTATTTTTTTTTATTTTGGGGCAAAAAAGACAGAAATTCTCTTTGTTTTGGAAGAAAAAGACAGAAATTCCACTTATTTAGAGGCAAAAAAGCAGAAATTCCTTTTATTTTGGAGCAAAAATGAAGAAATTTTCCATTTTTATGGCAAAAAGGTATGCATTCTTCTTATTTTCGGGCAAAAAGGCAGAAATTTTCCGTATTATGGAGCAAAATTGCAGAAATTCCCCTAATTGTGGGGCAAAAAGTCAGAAATTCTCTATATGTTGGGGCAAAAAGACAGAAATTCTCCTTATTTTGGGGCAAAACTCAGAAATTCCACTTATTTTGGGGCAAAATTCCAGAAATTTCCCTTATTTTGGGGCAAAATTGCAGAAATTTCACATACTTCAGTGTAATAAGTCAGAATTTTTTCTTATTTTGGTGCAAAAGAGACAGAAATTCCCTTTGTTTTGGGGGAAAAAGACAGAAATTCCACTTATTTAGAGGCAAAAAAGCAGAAATTCGCCTTAGTTTGGAGCAAAAATGAAGAAATTTCCCTTTTTTATGGCAAAAAGTTATGCATTCTTCTATTTTCGGGCACAAAGGCAGAAATTCCCCGTATTTTTGAGCAAAATTGCAGAAATTTTCCTAATAGCGGGGCAAAAGGCAGAAATTGCCTATATGTTGGGGCAAAAATACAGAAATTCTCCTTATTTTGGGGCAAAACTCAGAAATTCAACTTATTTTGGGGCAAAATTCCAGAAATTTCCCCTATTTGGGGCAAAATTGTAGAAGTTTCACTTATTTTGTGTCAAAATTGCAGAAATTTCACTTATTTCAGGGAAAAAAAGCAGAAATTTTCTTATTATGGTGTAAAAAGGAAGAAATTCCTAATATTTTGTGGCAAAAATGCAGAAATTCCCCTTATTTTGAGGTAAAAAGGCTGAAATTCCTCTTATTTGGGGGCAAAAATGCAGAAATTCCCCTTATTTTGAGGTAAAAAGGCTGAAATTCCCCTTATTTAAGAACAAAAAGGCAGAAATTTCCCTTATTTTGGGGCAAAATTGCAGAAATTTTACTTACTTCAGGGTAATAAGTCAGTATTTTTTCTTATTTTGGGACAAAAAAGACAAAAATTTCATTTGTTTTTGGAGAAAATACAGAAATTCCACTTATTTAGAGGCCAAAATGCAGAAATTCCCCTTAGTTTGGAGCAAAAATGAAGAAATTTTCCTATTTTATGGCAAAAAGGTATGCATTCTTCTTATTTTCGGGCAAAAAGGAAGAAATTCCCCGTATTTTGGAGCAAAATTGCAGAAATTCCCCTAATTGTAGGGCAAAAAGGCAGAAATTGCCTATATGTTGGGGCAAAAAGACAAAAATTCTCCTTATTTTGGGGCAAAACTCAGAAATTCCACTTATTTTGGGGCAAAATTCCAGAAATTTCCCAAATTTTGGGGCAAAATTGGAGAAATTTCACTTATTTTGGGGCAAAATTGCAGAAATTTCACATATTCCAGGGAAAAAAAGCAGAAATTTTCTTACTTTGGGGCAAAAATGCAGAAATTCCTAATATTTTGTGGCAAAAATGCATAAATTCCCCTTATTTTGAGGTAAAAATGCTGAAATTCCCCTTATTTGGGAAGAAAAAGGCAGAAAATTCCCTTATTTTAGGGCAAAATTGCAGAAATTTCACTTACTTATGGGTAATAAGTCAGAATTTTTCCTTATTTTGTGGCAAAAAAGACAGAAATTTCCTTTGTTTTGGGGGAAAAAGACAGAAATTCCACTTATTTAGAGGCAAAAAAGCAGAAATTCCCCTTATTTTGTAGCAAAAATGAAGAAATTTCCCTTTTTTATGGCAAAAAGGTATGCATTCTTCTTATTTTCGGGCAAAAAGGCAAAAATTCCCCGTATTTTGGAGCAAAATTGGAGAAATTCCCTTAATTGTGGGGCAAAAAGGCAGAAATTCCCTTTAGTTAGGGCAAAAAGACAGTAATTCTGCTCATTTTGGGGCAAAACTCAGAAATTCCACTTAATTTGGGGCATAATTCCTGAAATTTCCCTTATTTTGGGGCAATATTGCAGAAATTTCACTTATTTTGGGGCAAAATTGGAGAAATTTCACTTATTTTGGGGCAAAATTGCAGAAATTTCACTTATTTCAGAGAAAAAAGGCAGAAATTTTCCTTATTTTGGGGCAAAAGAGCAGAAATTCCTAATATTTTGTGGCAAAAATGCAGAAATTCCCTTTATTTTGAGGTAAAAAGACTAAAATTCCTCTGATTTGGGGGCAAAAATGAAGAAATTTCCATTATTTTGGGGAAAAATTGCAGAAATTTTACTTACTTCAGGGTAATAAGTCAGAATTTTTCCTTATTTTGGGACAAAAAAGACAAAAATTTCATTTGTTTTTGGGCAAAATACAGAAATTCCACTTATTTAGAGGCCAAAATGCAGAAATTCCCCTTAGTTTGGAGCAAAAATGAAGAAATTTTCCTATTTTATGGCAAAAAGGTATGCATTCTTCTTATTTTCGGGCAAAAAGGAAGAAATTCCCCGTATTTTAAAGCAAAATTGCAGAAATTCCCCTAATTGTGGGGCAAAAAGGCAGAAATTGCCTATATGTTGGTGCAAAAAGACAAAAATTCTCCTTATTTTGGGGCAAAACTCAGAAATTCCACTTATTTTGGGGCAAAATTCCAGAAATTTCCCTTATTTTGGGGCAAAATTGCAGATATTTCACTTATTTTGGGGCAAAATTGTAGAAATTTCACTTATTTCAGGGAAAAAAAGCAGAAATTTTCTTACTTTGGGGCAAAAATGCAGAAATTACTAATATTTTCTGGCAAAAATGCATAAATTCCCCTTATTTTGAGGTAAAAATGCTATAATTCCCCTTATTTGGGAAGAAAAAGGCAGAAATTTTTTTTATTTTGGGGCAAAATTGCAGAAATTTCACTTACTTCAGGGTAATAAGTCAGAATTTTTCCTTATTTTGTGGCAAAAAAGACAGAAATTCCCTTTGTTTTGGGGGAAAAAGACAGAAATTCCACTTATTTAGAGGCAAAAAAGCAGAAATTACCCTTATTTTGGAGCAAAAATGAAGAAATTTCCCTTTTTTATGGCAAAAAGGTATGCATTCTTTTTATTTTCGGGCAAAAAGGCAGAAATTCCCCGTATTTTGGAGCAAAATTGGAGAAATTCCCATAATTGTGGGGCAAAAAGGCAGAAATACCCTTTAGTTAGGGCAAAAAGACAGTAATTCTGCTTATTTTTGGGCAAAACTCAGAAATTCCACTTATTTTGGGGCAAAATTCCTGAAATTTCCCTTATTTTGGGGCAATATTTCAGAAATTTCACTTATTTTGGGACAAAATTGGAGAAATTTCACTTATTTTGGGGCAAAATTGCAGAAATTTCACTTATTTCAGAGAAAAAAGGCAGAAATTTTCTTTATTTTGGGGCAAAAGAGCAAAAATTCCTAATATTTTGTGGCAAAAATGCAGAAATTCCTTTTATTTTGAGGTAAAAAGGCTGAAATTCACCTGATTTGGGGGCAAAAAGGCAGAAATTCCCTGTATTTTGGAGTTAAATTGCAGAAATTTCCCTAATTGTGGGGCAAAAAGGCAGAAATTCTCTATATGTTGGCGAAAAAGACAGAAATTCTCCTTATTTTGGGGCAAAACTCAGAAATTCCATTTATTTTGGGGCAAAATTCTAGAAATTTCGCTTATTTTGGGGCAAAATTGAAGAAATTTCACTTATCTTAAGGCAAGTTTGCAGAAATTTTACTTATTTTGGGGCAAAATTTTAGAAATTTCACTTATTTCAAAGAAAAAAGGCAGAAATTTTCCTTATTTTGGGGCAAAAGAGCAGAAATTCCTAATATTTTGTGGCAAAAATGCAGAAATTCCCTATATTTTGAGGTAAAAAGGCTGAAATTCCCCTGATTTGGGGGCAAAAAGGCAGAGATTTCCCTTATTTTGGGGAAATATTGCAGAAATTTTACTTACTTCATGGTAATAAGTCAGAATTTTTCCTTATTTTGGGGCAAAAAAGACAAAAATTTCATTTGTTTTTGGGGAAAATACAGAAATTCCACTTATTTAGAGGCCAAAATGCAGAAATTCCCCTTAGTTTTGAGCAAAAATGAAGAAATTTTCCTATTTTATGGCAAAAAGTTATGCATTCTTCTTATTTTCGGGAAAAAAGGAAGAAATTCCCCGTATTTTGGAGCAAAATTGCAGAAATTCCCCTAATTGTGGGGCAAAAAGGCAGAAATTGCCTATATGTTGGGGCAAAAAGGCAAAAATTCTCCTTATTTTGGGGCAAAACTCAGAAATTCCACTTATTTTGGGGGAAAATTCCAGAAATTTCCCTTATTTTGGGGCAAAATTGCAGAAATTTCACTTATTTTGGGGCAAAATTGTAGAAATTTCACTTATTTCAGGGTAAAAAAGCAGAAATTTTCTTACTTTGGGGCAAAAATGCAGAAATTCCTAATATTTTGTGGCAAAAATGCATAAATTCCCCTTATTTTCAGGGAAAAATGCTGAAATTCCCCTTATTTGGGAAGAAAAAGGCAGAAATTTTTGTTATTTTGCGGCAAAATTGCAGAAATTTCACTTACTTCAGGGTAATAAGTCAGAATTTTTCCTTATTTTGGGGCAAAAAAGACAGAAATTCCCTTTGTTATGGGGGGAGGAAAAGAGAAATTCTACTTATTTAGAGGTAAAAAAGCAGAAATTCCCCTTATTTTGGAGCAAAAATGAAGAAATACCCCTTTTTTATGGCAAAAAGGTATGCATTCTTCTTATTTTCAGGCAAAAAGGCAGAAATTCCCCGTATTTTTGAGCAAAATTGCAGAAATTCACCTAATTGTGGGGCAAAAAGGCAGAAATTGCCTATATGTTGGGGCAAAAAGACAAAAATTCTCCTTATTTTGGGGCAAAACTCAGAAATTCCACTTATTTTGGGGCAAAATTCCAGAAATTTGCCTTATTTTGGGGCAAAATTGCAGAAATTTCACTTATTTTTTGGCAAAATTGCAGAAATTTCACTTATTTCAGGGTAAAAAAGCAGAAATTTTCTTACTTTGGGGCAAAAATGCAGAAATTCCTAATATTTTGTGGCAAAAATGCATAAATTCCCCTTATTTTCAGGTAAAAATGCTGAAATTCCCCTTATTTGGGAAGAAAAAGGCAAAAATTTTTGTTATTTTGGGGCAAAATTGCAGAAATTTCACTTACTTCAGGGTAATAAGTCAGAATTATTCCTTATTTTGGGGCAAAAAAGACAGAAATTCCCTTTGTTTTGGGGGAAAAAGACAGAAATTCCACTTATTTAGAGGCAAAAAAGCAGAAATTCCCCTTATTTTGGAGCAAAAATGAAGAAATTTCCCTTTTTTATGGCA
This sequence comes from Micromys minutus, assembly GCF_963924665.1. Classification (NCBI taxonomy): domain Eukaryota; kingdom Metazoa; phylum Chordata; class Mammalia; order Rodentia; family Muridae; genus Micromys; species Micromys minutus. Next base: position 504,775 of record NW_027667734.1, on the reverse strand, counting down.
AAAAGGTATGCATTCTTCTTATTTTCGGGCAAAAAGGCAGAAATTCCCCGTATTTTGGAGCAAAATTGCAGAAATTCCCTTAATTGTGGGGCAAAAAGGCAGAAATTCCCTTTAGTTAGGGCAAAAACAGTAATTCTCCTTATTTTTGGGCAAAACTCAGAAATTCCACTTATTTTGGGGCAAAATTCCTGAAATTTCCCTTATTTTGGGGCAATATTGCAGAAATTTCACTTATTTTGGGTCAAAATGCAGAAATTTCACTTATTTCAGGGAAAAAAGGCAGAAATTTTCCTTATTTTGGGGCTAAAAGGCAGAAATTCCTAATATTTTGTGGCAAAAATGCAGAAATTCCCCGTATTTTGAGGTAAAAATGCAAAATTCCCCTTATTTGGGGGCAAAAAGGCAGAAATTTCCCTTATTTTGGGGCAAAATTGCAGAAATTTCACTTACTTCAGGGTAATAAATCAGAATTTTTCCTTATTTTGGGGCAAAAAAGACAGAAATTCCCTTTGTTATGGGGGGAGGAAAAGACAGAAATTCTACTTATTTAGAGGTAAAAAAGCAGAAATTCCCCTTATTTTGGAGCAAAAATGAAGAAATATCCCTTTTTTATGGCAAAAAGGTATGCATTCTTCTTATTTTCAGGCAAAAAGGCAGAAATTCCCCGTATTTTTGAGCAAAATTGCAGAAATTCACCTAATTGTGGGGCAAAAAGGCAGAAATTGCCTATATGTTAGGGCAAAAAGACAAAAATTCTCCTTATTTTGGGGCAAAACTCAGAAATTCTTTTTATTTTGGGGAAAAATTCCAAAAAATTCCCTTATTTTTGGGCAAAATTGCAGAAATTTCACTTATGTTGGGGCACAAAGGCAGAAATTCCTAATATTTTGTGGCAAAAATGCAGAAATTCCCCTTATTTTGAGGTAAAAAGGCTGAAATTCCACTTATTTGGGGGCAAAAGTCAGAAATTTCCCTTATTTTGGGGCAAAATTTCAGAAATTTCACTCATTTCAGGGTAATAAGTCAGAAATTTTCCTTATTTTGGGGCAAAAAGGACAGAATTTTCCTTTTTTTGGGGGGGAAAAAGACAGAAATTCCACTTATTTAGAGGCAAAAAAGCAGAAATTCCCCTTATTTTGGAGCAAAAATGAAGAAATTTCCATTTATTATGGCAAAAAGGTATGCATTCTTCTTATTTTCAGGCAAAACGGCAGAAATTCTCCGTATTTTGCAGCAAAATTGAAGAGATTTCTCTAATTGTGGGGCAAAAATGCAGAAATTCTATATATGTTGGAGCAAAAAGACAGAAATTCTTTTTATTTTCGGGCAAAACTCAGAAATTCCACTTATTTTGGGGCAAAATTTCAGAAATTTCCCTTATTTTGGGGCAAAATTGCAGAAATTTCATTATTTTGGGGCAAAATTGCAGAAATTTCACATATTTCAAGGAAAAAATGCAGAATTTTTTTTTATTTTGGTACAAAAAGGCAGAAATTCCTAATATTTTGTGGCAAAAATGCAGAAATTCCCCTTATTTTGAGGTAAAAAGGCTGAAATTCCCCTTATTTGGGGGCAAAAAGGCAAAAATTTCCTTTATTTTGGGGAAAAATTGCATAAATTTCACTTATTTCAGGGTAATAATTCAGAAATTTTCCTTATTTTTGGGCAAAAAAGACAGGAATTCCCTTTGTTTTGGTGCAAAAAGACAGAAATTCCACTTATTTAGAGGCAAAAAAGCAGAAATTCCCCTTATTTTGGAGCAAAAATGAAGAAATTTCCCTTTTTTATGGCAAAAAGGTATGCATTCTTTTTATTTTCGGGCAAAAAGGAAGAAATTTCCCATATTTTGGAGCAAAATTGCAGAAATTCCCCTAATTGTGGGGTAAAAAGGCAGAAATTCTCTATATGTTGGGGCAAAAAGTCAGAAATTCTCATTGTTTTGGGGCAAAACTCAGAAATTCCAATTATTTTGGGGCAAAATTCCAGAAATTTCCCTTATTTTCGGGCAAAATTGCAGAAATTTCACTTATTTTGGGGCATAATTGCAGAAATTTCACTTATTTCAGGGAAAAAAAGCAGAAATTTTCTTATTTTGGGGCAAAAAGGCAGAAATTCCTAGTATTTTGTGTCAAAATTCAGAAATTCCCCTTATTTTGAGGTAAAAAGGCTGAAATTCCCCTTAATAGGGGGCCAAAAGGCAGAAATTTTTCTTATTTTAGGGCAAAATTGCAGAAATTTCACTTACTTCAGGGTAATAAGTCAGAAATTTTCCTTATTTTGGGGCAAAAAAGACAGGAATTTTCTTTGTTTTGGGGGAAAAAGACAGAAATTCTACTTATTTAGAGGCCAAAAAGCAGAAATTCCTTTTATTTTAGAGCAAAAATGAAGAAATTTCCATTTTTTATGGCAAAAAGGTATGCATTCTTCTTATTTTCGGGCAAAAAGGCAGAAATTCCCCGTATTTTGGAGCAAAATTGCAGAAATTTGCCTAATTGTAGGGCAAAAAGGCAGAAATTCTCTATATGTTGGGGCAAAAAGACAGAAATTCTCCTTATTTTGGGGCAAAACTCAGAAATTCCATTTTTTGGGGCAAAATTCCAGAAATTTCCCTTAATTTGGGGCAAAATTGTAGAAGTTTCACTTATTTTGGGGCAAAATTGCAGAAATTTCACTTATTTCAGAGAAAAAAAAGCAGAAATTTTCTTATTTTGGGCCAAAAAGGCAGAAATTCCTAATATTTTGTGGCAAAAATGCATAAATTCCCCTTATTTTGAGGTAAAAATACTGAAATTCCCTTAATAGAGGGTAAATATTCAGAAAATCCCCTAATTTGAGGTAAAATGGCTGAAATTCCCCTTATTTTGTAAACAAAAACGCAGAAAATTCCCTTATTTTAGGGCAAAATTGCATAAATTTCACTTACTTCAGGGTAATAAGTCAGAATTTTTCCTTATTTTGGGGCAAAAAAGACAGAAATTCCCTTTGTTTTGGGGGAAAAAGACAGAAATTCTACTTATTTAGAGGCAAAAAAGCAGAAATTCCCCTTATTTTGGAGCAAAAATGAAGAAATTTCCCTTTCTTATGGCAAAAAGGTATGCATTCTTCTTATTTTCGGGCAAAAAGGCAGAAATTCCCCGTATTTTGGAGTAAAAATTGCAGAAATTCCCCTAATTGTGGGGCAAAAATGCAGAAAATCTCTATATGTTGGGGCAAAAAACAGAAATTCTCCTTATTTTGGGGCAAAACTCAGAAATTCCACTTATTTTGGGGCAAAATTCCAGAAATTTCCCTTATTTTGGGGCAAAATTGCAGAAATTTCACTTATTTGAGGCAAATTTGCAGAAATTTCACTTATTTTGGGGCAAAATTGCAGAAATTTCACATATTTCAGGGAAAAAAGGCAGAAATTTTCCTTATTTTGGGGCAAAAAGCAGAAATTCCTAATATTTTGTGGCAAAAATTTAGAAATTCCCCTTATTTTGAGGTAAAAAGGCTGAAATTCCCCTTAATAGGGGGCAAAAAGGCAGAAATTTTTCTTATTTTGGGGCAAAATTGCAGAAATTTTACTTACTTCAGGGTAATAAGTCAGAATTTTTCTTAATTTTAGGGCAAAAAAACTGAAATTCCATTTGTTTTAGGGGAAAAAGACAGATATTCCACATATTTAGAGGCAAAAAAGCAGAAATTCCCCTTATTTTGGAGCAAAAATGAAGAAATTTCCCTTTTTTATGGCAAAAAGGTATGCATTCTTCTTATTTTCGGGCAAAAAGGCAGAAATTCTTTGTATTTTGGAGCAAAATTGCAGAAATTCCCATAATTGTGGGGCAAAAATGCAGAAATTGCCTATATGTTGGGGCAAAAAGACAGAAATTCTCCTTATTTTGGGGCGAAACCTAGAAATTCCACTTTTTTGGGGCAAAATTCCAGAAATTTCCCTTATTCTGGGACAAAAGTGCAGAAATTTCACTTATTTGGGGGCACAATTGCAGAAATTTCACTTATTTCAGGGAAATAAGTCAGAAATTTTTCTTATTTTGGGGAAAAAAGACAGGAATATTCTTTGTTTTGGGGGAAAAGACAGAAATTCCACTTATTTATAGGCAAAAAAGCAGAAATTCCCCTTATTTTGAAGCAAAAATGAAGAAATTTCCCTTTTTTATGGCAAAAAGGTATGCATTCTTCTTATTTTCGGGCAAAAAGGCAAAAATTCACGGTATTTTGGAGCAAAATTGCCGAAATTTGCCTAATTGTGGGGCAAAAAGGCAGAAATTCTCTATATGTTGGGGCAAAAAGACAGAAATTCTCCTTATTTTGGGGCAAAACTCAGAAATTCCATTATTTTGGGGCAAAATTCCAGAAATTTCCCTTATTTTGGGGCAAAATTGTAGAAATTTCACTTATTTTGGGGCATAATTGCAGAAATTTCACTTATTTCAGGGAAAAAAAGCAGAAATTTTCTTATTTTGGGGCAAAAAGGCAGAAATTCCTAGTATTTTGTGTCAAAATTCAGAAATTCCCCTTACTTTGAGGTAAAAAGCCTGAAATTCCCCTTAATAGGGGGCAAAAAGGCAGAAATTTTTCTTATTTTAGGGCAAAATTGCAGAAATTTCACTTACTTCAGGGTAATAAGTCAGAAATTTTCCTTATTTTGGGGCAAAAAAGACAGGAATTTTCTTTGTTTTGGGGGAAAAAGACAGAAATTCTACTTATTTAGAGGCCAAAAAGCAGAAATTCCTTTTATTTTAGAGCAAAAATGAAGAAATTTCCATTTTTTATGGCAAAAAGGTATGCATTCTTCTTATTTTCGGGCAAAAAGGCAGAAATTCCCCGTATTTTGGAGCAAAATTGCAGAAATTTGCCTAATTGTAGGGCAAAAAGGCAGAAATTCTCTATATGTTGGGGCAAAAAGACAGAAATTCTCCTTATTTTGGGGCAAAACTCAGAAATTCCATTTTTTGGGGCAAAATTCCAGAAATTTCCCTTAATTTGGGGCAAAATTGTAGAAATTTCACTTATTTTGGGGCAAAATTGCAGAAATTTCACTTATTTCAGAGAAAAAAAAGCAGAAATTTTCTTATTTTGGGCCAAAAAGGCAGAAATTCCTAATATTTTGTGGCAAAAATGCATAAATTCCCCTTATTTTGAGGTAAAAATACTGAAATTCCCTTAATAGAGGGTAAATATGCAGAAATTCCCCTAATTTGAGGTAAAATTGCTGAAATTCCCCTTATTTTGTAAACAAAAACGCAGAAAATTCCCTTATTTTTGGGCAAAATTGCATAAATTTCACTTACTTCAGGGTAATAAGTCAGAATTTTTCCTTATTTTGGGGCAAAAAAGACAGAAATTCCCTTTGTTTTAGGGGAAAAAGACAGAAATTGTACTTATTTAGAGGCAAAAAAGCAGAAATTCCCCTTATTTTGGAGCAAAAATGAAGAAATTTCCCTTTCTTATGGCAAAAAGGTATGCATTCTTCTTATTTTCGGGCAAAAACGCAGAAATTCCCCGTATTTTGGAGTAAAAATTGCAGAAATTCCCCTAATTGTGGGGCAAAAATGCAGAAAATCTCTATATGTTGGGGCAAAAAACAGAAATTCTCCTTATTTTGTGGCAAAACTCAGAAATTCCACTTATTTTGGGGCAAAATTCCAGAAATTTCCCTTATTTTGGGGCAAAATTGCAGAAATTTCACTTATTTGAGGCAAATTTGCAGAAATTTCACTTATTTTGGGGCAAAATTGCAGAAATTTCACTTATTTCAGGGAAAAAAGGCAGAAATTTTCCTTATTTTGGGGCAAAAAGCAGAAATTCCTAATATTTTGTGGAAAAAATTTAGAAATTCCCCTTATTTTGAGGTAAAAAGGCTGAAATTCCCCTTAATAGGGGGCAAAAAGGCAGAAATTTATCTTATTTTTGGGCAAAATTGCAGAAATTTTACTTACTTCAGGGTAATAAGTCAGAATTTTTCTTTATTTTGGGGCAAAAAAAACTGAAATTCCATTTGTTTTAGGGGAAAAAGACAGATATTCCACATATTTAGAGGCAAAAAAGCAGAAATTCCCCTTATTTTTGAGCAAAAATGAAGAAATTTCCCTTTTTTATGGAAAAAAGGTATGCATTCTTCTAATTTTCAGGCAAAAAGGCAGAAATTCTCTGTATTTTGGAGCAAAATTGCAGAAATTCCCATAACTGTGGGGCAAAAATGCAGAAATTGCCTATATGTTGGGGCAAAAAGACAGAAATTCTCCTTTTTTTGGGCAAAACTCTGAAATTCCACTTATTTTGGGGCAAAATCCCAGAAATTTCCCTTATTCTGGGACAAAAGTGCAGAAATTTCACTTATTTGGGGCACAATTGCAGAAATTTCACTTATTTCAGGGAAATAAGTCAGAAATTTTTCTTATTTTGGGGAAAAAAGACAGGAATATTCTTTGTTTTGGGGGAAAAGACAGAAATTCCACTTATTTATAGGCAAAAAAGCAGAAATTCCCCTTATTTTGAAGCAAAAATGAAGAAATTTCCCTTTTTTATGGCAAAAAGGTATGCATTCTTCTTATTTTCGGGCAAAAAGGCAAAAATTCACGGTATTTTGGAGCAAAATTGCCGAAATTTGCCTAATTGTGGGGCAAAAAGGCAGAAATTCTCTATATGTTGGGGCAAAAAGACAGAAATTCTCCTTATTTTGGGGTAAAACTCAGAAATTCCATTATTTTGGGGCAAAATTCCAGAAATTTCCCTTATTTTGGGGCAAAATTGTAGAAATTTCACTTATTTTGGGGCATAATTGCAGAAATTTCACTTATTTCAGGGAAAAAAAGCAGAAATTTTCTTATTTTGGGGCAAAAAGGCAGAAATTCCTAGTATTTTGTGTCAAAATTCAGAAATTCCCCTTACTTTGAGGTAAAAAGCCTGAAATTCCCCTTAATAGGGGGCAAAAAGGCAGAAATTTTTCTTATTTTAGGGCAAAATTGCAGAAATTTCACTTACTTCAGGGTAATAAGTCAGAAATTTTCCTTATTTTGGGGCAAAAAAGACAGGAATTTTCTTTGTTTTGGGGGAAAAAGACAGAAATTCTACTTATTTAGAGGCCAAAAAGTAGAAATTCCTTTTATTTTAGAGCAAAAATGAAGAAATTTCCATTTTTTATGGCAAAAAGGTATGCATTCTTCTTATTTTCGGGCAAAAAGGCAGAAATTCCCCGTATTTTGGAGCAAAATTGCAGAAATTTGCCTAATTGTAGGGCAAAAAGGCAGAAATTCTCTATATGTTGGGGCAAAAAGACAGAAATTCTCCTTATTTTGGGGCAAAACTCAGAAATTCCATTTTTTGGGGCAAAATTCCAGAAATTTCCCTTAATTTGGGGCAAAATTGTAGAAATTTCACTTATTTTGGGGCAAAATTGCAGAAATTTCACTTATTTCAGAGAAAAAAAAGCAGAAATTTTCTTATTTTGGGCCAAAAAGGCAGAAATTCCTAATATTTTGTGGCAAAAATGCATAAATTCCCCTTATTTTGAGGTAAAAATACTGAAATTCCCTTAATAGAGGGTAAATATGCAGAAATTCCCCTAATTTGAGGTAAAATGGCTGAAATTCCCCTTATTTTGTAAACAAAAACGCAGAAAATTCCCTTATTTTAGGGCAAAATTGCATAAATTTCACTTACTTCAGGGTAATAAGTCAGAATTTTTCCTTATTTTGGGGCAAAAAAGACAGAAATTCCCTTTGTTTTAGGGGAAAAAGACAGAAATTCTACTTATTTAGAGGCAAAAAAGCAGAAATTCCCCTTATTTTGGAGCAAAAATGAAGAAATTTCCCTTTCTTATGGCAAAAAGGTATGCATTCTTCTTATTTTCGGGCAAAAAGGCAGAAATTCCCCGTATTTTGGAGTAAAAATTGCAGAAATTCCCCTAATTGTTGGGCAAAAATGCAGAAAATCTCTATATGTTGGGGCAAAAAACAGAAATTCTCCTTATTTTGTGGCAAAACTCAGAAATTCCACTTATTTTGGGGCAAAATTCCAGAAATTTCCCTTATTTTGGGGCAAAATTGCAGAAATTTCACTTATTTGAGGCAAATTTGCAGAAATTTCACTTATTTTGGGGCAAAATTGCAGAAATTTCACTTATATCAGGGAAAAAAGGCAGAAATTTTCCTTATTTTGGGGCAAAAAGCAGAAATTCCTAATATTTTGTGGAAAAAATTTAGAAATTCCCCTTATTTTGAGGTAAAAAGGCTGAAATTCCCCTTAATAGGGGGCAAAAAGGCAGAAATTTATCTTATTTTTGGGCAAAATTGCAGAAATTTTACTTACTTCAGGGTAATAAGTCAGAATTTTTCTTTATTTTGGGGCAAAAAAACTGAAATTCCATTTGTTTTAGGGGAAAAAGACAGATATTCCACATATTTAGAGGCAAAAAAGCAGAAATTCCCCTTATTTTTGAGCAAAAATGAAGAAATTTCCCTTTTTTATGGCAAAAAGGTATGCATTCTTCTAATTTTCAGGCAAAAAGGCAGAAATTCTCTGTATTTTGGAGCAAAATTGCAGAAATTCCCATAACTGTGGGGCAAAAATGCAGAAATTGCCTATATGTTGGGGCAAAAATACAGAAATTCTCCTTATTTGGGGGCAAAATTCATAAATTCCACATATTTTGGGGCAAAATTCCAGAAATTTCCTTTATTTTGGGACAAAATTGCAGAAATTTCACTTATTTTGGGGCAAAATTGCAGAAATTTCACTTATTTCAGGGTAATAAGTCAGAAATTTTTCTTATTTTGGGGCAAAAAAGACAAGAATTTTCTTTGTTTTGGGGGAAAAAGACAGAAACTCCACTGATTTAGAGGCAAAAACCAGAAATTCCCCTTATTTTGATCAAAAATGAAGAAATTTCCCTTTTTTATGGCAAAAAGGTATTCATTCTTCTTATTTTCGGGCAAAAAGGCAAAAATTTCCCGTATTTTGGTGCAAAATTGCAGAAATTTGCCTAATTGTGGGGCAAAAAGGCAGAAATTCCCTATATGTTGGGGCAAAATACAGAAATTCTCCTCATTTTGGGGCAAAACTCAGAAATTTCAATTATTTTGGGGCAAAATTGCAATAATTTCTCTTATTTTGGGGCAAAATTGCAGAAATTTCACTTATTTCAGGGTAATAAGTCAGAAATTTTTCTTATTTTGGGGCAAAAAAGACAGGAATTTTCTTTGTTTTGGGGGAAAAGACAGAAATTCCACTTATTTAGAGGCAAAAAAGCAGAAATTCCCCTTATTTTGAAGCAAAAATGAAGAAATTTCCCTTTTTTATGGCAAAAAGGTATGCATTCTTCTTATTTTCGGGCAAAAAGGCAAAAATTCACGGTATTTTGGAGCAAAATTGCAGAAATTTGCCTAATTGTGGGGCAAAAAGGCAGAAATTCTCTATATGTTGGGGCAAAAAGACAGAAATTCTCCTTATTTTGGGGCAAAACTCAGAAATTCCATTATTTTGGGGCAAAATTCCAGAAATTTCCCTTATTTTGGGGCAAAATTGCAGAAATTTCACTTATTTTGGGGCATAATTGCAGAAATTTCACTTATTTCAGGAAAAAAAAGCAGAAATTTTCTTATTTTGGGGCAAAAAGGCAGAAATTCCTAATATTTTGTGTCAAAATTCAAAAATTCCCCTTATTTTGAGGTAAAAAGGCTGAAATTCCCCTTAATAGGGGGCAAAAAGGCAGAAATTTTTCTTATTTTAGGGCAAAATTGCAGAAATTTCACTTACTTCAGGGTAATAAGTCAGAAATTTTCCTTATTTTCGGGCAAAAAAGACAGGAATTTTCTTTGTTTTGAGGGAAAAAGACAGAAATTCTACTTATTTAGAGGCCAAAAAGCAGAAATTCCTTTTATTTTAGAGCAAAAATGAAGAAATTTCCATTTTTTATGGCAAAAAGGTATGCATTCTTCTTATTTTCGGGCAAAAAGGCAGAAATTCCCCGTATTTTGGAGCAAAATTGCAGAAATTTGCCTAATTGTGGGGCAAAAAGGCAGAAATTCTCTATATGTTGGGGCAAAAAGACAGAAATTCTCCTTATTTTGGGGCAAAACTCAGAAATTCCATTATTTTGGGGCAAAATTGCAGAAATTTCACTTATTTTGGGGCATAATTGCAGAAATTTCACTTATTTCAGGAAAAAAAAAGCAGAAATTTTCTTATTTTGGGGCAAAAAGGCAGAAATTCCTAATATTTTGTGTCAAAATTCAAAAATTCCCCTTATTTTGAGGTAAAAAGGCTGAAATTCCCCTTAATAGGGGGCAAAAAGGCAGAAATTTTTCTTATTTTAGGGCAAAATTGCAGAAATTTCACTTACTTCAGGGTAATAAGTCAGAAATTTTCCTTATTTTCGGGCAAAAAAGACAGGAATTTTCTTTGTTTTGAGGGAAAAAGACAGAAATTCTACTTATTTAGAGGCCAAAAAGCAGAAATTCCTTTTATTTTAGAGCAAAAATGAAGAAATTTCCATTTTTTATGGCAAAAAGGTATGCATTCTTCTTATTTTCGGGCAAAAAGGCAGAAATTCCCCGTATTTTGGAGCAAAATTGCAGAAATTTGCCTAATTGTGGGGCAAAAAGGCAGAAATTCTCTATATGTTGGGGCAAAAAGACAGAAATTCTCCTTATTTTGGGGCAAAACTCAGAAATTCCATTATTTTGGGGCAAAATTCCAGAAATTTCCCTTATTTTGGGGCAAAATTGCAGAAATTTCACTTATTTTGGGGCATAATTGCAGAAATTTCACTTATTTCAGGAAAAAAAAGCAGAAATTTTCTTATTTTGGGGCAAAAAGGCAGAAATTCCTATTATTTTGTGGCAAAAATGCATAAATTCCCCTTATTTGAGGTAAAAATACTGAAATTCCCTTAATAGAGGGTAAATATGCAGAAATTCCCCTAATTTGAGGTAAAATGGCTGAAATTCCCCTTATTTTGTAAACAAAAACGCAGAAAATTCCCTTATTTTAGGGCAAAATTGCATAAATTTCACTTACTTCAGGGTAATAAGTCAGAATTTTTCCTTATTTTGGGGCAAAAAAGACAGAAATTCCCTTTGTTTTGGGGGAAAAAGACAGAAATTCTACTTATTTAGAGGCAAAAAAGCAGAAATTCCCCTTATTTTGGAGCAAAAATGAAGAAATTTCCCTTTCTAATGGCAAAAAGGTATGCATACTTTTATTTTCGGGTAAAAAGGCAGAAATTCCCCGTATTTTAGAGTAAAAATTGCAGAAATTCCCCTAATTGTGGGGAAAAAATGCAGAAAATCTCTATATGTTGGGGCAAAAACCAGAAATTCTCCTTATTTTGGGCTAAAACTCAGAAATTCCACTTATTTTGGGGCAAAATTCCAGAAATTTCCCTTATTTTGGGGCAAAATTGCAGAAATTTCACTTATTTGAGGCAAATTTGCAGAAATTTCACTTATTTTGGGGCAAAATTGCAGAAATTTCACTTATTTCAGGGAAAAAAGGCAGAAATTTTCCTTATTTTGGGGCAAAAAGCAGAAATTCCTAATATTTTGTGGCAAAAATTTAGAAATTCCCCTTATTTTGAGGTAAAAAGGTTGAAATTCCCCTTAATAGGGGGCAAAGAGGCAGAAATTTTTCTTATTTTGGGGCAAAATTGCAAAAATTTTACTTACTTCAGGGTAATAAGTCAGAATTTTTCTTTATTTTGGGGCAAAAAAACTGAAATTCCATTTGTTTTAGGGGAAAAAGACAGATATTCCACATATTTAGAGGCAAAAAAGCAGAAATTCCCCTTATTTTGGAGCAAAAATGAAGAAATTTCCCTTTTTTATGGCAAAAAGGTATGCATTCTTCTTATTTTCAGGCAAAAAGGCAGAAATTCTCTGTATTTTGGAGCAAAATTGCAGAAATTCCCATAATTGTGGGGCAAAAATGCAGAAATTGCCTATATGTTGGGGCAAAAAGACAGAAATTCTCCTTATTTTGGGGCAAAACCTAAAAATTCCACTTATTTTGGGGCAAAATTCCAGAAATTTCTCTTATTTTGGGCCAAAATTGCAGAAATTTCACTTATTTTGGGGCAAAATTGCAGAAATTTCACTTATTTCAGGGTAATAAGACAGAAATTTTTCTTATTTTGGGGCAAAATAGACAGGAATTTTCTTTGTTTTGGGGGAAAAAGACAGAAATTCCACTGATTTAGAGGCAAAAAACCAGAAATTCCCCTTATTTTGATCAAAAATGAAGAAATTTCCCTTTTTTATGGCAAAAAGGTATTCATTCTTCTTATTTTCGGGCAAAAAGGCAGAAATTCCCCGTATTTTGGTGCAAAATTGCAGAAATTTGCCTAATTGTTGGGCAAAAAGGCAGAAATTCCCTATATGTTGGGGCAAAATACAGAAATTCTCCTCATTTTGGGGCAAAACTCAGAAATTTCAATTATTTTGGGGCAAAATTGCAGAAATTTCCCTTATTTTGGGGCAAAATTGCAGAAATTTCACTTATTTTGGGGCAAAATTGCAGAAATTCCACTTATTTCAGGGAAAAAAGGCAGAAATTTTCCTTATTTTGGGGCATAAATTGAAATTCCTAATATTTTGTGGCAAAAATGCAGAAATTCCCCTTATTTTGAGGTAAAAAGGCTGAAATTCCCCTTATTTGGGGGCAAAAAGTCAGAAATATCCCATATTTTGGGGCAAAATTGCAGAAATTTCACTTACTTCAGGGTAATAAGTCAGAATTTCTTCTTATTTTGGGGCAAAAAAGACAGAAATTCCCTTTGTTTTGTGGGAAAAAGACAGAAATTCCACTTATTTAGAGGCAAAAAAGCAGAAATTCCCCTTATTTTGGAGCAAAAATAAAGAAATTTCCTTTTTTGATGGCAAAAAGGTATGCATTCTTCTTATTTTCGGGCAAAAAGGCAGAAATTCCCCGTATTTTGGAGCAAAATAGAAGAAATTCCCCTTATTGTGTGGCAAAAAGGCAGAAATTCCCTATATGTTCGGGCAAAAATACAGAAATTCTCCTTATTTGGGGGCAAAATTCATAAATTCCACATATTTTGGGGCAAAATTCCAGAAATTTCCTTTATTTTGGGACAAAATTGCAGAAATTTCACTTATTTTGGGGCAAAATTGCAGAAATTTCACTTATTTCAGGGTAATACGTCAGAAATTCCGCTTATTTTGAGGTAAAAAGCCTGAAATTCCCCTTAATTGGGGGCAAAAGGCAGAAATTTCCCTTATTTTGAGGCAAAATTGCAGAAATTTCACTTATGTCAGGGTAATAAGTGAGAAATTTTCCTTATTTTGGGGCAAAAAAGACAAAAATTTCTTTTGTTTTGGAGGAAAAAGACAGAAATTCCACTTATTTAGAGGCAAAATTCCAGAAATTCCCCTTTTTGGAGCAAAAATGAAGAAATTTCCTTTTTTATGGCAAAAAGGTATGCATTCTTCTTATTTTCGGGCAAGAAGGCAGAAATTCTTTGTATTTTGGAGCAAAATTGCAGAAATTTCCCTAATTGTAGGGCAAAAAGGCAGAAATTCTCTATATGTTGGGACAAAAAAAACAGAAATTCTCTTTATTTCGGGGCAAAACTCAGAAATTCCACTTATTTGGGGCAAAATTCCAGAAATTTCCCTTATTTTGATGCAAAATTGCAGAAATTTCACTTATTTTGAGGCAAAATTGCAGAAATTTCACCTATTTCAGGGAAAAAAAGCAGAAATTTTCTTATTTAGGGGCAAAAAGGCAGAAATTCTTAATATTTTGTGGCAAAAATGCAGAAATTCTTCTTATTTTGAGGTAAAAAATCTGAAATTCTCCTTATTTGGGGGCAAAAATGCAGAAATTCCCCTTATTTTGTGGTAAAAAGGGTGAATTTCTTTTTATTTGGGGGCAAAAAGGCAGAAATTTCCCTTATTTTGGGGCAAAATTGCAGAAATTCCACTTACTTCAGGGTAATAAGTCAGTATTTTTTTTTATTTTGGGGCAAAAAAGACAGAAATTCCCTTTGTTTTGGAAGAAAAAGACAGAAATTCCACTTATTTAGAGGCAAAAAAGCAGAAATTCCTTTTATTTTGGAGCAAAAATGAAGAAATTTTCCATTTTTATGGCAAAAAGGTATGCATTCTTCTTATTTTCGGGCAAAAAGGCAGAAATTTTCCGTATTATGGAGCAAAATTGCAGAAATTCCCCTAATTGTGGGGCAAAAAGTCAGAAATTCTCTATATGTTGGGGCAAAAAGACAGAAATTCTCCTTATTTTGGGGCAAAACTCAGAAATTCCACTTATTTTGGGGCAAAATTCCAGAAATTTCCCTTATTTTGGGGCAAAATTGCAGAAATTTCACATACTTCAGTGTAATAAGTCAGAATTTTTTCTTATTTTGGTGCAAAAGAGACAGAAATTCCCTTTGTTTTGGGGGAAAAAGACAGAAATTCCACTTATTTAGAGGCAAAAAAGCAGAAATTCGCCTTAGTTTGGAGCAAAAATGAAGAAATTTCCCTTTTTTATGGCAAAAAGTTATGCATTCTTCTATTTTCGGGCACAAAGGCAGAAATTCCCCGTATTTTTGAGCAAAATTGCAGAAATTTTCCTAATAGCGGGGCAAAAGGCAGAAATTGCCTATATGTTGGGGCAAAAATACAGAAATTCTCCTTATTTTGGGGCAAAACTCAGAAATTCAACTTATTTTGGGGCAAAATTCCAGAAATTTCCCCTATTTGGGGCAAAATTGTAGAAGTTTCACTTATTTTGTGTCAAAATTGCAGAAATTTCACTTATTTCAGGGAAAAAAAGCAGAAATTTTCTTATTATGGTGTAAAAAGGAAGAAATTCCTAATATTTTGTGGCAAAAATGCAGAAATTCCCCTTATTTTGAGGTAAAAAGGCTGAAATTCCTCTTATTTGGGGGCAAAAATGCAGAAATTCCCCTTATTTTGAGGTAAAAAGGCTGAAATTCCCCTTATTTAAGAACAAAAAGGCAGAAATTTCCCTTATTTTGGGGCAAAATTGCAGAAATTTTACTTACTTCAGGGTAATAAGTCAGTATTTTTTCTTATTTTGGGGCAAAAAAGACAAAAATTTCATTTGTTTTTGGAGAAAATACAGAAATTCCACTTATTTAGAGGCCAAAATGCAGAAATTCCCCTTAGTTTGGAGCAAAAATGAAGAAATTTTCCTATTTTATGGCAAAAAGGTATGCATTCTTCTTATTTTCGGGCAAAAAGGAAGAAATTCCCCGTATTTTGGAGCAAAATTGCAGAAATTCCCCTAATTGTAGGGCAAAAAGGCAGAAATTGCCTATATGTTGGGGCAAAAAGACAAAAATTCTCCTTATTTTGGGGCAAAACTCAGAAATTCCACTTATTTTGGGGCAAAATTCCAGAAATTTCCCAAATTTTGGGGCAAAATTGGAGAAATTTCACTTATTTTGGGGCAAAATTGCAGAAATTTCACATATTCCAGGGAAAAAAAGCAGAAATTTTCTTACTTTGGGGCAAAAATGCAGAAATTCCTAATATTTTGTGGCAAAAATGCATAAATTCCCCTTATTTTGAGGTAAAAATGCTGAAATTCCCCTTATTTGGGAAGAAAAAGGCAGAAAATTCCCTTATTTTAGGGCAAAATTGCAGAAATTTCACTTACTTATGGGTAATAAGTCAGAATTTTTCCTTATTTTGTGGCAAAAAAGACAGAAATTTCCTTTGTTTTGGGGGAAAAAGACAGAAATTCCACTTATTTAGAGGCAAAAAAGCAGAAATTCCCCTTATTTTGTAGCAAAAATGAAGAAATTTCCCTTTTTTATGGCAAAAAGGTATGCATTCTTCTTATTTTCGGGCAAAAAGGCAAAAATTCCCCGTATTTTGGAGCAAAATTGGAGAAATTCCCTTAATTGTGGGGCAAAAAGGCAGAAATTCCCTTTAGTTAGGGCAAAAAGACAGTAATTCTGCTCATTTTGGGGCAAAACTCAGAAATTCCACTTAATTTGGGGCATAATTCCTGAAATTTCCCTTATTTTGGGGCAATATTGCAGAAATTTCACTTATTTTGGGGCAAAATTGGAGAAATTTCACTTATTTTGGGGCAAAATTGCAGAAATTTCACTTATTTCAGAGAAAAAAGGCAGAAATTTTCCTTATTTTGGGGCAAAAGAGCAGAAATTCCTAATATTTTGTGGCAAAAATGCAGAAATTCCCTTTATTTTGAGGTAAAAAGACTAAAATTCCTCTGATTTGGGGGCAAAAATGAAGAAATTTCCATTATTTTGGGGAAAAATTGCAGAAATTTTACTTACTTCAGGGTAATAAGTCAGAATTTTTCCTTATTTTGGGACAAAAAAGACAAAAATTTCATTTGTTTTTGGGCAAAATACAGAAATTCCACTTATTTAGAGGCCAAAATGCAGAAATTCCCCTTAGTTTGGAGCAAAAATGAAGAAATTTTCCTATTTTATGGCAAAAAGGTATGCATTCTTCTTATTTTCGGGCAAAAAGGAAGAAATTCCCCGTATTTTAAAGCAAAATTGCAGAAATTCCCCTAATTGTGGGGCAAAAAGGCAGAAATTGCCTATATGTTGGTGCAAAAAGACAAAAATTCTCCTTATTTTGGGGCAAAACTCAGAAATTCCACTTATTTTGGGGCAAAATTCCAGAAATTTCCCTTATTTTGGGGCAAAATTGCAGATATTTCACTTATTTTGGGGCAAAATTGTAGAAATTTCACTTATTTCAGGGAAAAAAAGCAGAAATTTTCTTACTTTGGGGCAAAAATGCAGAAATTACTAATATTTTCTGGCAAAAATGCATAAATTCCCCTTATTTTGAGGTAAAAATGCTATAATTCCCCTTATTTGGGAAGAAAAAGGCAGAAATTTTTTTTATTTTGGGGCAAAATTGCAGAAATTTCACTTACTTCAGGGTAATAAGTCAGAATTTTTCCTTATTTTGTGGCAAAAAAGACAGAAATTCCCTTTGTTTTGGGGGAAAAAGACAGAAATTCCACTTATTTAGAGGCAAAAAAGCAGAAATTACCCTTATTTTGGAGCAAAAATGAAGAAATTTCCCTTTTTTATGGCAAAAAGGTATGCATTCTTTTTATTTTCGGGCAAAAAGGCAGAAATTCCCCGTATTTTGGAGCAAAATTGGAGAAATTCCCATAATTGTGGGGCAAAAAGGCAGAAATACCCTTTAGTTAGGGCAAAAAGACAGTAATTCTGCTTATTTTTGGGCAAAACTCAGAAATTCCACTTATTTTGGGGCAAAATTCCTGAAATTTCCCTTATTTTGGGGCAATATTTCAGAAATTTCACTTATTTTGGGACAAAATTGGAGAAATTTCACTTATTTTGGGGCAAAATTGCAGAAATTTCACTTATTTCAGAGAAAAAAGGCAGAAATTTTCTTTATTTTGGGGCAAAAGAGCAAAAATTCCTAATATTTTGTGGCAAAAATGCAGAAATTCCTTTTATTTTGAGGTAAAAAGGCTGAAATTCACCTGATTTGGGGGCAAAAAGGCAGAAATTCCCTGTATTTTGGAGTTAAATTGCAGAAATTTCCCTAATTGTGGGGCAAAAAGGCAGAAATTCTCTATATGTTGGCGAAAAAGACAGAAATTCTCCTTATTTTGGGGCAAAACTCAGAAATTCCATTTATTTTGGGGCAAAATTCTAGAAATTTCGCTTATTTTGGGGCAAAATTGAAGAAATTTCACTTATCTTAAGGCAAGTTTGCAGAAATTTTACTTATTTTGGGGCAAAATTTTAGAAATTTCACTTATTTCAAAGAAAAAAGGCAGAAATTTTCCTTATTTTGGGGCAAAAGAGCAGAAATTCCTAATATTTTGTGGCAAAAATGCAGAAATTCCCTATATTTTGAGGTAAAAAGGCTGAAATTCCCCTGATTTGGGGGCAAAAAGGCAGAGATTTCCCTTATTTTGGGGAAATATTGCAGAAATTTTACTTACTTCATGGTAATAAGTCAGAATTTTTCCTTATTTTGGGGCAAAAAAGACAAAAATTTCATTTGTTTTTGGGGAAAATACAGAAATTCCACTTATTTAGAGGCCAAAATGCAGAAATTCCCCTTAGTTTTGAGCAAAAATGAAGAAATTTTCCTATTTTATGGCAAAAAGTTATGCATTCTTCTTATTTTCGGGAAAAAAGGAAGAAATTCCCCGTATTTTGGAGCAAAATTGCAGAAATTCCCCTAATTGTGGGGCAAAAAGGCAGAAATTGCCTATATGTTGGGGCAAAAAGGCAAAAATTCTCCTTATTTTGGGGCAAAACTCAGAAATTCCACTTATTTTGGGGGAAAATTCCAGAAATTTCCCTTATTTTGGGGCAAAATTGCAGAAATTTCACTTATTTTGGGGCAAAATTGTAGAAATTTCACTTATTTCAGGGTAAAAAAGCAGAAATTTTCTTACTTTGGGGCAAAAATGCAGAAATTCCTAATATTTTGTGGCAAAAATGCATAAATTCCCCTTATTTTCAGGGAAAAATGCTGAAATTCCCCTTATTTGGGAAGAAAAAGGCAGAAATTTTTGTTATTTTGCGGCAAAATTGCAGAAATTTCACTTACTTCAGGGTAATAAGTCAGAATTTTTCCTTATTTTGGGGCAAAAAAGACAGAAATTCCCTTTGTTATGGGGGGAGGAAAAGAGAAATTCTACTTATTTAGAGGTAAAAAAGCAGAAATTCCCCTTATTTTGGAGCAAAAATGAAGAAATACCCCTTTTTTATGGCAAAAAGGTATGCATTCTTCTTATTTTCAGGCAAAAAGGCAGAAATTCCCCGTATTTTTGAGCAAAATTGCAGAAATTCACCTAATTGTGGGGCAAAAAGGCAGAAATTGCCTATATGTTGGGGCAAAAAGACAAAAATTCTCCTTATTTTGGGGCAAAACTCAGAAATTCCACTTATTTTGGGGCAAAATTCCAGAAATTTGCCTTATTTTGGGGCAAAATTGCAGAAATTTCACTTATTTTTTGGCAAAATTGCAGAAATTTCACTTATTTCAGGGTAAAAAAGCAGAAATTTTCTTACTTTGGGGCAAAAATGCAGAAATTCCTAATATTTTGTGGCAAAAATGCATAAATTCCCCTTATTTTCAGGTAAAAATGCTGAAATTCCCCTTATTTGGGAAGAAAAAGGCAAAAGTTTTTGTTATTTTGGGGCAAAATTGCAGAAATTTCACTTACTTCAGGGTAATAAGTCAGAATTATTCCTTATTTTGGGGCAAAAAAGACAGAAATTCCCTTTGTTTTGGGGGAAAAAGACAGAAATTCCACTTATTTAGAGGCAAAAAAGCAGAAATTCCCCTTATTTTGGAGCAAAAATGAAGAAATTTCCCTTTTTTATGGCAAAAAGGTATGCATTCTTCTTATTTTCGGGCAAAAAGGCAGAAATTCCCCGTATTTTGGAGCAAAATTGCAGAAATTCCCTTAATTGTGGGGCAAAAAGGCAGAAATTCCCTTTAGTTAGGGCAAAAACAGTAATTCTCCTTATTTTTGGGCAAAACTCAGAAATTCCACTTATTTTGGGGCAAAATTCCTGAAATTTCCCTTATTTTGGGGCAATATTGCAGAAATTTCACTTATTTTGGGTCAAAATGCAGAAATTTCACTTATTTCAGGGAAAAAAGGCAGAAATTTTCCTTATTTTGGGGCTAAAAGGCAGAAATTCCTAATATTTTGTGGCAAAAATGCAGAAATTCCCCGTATTTTGAGGTAAAAATGCAAAATTCCCCTTATTTGGGGGCAAAAAGGCAGAAATTTCCCTTATTTTGGGGCAAAATTGCAGAAATTTCACTTACTTCAGGGTAATAAATCAGAATTTTTCCTTATTTTGGGGCAAAAAAGACAGAAATTCCCTTTGTTATGGGGGGAGGAAAAGACAGAAATTCTACTTATTTAGAGGTAAAAAAGCAGAAATTCCCCTTATTTTGGAGCAAAAATGAAGAAATATCCCTTTTTTATGGCAAAAAGGTATGCATTCTTCTTATTTTCAGGCAAAAAGGCAGAAATTCCCCGTATTTTTGAGCAAAATTGCAGAAATTCACCTAATTGTGGGGCAAAAAGGCAGAAATTGCCTATATGTTAGGGCAAAAAGACAAAAATTCTCCTTATTTTGGGGCAAAACTCAGAAATTCTTTTTATTTTGGGGAAAAATTCCAAAAAATTCCCTTATTTTTGGGCAAAATTGCAGAAATTTCACTTATGTTGGGGCACAAAGGCAGAAATTCCTAATATTTTGTGGCAAAAATGCAGAAATTCCCCTTATTTTGAGGTAAAAAGGCTGAAATTCCACTTATTTGGGGGCAAAAGTCAGAAATTTCCCTTATTTTGGGGCAAAATTTCAGAAATTTCACTCATTTCAGGGTAATAAGTCAGAAATTTTCCTTATTTTGGGGCAAAAAGGACAGAATTTTCCTTTTTTTGGAGGGGAAAAAGACAGAAATTCCACTTATTTAGAGGCAAAAAAGCAGAAATTCCCCTTATTTTGGAGCAAAAATGAAGAAATTTCCATTTATTATGGCAAAAAGGTATGCATTCTTCTTATTTTCAGGCAAAACGGCAGAAATTCTCCGTATTTTGCAGCAAAATTGAAGAGATTTCTCTAATTGTGGGGCAAAAATGCAGAAATTCTATATATGTTGGAGCAAAAAGACAGAAATTCTTTTTATTTTCGGGCAAAACTCAGAAATTCCACTTATTTTGGGGCAAAATTTCAGAAATTTCCCTTATTTTGGGGCAAAATTGCAGAAATTTCATTATTTTGGGGCAAAATTGCAGAAATTTCACATATTTCAAGGAAAAAATGCAGAATTTTTTTTTATTTTGGTACAAAAAGGCAGAAATTCCTAATATTTTGTGGCAAAAATGCAGAAATTCCCCTTATTTTGAGGTAAAAAGGCTGAAATTCCCCTTATTTGGGGGCAAAAAGGCAAAAATTTCCTTTATTTTGGGGAAAAATTGCATAAATTTCACTTATTTCAGGGTAATAATTCAGAAATTTTCCTTATTTTTGGGCAAAAAAGACAGGAATTCCCTTTGTTTTGGGGCAAAAAGACAGAAATTCCACTTATTTAGAGGCAAAAAAGCAGAAATTCCCCTTATTTTGGAGCAAAAATGAAGAAATTTCCCTTTTTTATGGCAAAAAGGTATGCATTCTTTTTATTTTCGGGCAAAAAGGAAGAAATTTCCCATATTTTGGAGCAAAATTGCAGAAATTCCCCTAATTGTGGGGTAAAAAGGCAGAAATTCTCTATATGTTGGGGCAAAAAGTCAGAAATTCTCATTGTTTTGGGGCAAAACTCAGAAATTCCAATTATTTTGGGGCAAAATTCCAGAAATTTCCCTTATTTTGGGGCAAAATTGCAGAAATTTCACTTATTTTGGGGCAAAATAGCAGAAATTTCACTTATTTCAAGAAAAAAAGCAGAAATTTTCTTATTTTGGGGGAAAAAGGCAGAAATTCCTAATATTTTGTCGCAATAATGCAGAAATTCCCCTTATTTTGAGATAAAAAGGCTGAAATTCCCTTTATTTGGGGGCAAAAAGGAAGAAATTTCACTTATTTTGGGGCAAAATTGCAGAAATTTCACTTATTTCAGGGAAATAAGTCTTAAATTTTCCTTATTTTGGGGCAAAAAAGACAGGATTTCCCTTGGTTTTGGGGGAAAAAGACAGAAATTCCACTTATTTAGAGGCAAGAAAGCAGAAATTCCCCATATTTTGGAGCAAAAATGAATAAATTTTTCTTTTTTATTGCAAAAAGGTATGCATTCTACTTATTTTCGGGAAAAAAGGCAGAAAATCCCCGTATTTTGGAGCAAAATTGCAGAAATTCCCCTAATTGTGGGGCAAAAAGGCAGAAATTGCCTATATGTTGGGGCAAAAAGACAGAAATTCTCCTTATTTTGGGGCAAAACTCAAAAATTCCACTTATTTTGGGGAAAAATTCCAGAAATTTCCCTTATTTTGGGGCAAAATTGCAGAAATTTCACTTATTTTGGGGCAAAATTTCAAAAATTTCACTTATTTCAGGAAAAAAAGGCAGAAATTTTTCTTATTTTGGGGAAAAAGGCAGAAATTTTTAATATTTTGTGGCAAAAAAGCAGAAATTCCCCTTATTTTGAGGTAAAAAGCTGAAATTCCCTTTATTTGGGGACAAAAAAGCAAAAATTTCCCTTATTTTAGGACTAAAATTGCAGAAATTTAACTTATTTGGGGGCAAAATTGCAGAAATTTCAATTATTTCAGGGAAAAAAGGCAGAATTTTTCCTTATTTTGGGGCAAAAAGCAAAAATTCCTAATATTTTGTGGCAAAAATGTAGAAATTCCCCTTATTTTGAGGTAAAAAGGCTGAAATTCCCTTTATTTGGGTGCAAAAAGGCTGAAATGTCCCATATTTTGGGGCAAAATTGCAGAAATTTCACTTACTTCAGAATAATAAGTCAGAATTTTTTCTTATTTTGGGGCAAAAAAGACAAAAATTCTCTTTGTTTTGAAGGAAAAAGACAAAAATTCCACTTATTTAGAGGCAAAAAAGCAGAAATTCTTCTTATTTCGGAGCAAAAATGAAGAAATTTCCCTTTTCTATGGCAAAAGGTATGCATTCTTATTTTCCGGCAAAAAGGCAGAAATTCCCCGTATTTTGGAGCAAAATTGCAGAAATTTCCCTAATTGTGGGGCAAAAAGGCAGAAATTGCCTATATGTTGGGGCAAAAAGACAGAAATTCTCCTTATTTTGGGGCAAAATTTTAGAAATTTCTCTTATTTTGGGGCAAAATTGCAGAAATTTCACTTATTTTGGGCAAAATTCCAAAAATTTCACTTATTTCAGAGAAAAAAGGCAGAAATTTTTCTTATTTTGGGGGAAAAAGGCAGAAATTCCTAATATTTTGTGGCAAAAATGCAGAAATTCCTCTTATTTTGAGGTAAAAAGGCTGAAATTCCCCTTATTTGCGGGCAAAAAGGCAGAAATTTCCTATATTTTGGGGCAAAATTGCAAAAATTTCAATTACTTCAGGGTAATAAGTCAGAATTTTTTCTTATTTTGGGGCAAAAAAGACAGAAATTCACTTTGTTTTGAAGGAAAAAGACAGAAATTCCACTTATTTAGAGGCAAAAAAGCAGAAATTCCCCTTATTTTGGAGCAAAAATGTAGAAATTTCCCTTTTCTATGGCAAAAAGTTATGCATTCTTCTTATTTTCTGGCAAAAAGGCAGAAATTCCCCATATTTTGGAGCAAAATTGCAGAAATTCCCCTAATTGTGGGGCAAAAAGGCAGAAATTGCCTATATGTTGGGGCAAAAATACAGAAATTCTCCTTATTTTGGGGCAAAACTCAGAAATTCCACTTATTTTGGGGCAAAATTCCAGAAATTTCCCTTATTTTGGGGCAAAATTGCATAAATTTTTCTTATGTTGAAGCAAAATTGCAGAAATTTCACTTATTTTGGGGTAAAATTGCAGAAATTTCACTTATTTTGGGGCAAAATTGCAAATTTCACTTATTTCAGAGAAAAAAAAACAGAAATTTTTCTAATTTTTGGGGCAAAAAGGCAGAAATTCTTAATACTTTGTGGCAAAAATGTAGAAATTCCCCTTATTTTGAGGTAAAAAGGCTGAAATACCCCTTATTTGGGGGAAAAAAGGCAGAAATTTCGCTTATTTAGGGGCAAAATTGCAGAATTTTCACTTACTTCAGGGTAATAAGTCAGAAATTTTTTTATTTTGGGGCCAAAAAGACAGAAATTCCATTTGTTTTGGGGGAAAAAGACAGAAATTCCACTTATTTAGAGGTAAAAAGCAGAAATTCCCCTTTTTTGGAACAAAAATGAAGAAATTTCCATTTTTTATGGCAAAAAGTATGCATACTTCTTATTTTCGGGCAAAAAGGCAGAAACTCCTCGTATTTAGGAGCAAAATTGCAGAAATTCCCCTAAATATGGGGCAAAAAGGCAAAAATTCCCTATATGTTAGGGCAAAAAGACAGAAATTCTCTTTATTTTGGGGCAAAATTGCAGAAATTTCACTTATTTTTGGGCAAAAGTGCAGAAATTTCACTTATTTCAGGATAAAAATGCAGAAATTTTCCTTATTTTGGGGCAAAAAGCAGAAATTCCTAATATTTTGTGGCAAAAATGCAGAAATTCTCTTTATTTTGAGGTAAAAAGCCTGAAATTCCCCTTATTTGGGGGCAAAAAGGCGGAAATTTCCCATACTTTGGGGCAAAATTGCAGACATTTCACTTACTTCAGGGTAATAAGTCAGAATTTTTCCTTATTTTGGGGCAAAAATACAGGAATTCCCTTTGTTTTGGAGGAAAAAGACAGAAATTCCACTTATTTAGAGGCAAAAAAGCAGAAATTCCCCTTATTTCGGAGCAAAAATGAAGAAATTTCCCTTTTCTATGGCAAAAGGTATGCATTCTTCTTATTTTCCGGCAAAATGGCAGAAATTCACCATATTTTGGAGCAAAATTGCAGAAATTTCCCTATTTGTGGGGCAAAAAGGCAGAAATTCCATATATGTTAGGGCAAAAAGACAGAAATTCTCCTTATTTTGGGGCAAAACTCAGAAATTCCACTTATTTTGGGGCAAAATTTTAGAAATTTCTCTTATTTTGGGGCAAAATTGCAGAAATTTCACTTATTTTGGGCAAAATTCCAAAAATTTCACTTATTTCAGGGAAAAAAGGCAGAAATTTTTTTTATTTTGGGGCAAAAAGGCAGAAGTTTTTAATGTTTTGTGGCAAAAATGCAGAAATTCCCCTTATTTTGAGGTAAAAAGGCTGAAATTCCCCTTAATTGGGGGCAAAAAGAAAGATATTTCCCATATTTTGGGGCAAAATTGCAGAAATTTCAATAACTTCAGGGTAATAAGTCAGAATTTTTTCTTATTTTGGGGCAAAAAAACAGAAATTCACTTTGTTTTGAATGAAAAAGACAGAAATTCCACTTATTTAGAGGCAAAAAAGCAGAAATTCCCCTTATTTTGGAGCAAAAATGAAGAAAGTTCCATTTTCTATGGCAAAAAGTTATGAATTCTTCTTATTTTCGGGCAAAAAGGCAGAAATTCCCCGTATTTTGGAGCAAAATTGCAGAAATTCCCCTAATTGTGGGGCAAAAAGGCAGAAATTGCCTATATGTTGGGGCAAAAAGACAGAAATTCTCCTTATTTTGGGGCAAAACTCAGAAATTCCACTTATTTTGAGGCAAAATTCAAGAAATTTCCCTTATTTTGGGGCAAAATTGCATAAATTTTTCTTATTTTGGGGCAAAATTGCAGAAATTTCACTTATTTTGGGGCAAAATTGCAGAAATTTCACTTATTTTGGGGAAAAATTGCAAATTTTACTTATTTCAGGAAAAAAAGGCAAAAATTTTTCTAATTTTTGGGGCAAAAAGGCAGAAATTCTTAATATTTTGTGGGAAAAATGTAGAAATTCCCCTTATTTTGAGGCAAAAAGGCTGAAATTCCCCTTATTTGGGGGCAAAAAGGCAGAAATTTCGCTTATTTAGGGGCAAAATTGCAAAAATTTCACTTACTTCAGGGTAATAAGTCAGAATTTTTCCTTATTTTGGGGCAAAAAAGACAGGAATTCCCTTCGTTTTGGAGGAAAAAGACAGAAATTCCACTTATTTAGAGGCAAAAAAGCAGAAATTCCCCTTATTTCGGAGCAAAAATGAAGAAATTTCCCTTTTCTATGGCAAAAGGTATGCATTCTTCTTATTTTCCGGCAAAAAGGCAGAAATTCCCCATATTTTGGAGCAAAATTGCAGAAATTTTCCTAATTGTGGGGCAAAAAGGAAGAAATTGCCTATATGTTGGGGCAAAAAGACAGAAATTCTCCTTATTTTGGGGCAAAACTCAGAAATTCCACTTATTTTGGGGCAAAATTCCAGAAATTTCCCTTATTTTGGGGCAAAATTGCATTAATTTTTCTTATTTTGGGGCAAAATTGCAGAAATTTCACTTATTTTTGGGCAAAATTGCAGAAATTTCACTTATTTTGGGGCAAAATTGCAAATTTCACTTATTTCAGAAAAAAAAGGCAGAAATTTTTCTAATTTTTGGGGCAAAAAAGCAGAAATTCTTAATATTTTGTGGCAAAAATGTAGAAATTCCCCTTATTTTGAGGTAAACAGGCTGAAATTCCCCTTATTTGGGGGCAAAAAGGCAGAAATGTCGCTTATTTAGGGGCAAAATTGCAGAATTTTCACTAACTTCAGGGTAATAAGTCAGAGATTTTTTTATTTGGGGCCAAAAAGACAGAAATTCCCTTTGTTTTGGGGGAAAAAGACAGAAATTCCACTTATTTAGAGGTAAAAAAGCAGAAATTCCTTTTTTTTGGAGCAAAAATGAAGAAATTTCCCATTTTAATGGCAAAAAGGTATGCATACTTTTTATTTTCAGGCAAAAAGGCAGAAACTCCTCGTATTTTGGAACAAAATTGCAGAAATTCCCCTAATTATGGGGCAAAAATGCAGAAATTCCCTATATGTTAGGGCAAAAAGACAGAAATGCTCTTTATTTTGGGGCAAAACTCAGAAATTCCACTTATTTTGGGGCAAAATTCCAGAAATTTCCTTTATTTTGGGGCAAAATTCCAGAAATTTCACTTATTTTGGGGCAAAAGTGCAGAAATTTCACTTATTTCAGGATAAAAAGGCAGAAATTTTCCTTATTTTGGGGCAAAAAGCAGAAATTCCTAATAATTTGTGGCAAATATGCAGAAATTCCCCTTATTTTGAGGTAAAAAGCCTGAAATTTCCCTTATTTGGGGGCAAAAAGGCAGAAATTTCACATATTTTGGGGCAAAATTGCAGACATTTCACTTACTTTAGGGTAATAAGTCAGAATTTTTTCTTATTTTGGGTCAAAAAAGACAGAAATTCCCTTTATTTTGGGGAAAAAAGACAGAAATTCCACTATTTAGAGGCAAAAAAGCAGAAATTCCCCTTATTTTTGAGCATAAATCAAGAAATTTCCATTTTTTTATGGCAAAAAGGTATGCATTCTTCTTATTTTCTGGCAAAAAAGGAGAAATTCCTTGTATTTTGGAGCGAAATTGCAGAAATTCCCCTAATTGTGGAGCAAAAAGGCAGAAATTGCCTATATGTTGGGGCAAAAAGACAGAAATTCTCCTTATTTTGGGGCAAAACTCAGAAATTCCACTTATTTTGGGGCAAAATTCCAGAAATTTCCCTTATTTTGGGGCAAAATTGGAGAAATTTCACTTATTTTGGGGCAAAATTGCAGAAATTTCACTTATTTCAGGGAAGAAAGGCAGAAATTTTCCTAATTTTGGGGCAAAAAGGCAGAAATTCCTAATATTTTGTGGCAAAAATGCAGAAATTCCCCTTATTTTGAGGTAAAAAGGCTGAAATTCCCCTTATTTGGGGGAAAAAGGCAGAAATTTCCCTTATTTTGGGGCAAAATTGCAGAAATTTTATTTACTTCAGGGTAATAAGTCAGAATTTTTCCTTATTTTGGGGCAAAAAACACAGGAATTCCCTTTGTTTTGGAGGAAAAAGACAGAAATTCCACTTATTTAGAGGCAAAAAAGCAGAAATTCCCCTTAATTTGTAGCAAAAAATAAGAAATTTCCATATTTAATGGCAAAAAGGTATGCATTCTTCTTATTTTCAGGCAAAAAGGGAGAAATTCCCTGTATTTTTTAGCTAAATTGCAGAAATTTCCCTAATTGTGGGGCAAAAAGGCAGAAATTCCCTATATGTTAGGGCAAAAAGGAAGAAAATCTCTTTATTTTGGGGCAAAACTCTGAAATTCCAATTAGTTTGGGGCAAAATTCCAGAAATTTCCCTTATTTTGGGGCAAAATTGCATAATTTTTTTTTATTTTGGGGCAAAATTGCAGAAATTTCACTTATTTTGTGGCAAAATTCCAGAAATTTCCCTTATTTTGGGGCAAAATTGGAGAAATATCACTTATTTTAGGGCAAAATTGCAGAAATTTCACTTATTTCAGAAAAAAAAGGCAGAAATTTTTTTTTATATTGGGGCAAAAAAGCCAGGAATTTTCTATGTTTTGGGGGAAAAATACAGAAATTCTACTTATTTAGAGGCAAAAAAGGCGAAATTCCCCTTATTTTGGAGCAAAAATGAAGAAATTTCCCTTTTTTATGGCAAAAAGTTATGCATTCTTCTTATTTTCGGGCAAAAAGGCAGAAATTTCCCGTATTTTGGAGCAAAATTGCAGAAATTCCCCTACTTGTGGGGCAAAAAGGCAGAAATTCTCTATACGTTGGGGCAAAAAACAGAAATTCTCCTTATTTTAGGGCAAAACTCAGAAATTCCACTTATTTTGGGGCAAAATTCCAGAAATTTCACTTATTTTGGGGCAAAATTGCAGAAATTTCACTTATTTTGGGGTAAAATTGCAGAAATTTCACTTATTTTGGGGCAAAATTGCAAATTTCACTTATTTCAGGGAAAAGAGGCAAAAATTTTTCTAATTTTTGGGGCAAAAAGGCAGAAATTCTTAAAATTTTGTGTCAAAAATGTAGAAATTCCCCTTATTTTGAGGAAAAAAGGCTGAAATTCACCTTATTTGGGGGCAAAAAGGCAGAAATTTCGCTTATTTAGGGGCAAAATTGCAGAATTTTCACTTATTTCAGGGTAATAAGTCAGAATTTTTTCTTATTTTGGGTCAAAAAAGACAGAAATTCCATATGTTTTGGGGAAAAAAACAGAAATTCCACTTATTTAGAGGCAAAAAAGCAGAAATTCCCCTTGTTTTGGAGCAAAAATCAAGAAATTTCCATTTTTTATGGCAAAAAGGTATGCATTCTTCTTATTTTCGGGCAAAAAAGAAGAAATTCCCCGTATTTTGGAACAAAATTGCAGAAATTCCCCTAATTGTGGGGCAAAAAGGCAGAAATTGCCTATATGTTGAGGCAAAAAGACAGAAATTCTCCTTATTTTGGGGCAAAACTCAGAAATTCCACTTATTTTGGGGCAAAATTCCAGAAATTTCTCTTCTTTTGAGGCAAAATTGCAGAAATTTCACTTATTTTGGGGCAAAAATGCAGAAATTTGACTTATTTCAGGGAAAAAAAAGCAGAAATTTTCTTATTTTGTAGCAAAAAGGCAGTAATTCCTAATATTTTGTGGCAAAAATGCAGAAATTCCCCTTATTTTGAGATAAAAAGGCTGAAATTCCCCTTATTTGGGGCAAAAAGGCAGAAATTTTTCATATTTTGGGGCAAAATTGCAGAAATTTCACTTATTTCAGGGTAAAAAGTCAGAATTTTTCCTCATTTTGGGGCCAAAAATACAGAAATTCCCTTTGTTTTGGGGGAAAAAGACAGAAATTCCACTTATTTAGAGGCAAATAAACAGAAATTCCCCTTATTATGGAGCAAAAATGAAGAAATTTCCCTTTTTTATGGCAAAAAGATATGCATTCTTCTTATTTTCGAGCAAAAATGCAGAAATTCCCCGTATTTTGGAGCTAAGTTGAAGAAATTCCCCTAATTGTGGGGCAAAAAGGCAGAAATTTTCTATATGTTGGGGCAAAAAGACAGAAATTCTCCTTATTTTGGGGCAAAACTCAGAAATTCCACTTATTTTGGGGAAAAATTCCAGAAATTTCCATTCTTTTGAGGCAAAATTGCAGAAATTTCACTTATTTTGGGGCAAAATTGCAGAAATTTGACTTATTTCAGGGAAAAAAAGCAGAAATTTTCTTATTTTGTAGCAAAAAGGCAGTAATTCCTAATATTTTGTGGCAAAAATGCAGAAATTCCCCTTATTTTGAGGTAAAAAGGCTGAAATTCTTCTTATTTGGGGGCAAAAAGGCAGAAATTTCCCTTATTTTGGGGCAAAACTCAGAAATTCCACTTATTTTGGGGCAAAATTCCAGAAATTTTCCTTATTTTGAGGCAAAATTGCAGAATTTCACTTATTTTGGGGCAAAATTGCAGAAATTTCACTTATTTCATGGATAAAAAGCAGAAGTTTTCTTATTTTGAAGTAAAAATCCAGAAATTCCTAATATTTTGTGGCAAAAATGCAGAAATTCCCCTTATTTTGAGGTAAAAAGGCTGAAATTCCCCCTATTTGGGGGAAAAAGGCAGAAATTTCCCTTATTTTGGGGCAAAATTGCAGAAATTTCACTTACTTCAGGAAATAAGTCAGAATTTTTCCTTATTTTGGGGCAAAAAAGACAGGAATTACCTTTGTTTTGGAGGAAAAAGACAGAAATTCCACTTATTTAGAGGCAAAAAAGCAGAAATTCCCCTTATTTTATAGCAAAAATTAAGAAATTTCCCTATTTTATGGCAAAAAGTTATGCATTCTTCCTATTTTCAGGCAAAAACAGAAATTCCACGTATTTTGGAGCAAAATTGCAGAAATTTCCCTAATTATGGGGCAAAAAGGCAGAAATTCTCCTTATTTTGGGGCAAAACTCTGAAATTCCACTTAGTTTGGGGCAAAATTCCAGAAATTTCCATATATTGAGACAAAATTGCAGAAATTTCACTTATTTTGGGGCAAAATTGCAGAAATTTCACTTATTTCGTGGCAAAATTGCAGAAATTTCACTTATTTCAAGGAAGAAAGGCAGAAATTTTCCTTATTTTAGGGCAAAAATGCAGAAATTCCTAAATTTTGTGGCAAAAATGCAGAAATTCCCATTATTTTGAGATAAAAAGGCTGAAATTCCCCTTATTTGGGGGCAAAGAAGCAGAAATTTTTCATAATTTGTGGCAAAATTGCAGAAATTTCACTTACTTCAGGGTAATAAGTCAGAATTTTTCCTTATTTTGGGGCAAAAAATACAGAAATTCCCTTTGTTATGGAGGAAAAAGACAGAAATTCCACTTATTTAGAGGCAAAAAGCAGAAATTCATTTTATTTTGGGGCAAAATTCCAGAAATTTCTCTTCTTTTGGGGCAAAATTGCAGAAATTTCACTTATTTTGGGGCAAAATTGCAGTAATTTGACTTAATCAGAGAAAAAAGGCAGAAATTTTCTTATTTTGGGGCAAATAGGCAGTAATTCCTAATCTTTTTTATTCCCCTTATTTTGTGATAAAAAGGCTGAAATTCCCCTTATTTGGGGGCAAAAATGCAGAAATTTTCCTTATTTTGTGGCAAAATTGCAGAAATTCCCTTAATTGTGAGGCAAAAAGGCAGAAATTCTCTATATGTTGGGGCAAAAATACAGAAATTCTCCTTATTTTGGGGCAAAACTAAGAAATTCCACTTATTTTGGGGCAAAATTCCAGAAATTTCCCTAATTTTGGGGCAAAATTGAAGAAATTTCCCTTATTTTGTGGCAAAATTGGAGAAATTTCAATTATTTTGGGGCAAAATTGCAAAAATTTCACTTATTTCAGGGAAAAAAGGCAGAAATTTTGTTTATATTGGGGCAAAAAAGACAGGAATTTTCTATGTTTTGGGGGAAAAAGACAGAAATTCCACTTATTTAGAGGCAAAAAAGCAGAAATTCCCCTTATTTTGGAGCAAAAATGAATAAATTTCCATTTTTTATGGCAAAAAGGTATGCATTCTTCTTATTTTCCGGCAAAAGGCAGAAATTCCCCGTATTTTGGATCAAAATTGCAGAAATTCCCCAAGTTGTGGGGCAAAAAGGCAGAAATTCTCTATATGTTGGGGCAAAAAGACAGAAATTCTCCTTATTTTGGGGCTAAACTCAGAAATTCCACTTATTTTGGGGCAAATTTCCAAAAATTTCCCTTCTTTTGGCGCAAAATTGCAGAAATTTCACTTATTTTGGGGCAAAATTGCAGAAAATTCATATATTTTGGGGCAAAATTGCAAATTTCACTTATTTCAGGGAAAAAGGCAGAAATTTTTCTAATTTTTGGGGCAAAAATGCAGAAATTCTTAATATTTTGTGACAAAAATGTAGAAATTCCCCTTATTTTGAGGTAAAAAGGCTGAAATTCCCCTTATTTGGGGGAAAAGACAAAAATTTCGCTTATTTATGGGAAAAATTGCAGAATTTTCACTTACTTCAGGGTAATAAGTCAGAGTTTTTTTTTATTTTGTGGCCAAAAAGACAGAAATTCCCTTTGTTTTGGGGGAAAAAGACAGAAATTCCACTTATTTAGAGGCAAAAAAGCAGAAATTCCCCTTTTTTGGAGCAAAAATGAAGAAATTTCCATTTTTTATGGCAAAAAGGTATGCATACTTCTTATTTTCGGGCAAAAAGGCAGAAACTCCTCGTATTTTGGAACAAAATTGATGAAATTCCCCTAAATATGGGACAAAAATGAAGAAATTCCCTATATGTTAGGGCAAAAAGACAGAAATTCTCTTTATTTTGGGGCAAAACTCAGAAATTCCACTTATTTTGGGGCAAAATTCCAGAAATTTCCCTTATTTTGGGGCAAAATTGCAGAAATTTCACTTATTTGGGGGCAAAAATGCAGAAATTCCTCTTATTTTGAGGCAAAAAGCCTGAAATTTCCCTTATTTGGGGGCAAAAAGGCAGAAATTTCCCATATTTTGGGGCAAAATTGCAGAAATTTCACTTACTTCAGGGTAATAAGTCAGAATTTTTCCTTATTTTGGGGCAAAAAATACAGAAATTCCCTTTGTTTTGAAGGAAAAAGTCAGAAATTCCACTTATTTAGAGGCAAAAAAGCAGAAATTCCCCTTATTTTGGAGCAAAAATGAAGAAGTTTCCCTATTTTATGGCAAATAAATATGCATTCTTCTAATTTTCAGGCAAAAAGGCAGAAATTCCCCGTATTTTGGAGCAAAATTGCAGAAATTTCCCTAATTGTGGGGCAAAAAGGCAGAAATTCCATATATGTTAGGGCAATAAGACAGAAATTCTCCTTATTTTGGGGCAAAATTCTGAAATTCCACTTAGTTTGGGGCAAAATTCCAGAAATTTCCCTTATTTTGGGGCAAAATTGCAGAAATTTCTTTTATTTTGTGGCAAAATTGCAGAAATTTCACTTATTTCAGGGAAAAAAGGCAGAAATTTTTGTTATTTTAGGGCAAAAATGCAGAAATTCCTAATATTTTGTGGCAAAAATGCAGAAATTCCCATTATTTTGAGATAAAAAGGCTGAAATTCACCTTATTTCGGGGCAAAAAGGCAGAAATTTTTCATATTTTGGGGCAAAATTGCAGAAATTTCACTTACTTCAGGGTAATAAGTCAGAATTTTTCCTTATTTTGGGGCAAAAAATACAGAAATTCCCTTTGTTTTGGAGGAAAAAGACAGAAATTCCACTTATTTAGAGGCAAAAAAGCAGAAATTCCCCTTATTATGGAGCAAAAATGAAGAAATTTCCATTTTTTATGGCAAAAAGATATGCATTCTTCTTATTTTCGGGCAAAAAGGCAGAAATTCCCCGTATTTTCGAGCTAAATTGCAGAAATTCCCCTAATTGTGGGGCAAAAAGGCAGAAATTCCCTATATGTTGGGGCAAAAAGACAGAAATTCTCCTTATTTTGGGGCAAAACTCAGAAATTCCACTTATTTTGGGACAAAATTCCAGAAATTTCCCTTCTTTTGAGGCAAAATTGCAGAAATTTCACTTATTTTGGGGCAAAATTGCAGAAATTTGACTTATTTCAGGGAAAAAAGCAGAAATTTTCTTATTTTGTAGCAAAAAGGCAGTAATTCCTAATATTTTGTGGCAAAAATGCAGAAATTCCCCTTATTTTGAGATAAAAAGGCTGAAATTCCCCTTATTTGGGGGCAAATAGGCAGAAATTTTTCATATTTTGGGGCAAAATTGCAGAAATTTCACTTACTTCAGGGTAATAAGTCAGAATTTTTCCTCATTTTGGGGCCAAAAATACAGAAATTCCCTTTGATTTGGGGGAAAAAGACAGAAATTCCACTTATTTAGAGGCAAATAAGCAGAAATTCCCCTTATTATGGAGCAAAAATGAAGAAATTTCCCTTTTTTATGGCAAAAAGATATGCATTCTTCTTATTCTCGGGCAAAAAGGCAGAAATTCCCCGTATTTTGGAGCTAAGTTGCAGAAATTCCCCTAATTGTGGGGCAAAAAGGCAGAAATTTTCTATATGTTGGGGCAAAAAGACCGAAATTCTCCTGATTTTGGGGCAAAACTCAGAAATTCCACTTATTTTGGGGCAAAATTCCAGAAATTTCCATTCTTTTGAGGCAAAATTGCAGAAATTTCACTTATTTTGGGGCAAAATTGCAGAAATTTGACTTATTTCAGGGAAAAAAAGCAGAAATTTTCTTATTTTGTAGCAAAAAGGCAGTAATTCCTGATATTTTGTGGCAAAAATGCAAAAATTCCCCTTATTTTGAGGTAAAAAGGCTGAAATTCTTCTTATTTGGGGGCAAAAAGGCAGAAATTTCCCTTATTTTGGGGCAAAACTCAGAAATTCCACTTATTTTGGGGCAAAATTCCAGAAATTTTCCTTATTTTGAGGCAAAATTGCAGAATTTCACTTATTTTGGGGCAAAATTGCAGAAATTTCACTTATTTCAGGGAAAAAAATCAGAAGTTTTCTTATTTTGAAGCAAAAAACCAGAAATTCCTAATATTTTGTGGCAAAAATGCAGAAATTGCCCTTATTTTGAGGTAAAAAGGCTGAAATTCCCCCTATTTGGGGGAAAAAGGCAGAAATTTCCCTTATTTTGGGGCAAAATTGCAGAAATTTCACTTACTTCAGGGTAATAAGTCAGAATTTTTCCTTATTTGGGGCAAAAAAGACAGGAATTCCCTTTGTTTTGGAGGAAAAAGACAGAAATTCCACTTATTTAGAGGCAAAAAAGCAGAAATTCCCCTTATTTTATAGCAAAAATTAAGAAATTTCCCTATTTTATGGCAAAAAGTTATGCATTCTTCCTATTTTCAGGCAAAAACAGAAATTCCACGTATTTTGGAGCAAAATTGCAGAAATTTCCCTAATTATGGGGCAAAAAGGCAGAAATTCTCCTTATTTTGGGGCAAAACTCTGAAATTCCACTTATTTTGGGGCAAAATTCCAGAGATTTCCCTTATTTTGGGGCAAAATTGCAGAAATTTCACTTATGGCAGGGAAAAAAGGCAGAAAATTTCCTTATTTTGGGGCAAAAAGGCAGAAATTCCTAATATTTTGTGGCAAAAATGCAGAATTTCCCCTTATTTTGAGGTAAAAGGGTGAAATTTCTCTTATTTGGGGGCAAAAATGCAGAAATATCCCTTATTTTGGGGCAAAATTGCAGAAATTTCACTTATTTCAGGGTAATAAGTCAGAAAATTTCCTTATTTTGGTGCAAAAAAGACAGAAATTCCCCTTGTTTTGGGGGAAAAAGACGGAAATTCCACATATTTAGAGGCCAAAAAGCAGAAATTCCCCTTATTTTGGAGCAAAATTACAGAAATTTCCCTTTTTTATGGAAAAAGGTATGCATTCTTCTTATTTTCGGGCAAAAAGGCAGAAATTCCCCGTATTTTGGAGCAAAATTGCAGAAATTAACATAATTGTGGGGCAAAAATGCAGAAATTCCCTATATGTTGGGGCATAAAGACAGAAATTCTTCTTATTTTGGGGAAACTCAGAAATTCCAGTCATTTTGGGGCAAAATTCCAGAAATTTCCCTTATTTTGGGGCAAAATTGCAGAAATTTCACTTATTTTGTGGCAAAATTAGAGAAATTTCACTTATTTCACGAAAAAAAAGCAGAAATTTTCCTATTTTGGGGCAAAAAAGCAGAAATTTCCGATATTTTGGTACAAAATTGCAGAAATTTTTCTTATTTTGGGCAAAAAGGCAGAAATTTCCCATATTTTGGGGCAAACATGCAGAAATTCCCCTTCATTTTGAGGTAAAAAGGCTGAAATTCCCCTTATTTGGGGGCAAAAAGGCAGAAATTTCCCTTATTTTGGGTAAAATTGCAGAAATTTCACTTATTTCAGGGTAATAAGTCAGAAATTTTCCTTATTTTGGGGCAAAAAATCAGAAATTCTCTTTGTTTTGGGGGAAAAAGACAGAAATTCCACTTATTTAGAGGCATAAAAGCAGAAATTCCCCTCATTTTGGAGCAAAAATGAAGAAATTTCCCTTTTTTATGGCAAAAGGTATGCATTCTTATTATGTTCGGACAAAAACGGCAGAAATTCCTTGTATTTTGGAGCAAAATTGCAGAATTCCCCTAATTGTGGGGCAACAAGGCAGAAATTCCCTATATGTTGGCGCAAAAAGACAGAAATTCTCCTTATTTTAGGGCAAAACTCAGAAATTTAACTTATTTTGGGGCAAAATTGCAGAAATTTCACTTATTTCATAAAAAAAGCAGAAATTTTCTTATTTTGGAGCCAAAAGGCAGAAATTTCTTTTATTTTGTTACAAAATTGCAGAATTTTTTCTTATTTTGGGGCAAAAAGGCAGAAATTTCCCATATTTTGGGGCAAAAATGCAGAAATTTTTTTTTTGAGTTAAAAGGCTGAAATTCCCCTTATTTGGGGGCAAAAAGGCTGAAATTTCTCTTATTTTGGGGCAAAATTGCAGAAATTTCACTTATGTAAGGGTAATAAGTCAGAAATTTTCCTTATTTTGGGGCCAAAAAACAGAAATTCCCTTTGTTTTGGGGGAAAAAGACAGAAATTCCACTTATTTAGAGGCAAAAATGCAGAAATTCCTAATATTTTGTGGCAAAAATGCAGAAATTCCCCTTATTTTGAGGTAAAAAGCTGAAATTCCCCTTATTTGGGAGCAAAAAGGCAGAAATTTTCTCTTATTTTGGGGAAAAATTGCAGAAATTTCACTTATTTCAGGGTAATAAGTCAGAAATTTTTCTTATTTTGGGGCAAAAAAGACAGAAATTCCCTTTGTTTTGGAGGAAAAAGACAGAAATTCCACTTATTTAGATGCAAAAAAGCAGAAATTCCCTTTATTTTGGAGCAAAAATGAAGAAATTTCCCTTTTTTATGGCAAAAAGCTATGCATTCTTCTTATTTTCGGGCAAAGAGGCAGAAATTCCCCATATTTTGGAGCAAAATTGCAGAAATACCCCTAATTTGTCGGGCAAAAAGGCAGAAATTCCCTATATGTTGGGGCAAAAAGACAGAAATTCCTTTTGTTTTTGGGGAAAAAGACAGATATTCCACTTTTTTAGAGGCAAAAAAGGAGAAATTTCTTTTTATTTTGGAGCAAAAATAAAGAAATTTCTCTTTTTTGTGGCAAAAGGTATGCATTCCCCTTATTTTCTGGCTAAAAAGCAGAAATTCCCCGTATTTTGGAGCAAAATTGCAGAAATTCCCCTGATTGTGGGGCAAAAAGGCGGAAAATCCCTATATGTTAGGGCAAAAAAACAAAAATTCTCTTTATTTTGGTGGCAAAACTCAGAAATTCCACTTATTTTGGGGCAAAATTCCAGAAATTTGCCTCATTTTGTGGCAAAATTGCCGAAATTTTACTTATTTTGGGGCAAAATTGCAGAAATTTCACTTATTTCAGTGAAAAAAGGCAGAAATTTTTTTATTTTGAGGCAAAAAGGCAGAAATTCCTAATATTTTGTGGCTAAAATGCAGAAATTCCTTTTATTTTGAGGTAAAAATCCTTAAATTCCCCTTATTTGGGGGCAAAAAAGCAGAAATTTCCCTTATTTTGGAGCAAAATTGCAGAAATTTCACTTATTTCAGGGTAATAAGTCAGAAATTTTCTTTATTTTGGACAAAAAAGACAGAAATTCCCTTTGTTTTGGGGAAAAAATACATAAATTGCACTTATTTAGAGGCAAAAAAGCAGAAATTCCCCTTATTTTGGTTCAAAATTGCAGAAATTTCACTTACTTCAGGGCAATAAGTAAAAAATTTTCCTTATTTGGGGGCAAAAAAGACAGAAATTACCTTTGTTTTGGGGGAAAAAGACAGAAATTCCACTTATTTAGTGGCAAAAAAGCAGAATTCCCCTTATTTTGGAGCAAAAATGAAGAAATTTCCCTTTTTTATGCCAAAAAGTTATGCATTCTTCTTATTTTCGGGCAAAAATGCAGAAATTCCCCGTATTTTGGAGCAAAATTGCAGAAATTCCCCTAATTCTGGGGCAAAAAGGCAGAAATTCCCTATATGTTGGGGCAAAAAGACAAAAATTCTCCTTATTGGGGGCAATACTCAGAAATTCCACTTATTTTGTGGCGAAATTCCAGAGATTTCCCTTATTTGGGGGCAAAATTGCAGAAATTTCACTTATGACAGGGAAAAAAGGCAGAAATTTTCCTTATTTTGGGGCAAAAAGCAGAAATTCCTAATATTTTGTGGCAAAAATGCAGAAATTCCCATTATTTTGAGGTAAAAGGGTGAAATTCCTCTTCTTTGGGATCAAAAATGCAGAAAATTCCCTTATTTTGGGGCAAAATTGCAGAAATTTCACTTATGTCAGGGTAATAAGTCAGAAATTTTCCTTATTTTGGGGCCAAAAAACAGAAATTCCCTTTGTTTTGGGGGAAAAAGACAGAAATTCCACTTATTTAGAGGCAAAAATGCAGAAATTCCTAATATTTTGTGGCAAAAATGCAGAAATTCCCCTAATTTTGAGGTAAAATCTGAAATTCCCCTTATTTGGAAGCAAAAAGGCAGAAATTTCCCTTATTTTGGGGAAAAATTGCAGAAATTTCACTTATTTCAGGGTAATAAGTCAGAAATTTTCCTTATTTTGGGGCAAAAAAGACAGAAATTCCCTTTGTTTTGGGGGGAAAAGACAGAAATTCCACTTATTTGGATGCAAAAAAGCAGAAATTCCCTTTATTTTGGAGAAAAATTAAGAAATTTCCCTTTTTTATGGCAAAAAGCTATGCATTCTTCTTATTTTCGGGCAAAAAGGCAAAAATTCCCCATATTTTGGAGCAAAATTGCAGAAATTCCCCTAATTGTGGGGCAAAAAGGCAGAAATTCCCTAAATGTTGGGGCAAAAAGACAGAAATTCTCCTTATTTTGGGGCAAAACTCAGAAATTCCACTTATTTCGGAGCAAAATTCCAGAAATTTCACTTATATTGGGGCAAAATTGCAGAAATTACACTTATTTCAAAAAAAAAGCAGAAATTTTCTTATTTTGGGGCAAAAAGGAAGAAATTTCATTTATTTTGGTACAAAATTGCAGAAATTTTTCTTATTATGGAACAAAAAGGCAGAAATTTTCCATATTTTGGGGTAAAAATGCAGAAATTCCCCTTATTTTGAGTAAAAAGGCTGAAATTCCCCTTAATTGGGGGCAAAAAGGCAGAAATTTCCTTATTTTGGGGCAAAATTGCAGAAATTACACTTATTTCAGGGTAATCAGTCAGAAATTTTCCTTATTTTGGGGCAAAATTGCAGAAAATTCACTTATTTTGGGGCAAAATTGCAGAAATTTCACTTTTTTCAGTGAAAAAAAGCAGAAATTTTCCTTATTTTGGAGCAAAAAGGCAGAAATTCCTAATATTTTGTGGCAAAAATGCAGAAATTCCCTTTATTTTGAGGTAAAAATGCTGAAATTCCCCTTATTTGGGGGCAAAAAGCAGAAATTTCCCTTATTTTGGGGCAAAATTGCAGAAAGTTCACTTATTTCAGGGTAATAAGTCTGAAATTTTTTTTATTGTGGGAAAAAAAGACAGAAATTCCCTTTGTTTTGGGGGAAAAATACTTAAATTCCTCTTATTTAGAGGCAAAAAAGCAGAAATTCCCCTTATTTTGGTTCAAAATTGCAGAAATTTCACTTACTTCAGGGTAATAAGTCAGAAATTTTCCTTATTTTGGGGCAAAAAAGACAGAAATTACCTTTGTTTTGGGGGAAAAAGACAGAAATTCCACTTATTTAGAGGCAAAAAAGCAGAATTCCCCTTATTTTGGAGCAAAAATGAAGAAATTTCCCTTTTTTATGCCAAAAAGTTATGCATTCTTCTTATTTTCGGGCAAAAATGCAGAAATTCCCCGTATTTTGGAGCAAAATTGCAGAAATTCCCCTAATTGTGGGGCAAAAAGGCAGAAATTCCCTATATGTTGGGGCAAAAAGACAGAAATTCTCCTTATTTGGGGGCAAAACTCAGAAATTCCACTTATTTTGGGGCGAAATTCCAGAGATTTCCCTTATTTGGGGGCAAAATTGCAGAAATTTCACTTATGACAGGGAAAAAAGGCAGAAATTTTCTTTATTTTGGGGTAAAAAGGCAGAAATTCCTAATATTTTGTGGCAAAAATGCAGAAATTCCCCTTATTTTGAGGTAAAAGGGTGAAATTCCTCTTATTTGGGATCAAAAAGGCAGAAATTTCCCTTATTTTGGGGCAAAATTGCAGAAATTTCACTTATGTCAGGGTAATAAGTCAGAAATTTTCCTTATTTTGGGGCCAAAAAACAGAAATTCCCTTTGTTTTGGGGGAAAAAGACAGAAATTCCACTTATTTAGAGGCAAAAATGCAGAAATTCCTAATATTTTGTGGCAAAAATGCAGAAATTCCCCTTATTTTGAGGTAAAATCTGAAATTCCCCTTATTTGGAAGCAAAAAGGCAGAAATTTCCCTTATTTTGGGGAAAAAATGCAGAAATTTCACTTATTTCAGGGTAATAAGTCAGAAATTTTCCTTATTTTGTGGCAAAAAAGACAGAAATTCCCTTTGTTTTGGGGGGAAAAGACAAAAATTCCACTTATTTAGATGCAAAAAAGCAGAAATTCCCTTTATTTTGGAGAAAAATTAAGAAATTTCCCTTTTTTATGGCAAAAAGCTATGCATTCTTCTTATTTTCGGGCAAAAAGGCAAAAATTCCCCATATTTTGGAGCAAAATTGCAGAAATTCCCCTAATTGTGGGGCAAAAAGGCAGAAATTCCCTAAATGTTGGGGCAAAAAGACAGAAATTCTCCTTATTTTGGGGCAAAACTCAGAAATTCCACTTATTTCGGAGCAAAATTCCAGAAATTTCACTTATATTGGGGCAAAATTGCAGAAATTACACTTATTTCAAAAAAAAAGCAGAAATTATCTTATTTTGGGGCAAAAAGAAAGAAATTTCATTTATTTTGGTACAAAATTGCAGAAATTTTTCTTATTTTGGAGCAAAAAGGCAGAAATTTTCCATATTTTGGGGCAAAAATGCAGAAATTCCCCTTATTTTGAGTAAAAATGCTGAAATTCCCCTTAATTGGGGGCAAAAAGGCAGAAATTTCCTTATTTTGGGGCAAAATTGCAGAAATTACACTTATTTCAGGGTAATCAGTCAGAAATTTTCCTTATTTTGGGGCAAAATTGCAGAAAATTCACTTATTTTGGGGCAAAATTGCAGAAATTTCACTTTTTTCAGTGAAAAAAAGCAGAAATTTTCCTTATTTTGGAGCAAAAAGGCAGAAATTCCTAATATTTTGTGGCAAAAATGCAGAAATTCCCCTTATTTTGAGGTAAAAATGCTGAAATTCCTCTTATTTGGGATCAAAAAGGCAGAAATTTCCCTTATTTTGGGGCAAAATTGCAGAAATTTCACTTATGTCAGGGTAATAAGTCAGAAATTTTCCTTATTTTGGGGCCAAAAAACAGAAATTCCCTTTGTTTTGGGGGAAAAAAACAGAAATTCCACTTATTTAGAGGCAAGAATGCAGAAATTCCTAATATTTTGTGGCAAAAATGCAGAAATTCCCCTTATTTTGAGGTAAAATCTGAAATTCCCCTTATTTGGAAGCAAAAAGGCAGAAATTTCCCTTATTTTGGGGAAAAAATGCAGAAATTTCACTTATTTCAGTGTAATAAGTCAGAAATTTTCCTTATTTTGGGGCAAAAAAGACAGAAATTCCCTTTGTTTTGGGGGGAAAAGACAGAAATTCCACTTATTTAGATGCAAAAAAGCAGAAATTCCCTTTATTTTGGAGAAAAATTAAGAAATTTCCCTTTTTTATGGCAAAAAGCTATGCATTCTTCTTATTTTCGGGCAAAAAGGCAAAAATTCCCCATATTTTGGAGCAAAATTGCAGAAATTCCCCTAATTGTGGGGCAAAAAGGCAGAAATTCCCTAAATGTTGGGGCAAAAAGACAGAAATTCTCCTTATTTTGGGGCAAAACTCAGAAATTCCACTTATTTCGGAGTAAAATTCCAGAAATTTCACTTATATTGGGGCAAAATTGCAGAAATTACACTTATTTCAAAAAAAAAGCAGAAATTTTCTTATTTTGGGGCAAAAATGCAGAAATTACCCTTATTTTGAGTAAAAAGGCTGAAATTCCCCTTAATTGGGGGCAAAAAGGCAGAAATTTCCTTATTTTGGGGCAAAATTGCAGAAATTACACTTATTTCAGGGTAATCAGTCAGAAATTTTCCTTATTTTGGGCAAAAAAGACAGAAATTCCCTTTGTTTTGGGAAAAAAATACATAAATTCCACTTATTTAGAGGCAAAAAAGCAGAAATTCCCTTTATTTTGGTTCAAAATTGCAGAAATTTCACTTACTTCAGGGTAATAAGTCAGAAATTTTCTTTATTTTGGGGCAAAAAAGACAGAAATTACCTTTGTTTTGGGGGAAAAAGACAGAAATTCCACTTATTTAGAGGCAAAAAAGTAGAATTCCCCTTATTTTGGAGCAAAAACGAAGAAATTTCCCTTTTTAATGCAAAAAGTTATGCATTCTTCTTATTTTCGGGCAAAAAGGCAGAAATTCCCCGTATTTTGGAGCCAAATTGCAGAAATTCCCCTAATTGTGTGGCAAAAAGGCAGAAATTCCCTATATGTTGGGGCAAAAAGACAGAAATGCCCCTTATTTGGGGGCAAAACTCAGAAATTCCACTTATTTTGGGGCAAAATTACAGAGATTTCCCTTATTTTGGGGCAAAATTGCAGAAATTTCACTTATGGCAGGGAAAAAAGGCAGAAAATTTCATTATTTTGGGGCAAAAGTCAGAAATTCCTAATATTTTGTGGCAAAAATGCAGAAATTCCCCTTATTTTGAGGTAAAAGGATGAAATTTCTCTTATTTGGGGGCAAAAGGCAGAAATTTCCCTTATTTTGGGGCAAAATTGCAGAAATTTCACTTATTTCAGGGTAATAAGTCAGAAAATTTCCTTATTTTGGTGCAAAAAAGACAGAAATTCCCCTTGTTTTGGGGGAAAAAGACGGAAATTCCACATATTTAGAGGCAAAAAAGCAGAAATTCCACTTATTTTGGAGTAAAATTACAGAAATTTCCCTTTTTTACGGAAAAAGGTATGCATTCTTCTTATTTTCGGGCAAAAAGGCAGAAATTCCCCGTATTTTGGAGCAAAATTGCAAAAATTAATCTAATTGTGGGGCAAAAATGCAGAAATTCCCTATATGTTGGGGCGAAAAGACAGAAATTCTCCTTATTTTGGGGAAACTCAGAAATTCCACTCATTTTGGGGCAAAATTCCAGAAATTTCCCTTATTTTGGGGCAAAATTGCAGAAATTTCACTTATTTTGTGGCAAAATTAGAGAAATTTCACTTATTTCAGAGAAAAAAAAGCAGAAAATTTCTTATTTTTGGGCAAATAGGCAGAAATTTCCCATATTATGGGGCAAACATGCAGAAATTCCCCTTCATTTTGAGGTAAAAAGGCTGAAATTCCCCTTATTTGGGGGTAAAAATGCAGAAATTTTCCTTATTT
This sequence comes from Micromys minutus, assembly GCF_963924665.1. Lineage (NCBI taxonomy): Eukaryota > Metazoa > Chordata > Mammalia > Rodentia > Muridae > Micromys > Micromys minutus. Next base: position 461,216 of record NW_027667734.1, on the reverse strand, counting down.
TGGGGCAAAATTTCAGAAATTCCCCTAATTGTGGGGCAAAAAGGCAGAAATTCCCTAAATGTTAGGGCAAAAAGACAGAAATTCTCCTTATTTTGGGGCAAAACTCAGAAATTCCACTTATTTCGGAGCAAAATTCCAGAAATTTCACTTATATTGGGGCAAAATTGCAGAAATTACACTTATTTTGGGGCAAAATTGCAGAAATTTCACTTATTTCAAAAAAAAAGCAGAAATTTTCTTATTTTGGGGCAAAAAGGCAGAAATTTCTTTTATTTTGGTACAAAATTGCAGAAATTTTTCTTATTTTGGAGCAAAAAGGCAGAAATTTTCCATATTTTGGGGCAAAAATGCAGAAATTCCCCTTATTTTGAGTAAAAAGGCTGAAATTCCCCTTAATTGGGGGCAAAAAGGCAGAAATTTCCTTAATTTGGGGCAAAATTGTAAAAATTTCACTTATTTCAGGATAATCAGTCAGAAATTTTGCTTATTTTGGGGCAAAATTGCAGAAAATTTACTTATTTTGGGGCAAAATTGCAGAAATTTCACTTATTTCAGTGAAAAAAGGCAGAAATTTTCATTATTTTGGGGCAAAAAGGCAGAAATTCCTAATATTTTGTGGCAAAAATGCAGAAGTTCCCGTTATTTTGAGGTAAAAATGCTGAAATTCCCCTTATTTGGGGGCAAGAAAGCAGAAATTTCCCTTATTTTGGGGCAAAATTGAAGAAAGTTCATTTATTTCAGGGTAATAAGTCAGAAATTTTCCTTATTTTGGGCAAAAAAGACAGAAATTCCCTTTGTTTTGGGGGAAAAATACATAAATTCCACTTATTTAGAGGCAAAAAAGCAGAAATTCTCCTATTTTGGTTCAAAATTGCAGAAATTTCACTTACTTCAGGGTAATAAGTCAGAAATTTTCCTTATTTTGGGGCAAAAAAGACAGAAATTACCTTTGTTTTGGGGGAAAAAGACAGAAATTCCACTTATTTAGAGGCAAAAAAGCAGAATTCCCCTTATTTTGGAGCAAAAATGAAGAAATTTCCATTTTTTATGGCAAAAAGTTATGCATTCTTCTTATTTTCGGGCAAAAAGGCAGAAATTCCCCGTATTTTGGAGCAAAATTGAAGAAATTCCCCTAATTGTGGGGCAAAAAGGCAGAAATTCCCTATATGTTGGGGCAAAAAGCCAGAAATTCTCCTTATTTGGGGGCAAAACTCAGAAATTACACTTATTTTGGGGCAAAATTCCAGAGATTTCCCTTATTTTGGGGCAAAATTGCAGAAATTTCACTTATGGCAGGGAAAAAAACAGAAAATTTCATTATTTTGGGGCAAAAAGTCAGAAATTCCTAATATTTTGTGGCAAAAATGCAGAAATTCCCCTTATTTTGAGGTAAAAGGGTGAAATTTCTCTTATTTGGGGGCAAAAGGCAGAAATTTCCCTTATTTTGGGGAAAAATTGCAGAAATTTCACTTATCTCAGGGTAATAAGTCAGAAATTTTCCTTATTTTGGGCAAAAAAGACAGAAATTCCCTTTGTTTTGGGGGAAAAATACATAAATTCCACTTATTTAGAGGCAAAAAAGCAGAAATTCCCCTTATTTTGGAGCAAAATTACAGAAATTTCCCTTTTTTTATGGAAAAAGGTATGCATTCTTCTTATTTTCGGGCAAAAAGGCAGAAATTCCCCGTATTTTGGAGCAAAATTGCAGAAATTAACCTAATTGTGGGGAAAAATGCAGAAATTCCCTATATGTTGGGGCAAAAAGACAGAAATTCTCCTTATTTTGGGGAAACTCAGAAATTCCACTCATTTTGGGGCAAAATTCCAGAAATTTCCCTTATTTTGGGGCAAAATTGCAGAAATTTCACTTATTTTGTGGCAAAATTAGAGAAATTTCACTTATTTCAGGGAAAAAAAGCAGAAATTTTCTTATTTTGGTGAAAAAGGCAGAAATTTCCCATATTTTGGTACAAAATTGCAGAAATTTTTCTTATTTTGGGCAAAAAGGCAGAAATTTCCCATATTTTGGGGCAAACATTCAGAAATTCCCCTTCATTTTGAGGTAAAAAGGCTGAAATTCCCCTTATTTGGGGGTAAAAAGGCAGAAATTTCCCTTATTTTGGGGCAAAATTGCAGAAATTTCACTTATCTCAGGGTAATAAGTCAGAAATTTTCCTTATTTTGAGGCAAAAAATACAGAATTTCCTTTTGTTTTGCGGGAAAAAGACAGAAATTCCACGTATTTAGAGGTATAAAAGCAGAAATTCCCCTCATTTTGGAGCAAAAATGAAGAAATTTCCCTTTTTTATGGCAAAAAGGTATGCATTCTTATTATTTTCGGACAAAAATGGCAGAAATTCTCCGTATTTTGGAGCAAAATTGCAGAAATACCCCTAATTGTGGGGCAAAAAGGCAGAAATTCCCTATATTTTGGGGCAAAAAGACAGAAATTCTCCTTATTTTAGGACAAAATTCAGAAATTTAACTTATTTTTGAGCAAAATTGCAGAAATTTCACTTATTTCATAAAAAAAGGAGAAATTTTCTTATTTTGGAGCCAAAAGGCAGAAATTTCTTTTATTTTGTTACAAAATTGCAGAATTTTTTCTTATTTTGGGGCAAAAAGCAGAAATTTCCCATAATTTGGGGCAAAAATGCAGAAATTTTTTTTATTTTGAGTTTAAATGCTGAAATTCCCCTTATTTGGGGGCAAAAAGGCAGAAATTTCTCTTATTTTGGAACAAAATTGCAGAAATTTCACTTATGTCAGGGTAATAAGTCAGAAATTTTCCTTTTTTGGAACAGAAAACAGAAATTCCCTTTGTTTTGGGGGAAAAAGACAGAAATTCCACTTATTTAGAGGCAAAAATGCAGAAATTCCTAATATTTTGTGGCAAAAATGCAGAAATTCCCCTTATTTTGAGGTAAAAAGCTGAAATTCCCCTTATTTGGGAGCAAAAAGGCAGAAATTTCCCTTATTTTGGGGAAAAATTGCAAAAATTTCACTTATTTCAGGGTAATAAGTCAGAAATTTTCCTTATTTTGGGGCAAAAAAACAGAAATTCCCTTTGTATTGGGGGACAAAGACAGAAATTCCACATATTTAGAGGCATAAAAGTAGAAATTCCCCTTCTTTTGGAGCAAAAATGAAGAAATTTTCCTTTTTTATTTAAAAAAGGTATGGATTCTTCTTATTTTCGGGCAAAAAGGCAGAAATTCCCCGTATTTTGGAGCAAAATTGCAGAAATTCCCCTAATTGTGGGGCAAACAGGCAGAAATTCCTTATATGTTGGGGCAAAAAGACAGAAATTCTCCTTATTTTGGGTCAAAACTCAGAAATTCCAAATATTTCCGGGCAAAATTCCAGAAATTTCACATATTTTGGGGCAAAATTGGAGAAATTTCACTTATTTTGGGGCAAAATTTCAGAAATTACACTTATTGCAGAAAAAAAAATCAGAAATTTTCTTATTGGGAAGCAAAAAGGGACAAATTTCTTTTATTTTGTTACAAAATTGCAGAAATTTCCCTTATTTTGGGACAAAATTGCAGAAATTCCCCTTATTTTGGGGCAAAATTGCAGAAATTTCACTTATTTCAGGAAAAAAAGGCAGAAATTTTCCTTATTTTGAGGCAAAAAAGCAGAAATTCCTAATATTTTGTGGAAAAAATGCAGAAATTCTCCTTATTTTGAGGTAAAAGGGTGAAATTCCTCTTATTTGGGAGCAAAAAGTCAGAAATTTCCCTTATTTTGGGGCAAAATTGCAGAAATTTCACTTATTTCAGGGTAATAAGTCAGAAATATTTTTTAATTTGGTGCAAAAAAGACAGAAATTCCCTTTGTTTTGGCGGAAAAAGACAGAAATTCCACATATTTAGAGGCAAAAAAGCAGAAATTCCCCTTATTTTGGAGCAAAATTACAGAAATTTCCCTTTTTCATGGCAAAAAGGTATGCATTCTTCTTATTTTCGGGCAAAAATGCAGAAATTCCTTGTATTTTAGAGCAAAATTGCAGAAATTAACCTAACTGTGGGGCAAAAAGGCAGAAATTCCCTATATGTTGGGGCAAAAAGACAGAAATTCTCCTTATTTTGGGGCAAATCTCAGAAATTACACTTATTTTGGGGCAAAATTCCAGAAATTTCCCTTATTTGGGGCAAAATTGCAGAAATTTCACTTATTTTGGGGCAAAATTGAAGAAATTTCACTTATTTCAAGGAAAAAAAGCAGAAATTATCTTATTTTGGGGCAAAAAGGCAGAAATTTCTCATATTTTGGTACAAAATTGCAGAAATTTTTCTTATTTTGGGCAAAAAGGCAGAAATTTTCCATATTTTGGGGCAAAAATGCAGAAATTCCCCTTATTTTGAATAAAAAGGCTGAAATTCCCCTTAATTGGGGGCAAAAAGGCAGAAATTTCCTTAATTTGGGGCAAAATTGTAAAAATTTCACTTATTTCAGGATAATCAGTCAGAAATTTTGCTTATTTTGGGGAAAAATTGCAGAAAATTTACTTATTTTGGGGCAAAATTGCAGAAATTTCACTTATTTCAGTGAAAAAAGGCAGAAATTTTCCTTATTTTGGGGCAAAAAGGCAAAATTCCTAATATTTTGTGGCAAAAATGCAGAAGTTCCCGTTATTTTGAGGTAAAAATGCTGAAATTCCCCTTATTTGGGGGCAAGAAAGCAGAAATTTCCCTTATTTTGGGGCAAAATTGAAGAAAGTTCATTTATTTCAGGGTAATAAGTCAGAAATTTTCCTTATTTTGGGCAAAAAAGACAGAAATTCCCTTTGTTTTGGGGGAAAAATACATAAATTCCACTTATTTAGAGGCAAAAAAGCAGAAATTCTCCTATTTTGGTTCAAAATTGCAGAAATTTCACTTACTTCAGGGTAATAAGTCAGAAATTTTCCTTATTTTGGGGCAAAAAAGACAGAAATTACCTTTGTTTTGGGGGGAAAAGACAGAAATTCCACTTATTTAGAGGCAAAAAAGCAGAATTCCCCTTATTTTGGAGCAAAAATGAAGAAATTTCCATTTTTTATGGCAAAAAGTTATGCATTCCTCTTATTTTCGGGCAAAAAGGCAGAAATTCCCCGTATTTTGGAGCAAAATTGAAGAAATTCCCCTAATTGTGGGGCAAAAAGGCAGAAATTCCCTATATGTTGGGGCAAAAAGCCAGAAATTCTCCTTATTTGGGGGCAAAACTCAGAAATTACACTTATTTTGGGGCAAAATTCCAGAGATTTCCCTTATTTTGGGGCAAAATTGCAGAAATTTCACTTATGGCAGGGAAAAAAAAAACAGAAAATTTCATTATTTTGGGGCAAAAAGTCAGAAATTCCTAATATTTTGTGGCAAAAATGCAGAAATTCCCCTTATTTTGAGGTAAAAGGGTGAAATTCCTCTTATTTGGGGGCAAAAAGGCAGAAATTTCCCTTATTTTTGGGCAAAATTGCAGAAATTTCACTTATTTCAGGGTAATAAGTCAGAAATTTTCCTTATTTTGGGCAAAAAAGACAGAAATTCCCTTTGTTTTGGGGAAAAAATACATAAATTCCACTTATTTAGAGGCAAAAAAGCAGAAATTCCCCTTATTTTGGAGCAAAATTACAGAAATTTCCCTTTTTTATGGAAAAAGGTATGCATTCTTCTTATTTTCGGGCAAAAAGGCAGAAATTCCCCGTATTTTGGAGCAAAATTGCAGAAATTAACCTAATTGTGGGGCAAAAATGCAGAAATTCCCTATATGTTGGGGCAAAAAGACAGAAATTCTCCTTATTTTGGGGAAACTCAGAAATTCCACTCATTTTGGGGCAAAATTCCAGAAATTTCCCTTATTTTGGGGCAAAATTGCAGAAATTTCACTTATTTTGTGGCAAAATTAGAGAAATTTCACTTATTTCAGGGAAAAAAAGCAGAAATTTTCTTATTTTGGTGAAAAAGGCAGAAATTTCCCATATTTTGGTACAAAATTGCAGAAATTTTTCTTATTTTGGGCAAAAAGGCAGAAATTTCCCATATTTTGGGGCAAACATGCAGAAATTCCCCTTCATTTTGAGGTAAAAAGGCTGAAATTCCCCTTATTTGGGGGTAAAAAGGCAGAAATTTCCCTTATTTTGGGGCAAAATTGCAGAAATTTCACTTATCTCAGAATAATAAGTCAGAAATTTTCCTTATTTTGGGGCAAAAAATACAGAATTTCCTTTTGTTTTGCGGGAAAAAGACAGAAATTCCACGTATTTAGAGGTATAAAAGCAGAAATTCCCCTCATTTTGGAGCAAAAATGAAGAAATTTCCCTTTTTTATGGCAAAAAGGTATGCATTCTTATTATTTTCGGACAAAAATGGCAGAAATTCTCCGTATTTTGGAGCAAAATTGCAGAAATACCCCTAATTGTGGGGCAAAAAGGCAGAAATTCCCTATATTTTGGGGCAAAAAGACAGAAATTCTCCTTATTTTAGGGCAAAATTCAGAAATTTAACTTATTTTTGAGCAAAATTGCAGAAATTTCACTTATTTCATAAAAAAAGGAGAAATTTTCTTATTTTGGAGCCAAAAGGCAGAAATTTCTTTTATTTTGTTACAAAATTGCAGATTTTTTTCTTATTTTGAGGCAAAAAGGCAGAAATTTCCCATATTTTGGGGCAAAAATGCAGAAATTTTTTTTATTTTGAGTTTAAATGCTGAAATTCCCCTTATTTGGGGGCAAAAAGGCAGAAATTTCTCTTATTTTGGAACAAAATTGCAGAAATTTCACTTATGTCAGGGTAATAAGTCAGAAATTTTCCTTTTTTGGGGCCAGAAAAGAGATATTCCCTTTGTTTTGGGGGAAAAAGACAGAAATTCCACTTATTTAGAGGCAAAAATGCAGAAATTCCTAATATTTTGTGGCAAAAATGCAGAAATTCCCCTTATTTTGAGGTAAAAAGCTGAAATTCCCCTTATGTGGGAGCAAAAAGGCAGAAATTTCCCTTATTTTGGGGAAAAATTGCAGAAATTTCACTTATTTCAGGGTAATAAGTCAGAAATTTTCCTTATTTTGGGGCAAAAAAACAGAAATTCCCTTTGTATTGGGGGACAAAGACAGAAATTCCACATATTTAGAGGCATAAAAGTAGAAATTCCCCTTCTTTTGGAGCAAAAATGAAGAAATTTTCTTTTTTTATGGCAAAAAGGTATGGATTCTTCTTATTTTCGGGCAAAAAGGCAGAAATTCCCCGTATTTTGGAGCAAAATTGCAGAAATTCCCCTAATTGTGGGGCAAACAGGCAGAAATTCCTTATATGTTGGGGCAAAAAGACAGAAATTCTCCTTTTTTTGGGTCAAAAGTCAGAAATTCCACATATTTCCGGGCAAAATTCCAGAAATTTCACATATTTTGGGGCAAAATTGGAGAAATTTCACTTATTTTGGGGCAAAATTTCAGAAATTTCACTTATTTCAGAAAAAAAAATCAGAAATTTTCTTATTTGGAAGCAAAAAGGCACAAATTTCTTTTATTTTGTTGCAAAATTGCAGAAATTTCCCTTATTTTGGGACAAAATTGCAGAAATTTCCCTTATTTTGGGGCAAAATTGCAGAAATTTCACTTATTTCAGGAAGAAAAGGCAGAAATTTTCCTTATTTTGAGGCAAAACAGCAGAAATTCCTAATATTTTGTGGAAAAAATGCAGAAATTCTCCTTATTTTGAGGTAAAAGGGTGAAATTCCTCTTATTTGGGAGCAAAAAGTCAGAAATTTCCCTTATTTTGGGGCAAAATTGCAGAAATTTAACTTATTTCAGGGTAATAAGTCAGAAATTTTCTTTATTTTGGACAAAAAAGACAGAAATTCCCTTTGTTTTGGGGAAAAAATACATAAATTGCACTTATTTAGAGGCAAAAAAGCAGAAATTCCCCTTATTTTGGTTCAAAATGGCAGAAATTTCACTTACTTCAGGGCAATAAGTAAAAAATTTTCCTTATTTGGGGGCAAAAAAGACAGAAATTACCTTTGTTTTGGGGGAAAAAGACAGAAATTCCACTTATTTATTGGCAAAAAAGCAGAATTCCCCTTATTTTGGAGCAAAATTACAGAAATTTCCCTTTTTTATGGCAAAAAGGTATGCATTCTTCTTATTTTCGGGCAAAAATGCAGAAATTCCCCGTATTTTAGAGCAAAATTGCAGAAATTAACCTAACTGTGGGGCAAAAAAGCAGAAATTCCCTATATGTTGGGGCAAAAAGACAGAAATTCTCCTTATCTTGAGGCAAAACTCAGAAATTCCACTTATTTTGGGGCAAAATTCCTGAAATTTCCCTTATTTGGGGCAAAATTGCAGAAATTTCACTTATTTTGGGGCAAAATTGAAGAAATTTCACTTATTTCAAGGAAAAAAAGCAGAAATTATCTTATTTTGGGGCAAAAAGGCAGAAATTTCTCATATTTTGGTACAATATTGCAGAAATTTTTCTTATTTTGGGCAAAAAGGCAGAAATTTCCCATATTTTAAGGCAAAAATGCAGAAATTCCCATTATTTTGAGGTAAAAAGGCTGAAATTCCCCTTATTTGAGGGTAAAAAGGCAGAAATTTCCCTTATTTTGTGGCAAAATTGCAGAAATTTCACTTATTTCAGGGTAATAAGTCAGAAATTTTCCTTATTTTGGGGCAAAAAAAACAGAAATTCCCTTTGTTTTGGGGGAAAAAGACAGAAATTCCACATATTTAGAGGCATATAAGCAGAAATTCCCCTCATTTTGGAGCAAAAACGGAGAAATTTCCCTTTTTTATGGCCAAAAGTTATGCATTCCTATTATTTTCAGACAAAAAAGGCAGAAATTCCCTTTATTTTCGAGCAAAATTGCAGAAATTTTCCTAATTGTGGGGCAAAAAGGCAGAAATTCCCTATATGTTGGGGCAAAAAGACAGAAATTCTCCTTATTTTTGGGCAAAACTCAGAAATTTAACTTATTTTGTGGCAAAATTGTCAGAAATTTCATTTATTTCAGAAAAAAAGGAGATATTTTCTTATTTTGGGGCCAAAAGGCAGAAATATTTTTTATTTTGTTACAAAATTGCAAATTTTTTTCTCTTATTTTGGGGCAAAAAGACAGAAATTCCCTTTTTTTGGAGAAAAAGACAGAAATTCCACTTTTTTAGAGGTAAAAAAGCAGTAATTCCCCTTATTTTGGAGCAAAAATGAAGAAATTTCACTTTTTAAGGGCAAAAATGTATGCATTCTTCTTATTTTGGAGCAAAATTGCAGAAATTTTCCTTTTTTATGGCAAAAAGGTATGCATTCTTCTTTTTTTTGGTCAAAATGGCAGAAATTCCCCGTATTTTGGAGCAAAATTGCAGAAATTCCCCTAATTGTGAAGCAAAAAGGCAGAAATTTCCTATATGTTGGGGCAAAAAGACAGAAATCCTCCTTATTTTGGGGCAAAACTCAGAAATTCCACTTATTTTGGGGCAAAATTCCAGAAATTTCCCTTATTTTGGGGCAAAATTGCAGAAATTTCACTTATTTTGAGGCAAAATTGGAGAAATTTCACTTATTTCAGGGAAGAAAAGCAGAAATTTTCTTATTTTGTGGCAAAAAGGAAGAAATTTCTTTTATTTTTGTACAAAATTGCAGAAATTTTTCTTATTTTGTGCAAAAAGGCAGAAATTTTCCATATTTTGGGGCAAAAATGCAGAAATTCCCCTTATTTTGAGGTAAAAAGGCTGAAATTCCCTTTATTTGGGGACAATAAGGCAGAAATTTCCCTTATTTTGGTACAAAATTACAGAAATTTTATTTATTTCAGAAAAAAAATGCAGAAATTTTCTTATTTTGGGGCAAAAAGGCAGAAATTTTTTTTATTTTGTTACAAAATTGCAGAATTTATTCTTATTTTGGGGCAAAAAAGCAGAAATTTCCCATATTTTGGGGCAGTAATTCAGAAATTGCCCTTATTTTGAGGTAAAAAGGCTGAAATTCCCCATATTTGGGTCAAAAAGGCAGAAATTTCTCTTATTTTGGGGCAAATTGCAGAAATTTCACTTACTTCAGGGTAATAAGTCAGAAATTTTCCTTATTTTGGGGCAAAAAAGACAGAAATTACCTTTGTTTTGGGGGAAAAAGACAGAAATTCCACTTATTTAGAGGCAAAAAAGCAGAATTCCCCTTATTTTGGAGCAAAAATGAAGAAATTTCTTTTTTTTATGCCAAAAAGTTATACATTCTTCTTATTTTCAGGCAAAAATGCAGAAATTCCCCGTATTTTGGAGCAAAATTGCAGAAATTCCCCTTATTGTGGGGCAAAAAGGCAGAAATTCCCTAAATGTTGGGGCAAAAAGACAGAAATTCTCCTTATTTTGGGGCAAAACTCAGAAATTCCACTTATTTCGGAGCAAAATTCCAGAAATTTCACTTATATTGGGGCAAAATTGCAGAAATTACACTTATTTTGGGGCAAAATTGCAGAAATTTCACTTATTTCAAAAAAAAGCAGAAATTCTCTTATTTTGGGGCAAAAAGGCAGAAATTTCTTTTATTTTGGTACAAAATTGCAGAAATTTTTCTTATTTTGGAGCAAAAAGGCAGAAATTTTCCATATTTTGGGGCAAAAATGCAGAAATTCCCCTTATTTTGAGTTAAAAGGCTGAAATTCCCCTTAATAGAGGGCAAAAAGGCAGAAATTTCCTTATTTTGGGGCAAAATAGCAAAAATTTCACTTATTTCAGGGTAATCAGTCAGAAATTTTCCTTATTTTGGGGCAAAAAGACAGAAATTCCTTTTGTTTTTGGGGAAAAAGACAGATATTCCACTTTTTTAGAGGCAAAAAAGGAGAAATTTCTTTTTATTTTGGAGCAAAAATAAAGAAATTTCTCTTTTTTGTGGCAAAAGGTATGCATTCCCCTTATTTTCTGGCTAAAAAGCAGAAATTCCCCGTATTTTGGAGCAAAATTGCAGAAATTCCCCTAATTGTGGGGCAAAAAGGCAGAAAATCCCTATATGTTAGGGCAAAAAAACAAAAATTCTCTTTATTTTGGTGGCAAAACTCAGAAATTCCACTTATTTTGGGGCAAAATTCCAGAAATTTGCCTCATTTTGTGGCAAAATTGCCGAAATTTCACTTATTTTGGTGCAAAATTGCAGAAATTTCACTTATTTCAGTGAAAAAAGGCAGAAATTTTTTTATTTTGAGGCAAAAAGGCAGAAATTCTTAATATTTTGTGGCTAAAATGCAGAAATTCCTTTTATTTTGAGGTAAAAATCCTGAAATTCCCCTTATTTGGGGGCAAAAAAGCAGAAATTTCCCTAATTTTGGGGCAAAATTGCAGAAATTTCACTTATTTCAGGGTAATAAGTCAGAAATTTTCTTTATTTTGGACAAAAAAGACAGAAATTCCCTTTGTTTTGGGGAAAAAATACATAAATTGCACTTATTTAGAGGCAAAAAAGCAGAAATTCCCCTTATTTTGGTTCAAAATTGCAGAAATTTCACTTACTTCAGGGCAATAAGTAAAAAATTTTCCTTATTTGGGGGCAAAAAAGACAGAAATTACCTTTGTTTTGGGGGAAAAAGACAGAAATTCCACTTATTTAGTGGCAAAAAAGCAGAATTCCCCTTATTTTGGAGCAAAAATGAAGAAATTTCCCTTTTTATGCCAAAAAGTTATGCATTCTTCTTATTTTCGGGCAAAAATGCAGAAATTCCCCGTATTTTGGAGCAAAATTGCAGAAATTCCCCTAATTCTGGAGCAAAAAGGCAGAAATTCCCTATATGTTGGGGCAAAAAGACAAAAATTCTCCTTATTTGGGGGCAATACTCAGAAATTCCACTTATTTTGGGGCGAAATTCCAGAGATTTCCCTTATTTGGGGGCAAAATTGCAGAAATTTCACTTATGACAGGGAAAAAAGGCAGAAATTTTCCTTATTTTGGGGCAAAAAGCAGAAATTCCTAATATTTTGTGGCAAAAATGCAGAAATTCCCCTTATTTTGAGGTAAAAGGGTGAAATTCCTCTTCTTTGGGATCAAAAATGCAGAAAATTCCCTTATTTTGGGGCAAAATTGCAGAAATTTCACTTATGTCAGGGTAATAAGTCAGAAATTTTCCTTATTTTGGGGCCAAAAAACAGAAATTCCCTTTGTTTTGGGGGAAAAAGACAGAAATTCCACTTATTTAGAGGCAAGAATGCAGAAATTCCTAATATTTTGTGGCAAAAATGCAGAAATTCCCCTAATTTTGAGGTAAAATCTGAAATTCCCCTTATTTGGAAGCAAAAAGGCAGAAATTTCCCTTATTTTGGGGAAAAAATGCAGAAATTTCACTTATTTCAGGGTAATAAGTCAGAAATTTTCCTTATTTTGGGGCAAAAAAGACAGAAATTCCCTTTGTTTTGGGGGGAAAAGACAGAAATTTCACTTATTTGGATGCAAAAAAGCAGAAATTCCCTTTATTTTGGAGAAAAATGAAGAAATTTCCCTTTTTTATGGCAAAAAGCTATGCATTCTTCTTATTTTCGGGCAAAAAGGCAAAAATTCCCCATGTTTTGGAGCAAAATTGCAGAAATTCCCCTAATTGTGGGGCAAAAAGGCAGAAATTCCCTAAATGTTGGGGCAAAAAGACAGAAATTCTCCTTATTTTGGGGCAAAACTCAGAAATTCCACTTATTTCGGAGCAAAATTCCAGAAATTTCACTTATATTGGGGCAAAATTGCAGAAATTACACTTATTTCAAAAAAAAAGCAGAAATTTTCTTATTTTGGGGCAAAAATGCAGAAATTCCCCTTATTTTGAGTAAAAAGGCTGAAATTCCCCTTAATTAGGGGCAAAAAGGCAGAAATTTCCTTATTTTGGGGCAAAATTGCAGAAATTACACTTATTTCAGGGTAATCAGTCAGAAATTTTCCTTATTTTGGGCAAAAAAGACAGAAATTCCCTTTGTTTTGGGGGAAAAATACATAAATTCCACTTATTTAGAGGCAAAAAAGCAGAAATTCCCTTTATTTTGGTTCAAAATTGCAGAAATTTCACTTACTTCAGGGTAATAAGTCAGAAATTTTCTTTATTTTGGGGCAAAAAAAACAGAAATTACCTTTGTTTTGGGGGAAAAAGACAGAAATTCCACTTATTTAGAGGCAAAAAAGTAGAATTCCCCTTATTTTGGAGCAAAAACGAAGAAATTTCCCTTTTTAATGCAAAAAGTTATGCATTCTTCTTATTTTCGGGCAAAAAGGCAGAAATTCCCCGTATTTTGGAGCAAAATTGCAGAAATTCCCCTAATTGTGTGGCAAAAAGGCAGAAATTCCCTATATGTTGGGGCAAAAAGACAGAAATGCTCCTTATTTGGGGGCAAAACTCAGAAATTCCACTTATTTTGGGGCAAAATTACAGAGATTTCCCTTATTTTGGGGCAAAATTGCAGAAATTTCACTTATGGCAGGGAAAAAAGGCAGAAAATTTCATTATTTTGGGGCAAAAGTCAGAAATTCCTAATATTTTGTGGCAAAAATGCAGAAATTCCCCTTATTTTGAGGTAAAAGGATGAAATTTCTCTTATTTGGGGGCAAAAGGCAGAAATTTCCCTTATTTTGGGGCAAAATTGCAGAAATTTCACTTATTTCAGGGTAATAAGTCAGAAAATTTCCTTATTTTGGTGCAAAAAAGACAGAAATTCCCCTTGTTTTGGGGGAAAAAGACGGAAATTCCACATATTTAGAGGCAAAAAAGCAGAAATTCCCCTTATTTTGGAGTAAAATTACAGAAATTTCCCCTTTTTACGGAAAAAGGTATGCATTCTTCTTATTTTCGGGCAAAAAGGCAGAAATTCCCCGTATTTTGGAGCAAAATTGCAAAAATTAATCTAATTGTGGGGCAAAAATGCAGAAATTCCCTATATGTTGGGGCGAAAAGACAGAAATTCTCCTTATTTTGGGGAAACTCAGAAATTCCACTCATTTTGGGGCAAAATTCCAGAAATTTCCCTTATTTTGGGGCAAAATTGCAGAAATTTCACTTATTTTGTGGCAAAATTAGAGAAATTTCACTTATTTCAGAGAAAAAAAAGCAGAAAATTTCTTATTTTGGGGCAAATAGGCAGAAATTTCCCATATTATGGAGCAAACATGCAGAAATTCCCCTTCATTTTGAGGTAAAAAGGCTGAAATTCCCCTTATTTGGGGGTAAAAATGCAGAAATTTTCCTTATTTTGGGGCAAAATTTCAGAAATTCCCCTAATTGTGGGGCAAAAATGCAGAAATTCCCTAAATGTTAGGGCAAAAAGACAGAAATTCTCCTTATTTTGGGGCAAAACTCAGAAATTCCACTTATTTCGGAGCAAAATTCCAGAAATTTCACTTATATTGGGGCAAAATTGCAGAAATTACACTTATTTTGGGGCAAAATTGCAGAAATTTCACTTATTTCAAAAAAAAAGCAGAAATTTTCTTATTTTGGGGCAAAAAGGCAGAAATTTCTTTTATTTTGGTACAAAATTGCAGAAATTTTTCTTATTTTGGAGCAAAAAGGCAGAAATTTTCCATATTTTGGGGCAAAAATGCAGAAATTCCCCTTATTTTGAGTAAAAAGGCTGAAATTCCCCTTAATTGGGGGCAAAAAGGCAGAAATTTCCTTAATTTGGGGCAAAATTGTAAAAATTTCACTTATTTCAGGATAATCAGTCAGAAATTTTGCTTATTTTGGGGCAAAATTGCAGAAAATTTACTTATTTTGGGGCAAAATTGCAGAAATTTCACTTATTTCAGTGAAAAAAGGCAGAAATTTTCATTATTTTGGGGCAAAAAGGCAGAAATTCCTAATATTTTGTGGCAAAAATGCAGAAGTTCCCGTTATTTTGAGGTAAAAATGCTGAAATTCCCCTTATTTGGGGGCAAGAAAGCAGAAATTTCCCTTATTTTGGGGCAAAATTGAAGAAAGTTCATTTATTTCAGGGTAATAAGTCAGAAATTTTCCTTATTTTGGGCAAAAAAGACAGAAATTCCCTTTGTTTTGGGGGAAAAATACATAAATTCCACTTATTTAGAGGCAAAAAAGCAGAAATTCTCCTATTTTGGTTCAAAATTGCAGAAATTTCACTTACTTCAGGGTAATAAGTCAGAAATTTTCCTTATTTTGGGGCAAAAAAGACAGAAATTACCTTTGTTTTGGGGGAAAAAGACAGAAATTCCACTTATTTAGAGGCAAAAAAGCAGAATTCCCCTTATTTTGGAGCAAAAATGAAGAAATTTCCATTTTTTATGGCAAAAAGTTATGCATTCTTCTTATTTTCGGGCAAAAAGGCAGAAATTCCCCGTATTTTGGAGCAAAATTGAAGAAATTCCCCTAATTGTGGGGCAAAAAGGCAGAAATTCCCTATATGTTGGGGCAAAAAGCCAGAAATTCTCCTTATTTGGGGGCAAAACTCAGAAATTACACTTATTTTGGGGCAAAATTCCAGAGATTTCCCTTATTTTGGGGCAAAATTGCAGAAATTTCACTTATGGCAGGGAAAAAAAACAGAAAATTTCATTATTTTGGGGCAAAAAGTCAGAAATTCCTAATATTTTGTGGCAAAAATGCAGAAATTCCCCTTATTTTGAGGTAAAAGGGTGAAATTCCTCTTATTTGGGGGCAAAAAGGCAGAAATTCCCCTTATTTTGGTTCAAAATTGCAGAAATTTCACTTACTTCAGGGCAATAAGTAAAAAATTTTCCTTATTTGGGGGCAAAAAAGACAGAAATTCCCTTTGTTTTGGGGGAAAAATACATAAATTCCACTTATTTAGAGGCAAAAAAGCAGAAATTCCCCTTATTTTGGAGCAAAATTACAGAAATTTCCCTTTTTTATGGAAAAAGGTATGCATTCTTCTTATTTTCGTTCAAAAAGGCAGAAATTCCCCGTATTTTGGAGCAAAATTGCAGAAATTAACCTAATTGTGGGGCAAAAATGCAGAAATTCCCTATATGTTGGGGCAAAAAGACAGAAATTCTCCTTATTTTGGGGAAACTCAGAAATTCCACTCATTTTGGGGCAAAATTCCAGAAATTTCCCTTATTTTGGGGCAAAATTGCAGAAATTTCACTTATTTTGTGGCAAAATTAGAGAAATTTCACTTATTTCAGGGAAAAAAAGCAGAAATTTTCTTATTTTGGTGAAAAAGGCAGAAATTTCCCATATTTTGGTACAAAATTGCAGAAATTTTTCTCATTTTGGGCAAAAAGGCAGAAATTTCCCATATTTTGGGGCAAACATGCAGAAATTCCCCTTCATTTTGAGGTAAAAAGGCTGAAATTCCCCTTATTTGGGGGTAAAAAGGCAGAAATTTCCCTTATTTTGGGGCAAAATTGCAGAAATTTCACTTATCTCAGGGTAATAAGTCAGAAATTTTCCTTATTTTGGGGCAAAAAATACAGAATTTCCTTTTGTTTTGCGGGAAAAAGACAGAAATTCCACGTATTTAGAGGTATAAAAGCAGAAATTCCCCTCATTTTGGAGCAAAAATGAAGAAATTTCCCTTTTTTATGGCAAAAAGGTATGCATTCTTATTATTTTCGGACAAAAATGGCAGAAATTCTCCGTATTTTGGAGCAAAATTGCAGAAATACCCCTAATTGTGGGGCAAAAAGGCAGAAATTCCCTATATTTTGGGGCAAAAAGACAGAAATTCTCCTTATTTTAGGGCAAAATTCAGAAATTTAACTTATTTTTGAGCAAAATTGCAGAAATTTCACTTATTTCATAAAAAAAGGAGAAATTTTCTTATTTTGGATCCAAAAGGCAGAAATTTCTTTTATTTTGTTACAAAATTGCAGAATTTTTTATTATTTTGGGGCAAAAAGGCAGAAATTTCCCATATTTTGGGGCAAAAATGCAGAAATTTTTTTTATTTTGAGTTTAAATGCTGAAATTCCCCTTATTTGGGGGCAAAAAGGCAGAAATTTCTCTTATTTTGGAACAAAATTGCAGAAATTTCACTTATGTCAGGGTAATAAGTCAGAAATTTTCCTTTTTTGGGGCCAGAAAACAGAAATTCCCTTTGTTTTGGGGGAAAAAGACAGAAATTCCACTTATTTAGAGGCAAAAATGCAGAAATTCCTAAATTTTGTGGCAAAAATGCAGAAATTCCCCTTATTTTGAGGTAAAAAGCTGAAATTCCCCTTATTTGGGAGCAAAAAGGCAGAAATTTACCTTATTTTGGGGAAAAATTGCAGAAATTTGACTTATTTCAGGGTAATAAGTCAGAAATTTTCCTTATTTTGGGGCAAAAAAACAGAAATTCTCTTTGTATTGGGGGACAAAGACAGAAATTCCACATATTTAGAGGCATAAAAGTAGAAATTCCCCTTCTTTTGGAGCAAAAATGAAGAAATTTTCCTTTTTTATGGCAAAAAGGTATGGATTCTTCTTATTTTCGGGCAAAAAGGCAGAAATTCCCCGTATTTTGGAGCAAAATTGCAGAAATTCCCCTAATTGTGGGGCAAACAGGCAGAAATTCCTTATATGTTGGGGCAAAAAGACAGAAATTCTCCTTATTTTGGGTCAAAACTCAGAAATTCCACATATTTCCGGGCAAAATTCCAGAAATTTCACATATTTTGGGGCAAAATTGGAGAAAGTTCACTTATTTTGGGGCAAAATTTCAGAAATTTCACTTATTTCAGGGTAATAAGTCAGAAATTTTCCTTATTTTGGGCAAAAAAGACAGACATTCCCTTTGTTTTGGGGGAAAAATACATAAATTCCACTTATTTAGAGGCAAAAAAGCAGAAATTCCCCTTATTTTGGAGCAAAATTACAGAAATTTCCCCTTTTTATGGAAAAAGGTATGCATTCTTCATATTTTCGGGCAAAAAGGCAGAAATTCCCCGTATTTTGGAGCAAAATTGTAGAAATTAACCTAATTGTGGGGCAAAAATGCAGAAATTCCCTATATGTTGGGGCAAAAAGACAGAAATTCTCCTTATTTTGGGGAAACTCAGAAATTCCACTCATTTTGTGGCAAAATTCCAGAAATTTCCCTTATTTTGGGGCAAAATTGCAGAAATTTCACTTATTTTGTGGCAAAATTAGAGAAATTTCACTTATTTCAGGGAAAAAAAGCAGAAATTTTCTTATTTTGGTGAAAAAGGCAGAAATTTCCCATATTTTGGTACAAAATTGCAGAAATTTTTCTCATTTTGGGCAAAAAGGCAGAAATTTCCCATATTTTGGGGCAAACATGCAGAAATTCCCCTTCATTTTGAGGTAAAAAGGCTGAAATTCCCCTTATTTGGGGGTAAAAAGGCAGAAATTTCCCTTATTTTGGGGCAAAATTGCAGAAATTTCACTTATCTCAGGGTAATAAGTCAGAAATTTTCCTTATTTTGGGGCAAAAAATACAGAATTTCCTTTTGTTTTGCGGGAAAAAGACAGAAATTCCACGTATTTAGAGGTATAAAAGCAGAAATTCCCCTCATTTTGGAGCAAAAATGAAGAAATTTCCCTTTTTTATGGCAAAAAGGTATGCATTCTTATTATTTTCGGACAAAAATGGCAGAAATTCTCCGTATTTTGGAGCAAAATTGCAGAAATACCCCTAATTGTGGGGCAAAAAGGCAGAAATTCCCTATATTTTGGGGCAAAAAGACAGAAATTCTCCTTATTTTAGGGCAAAATTCAGAAATTTAACTTATTTTTGAGCAAAATTGCAGAAATTTCACTTATTTCATAAAAAAAGGAGAAATTTTCTTATTTTGGATCCAAAAGGCAGAAATTTCTTTTATTTTGTTACAAAATTGCAGAATTTTTTATTATTTTGGGGCAAAAAGGCAGAAATTTCCCATATTTTGGGGCAAAAATGCAGAAATTTTTTTTATTTTGAGTTTAAATGCTGAAATTCCCCTTATTTGGGGGCAAAAAGGCAGAAATTTCTCTTATTTTGGAACAAAATTGCAGAAATTTCACTTATGTCAGGGTAATAAGTCAGAAATTTTCCTTTTTTGGGGCCAGAAAACAGAAATTCCCTTTGTTTTGGGGGAAAAAGACAGAAATTCCACTTATTTAGAGGCAAAAATGCAGAAATTCCTAAATTTTGTGGCAAAAATGCAGAAATTCCCCTTATTTTGAGGTAAAAAGCTGAAATTCCCCTTATTTGGGAGCAAAAAGGCAGAAATTTACCTTATTTTGGGGAAAAATTGCAGAAATTTGACTTATTTCAGGGTAATAAGTCAGAAATTTTCCTTATTTTGGGGCAAAAAAACAGAAATTCTCTTTGTATTGGGGGACAAAGACAGAAATTCCACATATTTAGAGGCATAAAAGTAGAAATTCCCCTTCTTTTGGAGCAAAAATGAAGAAATTTTCCTTTTTTATGGCAAAAAGGTATGGATTCTTCTTATTTTCGGGCAAAAAGGCAGAAATTCCCCGTATTTTGGAGCAAAGTTGCAGAAATTCCCCTAATTGTGGGGCAAACAGGCAGAAATTCCTTATATGTTGGGGCAAAAAGACAGAAATTCTCCTTATTTTGGGTCAAAACTCAGAAATTCCACATATTTCCGGGCAAAATTCCAGAAATTTCACATATTTTGGGGCAAAATTGGAGAAAGTTCACTTATTTTGGGGCAAAATTTCAGAAATTTCACTTATTTCAGGGTAATAAGTCAGAAATTTTCCTTATTTTGGGCAAAAAAGACAGACATTCCCTTTGTTTTGGGGGAAAAATACATAAATTCCACTTATTTAGAGGCAAAAAAGCAGAAATTCCCCTTATTTTGGAGCAAAATTACAGAAATTTCCCTTTTTTATGGAAAAAGGTATGCATTCTTCTTATTTTCGGGCAAAAAGGCAGAAATTCCCCGTATTTTGGAGCAAAATTGTAGAAATTAACCTAATTGTGGGGCAAAAATGCAGAAATTCCCTATATGTTGGGGCAAAAAGACAGAAATTCTCCTTATTTTGGGGAAACTCAGAAATTCCACTCATTTTGTGGCAAAATTCCAGAAATTTCCCTTATTTTGGGGCAAAATTGCAGAAATTTCACTTATTTTGTGGCAAAATTAGAGAAATTTCACTTATTTCAGGGAAAAAAAGCAGAAATTTTCTTATTTTGGTGAAAAAGGCAGAAATTTCCCATATTTTGGTACAAAATTGCAGAAATTTTTCTTATTTTGGGCAAAAAGGCAGAAATTTCCCATATTTTGGGGCAAACATGCAGAAATTCCCCTTCATTTTGAGGTAAAAAGGCTGAAATTCCCCTTATTTGGGGGTAAAAAGGCAGAAATTTCCCTTATTTAGGGGCAAAATTGCAGAAATTTCACTTATCTCAGGGTAATAAGTCAGAAATTTTCCTTATTTTGGGGCAAAAAATACAGAATTTCCTTTTGTTTTGCGGGAAAAAGACAGAAATTCCACGTATTTAGAGGTATAAAAGCAGAAATTCCCCTCATTTTGGAGCAAAAATGAAGAAATTTCCCTTTTTTATGGCAAAAAGGTATGCATTCTTATTATTTTCGGACAAAAATGGCAGAAATTCTCCGTATTTTGGAGCAAAATTGCAGAAATACCCCTAATTGTGGGGCAAAAAGGCAGAAATTCCCTATATTTTGGGGCAAAAAGACAGAAATTCTCCTTATTTTAGGGCAAAATTCAGAAATTTAACTTATTTTTGAGCAAAATTGCAGAAATTTCACTTATTTCATAAAAAAAGGAGAAATTTTCTTATTTTGGAGCCAAAAGGCAGAAATTTCTTTTATTTTGTTACAAAATTGCAGAATTTTTTCTTATTTTGGGGCAAAAAGCAGAAATTTCCCATATTTTGGGGCAAAAATGCAGAAATTTTTTTTATTTTGAGTTTAAATGCTAAAATTCCCCTTATTTGGGGGCAAAAAGGCAGAAATTTCTCTTATTTTGGAACAAAATTGCAGAAATTTCACTTATGTCAGGGTAATAAGTCAGAAATTTTCCTTTTTTGGGGCCAGAAAACAGAAATTCCCTTTGTTTTGGGGGAAAAAGACAGAAATTCCACTTATTTAGAGGCAAAAATGCAGAAATTCCTAATATTTTGTGGCAAAAATGCAGAAATTCCCCTTATTTTGAGGTAAAAAGCTGAAATTCCCCTTATTTGGGAGCAAAAAGGCAGAAATTTCCCTTATTTTGGGGAAAAATTGCAGAAATTTCACTTATTTCAGGGTAATAAGTCAGAAATTTTCCTTATTTTGGGGCAAAAAAACAGAAATTCCCTTTGTATTGGGGGACAAAGACAGAAATTCCACATATTTAGAGGCATAAAAGTAGAAATTCCCCTTCTTTTGGAGCAAAAATGAAGAAATTTTCCTTTTTTATGGCAAAAAGGTATGGATTCTTCTTATTTTCGGGCAAAAAGGCAGAAATTCCCCGTATTTTGGAGCAAAATTGCAGAAATTCCCCTAATTGTGGGGCAAACAGGCAGAAATTCCTTATATGTTGGGGCAAAAAGACAGAAATTCTCCTTATTTTGGGTCAAAACTCAGAAATTCCACATATTTCCGGGCAAAATTCCAGAAATTTCACATATTTTGGGGCAAAATTGGAGAAATTTCACTTATTTTGGGGCAAAATTTCAGAAATTTCACTTATTTCAGAAAAAAAAATCAGAAATTTTCTTATTGGGAAGCAAAAAGGGACAAATTTCTTTTATTTTGTTACAAAATTGCAGAAATTTCCCTTATTTTGGGACAAAATTGCAGAAATTTCCCTTATTTTGAGGCAAAATTGCAGAAATTTCACTTATTTCAGGAAAAAAAGGCAGAAATTTTCCTTATTTTGAGGCAAAAAAGCAGAAATTCCTAATATTTTGTGGAAAAAATGCAGAAATTCTCCTTATTTTGAGGTAAAAGGGTGAAATTCCTCTTATTTGGGAGCAAAAAGTCAGAAATTTCCCTTATTTTGGGGCAAAATTGCAGAAATTTCACTTATTTCAGGGTAATAAGTCAGAAATTTTTTTTAATTTGGTGCAAAAAAGACAGAAATTCCCTTTGTTTTGGCGGAAAAAGACAGAAATTCCACATATTTAGAGGCAAAAAAGCAGAAATTCCCCTTATTTTGGAGCAAAATTACAGAAATTTCCCTTTTTTATGGCAAAAAGGTATGCATTCTTCTTATTTTCGGGCAAAAATGCAGAAATTCCTTGTATTTTAGAGCAAAATTGCAGAAATTAACCTAACTGTGGGGCAAAAAGGCAGAAATTCCCTATATGTTGGGGCAAAAAGACAGAAATTCTCCTTATTTTGGGGCAAAACTCAGAAATTCCACTTATTTTGGGGCAAAATTCCAGAAATTTCCCTTATTTGGGGCAAAATTGCAGAAATTTCACTTATTTTGGGGCAAAATTGAAGAAATTTCAATTATTTCAAGGAAAAAAAGCAGAAATTATCTTATTTTGGGGCAAAAAGGCAGAAATTTCTCATATTTTGGTACAAAATTGCAGAAATTTTTCTTATTTTGGGCAAAAAGGCAGAAATTTTTCATATTTTGGGGCAAAAATGCAGAAATTCCCCTTATTTTGAATAAAAAGGCTGAAATTCCCCTTAATTGGGGGCAAAAAGGCAGAAATTTCCTTAATTTGGGGCAAAATTGTAAAAATTTCACTTATTTCAGGATAATCAGTCAGAAATTTTGCTTATTTTGGGGCAAAATTGCAGAAAATTTACTTATTTTGGGGCAAAATTGCAGAAATTTCACTTATTTCAGTGAAAAAAGGCAGAAATTTTCCTTATTTTGGGGCAAAAAGGCAGAAATTCCTAATATTTTGTGGCAAAAATGCAGAAGTTCCCGTTATTTTGAGGTAAAAATGCTGAAATTCCCCTTATTTGGGGGCAAGAAAGCAGAAATTTCCCTTATTTTGGGGCAAAATTGAAGAAAGTTCATTTATTTCAGAGTAATAAGTCAGAAATTTTCCTTATTTTGGGCAAAAAAGACAGAAATTCCCTTTGTTTTGGGGGAAAAATACATAAATTCCACTTATTTAGAGGCAAAAAAGCAGAAATTCCCCTATTTTGGTTCAAAATTGCAGAAATTTCACTTACTTCAGGGTAATTAGTCAGAAATTTTCCTTATTTTGGGGCAAAAAAGACAGAAATTACCTTTGTTTTGGGGGAAAAAGACAGAAATTCCACTTATTTAGAGGCAAAAAAGCAGAATTCCCCTTATTTTGGAGCAAAAATGAAGAAATTTCCATTTTTTATGGCAAAAAGTTATGCATTCTTCTTATTTTCGGGCAAAAAGGCAGAAATTCCCCGTATTTTGGAGCAAAATTGAAGAAATTCCTTTAATTGTGGGGCAAAAAGGCAGAAATTCCCTATATGTTGGGGCAAAAAGACAGAAATTCTCCTTATTTGGGGGCAAAACTCAGAAATTACACTTATTTTGGGGCAAAATTCCAGAGATTTCCCTTATTTTGGGGCAAAATTGCAGAAATTTCACTTATGGCAGGGAAAAAAAACAGAAAATTTCATTATTTTGGGGCAAAAAGTCAGAAATTCCTAATATTTTGTGGCAAAAATGCAGAAATTCCCCTTATTTTGAGGTATAAGGGTGAAATTCCTCTTATTTGGGGGCAAAAAGGCAGAAATTTCCCTTATTTTTGGGCAAAATTGCAGAAATTTCACTTATTTCAGGGTAAAAAGTCAAAAATTTTCCTTATTTTGGGCAAAAAAGACAGAAATTCCCTTTGTTTTGGGGAAAAAATACATAAATTCCACTTATTTAGAGGCAAAAAAGCAGAAATTCCCCTTATTTTGGAGCAAAATTACAGAAATTTCCCTTTTTTATGGAAAAAGGTATGCATTCTTCTTATTTTCGGGCAAAAAGGCAGAAATTCCCCGTATTTTGGAGCAAAATTGCAGAAATTAACCTAATTGTGGGGCAAAAATGCAGAAATTCCCTATATGTTGGGGCAAAAAAACAGAAATTCTCTTTATTTTGGGGAAACTCAGAAATTCCACTCATTTTGGGGCAAAATTCCAGAAATTTCCCTTATTTTGGGGCAAAATTGCAGAAATTTCACTTATTTTGTGGCAAAATTAGAGAAATTTCACTTATTTCAGGGAAAAAAAGCAGAAATTTTCTTATTTTGGTGAAAAAGGCAGAAATTTCCCATATTTTGGTACAAAATTGCAGAAATTTTTCTTATTTTGGGCAAAAAGGCAGAAATTTTCCATATTTTGGGGCAAACATGCAGAAATTCCCCTTCATTTTGAGGTAAAAAGGCTGAAATTCCCCTTATTTGGGGGTAAAAAGGCAGAAATTTCCCTTATTTTGGGGCAAAATTGCAGAAATTTCACTTATCTCAGGGTAATAAGTCAGAAATTTTCCTTATTTTGGGGCAAAAAATACAGAATTTCCTTTTGTTTTGCGGGAAAAAGACAGAAATTCCACGTATTTAGAGGTATAAAAGCAGAAATTCCCCTCATTTTGGAGCAAAAATGAAGAAATTTCCCTTTTTTATGGCAAAAAGGTATGCATTCTTATTATTTTCGGACAAAAATGGCAGAAATTCTCCGTATTTTGGAGCAAAATTGCAGAAATACCCCTAATTGTGGGGCAAAAAGGCAGAAATTCCCTATATTTTGGGGCAAAAAGACAGAAATTCTCCTTATTTTAGGGCAAAATTCAGAAATTTAACTTATTTTTGAGCAAAATTGCAGAAATTTCACTTATTTCATAAAAAAAAGGAGAAATTTTCTTATTTTGGAGCCAAAAGGCAGAAATTTCTTTTATTTTGTTACAAAATTGCAGATTTTTTTCTTATTTTGGGGCAAAAAGGCAGAAATTTCCCATATTTTGGGGCAAAAATGCAGAAATTTTTTTTATTTTGAGTTTAAATGCTGAAATTCCCCTTATTTGGGGGCAAAAAGGCAGAAATTTCTCTTATTTTGGAACAAAATTGCAGAAATTTCACTTATGTCAGGGTAATAAGTCAGAAATTTTCCTTTTTTGGGGCCAGAAAACAGAAATTCCCTTTGTTTTGGGGGAAAAAGACAGAAATTCCACTTATTTAGAGGCAAAAATGCAGAAATTCCTAATATTTTGTGGCAAAAATGCAGAAATTCCCCTTATTTTGAGGTAAAAAGCTGAAATTCCCCTTATTTGGGAGCAAAAAGGCAGAAATTTCCCTTATTTTGGGGAAAAATTGCAGAAATTTCACTTATTTCAGGGTAATAAGTCAGAAATTTTCCTTATTTTGGGGCAAAAAAACAGAAATTCCCTTTGTATTGGGGGACAAAGACAGAAATTCCACATATTTAGAGGCATAAAAGTAGAAATTCCCCTTCTTTTGGAGCAAAAATGAAGAAATTTTCCTTTTTTATGGCAAAAAGGTATGGATTCTTCTTATTTTCGGGCAAAAAGGCAGAAATTCCCCGTATTTTGGAGCAAAATTGCAGAAATTCCCTTTGTTTTGGGGAAAAAATACATAAATTGCACTTATTTAGAGGCAAAAAAGCAGAAATTCCCCTTATTTTGGTTCAAAATTGCAGAAATTTCACTTACTTCAGGGCAATAAGTAAAAAATTTTCCTTATTTGGGGGCAAAAAAGACAGAAATTACCTTTGTTTTGGGGGAAAAAGACAGAAATTCCACTTATTTAGTGGCAAAAAAGCAGAATTCCCCTTATTTTGGAGCAAAATTACAGAAATTTCCCTTTTTTATGGCAAAAAGGTATGCATTCTTCTTATTTTCGGGCAAAAATGCAGAAATTCCCCGTATTTTAGAGCAAAATTGCAGAAATTAACCTAACTGTGGGGCAAAAAGGCAGAAATTCCCTATATGTTGGGGCAAAAAGACAGAAATTCTCCTTATCTTGGGGCAAAACTCAGAAATTCCACTTATTTTGGGGCAAAATTCCTGAAATTTCCCTTATTTGGGGCAAAATTGCAGAAATTTCACTTATTTTGGGGCAAAATTGAAGAAATTTCACTTATTTCAAGGAAAAAAAGCAGAAATTATCTTATTTTGGGGCAAAAAGGCAGAAATTTCTCATATTTTGGTACAAAATTGCAGAAATTTTTCTTATTTTGGGCAAAAAGGCAGAAATTTCCCATATTTTAAGGCAAAAATGCAGAAATTCCCATTATTTTGAGGTAAAAAGGCTGAAATTCCCCTTATTTGAGGGTAAAAAGGCAGAAATTTCCCTTATTTTGTGGCAAAATTGCAGAAATTTCACTTATTTCAGGGTAATAAGTCAGAAATTTTCCTTATTTTGGGGCAAAAAAAACAGAAATTCCCTTTGTTTTGGGGGAAAAAGACAGAAATTCCACATATTTAGAGGCATATAAGCAGAAATTCCCCTCATTTTGGAGCAAAAACGGAGAAATTTCCCTTTTTTATGGCCAAAAGTTATGCATTCCTATTATTTTCAGACAAAAAAGGCAGAAATTCCCTTTATTTTCGAGCAAAATTGCAGAAATTTTCCTAATTGTGGGGCAAAAAGGCAGAAATTCCCTATATGTTGGGGCAAAAAGACAGAAATTCTCCTTATTTTTGGGCAAAACTCAGAAATTTAACTTATTTTGTGGCAAAATTGTCAGAAGTTTCATTTATTTCCAAAAAAAAGGAGATATTTTCTTATTTTGGGGCCAAAAGGCAGAAATTTTTTTTATTTTGTTACAAAATTGCAAATTTTTTTCTCTTCTTTTGGGGCAAAAAGACAGAAATTCCCTTTTTTTGGAGAAAAAGACAGAAATTCCACTATTTTAGAGGTAAAAAAGCAGTAATTCCCCTTATTTTGGAGCAAAAATGAAGAAATTTCACTTTTTAAGGGCAAAAAGGTATGCATTCTTCTTATTTTTGGGCAATAAGGCAGAAATTCCTCTTATTTTGGAGCAAAATTGCAGAAATTTCCCAAATTGTGGGGCAAAAAGGAAGAAATTCCCTATATGTTTGGGCAAAAATACAGAAATTCTTCTTATTTTGGGGCAAAACTTAGAAATTCCACTTATTTTGGGGCAAAATTCCAATAATTTCCCTTATTTTGGGGCAAAATTGCAGAAATTTCACTTATTTCAGGAAAAAAAAGCAGAAATTTTCTTATTTCGGGGCAAAATTGCAGAAATTTCACTTATTTTGGGGCAAAATTGGAGAAATTTCACTTATTTCAGGGAAAAAAGCATAAATTGTCTTATTTTGTGGCAAAAAAGCAGAAATTTCCCATATTTTGTGGCAAAAATGCAGAAATTCCCCTTATTTTGAGGTAAAAAGGCTGAAATTCCTCTTATTTGGGGGCAATAAGGCAGAAATTTCCCTTATTTTGAGGCAAAATTGTAGAAATTTCACTTATTTCAGGGTAATAAGTCAGAAATTTTCCTTATTTTGGGGCAAAAAAGACAGAAATTCCCTTTGTTTTGGGGGAAAAAGACAGAAATTCCTCTTATTTAGAGGCAAAAAGCAGAAATTCCCCTTATTTTGAAGCAAAAATTAAGAAATTTCTTTTTTTGTGGCAAAAGGTAGACATTCTTCTTCTTTTCGGGTTAAAAAGCAGAAATTCCCCGTATTTTGGAGCAAAATTGCAGAAATTCCCCTAATTTTGGGGCAAAAAGGCAGAAATTCCTTATGTCTTGGGGCAAAAAGACAGAAATTCTCCTTATTTTGAGGCAAAACTCAGAAATTCCACTTATTTTGGGGCAAAATTCCAGAAATTTCCCATATTTTGGGGCAAAATTGCAGAAATTTCACTTATTTTGGGGCAAAATTGCAGAAATTTCACTTATTTCAGGGAAAAAAGCAGAAATTTTATTATTTTGGGGCAAAAAAGCAGAAATTACCTATATTTTGGTACAAAATTGCAGAAATTTTTCTTATTTTGGGCAAAAAGTCAGAAATTTCCCATATTGTGGCAAAAATGCAGAAATTCCCCTTATTTGGGGGCAAAAAGGCAGAACTTTCTTTTATTTTGGGGCAAAATTGCAGATATTTCACTGATTTCAGGGTAATAAGTCAAAAATTTTCCTTATTTTGGTGCAAAAAGACAGAAATTCCCTTTGTTTTGTAGGAAAAAGACAGAAATTCCACTTATTTAGAGGCTAAAAAGCAGAAATTCCCCTTATTTTGGAGCAAAAATGAAGAAATTTCTCTTTTTTATGGGAAAAAGGTATGCATTCTTCTTATTTTCGGGCAAAAAGGCAGAAATTCCCCGTATTTTGGAGCAAAATTACAGAAATTCCCCTAATTGTGGGGCAAAAAGGCAGAATTTCCCTATATGTTGGGGCAAAAAGACAGAAATTCTACTTATTTTGGGGCAAAACTCAGTAATTCCACTTACTTTGTGTCAAAATTCCAGAAATTTCCCTTATTTTGTGGCAAAATTTCAGAAATTTCACTTATTTTGTGGCAAAATTGCAGAAAATTGACTTATTTCAGAGAAAAAAGGCAGAAATTTTCTTTATTTTGGGGCAAAAAGGCAGAAATTCCTAATATTTTGTGGCAAAAATGCAGAAATTACCCTTATTTTGAGGTAAAAAGGCTGAAAATCCCTTAAGTTGGGGGCAAAAAGGCAGAAATTTCCCTTATTTGGGGCAAAATTGCAGAAATTTCACTTACTTCAAGGTAATAAGTCAGAAATTTTCCTTATTTTGGGGCAAAAAAGACAGAAATTACCTTTGTTTCGGGGGAAAAAGATAGAAATTCCACTTACTTAGAGGCAAAAAAGCAGAAATTTCCCTTATTTTGGAGAAAAATTGCAGAAATTTCCCTTTTCATGGGAAAAAGTTATGCATTCTTCTTATTTTCGGGCTGAAAAGCAGAAATTTCGTGTATTTTGGAGCAAAATTGCAGAAATTCCTCTAATTGTAGGTCAAAAAAGCAGATATTCCCTAAATCTTTTGGCATAAAGACAGAAATTCTCCTTATTTTGGGGCAAAACTCAGAAATTCCACTTATTTTGGGGCAAAATTCCAGAAATTTCCCTTATTTTGTGGCAAAATTGCAGAAATTTCACTTATTTTGTGGCAAAATTGCAGAAATTTTACTTATATAAGGGAAAAAAAGCAGAAATTTTTTATTTTGGAGCAAAAAGGCAGAAATTTCTTTTATTTTGGTACAAAATTGCAGAAATTTTTTTATTTTGGGCAAAAAGGGAGAAATTTCTCATATTTTGGGGCAAAAATGCAAAAATTTCCCTTATTTTGAGGTAAAAAGGCTGAAATTCCCCTTATTTGGGGGCAAAAAGCAGAAATTTCCCTTATTTTGGAGCAAAATTTCAGAAATTTCACTTATTTTGGGGCAAAATTGCAGAAATTTCACTTATTTCAGGGAAAAAAGCAGAAATTTTCTTATTTTGTGGCAAAATGGCAAAAATTTCACTTATTTTGGGGCAAAATTGCAGAAATTTCACATATTTCAGGGAAAAAAGGCCGAAATTTTCCTTATTTTGGGGCAAAAAGGCAGAAATTCCTAATATTTTGTGGCAAAAATGCAGAAATTCCCCTTATTTTGAGGTAAAAAGGCTGAAATTCCCCTTATTTTGGGGCAAAAAGGCAGAAATTTCTCTTATTTTGGGGCAAAATTGCACAAATTTCACATATTTCAGAATAATAAGTCAGAAAATTTCCTTATTTTGGTGCAAAAAAGACAGAAATTCCCTTTGTTTTGGGGGAAAAAGACAGAAATTCCTCTTATTTAGAGGCAAAAATTAGAAATTCCCCTTATTTTGAAGCAAAAATTAAGAAATTTTTTGTGGCAAAATGTATACATTCCCCTTCTTTACGGGCTAAAAAGCAGAAATTCCCTGTATTTTGGAGCAAAATTGAAGAAATTCCCCTAATTTTGGGGCAAAAAGACAGAAATTCCCTATGTGTTGGGGCAAAAAGACAGAAATTCTCTTTATTTTGGGGCAAAACTCAGAAATTCCACTTATTTTGGGGCAAAATTCCAGAAATTTTCCTTATTTTGGGGCAAAATTGCAGAAATTTCACTTATTTTGGAGCAATATTGTAGAAATTTCACTTCTTTCAGTGAAAAAAATGCAGAAATTTTCTTATTTTGGGGCAAAAAAGCAGAAATTACCTATATTTTGTTACAAAATTGCAGAAATTTTTCTTATTTTGGGCAAAAATTCAGAAATTCCCATATTGTGGCAAAAATTCAGAAATTCCCCTTATTTGGGGGCAAGAAGGCAGAAATTTCTCTTATTTTGGGGCAAAATTGCAGAAATTTCACTGATTTCATGGTAATAAGTAAGAAATTTTCCTTATTTTGGAACAAAAAGACAGAAATTCCCTTTGTTTTGTGGGAAAAAGACAGAAATAACACTTATTTAGAGGCAAAAAAGCAGAAATTCCCCTTATTTTGGAGCAAAATTGCAGAAATTCCCCTAATTGTGGGGCAAAAAAGCAGAAATTCCCTATATGTTGGGGCAAAAAGACAGAAATTCTACTTATTTTGGGGCAAAACTCAGAAATTCCACTTATTTTGGGGCAAAATTCCAGAAATTTCCCTTATTTTGGGGCAAAATTGCAGAAATTTGACTTATTTCAGAGAAAAAAGACAGAAATTTTCCCTATTTTGGGGCAAAAAGGCAGAAATTCCTAATATTTAGTGGCAAAAATGCAGAAATTACCCTTATTTTGAGGTAAAATAGCTGAAATTCCCCTTATTTGGGGGCAAAAAGGCAGAAATTTCCCTTATTTGGGGCAAAATTGCAGAAATTTCACTTACTTCAAGGTAAGGAGTCAGAAATTTTCCTTATTTTGGGGCAAAAAAGACAGAAATTCCCTTTGTTTTGGGGGATAAAGACAGAAATTCCACTTACTTAGTGGCAAAAAAGCAGAAATTCCCCTTATTTTGCAGAAAAATTGCAGAAATTTCTTTTTTTTATGGCAAAAAGGTATGCATTCTTATTATTTTCGGCTAAAAAGAAGAAATTTCCCGTATTTTCGAGCAAAATTGCAGAAATTCCTCTAATTGTGGGTCAAAAAGGCAGAAATTCCCTATATCTTGGTGCATAAAGACAGAAATTCTCCTTATTTTGGGGCAAAACTCAGAAATTCCACTTATTTTGGGGCAAAATTCAAGAAATTTCCTTTATTTTGGGGCAAAATTTCAGAAATTTCACTTATTTTGGGGCAAAATTGCAGAAATTTCACTTATTTAAGAGAAAAAAAGCAGAAATTTTTTATTTTGGGGCAAAAAGGCAGAAATTTCTTTTATTTTGGTACAAAAATGCAGAAATTTTTCTTATTTTGGGCAAAAAGGCAGAAATTTCCCATATTTTGGGGCAAAAATGCAGAAATTCCCCTTATTTTGAGGTAAAAAGGCTGAAATTCCCATTATTTGGGGTCAAAAAGGCAGAAATTTCCCTTATTTTGGGGCAAAATTGCAGAAATTTCACTTATTTCAGGGTAATAAGTCAGAAATTTTCCTTATTTTGGGGCAAAAAAGACAGAAATTCTCTTTGTTTTGGGGGAAAAAGACAGAAATTCCACATATTTAGAGGCATAAAAGCAGAAATTCCCTTCATTTTGGAGCAAAAATGAAGAAACTTCCCTTTTTTATGGCAAAAAGGTATGCATTCTTATTATTTTTGGACAAAAAAGGAAGAAATTTCCCGTATTTTGGAGAAAAATTGCAGAAATTCCCTTAATTGTGGCGCAAAAAGGCAGAAATTCCTTATATGTTGGGGCAAAAAGACAGAAATTCTCCTTATTTTAGGGCAAAACTCAGAAATTTAACTTATTTTGGGGCAAAATTGCAGAAATTTCACTTATTTCAGAAAAAAATCAGAATTTTTCTTATTTTGGGGCCAAAAGGCAGAAATTTCTTTTATTTTGTTACAAAATTGCAGAATTTTTTCTTATTTTGGGGAAAAAAGGTAGAAATATCCCATATTTTGGGGCAAAAATGCAGAAATTTCTCTTATTTTGAGGTAAAAGGCTGAAATTCCCCTTATTTGGGGGCAAAAAGGCAGAAATTTCTCTAATTTTGGGGCAAAATTGCAGAAATTTCACTTATTTCAGGGTAATAAGTCAGAAATTTTCCTTATTTTGGGGCCAAAAAACAGAAATTCCCTTTGTTTTGGGGAAAAAAGTCAGACATTCCACTTTTTTAGAGGCAAAAAAGCAGAAATTCCCCTTATTTTGGAGAAAAAATGAAGAAATTTCACATTTTAAGGGCAAAAAGGTATGCATTCTTCTTATTTTGGGGCAAAAAGGCAGAAATTCCCCTTATTTTGGAGCAAAATGCAGAAATTCCCCAAATTGTGGGGCAAAAAGGCAGAAATTCCCTTCATGTTGGGGCAAAAAGACAGAAATTCTCCTTATTTTGGGGCAAAACTCAGAAATTCCACTTATTTCGGAGCAAAATTCCAGAAATTTCACGTATATTGGGGCAAAATTGCAGAAATTTCACTTATTTCAGAAAAAAAGCAGAAATTTTCTTATTTTGGGGCAAAAAGGCAGAAATTTTTTTTATTTTGGTACAAAATTGCAGAAATTTTTCTTATTTTGGGGCAAAAAGGCAGAAATTTCCCATATTTTGCGTCAAAAATGCAGAAAGTCCCCTTATTTTGAGGTAAAAAGGCTGAAATTCCCCTGATTTGGGGGCAAAAAGGCAGAAATTTCTTTTATTTTGAGGCAAAATTCCAGAAATTTCACTTATTTTGGGGCAAAATTGCAGAAATTTCACTTTTTTTGTGGCAAAATTGCAGAAATTTCACTTATTTCAAAAAAAAAACAGAAATTTTCTTATTTTGGGGCAAAAAGGCAGAAATTTCTTTTATTTTGGTACAAAATTGCAGAAATTTTTTTTATTTTGGAGCAATAAGGCAGAAATTTCCCATATTTTGTGGCAAAAATGCAGAAATTCCTCTTATTTTGAGGAAAAAGGCTGAAATTCCCCTTAGTGGGGGCAATAAGGCAGAAATTTCCTTATTTTGGGGAAAAATTGAAAAAATTTCACTTATTTCAGGGTAATAAGTCAGAATTTTTTTTTATTTTGGGGCAAAAATACAGAAATTCCCTTTGTTTTTGGGGAAAAAGACAGAAATTCCACTTTTTAGAGGCAAAAAAGCAGAAATTCCTTTTATTTTGGAGCAAAAATGAAGAAATTTCCTTTTTTGTGGCAAAAGGTATACATTCCCCTTATTTTCAGGCTAAAAAGCAGAAATTCCCCGTATTTTGGAGCAAAATTGCAGAAATTCCCCTAATTGTGGGGCAAAAAGGCAAAAATTCCGTATATGTTAGGGCAAAAAAACAGAAATTCTCCTTATTTTGGGGCAAAACTCAGAAATTCCAATATTTTGGTGCAAAATTCCAGAAATTTCCCTTATTTTGGGGCAAAATTGCAGAAATTTTACTTATTTTGGGGCAAAATTGCAGAACTTTCACTTATTTCAATGAAAAAAGGCAGAAATTTTCCTTATTTTGGGGCAAAAAGGCAGAAATTCCTAATATTTTGTGGCAAAAATGCAGAAATTCCTGTTATTTTGAGGTAAAAAGGCTGAAATTCACCTTATTTGGGGGCAAAAAGAAGAAATTCCCCTTCTTTTGGGGCAAAGTTGCAGAAATTTCACTTACTTCAGGGTAATAAGTCAGAAATTTTCTTTATTTTGAGGCAAAAAAACAGAAATTACATTTGTTTTGGGGGAAAAAGACAGAAATTCCACATATTTTGAGGCAAAAAAGCAGAAATTCCCCTTATTTTGGAGCAAAAATGAAGAAATTTCCATTTTTTATGGCAAAAAGGTATGCATTCTTCTTATTTTCGGACAAAAAGGCAGAAATTCCCCGTATTTTGGATCAAAATTGCAGAAATTCCCCTAATTGTGGGGCAAAAAGACAGAAATTCTCCTTATTTTGGGGTAAAACTCAGAAATTCCACTTATTTTGGGTCAAATTCCAGAAATTTCTTTTATTTTGGGGCAAAAGTGCAGAAATTTCACTTATTTTGGGGCAAAATTGCAGAAATTTCATTTATTTCAGGGAAAAAAGCAGAAATTTTCTTATTTTGGGAAAAAGGCAGAAATTTTCCATATTTTGTGGCAAAAATGCAGAAATTCTCCTTATTTTGAGCTAAAAAAGCTTAAATTCCCCTTATTTGGGTGGAAAAAGTCAGAAATTTCCCTCATTTTGCGGCAAAATTGCAGAAATTTCACTTATTTCAGGGTAATAAGTCAGAAATTTTCCTTATCTTGTTGCAAAAAAGACAGAAATTCCTTTTTTTGTGGGAAAAAGACAGAAATTCCACTTATTTAGAGGCAAAAAGCAGAAATTACCTTTATTATGAAGCAAAAATGAAGAAATTTCTTTTTTTTGTGGCAAAATGTATACATTCCCCTTCTTTTCGGGCTAAAAACAGAAAATCCCCGTATTTTGGGCAAAATTGCAGAAATTCCCCTAATTGTGGGGCAAAAAGGCAGAAATTCTCTATATGTTAGGGGAAAAAGACAGAAATTCTCCTTATTTTGGTTCAAAACTCAGAAATTCCACTTATTTTGGGGCAAAATTCCAAAAATTTTCCTTATTTTGGGGCAAAATTGCAGAAATTTCACTTATTTTGGGGCAAAATTGCAAAAATTTCACTTATTTCAGGGAAAAAAGGCAGAAATTTTCTTTATTTTGGGGCAAAAAGGCCAAAATTCCTAATATTTTGTGGCAAAAATGCAGAAATTCCCCTTATTTTGAGGTAAAAAGGCTGAAATTCCCCTTATTTGGGGGCAAAAAGGCAGAAATTTCCCTTATTTTGGGGCAAAATTGCAGAAATTTCACTTATTTCAGGGTAATAAGTCAGAAATTTTCCTTATTTTGGGGCAAAAAAGACAGAAATTCCCTTTGTTTTCGGGTAAAAAGACAGAAATTCCACTTATTTAGAGGCAAAAAAGCAGAAATTCTTTTTATTTTGGAGCAAAAATGAAAAAAATTCCCCTTATTATGGCAAAAAGGTATGCATTCTTTGTATTTTAGGGCAAAAAGGCAGAAATTCCCTGTATTTTGGAGCAAAATTGCAGAAATTCCCCTAATTGTGGGGCAAAAAGGCAGAAATTTCCTATATGTTGTGGCAAAGAGACAGAAATTCTACTTATTTTGGGTCAAAACTCAGAAATTACACTTATTTTGGGGCAAAATTCCAGAAATTTCCCTTATTTTGGGGCAAAAAAAGCAGAAATTCCCCTTATTTTCGAGAAAAATTGCTGAAATTTCTCTTTTTTATGGCAAAAAGTTATGCATTCTTTTTATTTTCGTGCAAAATGCAGAAATTTTCTGTATTTTGGAGCAAAATTGCAAAATTCCCCTAATTATGAAGCAAAAAAGCAGAAATTTCCTATATGTTGGGGCAAAAAGACAGAAATCCTCCTTATTTTGGGGCAAAACTCAGAAATTCCACTTATTTTGGGGCAAAATTCCAGAAATTTCCCTTATTTTGGGGCAAAATTGCAGAAATTTCACTTATTTCAGAAAAAAAAGCAGAAATTTTTTTATTTGGAAGCAAAAAGGCAGAAATTTCTTTTATTTTGCTACAAAATTGCAGAAATTTTTCTTATTTTGAAGCAAAAAAGCAGAAATTGCTAATATTTTGTGGCAAAAATGATGAAATTCCCCTTATTTTGAGGTAAGAAGGCTGAAATTCCTTTTATTTCGGGGCAAAAAGGCAGAAAATTCTCTTATTTTGAGGCAAAATTGCAGAAATTTCACTTATTTCAGAGGAATAAGTCAGAAATTTTCTTTATTTTGGAGCAAAAAAGACAGAAATTCCCTTTGTTTTGAGGGAAAAAGACAAAAATTCCACATATTTAGAGGCAAAAAAGCAGAAATTCCCCTTATTTTGGAGCAAAAATTAAGAAATTTCCCATTTTTGTGGCAAAAGGTATACATTCCCCTTATTTTCGGGCTAAAAAGCAGAAATTCCCCGTATTTTGGAGCAAAATTGCAGAAATTCCCCTAATTGTGGGGCAAAAAGGCAGAAATTCCTTATATGTTGGGGCAAAAAGACAGAAATTCTCCTTATTTTGGGGCAAAACTCAGAAATTCCACTTATTTTGGGGCAAAATTCCAGAAATTTCCCTTATTTTGGGGCAAAATTGCAGAAATTTCACTTATTTTGGGGTAAAATTGCAGAAATTTCACTTATTTCAGTGAAAAAAGCAGAAATTTTCCTCATTTTGGAACAAAAATGCAGAAATTCCTAATATTTTGTGGCAAAAATGCAGAAATTCCACTTATTTTGAGGTAAAAAGGCTGAAATTCCCCTTATTTGGGCGCAAAAAGGCAGAAATTTCCCTTATTTTGGGGCAAAATTGCAGAAATTTCACTTATTTCAGGGTAATAAATCAGAAATTTTCTTTATTTTGGGGCAAAAAAGACAGAAATTTCCTTTGTTCTGGGTGAAAAAGATAGAAATTCCACTTATTTAGAGGCAAAATGCAGAAATTCCCCTTATTTTGGAGCAAAATTGCAGAAATTTTCCTTTTTTATGGCAAAAAGGTATGCATTCTTCTTTTTTTTGGTCAAAATGGCAGAAATTCCCCGTATTTTGGAGCAAAATTGCAGAAATTCCCCTAATTGTGAAGCAAAAAGGCAGAAATTTCCTATATGTTGGGGCAAAAAGACAGAAATCCTCCTTATTTTGGGGCAAAACTCAGAAATTCCACTTATTTTGGGGCAAAATTCCAGAAATTTCCCTTATTTTGGGGCAAAATTGCAGAAATTTCACTTATTTTGAGGCAAAATTGGAGAAATTTCACTTATTTCAGGGAAGAAAAGCAGAAATTTTCTTATTTTGTGGCAAAAAGGAAGAAATTTCTTTTATTTTTGTACAAAATTGCAGAAATTTTTCTTATTTTGTGCAAAAAGGCAGAAATTTTCCATATTTTGGGGCAAAAATGCAGAAATTCCCCTTATTTTGAGGTAAAAAGGCTGAAATTCCCTTTATTTGGGGACAAAAAGGCAGAAATTTCCCTTATTTTGGTACAAAATTACAGGAATTTTATTTATTTCAGAAAAAAAATGCAGAAATTTTCTTATTTTGGGGCAAAAAGGCAGAAATTTTTTTTATTTTGTTACAAAATTGCAGAATTTATTCTTATTTTGGGGCAAAAAAGCAGAAATTTCCCATATTTTGGGGCAATAATTCAGAAATTGCCCTTATTTTGAGGTAAAAAGGCTGAAATTCCCCATATTTGGGTCAAAAAGGCAGAAATTTCTCTTATTTTGGGGCAAATTGCAGAAATTTCACTTATTTCAGAGTAATAAGTCAGAAATTTTCCTTATTTTGGGGCAAAAAAGACTGAAATTCCCTTTGTTTTGGGGAAAAAAGACAGAAATTCCACTTATTTAGAGGCAAAAAAGCAGAAATTTTCCTTATTTTGGAGCAAAAATGAATAAATTTCCATTTTTTATGGCAAAAAGGTATGCATTCTTCTTATTTTCGGGCAAAAAAGCAGAAATTTCCCGTATTTTGGAGCAAAATTGTAGAAATTCCCCTATTTTGGGGCAAAAAGCCAGAAATTCCCTATATGTTGGGGCAAAAAGACAGAAATTCTCCTTATTTTGAGGCAAAAGTCAGACATTCCACATATTTTGGGGCAAAATTCCAAAAATTTCCCTTATTTTGGGGCAAAATTGCAGAAATTTCACTTATTTTTTGCAAAATTGAAGAAATTTCACTTATTTCAGGGATAAAAAGCAAAAATTTTTTTTATTTTGGGGCAAAATTGCAGAAATTTCACTTATTTTGGGGCAAAATTGAAGAAATTTCATTTATTTCAGGGAAAAAAAGCAGAAATTTTTTTAATTTGGCGCAAAAAGTCAGAAATATCCCATATTTTGGGGCAAAAATGCAGAAATTCCCCTTATTTTGAGGTAAAAAGCCTGAAATTCCCCTTATTTGGGGGCAAAAAAGCAGAAATTTCACTTATTTTTGGGGCAAAATTGCAGAAATTTCACTTATTTCAGGGAAAAAAAGCAGAAATTTACTTATTTTGTGGCAAAAAAAAAGAAATTTCTACTATTTTGGTACAAAATTGCAGAAATTTTTATTTTGGGCAAAAGGCAGAAATTTTCCATATTTTGGAGCAAAAATGCAGAAATTCCCCTTATTTTGAGGTAAAAAGGCTGAAATTCCCCTTATTTGGGGGCAAAAGGGCAGAAATTTCCCTTATTTTGGGGCAAAATTGCAGAAATTTCACTTATTTCAGGGAAAAAAAGCAGAAATTTTCTTATTTTGTGGCAAAAATGCAGAAATTCCTAATATTTTGTGGCAAAAATGCAGAAATTCCACTTATTTTGAGGTAAAAAGGCTGAAATTCCCCTTATTTGGGCGCAAAAAGGCAGAAATTTCCCTTATTTTGGGGCAAAATTGCAGAAATTTCACTTATTTCAGGGTAATAAGTCAGAAATTTTCTTTATTTTGGGGCAAAAAAGACAGAAATTTCCGTTGTTCTGGGGGAAAAAGATAGAAATTCCACTTATTTAGAGGCAAAATGCAGAAATTCCCCTTATTTTGAAGCAAAATTGCAGAAATTTTCCTTTTTTATGGCAAAAAGGTATGCATTCTTCTTTTTTTTGGTCAAAATGGCAGAAATTCCCCGTATTTTGGAGCAAAATTGCAGAAATTCCCCTAATTGTGAAGCAAAAAGGCAGAAATTTCCTATATGTTGGGGCAAAAAGATAGAAATCCTCCTTATTTTGGGGCAAAACTCAGAAATTCCACTTATTTTGGGGCAAAATTCCAGAAATTTCCCTTATTTTGGGGCAAAATTGCAGAAATTTCACATATTTTGAGGCAAAATTGGAGAAATTTCACTTATTTCAGGGAAGAAGAGCAGAAATTTTCTTATTTTGTGGCAAAAAGGAAGAAATTTCTTTTATTTTTGTACAAAATTGCAGAAATTTTTCTTATTTTGTGCAAAAAGGCAGAAATTTTCCATATTTTGGGGCAAAAATGCAGAAATTCCCCTTATTTTGAGGTAAAAAGACTGAAATTCCCCTTATTTAGGGCCAAAAAGGCAGAAATTTCCCTTATTTTGGTACAAAATTACAGAAATTTTATTTATTTCAGAAAAAAAATGCAGAAATTTTTTTATTTTGGGGCAAAAAGGCAGAAATTTCTTTTATTATGTTACAAAATTGCAGAATTTATTCTTATTTTTGGGCAAAAAAGCAGAAATTTCTCATATTTTGGGGCAATAATTCAGAAATTGCCCTCATTTTGAGGTAAAAAGGCTGAAATTCCCCTTATTTGGGTCAAAAAGGCAGAAATTTCTCTTATTTTG
Source organism: Micromys minutus (assembly GCF_963924665.1). NCBI lineage: Eukaryota > Metazoa > Chordata > Mammalia > Rodentia > Muridae > Micromys > Micromys minutus. Next base: position 422,029 of record NW_027667734.1, on the reverse strand, counting down.
GGGCAAATTGCGGATATTTCACTTATGTCAGGGTAATAAGTCAGAAATTTTCCTTATTTTGGGGCAAAAAAGACTGAAATTTCCTTTGTTTTGGGGAAAAAAGACAGAAATTCCACTTATTTAGAGGCAAAAAAGCAGAAATTTCCCTTATTTTGGAGCAAAAATGAATAAATTTCCCTTTTTTATGGCAAAAAGTTATGCATTCTTCTTATTTTCGGGCAAAAAGGCAGAAATTCCCCGTATTTTGGAGCAAAATTGCAGAAATTCGCCTTATTGTGGGGCAAAAAGCTAGAAATTCCCTATATGTTGGGGCAAAAAGACAGAAATTCTCCTTATTTTGAGGCAAAAGTCAGACATTCCACATATTTTGGGGCAAAATTCCAAAAATTTCCCTTATTTTGGGGCAAAATTGAAGAAATTTCACTTATTTTTTGCAAAATTGAAGAAATTTCACTTATTTCAGGGATAAAAAGCAAAAATTTTTTTTATTTTGGGGCAAAATTGCAGAAATTTCACTTATTTTGGGGCAAAATTGCAGAAATTTCATTTATTTCAGGGAAAAAAAGCAGAAATTTTTTTAATTTGGCGCAAAAAGTCAGAAATATCCCATATTTTGGGGCAAAAATGCAGAAATTCCCCTTATTTTGAGGTAAAAAGGCTGAAATTCCCCTTACTTGGGGGCAAAAAAGCAGAAATTTCAATTATTTTGGGGCAAAATTGCAGATATTTAACTTATTTCAGGGAAAAAAGCAGAAATTTTCTTATTTTGTGGCAAAAAAAAAGAAATTTCTTCTATTTTGGTACAAAATTGCAGAAATATTTATTTTGGGCAAAAGGCAGAAATTTTCCATATTTTGGGGCAAAAATGCAGAAATTCCCCTTATTTTGAGGTAAAAAGGCTGAAATTCCCCTTATTTGGGGGCAAAAAGGCAGAAATTTCCCTTATTTTGGGGCAAAATTGCAGAAATTTCACCTATTTCAGGGTAATAAGTCAGAAATTTTCTTTATTTTGGGGCAAAAAAGACAGAAATTCCCTTTGTTTATGGGGAGAAATACAGAAATTTCACTTATTTAGAGGCAAAAAAGCAGAAATTCCCCATATTTTGGTAGCAAAAATGAAGAAATTTCCTTTTTTTATGGCAAAAAGGTATGCATCCTTCTAATTTTCGGACAAAAAAGGCAGAAATTCCCCTTTTTTTGGATCAAAATTGCAGAAATTCTGCTAATTGTGGGGAAAAAAGGCAGAAATTCCCTATATGTTGGGGCAAAAAGACAGAAATTCTCCTTATTTTGGGGCAAAACTCAGAAATTTAACTTATTTTAGGACAAAATTGCAGAAATTTCATTTATTTCAGAAAAAAAGCAGAAATTTTCTTATTTTGGGGCAAAAAGGCAGAAATTTCCAAATTTTGGGGCAAAAATGCAGAAATTCCCTTTATTTTGAGGTAAAAAGGCTGAAATTCCCCTTATTTTGGGACAAAAAGTCAGAAATTTCTGTTATTTTATGGCAAAATTGCAGAAATTTCACATATTTCAGGGTAATAAGTCAGAAATTTTCCTTATTTTGGGGCAAGAAAGACAGAAATTCCCTTTGTTTTGGAAGAAAAAGACAGAAATTCCACCTATTTAGAGGCAAAAATCTGAAATTCACATTATTTTAAAGAAAAATGAGGAAATTTTCTTTTTTATTTCAAAAAGGTATGCATTTTTCTTATTTTCGGGCAAAAAAAGCAGAAATTTCCCGTATTTTGGAGCAAAATTGCAGAAAATCCCCTAATTGTGGGGCAAAAAGGCAGAAATTCCCTATATGTTAGGGCAAAAGGGCAGAAATCCTCCTTATTTTGGGGCAAAACTCAGAAATTCCACTGATTTTGGAGCAAAATTCCAGAAATTTCCCTTATTTTGGGGCAAAATTGCAGAAATTTCACTTATTTCAGAAAAAAAAAGGAGAAATTTTCTTTTTTGGAAGCAAAAAGGCAGAAATTTCTTTTATTTTGCTACAAAATTGCAGAAATTTTTCTTATTTTGGGGCAAAAAGGAAGAAATTGCTAATATTTTGTGGCAAAAATGCAGAAATTCCACTTATTTTGAGGAAAAAAGGCTGAAATTCCCCTTATTTGGGGACAAAAGGGCAGAAATTTCCCTTATTTTGGGGCAAAATTGCAGAAATTTCACTTATTTCAGTGTAATAAGTCAGAAATTTTTCTTATTTTGGGGCAAAAAAGACAGAAATTCCCTTTGTTTTGTGGGAAATAGATAGAAATTCCACTTATTTAAAGGCAAAATCAGAAAATCCCCTTATTTTGGAGCAAAATTGCAGAAATTCCCCTAATTGTGAAGCAAAAAGGCAGAAATTTCCTATATGTTGGGGCAAAAAGACAGAAAGCCTCCTTATTTTGGGGCCAAACTCAGAAATTCCACTTACTTTGGGGCAAAATTCCAGAAATTTCCCTTATTTTGGGGCAAAATTGCAGAAATTTCACTTATTTTGGGGCAAAATTGCAGAAATTTCACTTATTTCAGAGAAAAAAAGCAGAAATTTTCTTATTTTGTGGCAGAAACTAAGAAATTTCTTTTATTTTGGTACAAAATTGCAGAAATTTTTCTTATTTTGGGCAAAAAGGCAGAAATTATCCTTATTTTGGGGCAAAAATGCAGAAATTCACCTTATTTTGAGGTAAAAAAGCCGAATTTCTCCTTATTTGGGGGTAAAAAGCCAGAAATTTCCTTTATTTTGGGGCAAAATAGCAGAAATTTCACTTATTTCAGGGTAATAAGTCAGAAATTTTCTTTATTATGGGGCAAAAAAAACAGAAATTCCCTTTGTTTTGAGGGAGAAAGACAGAAATTCCACTTATTTAAAGGCAAAAAAGCAGAAATTTCCCTTATTTTGGAGCAAAAATGAAGAAATTTCCTTTTTTTATGGCAAAAAGGTATGCATTCTTCTTATTTTCGGACAAAAAAGGCAGAAATTCCCCTTTTTTTGGATCAAAATTGCAGAAATTCTGCTAATTGTGGGGAAAAAAGGCAGAAATTCCCTATATGTTGGGGCAAAAAGACAGAAATTCTCCTTATTTTGAGGCAAAACTCAGAAATTCCACATATTTTGGGGCAAAATTCCAAAAATTTCCCATATTTTGGGGCAAAACTGCAGAAATTTCACTTATTTTGGAGAAAAAAATTGAAGAAATTTCACTTATTTCATGGAAAAAAGCAGAAATGTTTCTATTTTGGGGCAAAATTGCACAAATTTCGCTTATTTTGGGGCAAAATTGCAGAAATTTCACTTATTTCAGGGAAAAAAAGCAGAAATTTTCTTAATTTGGGGTAAAAAGGCTGAAATTCCCCTTATTTGGGGGCAAAAAGGCAATAATTTCACCCATTTTGGGGCAAAAAGCCAGAAATTCCCTTTATGTTGGGGCAAAAAGACAGAAATTCTCCTTATTTGAGGCAAAACTCAGAAATTCCACATATTTTGGGGTAAAATTCCAAAAATTTCCCTTATTTTGGGGCAAAATTGCAGAAATTACACTTATTTCAGGGAAAAAAACAGAAATTTTCTTAATTTGGGGCAAAAAAGCAGAAATTTCCCATATTTTGGGGCAAAAATGCAGAAATTCCCCTTATTTTGAGGTAAAAGGGCTGAAATTCCCCTTATTTGGGGGCTAAAAGGCAGAAATTACACTTATTTTGGGGCAAAATTGCAGAAATTTCAATTATTTCAGGGAAAAAAAGCAGAAATTTTCTTATTTTGTGGCAAAAAGTAAGAAATTTCTTTAATTTTGGTACAAAATTGCAGAAATTTTTCTTATTTTGAACAAAAAAGAAGAAATTATCCATATTTTGGGGCAAAAATGCAGAAATTCCCATTATTTTGAGGTAAAAAGGCTGAAATTCCCTTATTTGGTTGCAAAAAGGCAGAAATTTCCATTATTTTTGGGCAAAATTGCAGAAATTTCACTTATTTCAGGGTAATAAGTCAGAAATTATCTTTATTTTGGGGCAAAAAAGACAGAAATTCCCTTTGTTTTGGGGGAAAAAGACAGAAATTCCACATATTTAGAGGCAAAAAAGAAGAAATTCCCCTTATTTTGGAGCAAAATTGCAAAAATTTCTCTTTTTTATGGCAAAAAGTTATTCATTCTTCTTATTTTCGGGCAAAATGGCAGAAATTCCTTGTATTTTGGAGCAAAATTGCAGAAATTCCCCTAATTGTGGGGCAAAAAGGAAGAAATTCCCTATATATGGGGCAAAAAGACAGAAATTCTCCTCATTTTGGCGCAAAACTCAGAAATTTCACTTATTTTGGGCAAAATTTCAGAAATTTGACTTATTTCAGGGAAAAAAGCAGAAATTTTCTTATTTTGGGGCAAAAAGGCAGAAATTTCCCATATAATGGGGAAAAAATGCAGAAATTTTCCTTATTTTGAGGTAAAAATGCTGAAATTCCCCTTATTTGGGGGAAAAAAGGCTGAAATTTCTCTTATTTTGGAGCAAAATTGCAAAAATTTCACTTATTTCAGGGTAATAAGTCAGAAATTTTCTTTATTTTGGGGCAAAAAAGACAGAAATTCCCTTTGTTTTGGGGGAAAAAGACAGAAATTCCACTTATTTAGAGGCAAAAAAGCAGAAATTCTCCTTATTTTGGAGCAGAAATGAAGAAATTTCCTTTTTTTATGACAAAAGGTATGCATTCTTCTTATTTTCAGGCAAAAAGGCAGATATTCCTCGTATTTTGGAGCAAAAATGCAAAAATTCCCCTAATTGTGGGGCAAAAAGGAAGAAATTACCTATATGTTGGGGCATAAAGACAGAAATTCTCCTTATTTTGGGGAAAAACTCAGAAATTCCACTTATTTTGGGGCAAAATTCCAGATATTTCCCTTATTTTGGGGCAAAATTGCAGAAATTTCACTTATTTTGAGGCAAAATTGCAGAAATTTCACTTATTTTGGGGCAAAATTGCAGAAATTTCACGTATTTCAGAAAAAAAAAAGCAGAAATTTTCTTATTTGGAAAAAAAGGCAGAAATTTCTTTTATTTTGCTACAAAATTGCAGAAATTTTTCTTATTTTGAGGCAAAAAGGAAGAAAATCCTAATATTTTGTGGCAAAAATGCAGAAATTCCCCTTATTTTGAGGTAAAAAGGCTGAAATTCCCCTTATTTGGGTGCAAAAAGGCAAAAATTTCCCTTATTTTGAGGCAAAATTGCAGAAATTTCACTTATTTCAGGGTAATAAGTCAGAAATTTTCCTTATTTTGGGGCAAAAAAGACACTAATTCCCTTTGTTTTGGGGGAAAAAGACAGAAATTCCACTTATTAGAGGCAAAAATGCAGAAATTCCCCTTGTTTTGGGGGAAAAAGACAGAAATTCCACTTATTTAGAGGCAAAAAAGCAGAAATTCCCCTTATTTTGGAGCAAAAATGGAGAAATTTCTCTTTTTCATGGAAAAAAGGTATGCATTCTTCTTATTTTCGGACAAAGAAAGAAATTCCACTTATTTTGAGGCAAAATTGCAGAAATTTCATTTATTTCAGAAAAAAAGCAGAAATTTTCTTATTTTGGGGCAAAAAGGCAGAAATTTCTTATATTTTGTTACAAAATTGCAGAAATCTTTCTTAATTTGGGCAAAAGGCAGAAATTTCCCATATTTTGGGGCAAAAAATTCAGAAATTCCCCATATTTTAAGGTAAAAAAGCTGAAATTCCCCTTATTTGGGGTCAAAAAGGCGGAAATTTCTTTTAATTTGGGGCAAAATTTTAGAAATTTCCCTTATTTTGGGGCGAAATTGCAGAAATTTCACTTATTTTGGGGCAAAATTGCAGAAATTTCACTTATTTCAGGGAAAAAGTCAAAAATTTTCCTTATTTTTGGGCAAAAGAACAGAAATTCCTAATATTCTGTGGCAAAAATGCAGAAATTCCCCTTATTTTGAGGTAAAAAGTCTGAAATTTCCCTTATTTGGGAGCAAAAAGGCAGAAATTTCCCTTATTTTGGGGCAAAATTGCAGAAATTTCACTTATTTCAGGGTAATAACTCAGAAATTTTACTTATTTTGGAGCAAAAAGACAGAAATTCCCTTTGTTTTGGGGGGAAAAGACAGTAATTCCACATATTTAGAGGCAAAAAAGCAGAAATTCCCCTTATTTTGGAGAAAAATTGCAAAAATTTCCCTTTTTTATGGCAAAAAGGTATGCATTCTTCTTATTTTCTGGCAAAAAGGAAGAAATTCCCCGTATTTTAGAGCAAAACTGCAGAAATTCCCCTAATTGTGGGGCAAAAAGGCAGAAATTCTCTATATGTTAGGGCAAAAAGACAGAAATTCTCCATATTGTGGGGCAAAACTCAGAAATTCCACTTATTTTCGGGCAAAATTCCAGAAATTTCCCTTATTTTGGTGCAAAATTGCAGAAATTTCACTTATTTTGGTGCAAAATTGCAGAAATTTCACTTATTTCAGGGAAAAAAGGCAGAAATTTTTCTGATTATGGAGCAAAAAGGCAAAAATTTCTAATATTTTGTGGCAAATATGCAGAAATTCCTCTTATTTTGAGGTAAAAATCCTGAAATTCCTTTTATTTGGGGGCAAAAAGGCAAATACTTCCATTATTTTGGGGCAAAATTGCAGAAATTTCACTTATTTCAGGGTAATAAGTCGGAAATTTTTCTTATTTTGGGGCAAAAAAGACAGAAATTCCCTTACTTTTGAGGGAAAAGGACAGAAATTCCACTTATTTAGAGGCAAAAAAGCAGAAATTCCCCTTATTTTGTAGCAAAAATGAAGAAATTTCTCTTTTTTATGGAAAAAAGGTTCGCATTCTTCTTATTTTCAGGCAAAAAGGGAGAAATTCCTCGTATTGTGGAGCAAAATTGCAGAAATTAACCTAATTGTGGGGCAAAAAGGCAGAAATTCCCTATAAGTTGTGGCAAAAAGACAGAAATTCTTTTTATTTTAAGGCAAAACTCAGAAATTTAACGTATTTTGGGGCAAAATTGCAGAAATTTCACTTATTTCAGAAAAAAAAGCAGAAATTTTCTTATTTGGGGGCCAAAAGTCAGAAATTTCTTTTATTTTGTTACAAAATTGCAGAATTTTTTCTTATTTTGGGGCAAAAAGAAAGAAATTTCCCATATTTTGGGGCAAAAATGCAGAAATTTCACTTATTTCAGGATAATAAGTCAGAAATTTTCCTTATTTTGGGGCAAAAAAGAAAGAAATTCCTTTTGTTTTGGGGAAAAAAAAACAGATATTCCACTTATTTAGATGCAAAAAAGGAGAAATTCCCCTTATTTTGGAGCAAAAATGAAGAAATTTCCCTTTTTTATGGCAAAAAGCTATGCATTCTTCTTATTTTCGGGCAAAAAGGAAGAAATTCCCCATATTTTGGAGCAAATTGCACAAATTCCCCTAATTGTTGGGCAAAAAGGCAGAAATTCCCAATATGTTGGGGCAAAAAGACAGAAATTCTCCTTATTTTGCAGCAAACTCAGAAATTCCACTTATTTTGGGGCAAACTTCCAAAAATTTTCCTTATTTTAGGGCAAAATTGCAGAAATTTCACTTATTTGGGGGCAAAATTGCAGAAATTTCAGTTATTTCAGGAAAAAAAAGCAGAAATTTTCTTATTTTGGGGCAAAATTGCAAAAATTTCACTTATTTTGGGGCAAAATTGCAGAAATTTCACTTATTTCAGGGAAAAAAGCAGAAATTTTCTTATTTTGGGGCAAAAAGGCAGAAATTTTCCATATTTTGGGGCAAAAATGCAGAAATTCCCCTTATTTTGAGGTAAAAAGTCTGAATTTCCCATTATTTGGCAGCAAAAAGGCAGAAATTTCCCTTATTTCAGGGTAATAAGTCAGAAATTTTCCTTATTTTGGGGCAAAAAAAAACAGAAATTCCCTTTTTTGGGGGGGAAAAAGACAGAAATTCCACTTATTTAGAGGCAAAAATGCAGAAATTCCTTTTATTTTGGAGCAAAAATGAAGAAATTTCTTCTTTTTATGGCAAAAAGGTGTGCATTCTTCTTATTTTCCGGCAAAGAGGCATAAATTCCCCGTATTTTGGAGCAAAATTGCAGAAATTCCTATAAATGTGGGGCAAAAAGACAGAAATTCCCTATATGTTGGAGCAAAAAGACAGAAATTCTCGTTATTTTGGGGCAAAACTCAGAAATTTCACTTATTTTGGGGCAATATTGCAGAAATTTCACTTATTTCAGAAAAAAAAGCAGAATTTTTTTTATTGAGGCAAAAAGGCTGAAATTTCTTTATTTTGGTACAAAATTGTAGAAATTTTTCTTATTTAGGGGCAAAAAGGCAGAGATTTCCCATATTTTGGGGCAAAAATGCAGAAATTTCCCTTATTTTGAGGTAAAAAGGCTGAAATTCCCCTTATTTGGGGGCAAAATTGCAGAAATTTCACTTATTTCAGGGTAATAAGTCAGATATTTTCCTTATTTTGGGGCAAAAAAGACAGAAATTCTTTTTTTGGGGGGGGGGGAAAGACAGAAATTCCACTTATTTAGAGGCAAAAATGCAGAAATTCCCCTTATTTTGGAGCAAAAATGAAGAAATTTCCCTTTTTTATGGAAAAAAGGTATGGATTCTTCTTATTTTCGGACAAAAAGGCAGAAATTCCCCGTATTTTGGAGCAAAATTGCAGAAATTTCCCTAAATGTGGGGCAAAAAGTCAGAAATTCCCTATATGTTGAGACAAAAAGACAGAAATTCTTTTTATTTAGGGGAAAACTCAGAAATTTCACTTGTTTTGGGGCAAAATTGCAGAAATTTCACTTATTTCAGAAAAAAAGCAGAAATTTTCTTATTTTGGGGCAAAAAGGCTGATTTTTCTTTTATTTTGGTACAAAATTTCAGAAATTTTTCTTATTTTGGCGCAAAAAGGCAGAAGTTTTCCATATTTTGGGGCAAAAATGCAGAAATTCCCCTTATTTTGAAGTAAAAAGGCTGAAATTCCCTTTATTTGGGGGCAAACAGGCAGAAATTTCTCTTATGTTGGGGCAAAATTGCAGAAATTTAACTTATTTCAGGGAAAAAAGGCAGAAATTTTCCTTATTTTGAAGCAAAAAAGACAGAAATTCCCTTTGTTTTGGGGGAAAAATACAGAAATTCCACTTATTTAGAGGCAAAAAAGCAGAAATTCCCCTTATTTTGGAGCAAAATTGCAGAAATTTTCCTTTTTTATGGCAAAAAGGTGTGCATTCTTCTTATTTTCCGGCAAAGAGGCATAAATTCCCCGTATTTTGGAGCAAAATTGCAGAAATTCCCCTAATTGTGGGGCAAAAAGGCAGAAATTTCCTATATGTTGGGGCAAAAAGACAGAAATCCTCCTTACTTTGGGGCAAAACTCAGAAATTCCACTTATTTTGGGGCAAAATTCCAGAAATTTCCCTAATTTTGGGGCAAAATTTCAGAAATTTTGCTTATTTTGGGGCAAAATTGCACAAATTTCACTTATTTCAGGGAAAAAAAGCAGAAATTTTCTTATTTTGTGGCAAAAAGGCAGAAATTTCTTTTATTTTGATACAAAATTGCAGAAATTTTTCTTATTTTGGGCAAAAAGGAAGAAATTTTCCATATTTTGGGGCAAAAATGCAGAAATTCCTTTTATTTTGGGTAAAAAGGCTGAAATTCCCCTTATTTGGGGGCAAAAAGGCAGAAATTTCCCTTATTTTGGGGCAAAATTCCAGAAATTTCACTTATTTCAGGGTAATAAGTCAGAAATTTTCCTTATTTTGGGGCAAAAAAGAGAGAAATTCCCTTTTTTGGGGGGGAAAAAACAGAAATTCCACTTATTTAGATGCAAAAAGGAGAAATTCCCCTTATTTTGGAGCAAAAATGAAGAAATTTCCCTTTTTTATGGAAAAAAGTTTTGCATTCTTCTTATTTTCGGACAAAAAGGCAGAAATTCCCATATTTTGGAGCAAAATTGCAGAAATTCCCCTAATTGTGGGGCAAAAAGGCAGAAATTTTCTGTATGTTGGGGCAAAAAGACAGAAATCGTCCTTATTTTGGGGCCAAACTCAGAAATTCCACTTATTTTGGGGCAAAATTCCAGAAATTTCCATTATTTTGGGGAAAGATTGCAGAAATTTCTCTTATTTTGGGGAAAAATTGCAGAAATTTCACTTATATCAGGGGAAAAAAACAGAAATTTTCGTATTTTGTGGCAAAAAGGCAGAAATTTTCCATATTTTGGGGCAAAAATGCAGAAAATCTTCTTATTTTGAGGTAAAAAGGCTGAAATTCCCCTTATTTGGGGGCAAAAAGGCAGAAATTTCCCTTATTTTGAGGCAAAATTGCAGAAATTTCACTTATTTCAGGGTAATAAGTCAGAAATTTTCCTTATTTTGGGGCAAAAAAGACAGAAATTACCTTTGTTTTGGGGGGAAAAGACAGAAATTCCACTTATTTAGAGGCAAATGCAGAAATTCACCTTATTTTAGAGCAAAATGAAGAAATTTCTTTTTAAGTCAAAAAGGTATGCATTCTTCTTATTTTCCGAAAAAAAGGCAGAAATTCCCAGTATTTTGGAGCAAAATTGCAGAAATTCCCCTAATTGTGGGGCAAAAAGGCAGAAATTCCCTATATGTTGGGGCAAAAAGACATAAATCCTCCTTATTTTGGGGCAAAACTCAGAAATACCACTTATTTTGGGGCAAAATTCCAGAAATTTCCCTTATTTTGGGGCAAAATTGCAGAAATTTCACTTATTTTGGGCAAAATTGCAGAAATTTCACTTATTTCAGAAAAACAGCAGAAATTTTTTTATTTTGGGGCAAAAAGGCAGAAATTTCTTTTATTTTGGTACAAAATTGAAGAAATTTTTCTTATTTTGGAGCAAAAACGCAGAAATTTCCCATATTTTGGGGCAAAAATGCAGAAAATTTACTTATTTTGTGGTAAAAAGGCTGAAATTCCCCTTATTTGGGGGCAAAAAGGGAGAAATTTTTCTTATTTTGAGGCAAAATTGCAGAAATTTCACTTATTTCAGGGTAATAAGTCAGAAATTTTCCTTATCTTGGGGCAAAAAATACAGAGATTCCCTTTGTTTTGGGGGAAATAGACAGAAATTCCACTTATTTAGAGGCAAAAAAGCAGAAATTCCCCTTATTTTGGAGCAAAAATGAGGAAATTTCTCTTTTTTGTGGCAAAATGTATACATTCCCCTTATTTTCGGACTAAAAATCAGAAATTCCCCGTATTTTGGAGCAAAATTCTAGAAATTCCTCTAATTGTGGGGCAAAAAGGAAGAAATTTCATTATTTTGTGGCAAAATTGCAAAAATTTCACTTATTTCAGGATAATAAGTCAGAAATTTTCCTTATTTTGGGGCCAAAAGGCAGAAATTCCTAATATTATGTGGCAAAAATGCAGAAATTCCCTTTATTTTGAGGTAAAAAGGCTGAAATTCCCCTTATTTGGGGGCAAAAAGGCAAAAATTTTCCTTATTTTGGGGCAAAATTGCAGAAATTTCACTTACTTCAGGGTAATAAGTCAGAAATTTTCCTTACTTAGGGGCAAAAAATACAGATATTACCTTTGTTTTGGGGGAAAAAGACAGAAATTCCACTTATTTAGAGGCAAAAAAGCAGAAATTCCCCTTATTTTGGAGCAAAAATAAAGAAATTTCCCTTTCTTATGGCAAAAAGTTATGCATTCTTCTTATTTTCGGGCAAAAAGGCAGAAATTCCCCGTATTTTTAGCAAAATTGCAGAAATTCCTCTAATTGTGGGGCAAAAAGTCAGAAATTCCATATATGTTGGGGCAAAAAATACAGAAATTCTTTTTATTTTAGGGAAAAACTCAGAAATTTAACTTATTTTGGGGCAAAATTGCAGAAATTTCACTTATTTCAGAAATAAAAGCAGAAATTTTCTTATTTTGGGGCCAAAAGGCAGAAATTTCTTTTATTTTGTTACAAAATTGCAGAATTTTTTCTTATTTTGGGGCAAAAAGGCAGAAATTTCCCATATTTTGGGGCAAAAATGCAGAAATTTCTCTTATTTTGTGGTAAAAGGCTGAAATTCCCCTTATTTGGGGGCGAAAAAGCAGAAATTTCTCTTATTTTGGGGCAGAATTGCAGAAATTAAAATTATTTTGGGGCAAAATTGCAGAAATTTCACTTATTTCAATAAAAAGCAGAAATTTTCTTATTTTGGGGCAAAAAGGCAGAAATTTTTTTTATTTTGGTACAAAATTGCCGAAATTTTTCTTATTTTGGAGTAAAAAGGCAGAAATTTCCCATATTTTGGGGCAAAAATGCAGAAATTCCTTTTATTTTGAGGAAAAATGCTGAAATTCCCCTTAATTGGGGCCAAAAAGCAGAAATTTCCTTATTTTGGGACAAAATTGCAAAAATTTCACTTATTTCAGGGTAATAAGTCAGAAATTTTTCTTATTTAGGGGCAAAAAAAACAGGAATTCTTTTTGTTTTGGGGGAAAAAGACAGAAATTCCACTTATTTAGAGGCAAAAAGCAGAAATTCCCCTTATTTTGGGGCAAAATTGCAGAAATTTCACTTATTTTGGGGCAAAATTGTAGAAATTTCACTTATTTCAAAAAAAAAAGCAGAAATTTTCTTATTTTGGAGCAAAAAGCCAGAAATTTCCCATATTTTGGGGCAAAAATGCAGAAATTTCTCTTATTTTGAGGTAAAAGGCTGAAATTCTCCTTATTTGGGGGCAAAAAGGCAGAAATTTCTCTTATTTTGGGGTAAAATTGCAGAAATTTCACTTACTTCAGAGTAAAAAGTCAGAAATTTTCCTTATTTTGGGGCCAAAAAACAGAAATTCTCTTTGTTTTGGGAGAAAAAGACAGAAATTCCACTTTTTTATAGGCAAAATAGCAGAAATTCCCCTTATTTTGGACAAAAATGAAGAAATTTCACTTTTTAAGGGCAAAAAGTTATGCATTCTTCTTATTTTTGGGCAAAAAGGCAGAAATTCCCCTTATTTTGGAGCAAAATTGCAGAAATTTCCCAAATTGTGGGGCAAAAAGGCAGAAATTCCCTATATGTTGGGGCAATAAGACAGAAATTCTCCTTATTTTGGGGCAAAACTCAGAAATTCCACTTATTTTGGAGCAAAATTCCAGAAATTTCACTTATTTTGGGGCAGAATTGAAGAAATTAAAATTATTTTGGGGCAAAATTGCAGAAATTTCACTTATTTCAATAAAAAGCAGAAATTTTCTTATTTTGGGGCAAAAAGGCAGAATTTTTTTTTATTTTGGTACAAAATTGCCGAAATTTTTCTTATTTTGGAGTAAAAAGGCAGAAATTTCCCATATTTTGGGGCAAAAATGCAGAAATTCCTTTTATTTTGAGGAAAAAGGCTGAAATTCCCCTTAATTGGGGGCAAAAAGGCAGAAATTTCCTTATTTTGGGGCAAAATTGCAAAAATTTCACTTATTTCAGGGTAATAAGTCAGAAATTTTCCTTATTTTGGGCAAAAAGACAGAAATTCTCTTATTTTTTTAAGGAAAAAGAAAGAAATTCCACTTTTTTAGAGGCCAAATGCAGAAATTCCTTTTATTTTGGAGCAAAAATGAAGAAATTTCACTTTTTTGTGGCAAAAGGTATACTTTCACTTATTTTCAGGCTAAAAGGCAGAAATTCCCTGTATTTTAAAGCAAAACTGCAGAAATTCCCCTAATTGTTGGGCAAAAAGGCAGAAATTCACTAAATGTTAGGGCAAAAAACAGAAATTCTCCTTATTTTGGGGCAAAACTCAGAAATTCCACTTATTTTGGGGCAAAATTCCAGAAATTTCCATTATTTTGGGACAAAATTGCAGAAATTTCACTTATTTTGTGGCAAAATTGCAGAAATTTCACTTATTTCATTGAAAAAAGGCAGAAATTTTCCTTATTTTGGGGCAAAAAGTCAGGAATTCCTAATATTTTGTGGCAAAAATGCAGAAATTCCCCTTATTTTGAGGACAAAAGGCTGAAATTCTTTTTATTTGGGAGCAAAAAAGCAGAAATTTCCCTTATTTTGGGGCAAAATTGCAGAAATTTCACTTATTTCAGTCAGAAATTTTCCTTATTTTGGGCAAAAAAGATAGAAATTCCCTTTGTTTTGGGGGAAAAATACATAAATTCCACTTATTTAGAGGCAAAAAAGCAGAAATTTCCCTTATTTGTGGGCAAAATTGTAGAAATTTCACTTACTTCAGGGTAATAAGTCAGAAATTTTTCTTATTTAGGGGCAAAAAAGACAGAAATCATTTTTGTTTTGGGCTGAAAAAGACAGAAATTCCACTTATTTAGAGGCAAAAAAGCAGAAATTCCCCTTATTTTTGGGCAAAATTGCAGAAATTTCACTTATTTTGGGGCAATATTGCAGAAATTTCACTTATTTCAAAAAAAGCAGAAATTTTCTTATTTTGGAGCAAAAAGGCAGAAATTTCCCATATTTTGGGGCAAAAATGCAGAAATTAGTTTTATTTTGAGGAAAAAGGCTGAAATTCCCCTTAATTTGGGCCAAAAAGCAGAAATTTCCTTATTTTGGGGCAAAATTGCAAAAATTTCATTTATTTCAGGGTAATAAGTCAAAAATTTTCCTTATTTTGGGGCAAAAAGACAAAAATTCCCTTTGTTTTTGGGGAAAAATACAGAAATTGCACATTTTTAGAGACAAAAAAGCAGAAATTCCTATTATTTTGGAGCAAAAATGAAGAAATTATCGTTTTTTGTGGCAAAAGGTATACATTCCCCTTATTTTCAGGCTAAAAAGCAGAAATTCCCCGTGTTTTGGAGCAAAATTGCAGAAATACCCCTAATTGTGGGGCAAAAATGCAGAAATTCCCTATATGTTAGTGCAAAAAAACAGAAATTCTCCTTATTTTGGGGCAAAACTCAGAAATTCCACTTATTTTGGGGCAAAATTCCAGAAATTTCCCTTATTTTGGGGCAAAATTGCAGAAATTTCACTTATTTTGGGGCAAAATTGCAGAAATTTCACTTATTTCAGTGAAAAAGGCAGAAATTTCCCTTATATGGGGGCAAAAAGGCAGAAATTTCCCTTATTTTGTACAAAAATTGCAGGAATTTTACTTATTTCAGGGTAATAAGTCGGAAATTTTCTTTATTTTGGGCAAAAAAAGACAGAAATTCCCTTTGTTTTGGAGGAAAAAATACATAAATTCCACTTATTTAGAGGCAAAAAAGCAGAAATTCCTTTTATTTTGGCCAAAATTTCAGAAATTTCACTTACTTCAGGGTAATAAGTCAGAAATTTCATTATTTTGGGGCAAAAAATACAGAAATTACCTTTGTTTTGGGGGAAAAAGACAGAAATTCCACTTATTTAGATGCAAAAAAGCAGAAATTCCCTTTATTTTGGAGCAAAAATGAAGAAATTTCCCTTTTTTATGGGAAAAACTTATGCAATCTTCTTATTCTCGGGCAAAAAGGGAGAAATTCCCCGTATTTTGGAGCAAAATTGCAGAAATTCCCCAAATTGTTGGGCAAAATGACAAAAATTCTCCTTATTTTGGGTCAAAACTCAGAAATTCCACTTATTTTGAATCAAAATTTCAATAATTTCACTAATTTTGGGGCAAAATTGTAGAAATTTCACTTATTTCAGTGTAATAAGTCAGAAATTATCCTTATTTTGGGGCAAAAAAGACAAATTCCCTTTGTTTTGGGGGAAAAAGACAGAAATTCCACTTATTTAGAGGCAATAAAGCAGAAATTCCCCTCATTTTGGAGCAAAAAGAAGAAATTTCCCTTTTTTATGGCAAAAAGGTATGCATTCTTATTATTTTCGGACAAAAAAGGCAGAAATTCCCCGTATTTTGGAGCAAAATTGCAGACATTCCTCTAATTGTGGGGCAAAAAGGCAGAAATTCTCTATATGTTGGGGCAAAAAGACAGAAATTCTCCTTATTTTAGGGAAAAATTCTGAAATTTAACTTATTTTGGGGCAAAATTGCAGAAATTTCACTTATTTCAGAAATAAAAGCAGAAATTTTCTTATTTTGGGGCCAAAAGGCAGAAATTTCTTTCATTTTGTTACAAAATTGCAGAATTTTTTCTTATTTTGGGGCAAAAAGTCAGAAATTTCCCATATTTTGGGGCAAAAATGCAGAAATTTCTCTTATTTTGAGGTAAAAGGCTGAAATTCCCCTTATTTGGGGGCAAAAAGTCAAAAATTTCTCATATTTTGGGGCAAAATTGCAGAAATTTCACTTATTTTGGGGCAAAATTGCAGAAATTTCACTTATTTCAAAAAAAAGCAGAAATTTTCTTATTTTGGAGCAAAAATGCAGAAATTTCTCATATTTTGGGACAAAAATTCAGAAATTCCTTTTATTTTGAGGAAAAAGGCTGAAATTCCCCTTAATTGGGGGCAAAAAGGCAGAAATTTCCTTATTTTGGGGCAAAACTGCAAAAATTTCACTTATTTCAGGGTAATAAGTCAGAAATTTTTTTTATTTTGGGGCAAAAAGACAGAAATTCCCTTTGTTTTTGGGGAAAAAGACAGAAATTCCAATTTTTAGAGGCAAAAAAGCTGAAATTCCTTTTATTTTGGAGCAAAAATGAAGAAATTTCCATTTTTGTGGCAAAAGGTATACATTCCCCTTATTTTCAGGCTAAAAAGCAGAAATTCCCTGTATTTTGGAGCAAAATTGCAGAAATTCCCCTAATTGTGGGGCAAAAATGCAGAAATTCCCTATATGTTAGTGCAAAAAACAGAAATTCTCCTTATTTTAGGGCAAAACTCAGAAATTCCACTTATTTTGGGGCAAAATTCCAGAAATTTCCCTTATTTTGGGACAAAATTGCAGAAATTTCACTTATTTTGAGGAAAAATTGCAGAAATTTCACTTATTTCAGTTAAAAAAGGCAGAAATTTCCCATATTTTGGGGCAAAAATGCAGAAATTTCTCTTATTTTGAGGTAAAAGGCTGAATCCCCCTTATTTGGGAGCAAAAAGGCAGAAATTTCTCTTATTTTGGGGTAAAATTGCAGAAATTTCACTTATTTCAGGGTAATAAGTCAGAAATTTTCCTTATTTTGGGGCCAAAAAACAAAAATTCCCTTTGTTTTGGGAGAAAAAGACAGAAATTCCACTTTTTTAGAGGCAAAAAAGCAGAAATTTCCCTTATTTTGGAGCAAAAATGAAGAAATTTCACTTTTTAAGGGCAAAAAGGTATGCATTCTTCTTATTTTTGGGCAAAAAGGCAGAAATTCCCTTTATTTTGGAACAAAATTGCAGAAATTTCTCAAATTGTTGGGCAAAAAGGCAGAAATTCCCTATATGTTGGGGCAAAAAGACAGAAATTCTCCTTATTTTGGGGCAAAACTCAGAAATTACACATATTTTAGAACAAAATTCCAGAAATTTCACTTATTTTGGGGCAAAATTGCAGAAATTACAATTATTTTGGGGCAAAATTGCAGAAATTTCATTTATTTCAAAAAAAAGCAGAAATTTTCTTATTTTGGGGCAAAAAGGAAGAAATTTCCCATATTTTGGGGCAAAAATGCAGAAATTTCTTTTATTTTGAGGAAAAAGGCTGAAATTATCCTTAATTTAGGGAAAAAAGGCAGAAATTTCCTTATTTTTGGCAAAATTGCAAAAATTTCACTTATTTCAGGGTAATAAGTCAGAAATTTTCCTTATTTTGGGGCAAAAAGACAGAAATTCCCTTTGTTTTTGGGGAAAAAGACAGAAATTGCACTTTCTTAGAGGCAAAAAAAGCAGAAATTCCTTTTATTTTGGAGCAAAAATGAAGAAATTTCCCTTTTTTGTGGCAAAAGGTATACATTCCCCTTATTTTCAGGCTAAAAAGCAGAAATTCCCCGTATTTTGGAGCAAAATTGCAGAAATTCCACTAATTGTGGGGCAAAAATGCAGAAATTCCCTATATGTTAGGGCAAAAAAACAGAAATTCTCCTTATTTTGGTGGCAAAACTCAGAAATTCCACTTATTTTCGGGCAAAATTCCAGAAATTTGCCTCATTTTGGGGCAAAATTGCCGAAATTTCACTTATTTTGGGGCAAAATTGCAGAAATTTCACTTATTTCAGTGAAAAAAGGCAGAAATTTTCCTTATTTTGGGGCAAAAAGGCAGAAATTCCTAATATTTTGTGGCAAAAATGCAGAAATTCCCCTTATTTTGAGGTAAAAAGGCTGAAATTTCCCTTATATGGGGGCAAAAAGGCAGAAATTTCCCTTATTTTGGGACAAATTTGCAGAAATTTCACTTATATCAGGGTAATAAGTCAGAAATTTTCCTTATTTTGGGCAAAAAAAGACAGAAATTCCCTTTGTTTTGGGGGAAAAATACATAAATTCCACTTATTTAGAGGCAAAAAAGCAGAAATTCCTTTATTTTGGCCAAAATTGCACAAATTTCACTTACTTCAGGGTAATAAGTCAGAAAATTTCCTTATTTTGGGGCAAAAAAGACAGAAATTACCTTTGTTTTGGGGGAAAAAGACAGAAATTCCACTTATTTAGAGGCAAAAAAGCAGAAATTCCCCTTATTTTGGAGCAAAAATGAAGAAATTTCCATTTTTTATGGGAAAGAGTTATGCATTCTTCTTATTTTCGGGCAAAAAGGCAGAAATTCCCCGTATTTTGGAGCAAAATTGCAGAAATTCCCCTAATTGTGGGGCAAAAATACAGAAATTCTCCTTATTTTGGGTCAAAACTCAGAAATTCCACTTATTTTGGGTCAAAATTTCAATAATTTCACTTATTTTGGGGCAAAATTGCAGAAATTTCACTTATTTCAGGGTAATAAGTCAGAAATTTTCCTTATTTTGGGGCAAAAAAGACAAATTCTCTTTGTTTTGGGGGAAAAAGACAGAAATTCCACTTTTTTATAGGCAAAAAAGCAGAAATTCCCCTTATTTTGGAAAAAAATGAAGAAATTTCACTTTTTAAGGGCAAAAAGTTATGCATTCTTCTTATTTTTGGGCAAAAAGGCAGAAATTCCCCTTATTTTGGAGCAAAATTGCAGAAATTTCCCAAATTGTGGGGCAAAAAGGCAGAAATTCCCTATATGTTGGGGCAATAAGACAGAAATTCTCCTTATTTTGGGGCAAAACTCAGAAATTCCACTTATTTCGGAGCAAAATTCCAGAAATTTCACTTATTTTGGGGCAGAATTGCAGAAATTAAAATTATTTTCGGGCAAAATTGCAGAAATATCACTTATTTCAATAAAAAGCAGAAATTTTCTTATTTTGGGGCAAAAAGGCAGAAATTTTTTTTATTTTGGTACAAAATTGCCGAAATTTTTCTTATTTTGGAGTAAAAAGGCAGAAATTTCCCATATTTTGGGGCAAAAATGCAGAAATTCCTTTTATTTTGAGGAAAAATGCTGAAATTCCCCTTAATTGGGGCCAAAAAGCAGAAATTTCCTTATTTTGGGACAAAATTGCAAAAATTTCACTTATTTCAGGGTAATAAGTCAGAAATTTTTCTTATTTAGGGGCAAAAAAAACAGGAATTCTTTTTGTTTTGGGGGAAAAAGACAGAAATTCCACTTATTTAGAGGCAAAAAGCAGAAATTCCCCTTATTTTGGGGCAAAATTGCAGAAATTTCACTTATTTTGGGGCAAAATTGTAGAAATTTCACTTATTTCAAAAAAAAAAGCAGAAATTTTCTTATTTTGGAGCAAAAAGCCAGAAATTTCCCATATTTTGGGGCAAAAATGCAGAAATTTCTCTTATTTTGAAATAAAAGGCTGAAATTCTCCTTATTTGGGGGCAAAAAGGCAGAAATTTCTCTTATTTTGGGGTAAAATTGCAGAAATTTCACTTACTTCAGAGTAAAAAGTCAGAAATTTTCCTTATTTTGGGGCCAAAAAACAGAAATTCTCTTTGTTTTGGGAGAAAAAGACAGAAATTCCACTTTTTTATAGGCAAAATAGCAGAAATTCCCCTTATTTTGGACAAAAATGAAGAAATTTCACTTTTTAAGGGCAAAAAGTTATGCATTCTTCTAATTTTTGGGCAAAAAGGCAGAAATTCCCCTTATTTTGGAGCAAAATTGCAGAAATTTCCCAAATTGTGGGGCAAAAAGGCAGAAATTCCCTATATGTTGGGGCAATAAGACAGAAATTCTCCTTATTTTGGGGCAAAACTCAGAAATTCCACTTATTTTGGAGCAAAATTCCAGAAATTTCACTTATTTTGGGGCAGAATTGAAGAAATTAAAATTATTTTGGGGCAAAATTGCAGAAATTTCACTTATTTCAATAAAAAGCAGAAATTTTCTTATTTTGGGGCAAAAAGGCAGAATTTTTTTTTATTTTGGTACAAAATTGCCGAAATTTTTCTTATTTTGGAGTAAAAAGGCAGAAATTTCCCATATTTTGGGGCAAAAATGCAGAAATTCCTTTTATTTTGAGGAAAAAGGCTGAAATTCCCCTTAATTGGGGGCAAAAAGGCAGAAATTTCCTTATTTTGGGGCAAAATTGCAAAAATTTCACTTATTTCAGGGTAATAAGTCAGAAATTTTCCTTATTTTGGGCAAAAAGACAGAAATTCTCTTATTTTTTTAAGGAAAAAGAAAGAAATTCCACTTTTTTAGAGGCCAAATGCAGAAATTCCTTTTATTTTGGAGCAAAAATGAAGAAATTTCACTTTTTTGTGGCAAAAGGTATACTTTCCCTTATTTTCAGGCTAAAAGACAGAAATTCCCTGTATTTTAAAGCAAAACTGCAGAAATTCCCCTAATTGTTGGGCAAAAAGGCAGAAATTCACTAAATGTTAGGGCAAAAAACAGAAATTCTCCTTATTTTGGGGCAAAACTCAGAAATTCCACTTATTTTGGGGCAAAATTCCAGAAATTTCCATTATTTTGGGACAAAATTGCAGAAATTTCACTTATTTTGTGGCAAAATTGCAGAAATTTCACTTATTTCATTGAAAAAAGGCAGAAATTTTCCTTATTTTGGGGCAAAAAGTCAGGAATTCCTAATATTTTGTGGCAAAAATGCAGAAATTCCCCTTATTTTGAGGACAAAAGGCTGAAATTCTTTTTATTTGGGAGCAAAAAAGCAGAAATTTCCCTTAATTTGGGGCAAAATTGCAGAAATTTCACTTATTTCAGTCAGAAATTTTCCTTCTTTTGGGCAAAAAAGATAGAAATTCCCTTTGTTTTGGGGGAAAAATACATAAATTCCACTTATTTAGAGGCAAAAAAGCAGAAATTTCCCTTATTTGTGGGCAAAATTGTAGAAATTTCACTTACTTCAGGGTAATAAGTCAGAAATTTTTCTTATTTAGGGGCAAAAAAGACAGAAATCATTTTTGTTTTGGGCTGAAAAAGACAGAAATTCCACTTATTTAGAGGCAAAAAAGCAGAAATTCCCCTTATTTTTGGGCAAAATTGCAGAAATTTCACTTATTTTGGGGCAATATTGCAGAAATTTCACTTATTTCAAAAAAAGCAGAAATTTTCTTATTTTGGAGCAAAAAGGCAGAAATTTCCCATATTTTGGGGCAAAAATGCAGAAATTAGTTTTATTTTGAGGAAAAAGGCTGAAATTCCCCTTAATTTGGGCCAAAAAGCAGAAATTTCCTTATTTTGGGGCAAAATTGCAAAAATTTCATTTATTTCAGGGTAATAAGTCAAAAATTTTCCTTATTTTGGGGCAAAAAGACAAAAATTCCCTTTGTTTTTGGGGAAAAATACAGAAATTGCACATTTTTAGAGACAAAAAAGCAGAAATTCCTATTATTTTGGAGCAAAAATGAAGAAATTATCGTTTTTTGTGGCAAAAGGTATACATTCCCCTTATTTTCAGGCTAAAAAGCAGAAATTCCCCGTGTTTTGGAGCAAAATTGCAGAAATACCCCTAATTGTGGGGCAAAAATGCAGAAATTCCCTATATGTTAGTGCAAAAAAACAGAAATTCTCCTTATTTTGGGGCAAAACTCAGAAATTCCACTTATTTTGGGGCAAAATTCCAGAAATTTCCCTTATTTTGGGGCAAAATTGCAGAAATTTCACTTATTTTGGGGCAAAATTGCAGAAATTTCACTTATTTCAGTGAAAAAGGCAGAAATTTCCCTTATATGGGGGCAAAAAGGCAGAAATTTCCTTTATTTTGTACAAAAATTGCAGGAATTTTACTTATTTCAGGGTAATAAGTCGGAAATTTTCTTTATTTTGGGCAAAAAAAGACAGAAATTCCCTTTGTTTTGGAGGAAAAAATACATAAATTCCACTTATTTAGAGGCAAAAAAGCAGAAATTCCTTTTATTTTGGCCAAAATTTCAGAAATTTCACTTACTTCAGGGTAATAAGTCAGAAATTTCATTATTTTGGGGCAAAAAATACAGAAATTACCTTTGTTTTGGGGGAAAAAGACAGAAATTCCACTTATTTAGATGCAAAAAAGCAGAAATTCCCTTTATTTTGGAGCAAAAATGAAGAAATTTCCCTTTTTTATGGGAAAAACTTATGCAATCTTCTTATTCTCGGGCAAAAAGGGAGAAATTCCCCGTATTTTTGAGCAAAATTGCAGAAATTCCCCAAATTGTTGGGCAAAATGACAAAAATTCTCCTTATTTTGGGTCAAAACTCAGAAATTCCACTTATTTTGAATCAAAATTTCAATAATTTCACTTATTTTGGGGCAAAATTGTAGAAATTTCACTTATTTCAGTGTAATAAGTCAGAAATTATCCTTATTTTGGGGCAAAAAAGACAAATTCCCTTTGTTTTGGGGGAAAAAGACAGAAATTCCACTTATTTAGAGGCAATAAAGCAGAAATTCCCCTCATTTTGGAGCAAAAAGAAGAAATTTCCCTTTTTTATGGCAAAAAGGTATGCATTCTTGTTATTTTCGGACAAAAAAGGCAGAAATTCCCCGTATTTTGGAGCAAAATTGCAGACATTCCTCTAATTGTGGGGCAAAAAGGCAGAAATTCTCTATATGTTGGGGCAAAAAGACAGAAATTCTCCTTATTTTAGGGAAAAATTCTGAAATTTAACTTATTTTGGGGCAAAATTGCAGAAATTTCACTTATTTCAGAAATAAAAGCAGAAATTTTCTTATTTTGGGGCCAAAAGGCAGAAATTTCTTTCATTTTGTTACAAAATTGCAGAATTTTTTCTTATTTTGGGGCAAAAAGTCAGAAATTTCCCATATTTTGGGGCAAAAATGCAGAAATTTCTCTTATTTTGAGGTAAAAGGCTGAAATTCCCCTTATTTGGGGGCAAAAAGTCAAAAATTTCTCATATTTTGGGGCAAAATTGCAGAAATTTCACTTATTTTGGGGCAAAATTGCAGAAATTTCACTTATTTCAAAAAAAAGCAGAAATTTTCTTATTTTGGAGCAAAAATGCAGAAATTTCTCATATTTTGGGACAAAAATTCAGAAATTCCTTTTATTTTGAGGAAAAAGGCTGAAATTCCCCTTAATTGGGGGCAAAAAGGCAGAAATTTCCTTATTTTGGGGCAAAACTGCAAAAATTTCACTTATTTCAGGGTAATAAGTCAGAAATTTTTTTTATTTTGGGGCAAAAAGACAGAAATTCCCTTTGTTTTTGGGGAAAAAGACAGAAATTCCAATTTTTAGAGGCAAAAAAGCTGAAATTCCTTTAATTTTGGAGCAAAAATGAAGAAATTTCCATTTTTGTGGCAAAAGGTATACATTCCCCTTATTTTCAGGCTAAAAAGCAGAAATTCCCTGTATTTTGGAGCAAAATTGCAGAAATTCCCCTAATTGTGGGGCAAAAATGCAGAAATTCCCTATATGTTAGTGCAAAAAACAGAAATTCTCCTTATTTTAGGGCAAAACTCAGAAATTCCACTTATTTTGGGGCAAAATTCCAGAAATTTCCCTTATTTTGGGACAAAATTGCAGAAATTTCACTTATTTTGAGGAAAAATTGCAGAAATTTCACTTATTTCAGTTAAAAAAGGCAGAAATTTCCCATATTTTGGGGCAAAAATGCAGAAATTTCTCTTATTTTGAGGTAAAAGGCTGAATCCCCCTTATTTGGGAGCAAAAAGGCAGAAATTTCTCTTATTTTGGGGTAAAATTGCAGAAATTTCACTTATTTCAGGGTAATAAGTCAGAAATTTTCCTTATTTTGGGGCCAAAAAACAAAAATTCCCTTTGTTTTGGGAGAAAAAGACAGAAATTCCACTTTTTTAGAGGCAAAAAAGCAGAAATTTCCCTTATTTTGGAGCAAAAATGAAGAAATTTCACTTTTTAAGGGCAAAAAGGTATGCATTCTTCTTATTTTTGGGCAAAAAGGCAGAAATTCCCTTTATTTTGGAACAAAATTGCAGAAATTTCTCAAATTGTTGGGCAAAAAGGCAGAAATTCCCTATATGTTGGGGAAAAAAGACAGAAATTCTCCTTATTTTGGGGCAAAACTCAGAAATTACACATATTTTAGAACAAAATTCCAGAAATTTAACTTATTTTGGGGCAAAATTGCAGAAATTACAATTATTTTGGGGCAAAATTGCAGAAATTTCACTTATTTCAAAAAAAAGCAGAAATTTTCTTATTTTGGGGCAAAAAGGAAGAAATTTCCCATATTTTGGGGCAAAAATGCAGAAATTTCTTTTATTTTGAGGAAAAAGGCTGAAATTATCCTTAATTTAGGGAAAAAAGGCAGAAATTTCCTTATTTTTGGCAAAATTGCAAAAATTTCACTTATTTCAGGGTAATAAGTCAGAAATTTTCCTTATTTTGGGGCAAAAAGACAGAAATTCCCTTTGTTTTTGGGGAAAAAGACAGAAATTGCACTTTCTTAGAGGCAAAAAAAGCAGAAATTCCTTTTATTTTGGAGCAAAAATGAAGAAATTTCCCTTTTTTGTGGCAAAAGGTATACATTCCCCTTATTTTCAGGCTAAAAAGCAGAAATTCCCCGTATTTTGGAGCAAAATTGCAGAAATTCCACTAATTGTGGGGCAAAAATGCAGAAATTCCCTATATGTTAGGGCAAAAAAACAGAAATTCTCCTTATTTTGGTGGCAAAACTCAGAAATTCCACTTATTTTCGGGCAAAATTCCAGAAATTTGCCTCATTTTGGGGCAAAATTGCCGAAATTTCACTTATTTTGGGGCAAAATTGCAGAAATTTCACTTATTTCAGTGAAAAAAGGCAGAAATTTTCCTTATTTTCGGGCAAAAAGGCAGAAATTCCTAATATTTTGTGGCAAAAATGCAGAAATTCCCCTTATTTTGAGGTAAAAAGGCTGAAATTTCCCTTATATGGGGGCAAAAAGGCAGAAATTTCCCTTATTTTGGGACAAATTTGCAGAAATTTCACTTATTTCAGGGTAATAAGTCAGAAATTTTCCTTATTTTGGGCAAAAAAAGACAGAAATTCCCTTTGTTTTGGGGGAAAAATACATAAATTCCACTTATTTAGAGGCAAAAAAGCAGAAATTCCTTTTATTTTGGCCAAAATTGCAGAAATTTCACTTACTTCAGGGAAATAAGTCAGAAAATTTCCTTATTTTTGGGCAAAAAAGACAGATATTACCTTTGTTTTGGGGGAAAAAGACAGAAATTCCACTTACTTAGAGGCAAAAAAGCAGAAATTCCCCTTATTTTGGAGCAAAAATGAAGAAATTTCCATTTTTTATGGGAAAGAGTTATGCATTCTTCTTATTTTCGGGCAAAAAGGCAGAAATTCCCCGTATTTTGGAGCAAAATTGCAGAAATTCCCCTAATTGTGGCGCAAAAAGTCAGAAATTCTCCTTATTTTGGATCAAAACTCAGAAATTCCACTTATTTTGGGTCAAAATTTCAATAATTTCACTTATTTTGGGGCAAAATTGCAGAAATTTCACTTATTTCAGGGTAATAAGTCAGAAATTTTCCTTATTTTGGGGCAAAAAAGACAAATTCTCTTTGTTTTGGGGGAAAAAGACAGAAATTCCACTTATTTAAAGGCAATAAAGCAGAAATTCCCCTCATTTTGGAGCAATAAGGAGAAATTTCCCTTTTTTATGGCAAAAAGGTATGCATTCTTATTATTTTCGGACAAAAAATGCAGAAATTCCCCGTATTTTGGAGCAAAATTGCAGAAATTCCTCTAATTGTGGGGCAAAAAGGCAGAAATTCCCTATATGTTGGGGCAAATAGACAGAAATTCTCCTTATTTTAGGGAAAAATTCTGAAATATAACTTATTTTGGGGCAAAATTGCAGAAATTTCACTTATTTCAGAAATAAAAGCAGAAATTTTCTTATTTTGGGGCCAAAAGGCAGAAATTTCTTTTATTTTGTTACAAAATTGCAGAATTTTTTCTTATTTTGGGGCAAAAAGTCAGAAATTTCCCATATTTTGGGGTAAAAATGCAGAAATTTCTCTTATTTTGAGGTAAAAGGCTGAAATTCCCCTTATTTGGGGGCAAAAAGTCAAAAATTTCTCTTATTTTTGGGCAAAATTGTAGAAATTTCACTTATTTTGGGGCAAAATTGCAGAAATTTCACTTATTTCAAAAAAAAGCAGAAATTTTCTTATTTTGGAGCAAAAAGGCAGAAATTTCCCATATTTTGGGACAAAAATGCAGAAATTCCTTTTATTTTGAGGAAAAAGGCTGAAATTCCCCTTAATTGGGGGCAAAAAGGCAGAAATTTCCTTATTTTGGGGCAAAACTGCAAAAATTTCACTTATTTCAGGGTAATAAGTCAGAAATTTTCCTTATTTTGGGGCAAAAAGACAGAAATTCTCTTATTTTTTTAAGGAAAAAGAAAGAAATTCCACTTTTTTAGAGGCAAAAAAGCAGAAATTCCTTTTATTTTGGAGCAAAAATGAAGAAATTTCTCTTTTTTGTGGCAAAAGGTATGCATTCCCCTTATTTTCAGGCTAAAAGGCAGAAATTCCCTGTATTTTAAAGCAAAACTGCAGAAATTCCCCTAATTTTGGGGCAAAAAGGCAGAAATTCCCTATATGTTAGGGCAAAAAACAGAAATTCTTCTTATTTTGGGGCTAAACTCAGAAATTCCACTTATTTTGGGGCAAAATTCCAGAAATTTCCATTATTTTGGGACAAAATTGCAGAAATTTCACTTATTTTGTGGCAAAATTGCAGAAATTTCACTTATTTCATTGAAAAAAGGCAGAAATTTTCCTTATTTTGGGGCAAAAAGTCAGGAATTCCTAATATTTTGTGGCAAAAATGCAGAAATTCCCCTTATTTTGAGGTCAAAAGGCTGAAATTCTCCTTATTTGGGAGCAAAAAAGCAGAAATTTCCCTTATTTTGGGGCAAAATTGCAGAAATTTCACTTATTTCAGTCAGAAATTTTCCTTATTTTGGGCAAAAAAGACAGAAATTTCCTTTGTTTTGGGGGAAAAATACATAAATTCCACTTATTTAGAGGCAAAAAAGCAGAAATTTCCCTTATTTGGGGGCAAAATTGTAGAAATTTCACTTACTTCAGGGTAATTAGTCAGAAATTTTTCTTATTTAGGGGCAAAAAAGACAGAAATCATTTTTGTTTTGGGGTGAAAAAGACAGAAATTCCACTTATTTAGAGGCAAAAAAGCAGAAATTCCCCTTATTTTGGAGCAAAATTGCAGAAATTTCACTTTCTTAAGGGTAATAAGTAAGAAATTTTCCTTATTTTGGGGCAAAATTGCAGAAATTTCACTTATTTTGGGGCAATATTGCAGAAATTTCACTTATTTCAAAAAAAGCAGAAATTTTCTTATTTTGGAGCAAAAAGGCAAAAATTTCCCATATTTTGGGGCAAAAATGCAGAAATTAGTTTTATTTTGAGGAAAAAGGCTGAAATTCCCCTTAATTTGGGCCAAAAGGCAGAAATTTCCTTATTTTGGGGCAAAATTGCAAAAATTTCATTTATTTCAGGGTAATAAGTCAAAAATTTTCCTCATTTTGGGGCAAAAAGACAGAAATTCCCTTTGTTTTTGGGGAAAAAGACAGAAATTGCACTTTTTTAGAGGCAAAAAAGCAGAAATTCCTATTATTTTGAAGCACAAATGAAGAAATTTTCGTTTTTTGTGGCAAAAGGTATACATTCCCCTTATTTTCAGGCTAAAAAGCAGAAATTCCCCGTGTTTTGGAGCAAAATTGCAGAAATACCCCTAATTGTGGGGCAAAAATGCAGAAATTCCCTATATGTTAGGGCAAAAAAACAGAAATTCTCCTTATTTTGGGGCAAAACTGAGAAATTCTACTTATTTTGGGGCAAAATTCCAGAAATTTCCCTTATTTTGGGGCAAAATTGCAGAAATTTCACTTATTTTGGGGCAAAATTGCAGAAATTTCACTTATTTCAGTGAAAAAGGCAGAAATTTCCCTTATATGGGGGCAAAAAGGCAGAAATTTCCCTTATTTTGTACAAAAATTGCAGGAATTTCACTTATTTCAGGGTAATAAGTCGGAAATTTTCTTTATTTTGGGCAAAAAAAGACAGAAATTCCCTTTGTTTTGGGGGAAAAATACATAAATTCCACTTATTTAGAGGCAAAAAAGCAGAAATTCCTTTTATTTTGGCCAAAATTGCAAAAATTTCACTTACTTCAGGGTAATAAGTCAGAAAATTTCCTTATTTTGGGGCAAAAAAGACAGAAATTACCTTTGTTTTGGGGGAAAAAGACAGAAATTCCACTTATTTAGAGGCAAAAAAGCAGAAATTCCCCTTATTTTGGAGCAAAAATGAAGAAATTTCCCTTTTTTATGGGAAAGAGTTATGCATTCTTCTTATTTTCGGGCAAAAAGGGAGAAATTCCCCGTATTTTGGAGCAAAATTGCAGAAATTCCCCTAATTGTGGGGCAAAAATACAGAAATTCTCCTTATTTTGGATCAAAACTCAGAAATTCCACTTATTTTGGGTCAAAATTTCAATAATTTCACTTATTTTGGGGCAAAATTGCAGAAATTTCACTTATTTCAGGGTAATAAGTCAGAAATTTTCCTTATTTTGGGGCAAAAAAGACAAATTCTCTTCGTTTTGGGGGAAAAAGACAGAAATTCCACTTATTTAAAGGCAATAAAGCAGAAATGCCCCTCATTTTGGAGCAAAAAGCAGAAATTTCCCTTTTTTATGGCAAAAAGGTATGCATTCTTATTATTTTCGGACAAAAAATGCAGAAATTCCCCGTATTTTGGAGCAAAATTGCAGAAATTCCTCTAATTGTGGGGCAAAAAGGCAGAAATTCCCTATATGTTGGGGCAAATAGACAGAAATTCTCCTTATTTTAGGGAAAAATTCTGAAATATAACTTATTTTGGGGCAAAATTGCAGAAATTTCACTTATTTCAGAAATAAAAGCAGAAATTTTCTTATTTTGGGGCCAAAAGGCAGAAATTTCTTTTATTTTGTTACAAAATTGCAGAATTTTTTCTTATTTTGGGGCAAAAAGTCAGAAATTTCCCATATTTTGGGGTAAAAATGCAGAAATTTCTCTTATTTTGAGGTAAAAGGCTGAAATTCCCCTTATTTGGGGGCAAAAAGTCAAAAATTTCTCTTATTTTGGGGCAAAATTGTAGAAATTTCACTTATTTTGGGGCAAAATTGCAGAAATTTCACTTATTTCAAAAAAAAGCAGAAATTTTCTTATTTTGGAGCAAAAAGGCAGAAATTTCCCATATTTTGGGACAAAAATGCAGAAATTCCTTTTATTTTGAGGAAAAAGGCTGAAATTCCCCTTAATTGGGGGCAAAAAGGCAGAAATTTCCTTATTTTGGGGCAAAACTGCAAAAATTTCACTTATTTCAGGGTAATAAGTCAGAAATTTTCCTTATTTTGGGGCAAAAAGACAGAAATTCTCTTATTTTTTTTAAGGAAAAAGAAAGAAATTCCACTTTTTTAGAGGCAAAAAAGCAGAAATTCCTTTTATTTTGGAGCAAAAATGAAGAAATTTCTCTTTTTTGTGGCAAAAGGTATGCATTCCCCTTATTTTCAGGCTAAAAGGCAGAAATTCCCTGTATTTTAAAGCAAAACTGCAGAAATTCCCCTAATTTTGGGGCAAAAAGGCAGAAATTCCCTATATGTTAGGGCAAAAAACAGAAATTCTTCTTATTTTGGGGCTAAACTCAGAAATTCCACTTATTTTGGGGCAAAATTCCAGAAATTTCCATTATTTTGGGACAAAATTGCAGAAATTTCACTTATTTTGTGGCAAAATTGCAGAAATTTCACTTATTTCATTGAAAAAAGGCAGAAATTTTCCTTATTTTGGGGCAAAAAGTCAGGAATTCCTAATATTTTGTGGCAAAAATGCAGAAATTCCCCTTATTTTGAGGTCAAAAGGCTGAAATTCTCCTTATTTGGGAGCAAAAAAGCAGAAATTTCCCTTATTTTGGGGCAAAATTGCAGAAATTTCACTTATTTCAGTCAGAAATTTTCCTTATTTTGGGCAAAAAAGACAGAAATTTCCTTTGTTTTGGGGGAAAAATACATAAATTCCACTTATTTAGAGGCAAAAAAGCAGAAATTTCCCTTATTTGGGGGCAAAATTGTAGAAATTTCACTTACTTCAGGGTAATTAGTCAGAAATTTTTCTTATTTAGGGGCAAAAAAGACAGAAATCATTTTTGTTTTGGGGTGAAAAAGACAGAAATTCCACTTATTTAGAGGCAAAAAAGCAGAAATTCCCCTTATTTTGGAGCAAAATTGCAGAAATTTCACTTTCTTAAGGGTAATAAGTAAGAAATTTTCCTTATTTTGGGGCAAAATTGCAGAAATTTCACTTATTTTGGGGCAATATTGCAGAAATTTCACTTATTTCAAAAAAAGCAGAAATTTTCTTATTTTGGAGCAAAAAGGCAAAAATTTCCCATATTTTGGGGCAAAAATGCAGAAATTAGTTTTATTTTGAGGAAAAAGGCTGAAATTCCCCTTAATTTGGGCCAAAAGGCAGAAATTTCCTTATTTTGGGGCAAAATTGCAAAAATTTCATTTATTTCAGGGTAATAAGTCAAAAATTTTCCTCATTTTGGGGCAAAAAGACAGAAATTCCCTTTGTTTTTGGGGAAAAAGACAGAAATTGCACTTTTTTAGAGGCAAAAAAGCAGAAATTCCTATTATTTTGGAGCACAAATGAAGAAATTTTCGTTTTTTGTGGCAAAAGGTATACATTCCCCTTATTTTCAGGCTAAAAAGCAGAAATTCCCCGTGTTTTGGAGCAAAATTGCAGAAATACCCCTAATTGTGGGGCAAAAATGCAGAAATTCCCTATATGTTAGGGCAAAAAAACAGAAATTCTCCTTATTTTGGGGCAAAACTGAGAAATTCTACTTATTTTGGGGCAAAATTCCAGAAATTTCCCTTATTTTGGGGCAAAATTGCAGAAATTTCACTTATTTTGGGGCAAAATTGCAGAAATTTCACTTATTTCAGTGAAAAAGGCAGAAATTTCCCTTATATGGGGGCAAAAAGGCAGAAATTTCCCTTATTTTGTACAAAAATTGCAGGAATTTCACTTATTTCAGGGTAATAAGTCGGAAATTTTCTTTATTTTGGGCAAAAAAAGACAGAAATTCCCTTTGTTTTGGGGGAAAAATACATAAATTCCACTTATTTAGAGGCAAAAAAGCAGAAATTCCTTTTATTTTGGCCAAAATTGCAAAAATTTCACTTACTTCAGGGTAATAAGTCAGAAAATTTCCTTATTTTGGGGCAAAAAAGACAGAAATTACCTTTGTTTTGGGGGAAAAAGACAGAAATTCCACTTATTTAGAGGCAAAAAAGCAGAAATTCCCCTTATTTTGGAGCAAAAATGAAGAAATTTCCCTTTTTTATGGGAAAGAGTTATGCATTCTTCTTATTTTCGGGCAAAAAGGGAGAAATTCCCCGTATTTTGGAGCAAAATTGCAGAAATTCCCCTAATTGTGGGGCAAAAATACAGAAATTCTCCTTATTTTGGATCAAAACTCAGAAATTCCACTTATTTTGGGTCAAAATTTCAATAATTTCACTTATTTTGGGGCAAAATTGCAGAAATTTCACTTATTTCAGGGTAATAAGTCAGAAATTTTCCTTATTTTGGGGCAAAAAAGACAAATTCTCTTTGTTTTGGGGGAAAAAGACAGAAATTCCACTTATTTAAAGGCAATAAAGCAGAAATGCCCCTCATTTTGGAGCAAAAAGCAGAAATTTCCCTTTTTTATGGCAAAAAGGTATGCATTCTTATTATTTTCGGACAAAAAATGCAGAAATTCCCCGTATTTTGGAGCAAAATTGCAGAAATTCCTCTAATTGTGGGGCAAAAAGGCAGAAATTCCCTATATGTTGGGGCAAAAAGACAGAAATTCTCCTTATTTTAGGGAAAAATTCTGAAATATAACTTATTTTGGGGCAAAATTGCAGAAATTTCACTTATTTCAGAAATAAAAGCAGAAATTTTCTTATTTTGGGGCCAAAAGGCAGAAATTTCTTTTATTTTGTTACAAAATTGCAGAATTTTTTCTTATTTTGGGGCAAAAAGTCAGAAATTTCCCATATTTTGGGGTAAAAATGCAGAAATTTCTCTTATTTTGAGGTAAAAGGCTGAAATTCCCCTTATTTGGGGGCAAAAAGTCAAAAATTTCTCTTATTTTGGGGCAAAATTGTAGAAATTTCACTTATTTTGGGGCAAAATTGCAGAAATTTCACTTATTTCAAAAAAAAGCAGAAATTTTCTTATTTTGGAGCAAAAAGGCAGAAATTTCCCATATTTTGGGACAAAAATGCAGAAATTCCTTTTATTTTGACGAAAAAGGCTGAAATTCCCCTTAATTGGAAGCAAAAAGGCAGAAATTTCCTTATTTTGGGGCAAAACTGCAAAAATTTCACTTATTTCAGGGTAATAAGTCAGAAATTTTTTTTATTTTGGGGCAAAAAGACAGAAATTCCCTTTGTTTTTGGAGAAAAAGACAGAAATTCCACTTTTTTAGAGGCAAAAAAGCAGAAATTTCCCTTATTTTGGAGCATAAATGAAGAAATTTCACTTTTTAAGGGCAAAAAGGTATGCATTCTTCTTATTTTTGGGCAAAAAGGCTGAAATTCCTCTTATTTTGGAACAAAATTGAAGAAATTTCTCAAATTGTTGGGCAAAAAGGCAGAAATTCCCTATATGTTGGGGCTAAAAGACAGAAATTCTCCTTATTTTGGGGCAAAACTCAGAAATTCCACATATTTTGGAACAAAATTCCAGAAATTTCACTTATTTTGGGGCAAAATTCAGAAATTACAATTATTTTGGGGCAAAATTGCAGAAATTTCACTTATTTCAAAAAAAAAAAGCAGAAATTTTCTTATTTTGGGGCAAAAAGGAAGTAATTTCCCATATTTTGGGGCAAAAATGCAGAAATTTCTTTTATTTTGAGGAAAAAGGCTGAAATTCTCCTTAATTTAGGGAAAAAAGGCA
This sequence comes from Micromys minutus, assembly GCF_963924665.1. Lineage (NCBI taxonomy): Eukaryota > Metazoa > Chordata > Mammalia > Rodentia > Muridae > Micromys > Micromys minutus. The sequence continues at coordinate 388,685 of NW_027667734.1, read as the reverse complement.
GATATTTCCTTATTTTGGGGCAAAATTGCAAAAATTTCACTTATTTCAGGGTAATAAGTCAGAAATTTTCCTTATTTTGGGGCAAAAAGACAGAAATTCCCTTTTTTTTGGGGGAAAAAGACAGAAATTGCACTTTTTTAGAGGCAAAAAAAGCAGAAATTCCTTTTATTTTGGAGCAAAAATGAAGAAATTTCCCTTTTTTGTGGCAAAAGGTATACATTCCCCTTATTTTCAGGCTAAAAAGCAGAAATTCCCCGTATTTTGGAGCAAAATTGCAGAAATTCCACTAATTGTGGGGCAAAAATGCAGAAAATCTCTATATGTTAGGGCAAAAAAACAGAAATTCTCTTTATTTTGGTGGCAAAACTCAGAAATTCCACTTATTTTGGGGCAAAATTCCAGAAATTTGCCTCATTTTGGGGCAAAATTGCCGAATTTTCACTTATTCTGCGTCAAAATTGCAGAAATTTCACTTATTTCAGTGAAAAAAGGCAGAAATTTTCCTTATTTTGGGGCAAAAAGGCAGAAATTCCTAATATTTTGTGGCAAAAATGCAGAAATTCCCCTTATTTTGAGGTAAAAAGGCTGAAATTTCCCTTATATGGGGGCAAAAAGACAGAAATTTCCCTTATTTTGGGACAAATTTGCAGAAATTTCACTTATTTCAGGGTAATAAGTCAGAAATTTTCTTATTTTGGGCAAAAAAAGACAGAAATTCCCTTTGTTTTGGGGGAAAAATACATAAATTCCACTTATTTAGAGGCAAAAAAGCAGAAATTCCTTTTATTTTGGCCAAAATTGCAAAAATTTCACTTACTTCAGGGTAATAAGTCAGAAAATTTCCTTATTTTGGGGCAAAAAAGACAGAAATTACCTTTGTTTTGGGGGAAAAAGACAGAAATTCCACTTATTTAGAGGCAAAAAAGCAGAAATTCCCCTTATTTTGGAGCAAAAATGAAGAAATTTCCCTTTTTTATGGGAAAGAGTTATGCATTCTTCTTATTTTCGGGCAAAAAGGCAGAAATTCCCCGTATTTTGGAGCAAAATTGCAGAAATTCCCCTAATTGTGGGGCAAAAATACAGAAATTCTCCTTATTTTGGATCAAAACTCAGAAATTCCACTTATTTTGGGTCAAAATTTCAATAATTTCACTTATTTTGGGGCAAAATTGCAGAAATTTCACTTATTTCAGGGTAATAAGTCAGAAATTTTCCTTATTTTGGGGCAAAAAAGACAAATTCTCTTTGTTTTGGGGGAAAAAGACAGAAATTCCACTTATTTAGATGCAAAAAAGCAGAAATTCCCTTTATTTTGGAGCAAAAAGCAGAAATTTCCCTTTTTTATGGCAAAAAGTTACGCATTCTTCTTATTTTCGGGCAAATAGGCAGAAATTCCACATATTTTGGAGCAAAATTGCAGAAATTCCCCTAATTGTGGGGCAAAAAGGCAGAAATTCCCTATATGTTTGAGCAAAAAGACAGAAATTCTCTTTATTTGAGGGCAAAACTCAGAAATTCCACTTATTTTGGGGCAAAATTCCAGAGATTTCCCTTATTTTGGGGCAAAATTGCAGAAATTTCACATATGGCAGGGAAAAAAGGCAGAAAATTTCCTTATTTTGGGGCAAAAAGGCAGAAATTCCCCGTATTTTGGAGCAAAATTGCAGAAATTAACCTAATTGTGGGGCAAAAAGGCAGAAATTCCCTATATGTTGGGGCAAAAAGACAGAAATTCTCCTTATTTTGGGGCAAAACTCAGAAATTCCACTTATTTTGGGGCAAAATTCCAGAAATTTCTTTAATTTTGGGGCCAAATTTCAGAAATTTCACTTATTTTGCAGCAAAATTGGAAAAATTTCACCTATTTCAGGGAAAAAAAGCAGAAATTTTCTTATTTTGGGGCAAAAAGGCAGAAATTTCCTTATTTTGGGGCAAAATTGCAGAAATTTCACTTATTTAAATGAAAAGCAGAAATTTTCTTATTTTGGGGCAAAAAGGCAGAAATTTCTTTTATTTTGGTACAAAATTGCAGAAATTTTTCTTATTTTGGAGCAAAAAGGCAGAAATTTCCCATATTTTGGTACAAAATTGCAGAAATTTTTCTTATTTTGGGCAAAAAGGCAGAAATTTTCTTATTTTGAGGCAAAAATGCAGAAATTCCCATTATTTTGAGGAAAAAGGCTGAAATCCACTTAATTGGGGGCAAAAAGGCAAAAATTTCCTTATTTCGGGGCAAAATTGCATAAATTTCACTTATTTCAGGGTAATAATTCAGAAATTTATCTTATTTTGGGGCAAAAAGACAGAAATTCCCTTGTTTTTTGGGGAAAAACACAGAAATTCCACTTTTTTAGAGGCAAAAAAGCAGAATTTTTTTTTATTTTGGAGCAAAAATGAAGAAATTTCCTTTTTCTGTGGCAAAAGGTATACATTCCTATTATTTTCAGGCTAAAATGCAGAAATTCCCTGTATTTTGGAGCAAAATTGCAGAAATTCCCCTAATTGTGGGGCATAAAGGCAGAAATTCCCTTTATGTTAGGGCAAAAAACAGAAATTCTCCTTATTTTGGGGCAAAACTCAGAAATTCCACTTATTTTGGGGCAAAATTCCAGAAATTTCCCTTATTTTGGGGCAAAATTGCAGAAATTTCACTTATTTTGCGGCAAAAAGGCAGAAATTCCTAATATTTTGTGGCAAAAATGCAGAGATTCTCCTTATTTTGAGGTAAAAAGGCTGAAATTCTCCTTATTTGGGGGCAAAAATGCAGAAATTTCCGTTATTTTGGAGCAAAATTGCAGAAATTTCACTTATTTCAGGGTAATAAGTCAGAAATTTTCCATATTTTGTACAAAAAAAGACAGAAATTCCCTTTGTTTTGGGGGAAAAATACATATATTCCACTTATTTAGAGGCAAAAAAGCAGAAATTCCTCTTATTTTGGGGCAAAATTGCAGGAATTTTACTTACTTCAGGGTAATACGTCAGAAATTTTCTTTTTTTGGGGCAAAAAAGACAGAAATTACCTTTGTTTTGGGGAAAAAAGACAGAAATTCCACTTATTTAGAGGCTAAAAAGCAGAAATTTCCCTTATTTTGGAGCAAAAATGAAGAAATTTCCCTTTTTTATGGGAAAAAGTTATGCATTCTTCTTATTTTCGGGCAAAAATGCAGAAATTACCTGTATTTTGGAGCAAATTGCAGAAATTCCCCTAATTGTGGGGCAAAAATTCAGAAATTCCCTATATTTTGGGACAAAAAGACAGAAATTCTCCTTATTTTGGGGCAAAACTCAGAAATTCCATTCATTTTGGTGCAAAATTCCAGAAATTTCCCTTATTTTGGGGCAAAATTGCAGAAATTTCTCTTATTTTGGGGCAAAATTGCAGAAATTTCACTTATTTCAGAAAAAAAGCAGAAATTTTCTTATTTTGGGGCAAAAAGGCAGAAATTTCCCATATTTTGGGGCAAAAATGCAAAAATTCCCCTTATTATGAGGTAAAAAGGCTGAAATTCCCCTTATTTGGGGGCAAAAAGGCAGAAATTTCCCATATTTTGGGGCAAAAATGCAGAAATTCCCATTATTTTGAGGACAAAAGTCTGAAATTCCCTTTATTAGGGGCAAAAAGGCAGAAATTTCCCTTATTTTGGGGCAAAATTGCAGAAATTTCATTTATTTCAGGGTAATAAGTCAGAAATTTTCCTTATTTTGGGGCAAAAAAGACAGAAATTCCCTTTGTTTAGGGGGAAAAAGACAGAAATTCCACTTATTTAGAGGCAAAAAAGGAGAAATTCCCCTTATTTTGGAGCAAAAATGAAGAAATTTCCTTTTTTATGGTAGAAAGGTTTGCATTCCTCTTATTTTTGGGCAAAGAAGCAGAAATTCCCCATATTTTGGAGCAAAATTTCAGAAATTCCCCTAATTGTGGGGCAAAAAGGCAGAAATTCCATATATGTTGGGGAAAAAACTCAGAAATTCTCATTATTTTGAGGAAAAAGGCTGAAATTCCCCTTAATTGGGGCCAAAAGGCAGAAATTTCCTTATTTTGGGGCAAAATTGCAAAAATTTCACTTTTTTCAGGGTAATAATTCAGAAATTTTTCTTATTTTGGGGCAAAAAGACAGAAATTTTCTTGGTTTTTGGGGAAAAAGACAGAAATTCCACTTTTTTAAAGGCTAAAAAGCAGAAATTCCCATTATTTTGGAACAAAAATGAAGAAATTTCCTTTTTCTGTGGCAAAAGGTATACATTCCCCTTATTTTCAGGCTAAAAAGCAGAAATTCCCTGTATTTTGGAGCAAAATTGCAGAAAATCCCCTAATTGTGGGGCATAAAGGCAAAAATTCCCTATATGTTAGGGCAAAAAACAGAAATTCTCCTTATTTTGGGGCAAAACTCATAAATTCCACTTATTTTGGGGAAAATTCCAGAAATTTCCCTTATTTTGGGGCAAAATTGCAGAAATTTCACTTATTTTGGGGCAAAATTGCAAAAATTTCACTTATTTCAGTGAAAAAAGGCAGAAATTTTGCTCATTTTGGGGCAAAAAGTCAGAAATTCCTAATATTTTGTGGCCACAATGCAGAAATTCCCCTTATTTTGAGGTAAAAAGGCTGAAATTCCCCTTATTTGGGGGCAAAAAGGCAGAAATTTCCTTAATTTTGGGGCAAAATTGCAGAAATTTCACGTATTTCAGGGTAATAAGTCAGAAATTTTCCTTATTTTGGGCATAAAAAGACAGAAATTAACTTTGTTTTGGGGGAAAAATACATAAATTCCACTTATTTAGAGGCAAAAAAGTAGAAATTCCCCTTATTTTGGGGCAAAATTGCAATAATTTCACTTACTTCAGGGTAATAAGTCAGAAATTTTCCTTATTTTCTGGCAAAAAGACAGAAATTCCCTTTGTTTTGGGGGAAAAATACATAAATTCCACTTATTTAGAGGCAAAAAAGCAGAAATTCCCTTTATTTTAGGGCAAAATTGCAAAAATTTCACTTATTTCAGTGAAAAAAGGCAGAAATTTTCCTTATTTAGAGGCAAAAAGGCAGAAATTCCTAATATTTTGTGGAAAAATGCAGAAATAATCCCTTATTTTGAGGTAAAAAGGCTGAAATTCCCCTTATTTGGGAGCAAAAAGGCAGAAATTTCCCTTATTTTGGGGCAAGATTGCAGAAATTTCACTTATTTCAGGGTAATAAGTCAGAAATTTTCCTTATTTTGGGGCAAAAAAGACAGAAATTCCCTTTTTTTGGTGGGAAAAAGGAATTCCACTTATTTAGATGCAAAAAAGCAGAAATTCCCCTTATTTTGGAGCAAAAATAAAGAAATTTCCCTTTTTTTATTGCAAAAAGCTATGCATTCTTCTTATTTTCGGGCAAAAAGGCAGAAATTCCCCATATTTTGGAGCAAAATTGCAGAAATTCCCCTAATTTTGGGGCAAAAAGGCAGAAATTCCCTATATGTTGGGGCAAAAACAGAATTTCTCCTTATTTTGGGGCAAAACTTAGAAATTCCACTTATTTCGGAGCAAAATTCCAGAAATTTCACTTATTTTGGGGCAAAATTGCAGAAATTACACTTATTTTGGGGCAAAATTGCAGAAATTTCACTTATTTCAAAAAAAAAAGCAGAAATTATCTTATTTTGGGGCAAAAAGGCAGAAATTTCTTCTATTTTGGTACAAAATTGCAGAAATTTTTTTTATTTGGAGCAAAAAGGCAGAAATTTCTTATATTTTGGGGCAAAAATGAAGAAATTCCCCTTATTTTGAGGAAAAAGGCTGAAATTCCAGTTAATTGGGGGCAAAAAGGCAGAAATTTCCTTATTTTGTGGCAAAATTTCAAAAATTTCACTCATTTTAGGGTAATCAGTCAGAAATTTTTCTTATTTTGGGGCAAAAAAAAAGAAATTCCCTTTGGTTTTGGGGAAAAATATAGAAATTCCACTTTTTTAGAGGCAAAAAAGCAGAAATTCGTTTTATTTTGGAGCAAAAATGAAGAAATTTCTCTTTTTTGTGGCAAAAGGTATACATTCCCCTTATTTTCAGGCTAAAAAGCAGAAATTCCCCGTATTTTGGAGCAAAATTGCAGAAATTCTCCTAATTGTGGGGCAAAAAGGCAGAAATTCCATGTATGTTAGGGCAAAAAACAGAAATTCTTTTTATTTTGGGGCAAAACTCAGAAATTCCACTTATGTTGGGGCAAAATTCCAGAAATTTCCCTTATTTTGGGGCAAAATTGCAGAAATTTCACTTATTTCAGGGAAAAAAAGCAGAAATTTTTTTATTTTGGGGCAAAAAGGCAGAAATTTACAATATTTTGGTACAAAATTGCAGAAATTTTTCTTAATTTGGGCAAAAAGGCAGAAATTTCCCATATTTTGGGGCAAACATGCAGAAATTCCCCTTATTTTGAGGGAAAAAGGCTGAAATTCTCCTTATTTGGAAGTAAAAAGGCACAAATTTCCCTTGTTTTGGCGGCAAAATTGCAGAAATTTCACTTATTTCAGAGTAATAAGTCAGAAATTTTCCTTATTTTCGGGCAAAAAAGACCGAAATTCCCTTTCTTTTGGGGGAAAAATACATAAATTCCACTTATTTAGAGGCAAAAAGCAGAAATTCTTTTTATTTTGGGGCAAAATTGCAAAAATTTCACTTATTTCAGTGAAAAAAGGCAGAAATTTTCCTTATTTAGAGCTAAAAAGGCAGAAATTCCTAATATTTTGTGGAAAATGCAGAAATTCCCCTTATTTTGAGGTTAAAAGGCTAAAATTCCCCTTATTTGGGAGCAAAAAGGCAGAAATTTCTTTTATTTTGGGGCAAAATTGCAGAAATTTCACTTATTTCAGGGTAATAAGTCAGAAATTTTCCTTTCTTTGGGGCAAAAAAGACAGAAATTCCCTTTATTTTGGGGGAAAAAAAATTCCACTTATTTAGATGCAAAAAAAGCAGAAATTCCCCTTATTTTGGAGCAAAAATGAAGAAATTTCCCTTTTTATGGCAAAAAGCTATGCATTCTTCTTATTTTCGGGCAAAAAGGCAGAAATTCCCCATATTTTGGAGCAAAATTGCAGAAATTCCCCTAATCGTTGGGCAAAAAGGCAGAAATTCCCTATATGTTGGGGCAAAAACAGAAATTCTCTTTATTTTGGGGCAAAACTTAGAAATTCCTCTTATTTCGGAGGAAAATTTCAGAAATTTCACTTATTTTGGGGAAAAGTTGCAGAAATTTCACTTATTTCAGGGAAAAAAAGCAGAAATTTTCTTATTTTGGGGCAAAAAGGCAGAAATTTCCCATATTTTGGTACACAATTGCAGAAATTTTTCTTATTTTGGGCAAAAAAGCAGAAATTTCCCATATTTTGGGGCAAACATTCAGAAATTCCCCTTATTTTAAGGTAAAAAGGGTGAAATTCCCCTTATTTGGGGGTAAAAAGGCAGAAATTTCCCTTATTTTGGGGCAAAATTGCAGAAATTTCACTTATTTCAGGGTAATAAGTCAGAAATTTTCTATATTTTGGAGAAAAAAAGACAGAAATTCCCTTTGTTATGGGGAAAAAAGACAGAAATTCCACTTATTTAGAGGCATAAAAGCAGAAATTCCCCTCATTTTGGAGCAAAAATGAAGAAATTTCACTTTTTTATGTCAAAAAGCTATGCATTCTTCTTATTTTCGACAAAAAAGGCATAAATTCCTCGTATTTTGGAGCAAAATTGCAGAAATTCCCCTAATTGTGGGGCAAAAAGGCAGAAATTCCCTATATGTTGGGGCAAAAAGACAGAAATTCTTTTTATTTTAAGGCAAAACTCAGAAATTTAATGTATTTTGGGGCAAAATTGCAGAAATTTCACTTATTTCAGAAAAAAAAGCAGAAATTTTCTTATTTTGGGGCCAAAAGTCAGAAATTTCTTTTATTTTGTTACAAAATTGCAGAATTTTTTCTTATTTTGGGGCAAAAAGGAAGAAATTTCCCATATTTTGTGGCAAAAATGCAGAAATTTCTCTTATTTTGAGGTAAAAGGCTGAAAATCCCCTTATTTGGGGGCAAAAAGGCAGAAATTTCTCTTATTTTGGGGCAAAATTGCAGAAATTTCACTTATGTCAGGGTAATAAGTCACAAATTTTCCTTATTTTGGGACCAAAAAATAAAAATTCCCTTTGTTTTGGGGGAAAAAGACAGAAATTCTTCTTCTTTAGAGGCAAAAAGACCGAAATTCCTAATATTTTGTGGCAAAAATGCAGAAATTCCCCTTATTTTGGGGTAAAAAGCCTGAAATTCCCCTTATTTGGGAGCAAAAAGGCAGAAATTTCCATTAGTTTGGAGCAAAATTGCAGAAATTTCACTTATTTCAGGGTAATAAGTCAGAAATTTTCCTTATTTTGGGGCAAAAAAGACAGAAATTCCTTTTGTTTTGGGGGAAAAAGACAGAAATTCCACTTATTTAGATGCAAAAGGCAGAAATTCCCTTTACTTTGGAGCAAAAATGAAGAAATTTCCCTTTTTTTATTGCAAAAAGCTATGCATTCTTCTTATTTTCGGGCAAATAGGCAGAAATTCCCTATATGTTAGGGCAAAAAGACAGAAATTCTCCTTATTTTGGGGCAAAACTCAGAAATTCCACTTATTTTGGAGCAAAATTCCAGAAATTTCACTTATTTTGGGGCAAAATTGCAGAAATTTCACTTATTTTGGGGCAAAATTGCAGAAATTTCACTTATTTTGGGGCAAAATTGGAAAAATTTCACCTATTTCAGGGAAAAAAAGCAGAAATTTTCTTATTTTGGGGCAAAAAGGCAGAAATTTCCCATATTTTGGTACAAAATTGCAGAAATTTTTCTTATTTTGGGCAAAAAGGAAGAAATTTCCTAAATTTTGAGGCAAAAATGCAGAAATTCCCCTTATTTTGAGGAAAAAGGCTGAAATTCCCCTTAATTGGGGGCAAAAAGGCAGAAATTTCCTTATTTTGGGGCAAAATTGCAGAAATTTCACTTATTTAAATAAAAAGCAGAAATTTTCTTATTTTGGGGCAAAAAGGCAGAAATTTCTTTTATTTTGGTACAAAATTGTAGAAATTTTTCTTATTTTGGAGCAAAAAGGCAGAAATTTCCCATATTTTGGTACAAAATTGCAGAAATTTTCCTTATTTTGGGCAAAAATGCAGAAATTCCCATTATTTTGAGGAAAAAGGCTGAAATTCCACTTAATTGGGGGCAAAAAGGCAGAAATTTCCTTATTTCGGGGCAAAATTGCAAAAATTTCACTTATTTCAGGGTAATAATTCAGAAATTTATCTTATTTTGGGGCTAAAAGACAGAAATTCCCTTGTTTTTTGTGGAAAAAGACAGAAATTCCACTTTTTTAGAGGCAAAAAAGCAGAATTTTTTTTATTTTGGAGCAAAAATGAAGAAATTTCCTTTTTCTGTGGCAAAAGGTATACATTCCTCTTATTTTCAGGCTAAAAAGCAGAAATTCCCTGTATTTTGGAGCAAAATTGCAGAAATTCCCCTAATTGTGGGGCATAAAGGCAGAAATTCCCTATATGTTAGGGCAAAAAACAGAAATTCTCCTTATTTTGGGGCAAAACTCAGAAATTCCACTTATTTTGGGGCAAAATTCCAGAAATTTCCCTTATTTTGGGGCAAAATTGCAGAAATTTCACTTTTTTTGGGGCAAAATTGCAAAACTTTCACTTATTTCAGTGAAAAAAGGCAGATATTTTCCTTATTTTGGGGCAAAAAGTCAGAAATTCCTAATATTTTGTGGACAAAATGCAGAAATTCCCCTTATTTTGAGGTAATAAGGCTGAAATTCCACTTATTTGTGGGCAAAAATGCAGAAATTTCTATTATTTTGGGGCAAAATTGCAGAAATTTCACTTATTTAAGGGTAATAAGTCAGAAATTTTCCTTATTTTGGGCAAAAAAATACAGAAATTCCCTTTGTTTTGGGGGAAAAATACATAAATTCCACTTATTTAGAGGCAAAAAAGCAGAAATTCCCCTTATTTTGGGGCAAAATTGCAGAAATTTCACTTACTTCAGGGTAATAAGTCAGAAATTTTCCTTATTTTCGGGCAAAAAGACAGAAATTCCCTTTGTTTTGGGGGAACAATACATAAATTCCACTTATTTAGAGGCAAAAAAGCAGAAATTCCCTTTATTTTGGGAAAAATTGCAAAAATTTCACTTATTTCAGTGAAAAAAAGAAGAAATTTTACTTATTTAGAGGCAAAAAGGCAGAAATTACTAATATTTTGTGGAAAAATGCAGAAATTCCCCTTATTTTGAGGTAAAAAGGCTGAAATTCCCCTTATTTGGGAGCAAAAAGGCAGAAATTTCCCTTATTTTGGGGCAAGATTGCAGAAATTTCACTTATTTCAGGGTAATAAGTCAGAAATTTTTCTTATTTTGGGGCAAAAAAGACAGAAACTCCCTTTGTTTTTGGGGAAAAAGGAATTCCACTTATTTAGATGCAAAAAAAGCAGAAATTCCTCTAATTTTGGAGCAAAATGAAGAAATTTCACTTTTTTATGGCAAAAAGCTATGCATTCTTCTTATTTTCGGGCAAAAAGGCAGAAATTCCCCATATTTTGGAGCAAAATTGCAGAAATTTCCCTAATTGTGGGGCAAAAAGGCAGAAATTCCCTATATGTTGGGGCAAAAAACAGAAATTCTCTTTATTTTGGGGCAAAACTTAGAAATTCCACTTATTTCGGAGCAAAATTCCAGAAATTTCACTTATTTTGGGGCAAAATTGCAGAAATTACACTTATTTTGGGGCAAAATTGCAGAAATTTCACTTATTTCAAAAAAAAAAGCAGAAATTATATTATTTTGGGGAAAAAAGGCAGAAATTTTTTTTATTTTGGTGCAAAATTGCAGAAATTTTTCTTATTTTGGAGCAAAAAGGCAGAAATTTCTTATATTTTGGGCAAAAATGCAGAAATTCCCCTTATTTTGAGAAATAAGGCTGAAATTCCAGTTAATTGGGGGCAAAAAGGCAGAAATTTCCTTATGTTGGGGCAAAATTGCAAAAATTTCACTTATTTCAGGTTAATCATTCAGAAATTTTCCTTATTTTGGGGCAAGAAGAAAGAAATTCCCTTTGGTTTCTGGGAAAAAGATAGAAATTCCACTTTTTTAGAGGCAAAGAAGCAGAAATTCCTTTTATTTTGGAGCAAAAATGAAGAAATTTCTCTTTTTTGTTGCAAAAGGTATACATTCCCCTTATTTTCAGGCTAAAAAGCAGAAATTCCCCGTATTTTGGAGCAAAATTGCAGAAATTCTCCTAATTGTGGGGCAAAAGGGCAGAAATTCCTTATGTTAGGGCAAAAAACAGAAATTCTCCTTAATTTGGGGCAAAACTCAGAAATTCGACTTATTTTGGGGCAAAATTCCAGAAATTTCCCTTATTTTGGGGTAAAATTGCAGAAATTTCACTTATTTAAGGGAAAAAAAGCAGAAATTTTCTTATTTTGGGGCAAAAAGGCAGAAATTTCCCATATTTTGGTACAAAATTGCAGAAATTTTTCTTATTTTGGGCAAAAAGGCAGAAATTTCCCATATTTTGGGGCAAACATGCAGAAATTCCTTTTATTTTGAGGTAAAAAGGTTGAAATTTCCCTTATTTGGGGGTAAAAAGGCAGAAATTTCCCTTATTTTGGGGCAAAATTGCAGAAATTTCACTCATTTTAGGATAATAAGTCTGAAATTTTCTTTATTTTGGGGCAAAAAAGACAGAAATTCCCTTTGTTATGGGGGAAAAAGACAGAAATTCCACTTATTTAGAGGCATAAAAGCAGAAATTCCCCTCATTTAGGAGCAAAAATGAAGAAATTTCACTTTTTTATGGCAAAAAGCTATGCATTCTTCTTATTTTCTAACAAAAAAGGCAGAAATTCCTCGTATTTTGGAGCAAAATTGCAGAAATTCCCCTAATTGTTGGGCAAAAAGGCAGAAATTCCCTATAAGTTGGGGCAAAAAGACAGAAATTCTACTTATTTTAGGGCAAAACTCAGAAATTTAACTTATTTTGGGGCAAAATTGCAGAAATTTCACTTATTTCAGAAAAAAAAGCAGAAATTTTCTTATTTTGGGGCCAAAAGGCAGAAATTTCTTTTATTTTGTTACAAAATTGCAGAATTTTTTCTTATTTTGGGGTAAAAAGTCAGAAATTCCTAATATTTTGTGGACAAAATGCAGAAATTCCCCTTATTTTGAGGTAAAAAGGCTGAAATTCCCCTTATTTGTGGGCAAAAATGCAGAAATTTCTATCATTTTGGGGCAAAATTGCAGAAATTTCACTTATTATGGGTAATAAGTCAGAAATTTTCCTTATTTTGGGCAAAAAAAGACAGAAATTCCCTTTGTTTTGGGGGAAAAATACATAAATTCGACTTATTTAGAGGCAAAAAAGCAGAAATTCCCCTTATTTTGGGGCAAAATTGCAGAAATTTCACTTACTTCAGGGTAATAAGTCAGAAATTTTCCTTATTTTCGGGCAAAAAGACAGAAATTCCCTTTGTTTTGAGGGAACAATACATAAATTCCACTTATTTAGAGGCAAAAAAGCAGAAATTCCCTTTATTTTGGGAAAAATTGCAAAAATTTCACTTATTTCAGTGAAAAAAAGAAGAAATTTTACTTATTTAGAGGCAAAAAGGCAGAAATTACTAATATTTTGTAAAAAAATGCAGAAATTTCCCTTATTTTGAAGTAAAAAGGCTGAAATTCCCCTTATTTGCGAGCAAAAAGGCAGAAATTTCCCTTATTTTGGGGCAAGATTGCAGAAATTTCACTTATTTCAGGGTAATAAGTCAGAAATTTTTCTTATTTTGGGGCAAAAAAAACAGAAATTCCCTTTGTTTTGGGGGAAAAAGGAATTCCACTTATTTAGATGCAAAAAAAGCAGAAATTCCTCTAATTTTGGAGCAAAATGAAGAAATTTCCCTTTTTTATGGCAAAAAGCTATGCATTCTTCTTATTTTCGGGCAAAAAGGCAGAAATTCCCCATATTTTGGAGCAAAATTGCAGAAATTTCCCTAATTGTGGGGCAAAAATGCAGAAATTCCCTATATGTTGGGGCAAAAATAGAAATTCTCTTTATTTTGGGGCAAAACTTACAAATTCCACTTATTTCGGAGCAAAATTCCAGAAATTTCACTTATTTTGGGGCAAAATTGCAGAAATTACACATATTTTGGGGCAAAATTGCAGAAATTTCACTTATTTCAAAAAAAAAAGCAGAAATTATATTATTTTGGGGCAAAAAGGCAGAAATTTTTTTTATTTTGGTACAAAATTGCAGAAATTTTTCTTATTTTGGAGCAAAAAGGCAGAAATTTCTTATATTTTGGGGCAAAAATGCAGAAATTCCCCTTATTTTGAGAAAAAAGGCTGAAATTCCAGTTAATTGGGGGCAAAAAGGCAGAAATTTACTTATGTTGGGGCAAAATTGCAAAAATTACACTTATTTCAGGGTAATCAGTCAGAAATTTTCCTTATTTTGGGGCAAGAAGAAAGAAATTCCCTTTGGTTTTGGGGAAAAATATAGAAATTCCACTTTTTTAGAGGCAAAGAAGCAGAAATTCCTTTTATTTTGGAGCAAAAATGAAGAAATTTCTCTTTTTTGTTGCAAAAGGTATACATTCCCCTTATTTTCAGGCTAAAAAGCAGAAATTCCCCGTATTTTGGAGCAAAATTGCAGAAATTCTCCTAATTGTGGGGCAAAAGGGCAGAAATTCCTTATGTTAGGGCAAAAAACAGAAATTCTCCTTAATTTGGGGCAAAACTCAGAAATTCCACTTATTTTGGGGCAAAATTCCAGAAATTTCCCTTATTTTGGGGAAAAATTGCAGAAATTTCACTTATTTCAGGGAAAAAAAGCAGAAATTTTCTTATTTTGGGGCAAAAAGGCAGAAATTTCCCATATTTTGGTACAAAATTGCAGAAATTTTTCTTATTTTGGGCAAAAAGGCAGAAATTTCCCATATTTTGGGGCAAACATGCAGAAATTCCTTTTATTTTGAGGTAAAAAGGGTGAAATTCCCCTTATTTGGGGGTAAAAAGGCAGAAATTTCCCTTATTTTGGGGCAAAATTGCAGAAATTTCACTCATTTTAGGGTAATAAGTCAGAAATTTTCTTTATTTTGGGGCAAAAAAGACAGAAATTCCCTTTGTTATGGGGGAAAAAGACAGAAATTCCACTTATTTAGAGGCATAAAAGCAGAAATTCCCCTCATTTTGGAGCAAAAATGAAGAAATTTCACTTTTTTATGGCAAAAAGCTATGCATTCTTCTTATTTTCTAACAAAAAAGGCAGAAATTCCTCGTATTTTGGAGCAAAATTGCAGAAATTCCCCTAATTGTGGGGCAAAAAGGCAGAAATTCCCTATAAGTTGGGGCAAAAATACAGAAATTCTACTTATTTTAGGGCAAAACTCAGAAATTTAACGTATTTTGGGGCAAAATTGCAGAAATTTCACTTATTTCAGAAAAAAAAGCAGAAATTTTCTTATTTTGGGGGCAAAAGGCAGAAATTTCTTTTATTTTGTTACAAAATTGCAGAATTTTTTCTTATTTTGGGGCAAAAAGGCCGAAATTTCCCATATTTTGGGGCAAATATGCAGAAATTTCTCTTATTTTGAGGTAAAAGGCTGAAAATCCCCTTATTTGGGGGCAAAAAGGCAGAAATTTCTCTTATTTTGGGGCAAAATTGCAGTAATTTCACTTATGTCAGGGTAATAAGTCAGAAATTTTCCTTAATTTGGGACCAAAAAATAGAAATTCTTTTCCTTTTGGGGAAAAAAGACAGAAATTCCACTTCTTTAGAGGCAAAAAGACAGAAATTCCTAATATTTTGATGCAAAAATGCAGAAATTCCCCTTATTTTGACATAAAAAGGCTGAAATTCCCCTTATTTGGGAGCCAAAAGGCAGAAATTTCCATTATTTTGGGGCAATATTGCAGAAATTTCACTTAATTCAGGGTAATAAGTCAGAAATTTTCCTTATTTTGGGGCAAAAAATACAAATTCCCTTTGTTTTTGGGGAAAAAGACAGAAATTTCACTTATTTAGATGCAAAAAAGCAGAAATTCCCCTTATTTTGGAGAAAAAAATGAAGAAATTTCTCTTTTTAGTGGCAAAAGGTATACATTCCCCTTATTTTCAGGCTAAGAAGCAGAAATTCCCTGTATTTTGGAGCAAAATTGCAGAAATTCCCCTAATTGTGGGGCATAAAGGCAGAAATTCCCTATATGTTAGGGCAAAAAACAGAAATTCTCCTTATTTTGGGGCAAAACTCAGAAATTCCACTTATTTTGGGGCAAAATTCCAGAAATTTCCCTTATTTTGGGGCAAAATTGCAGAAATTTCACTTATTTTGGGGCAAAATTGCGAAAATTTCACTTATTTCAGTGAAAAAAGGCAGAAATTTTCCTTATTTTGGGGCAAAAAGTCAGAAATTCCTAATATTTTGTGGACAAAATGCAGAAATTAACCTTATTTTGAGGTAAAAATGCTGAAATTCCCCTTATTTGGGGGCAAAAATGCAGAAATTTCTATTATTTTGGGGCAAAATTGCAGAAATTTCACTTATTTCAGGGTAATAAGTCAGAAATTTTCCTTATTTTGGGCAAAAAAAGACAGAAATTCCCTTTGTTTTGGGGGGAAAATACATAAATTCCACTAATTTAGAGGCAAAAAAGCAGAAATTCTCCTTATTTTGGGGCAAAATTGCCGAAATTTTACTTACTTCAGGGTAATAAGTCAGAAATTTTCCTTATTTTCGGGCAAAAAGACAGAAATTCCCTTTGTTTTGGGGGAACAATACATAAATTCCACTTATTTAGAGGCAAAAAAGCAGAAATTCCCTTTATTTTGGGGCAAAATTGCAAAAATTTCACTTATTTCAGTGAAAAAAGGCAGAAATTTTCCTTATTTTGGGGCAAAAAGTCAGAAATTCCTAATATTTTGTGGACAAAATGCAGAATTTCCCCTTATTTTGAGGTAAAAAGGCTGAAATTCCCCTTTTTTGTGGGCAAAAATGCAGAAATTTCTATTATTTGAGGGCAAAATTGCAGAAATTTCACTTATTTAAGGGTAATAAGTCAGAAATTTTCCTTATTTTGGGCAAAAAAAGACAGAAATTCCCTTTGTTTTGGGGGAAAAATATATAAATTCCACTTATTTAGAGGCAAAAAAGCAGAAATTCCCCTTATTTTGGGGCAAAATTGCAGAAATTTCACTTACTTCAGGGTAATAAGTCAGAAATTTTCCTTATCATCGGGCAAAAAAAAACAGAAATTCCTTTTGTTTTGGGGGAACAATACATAAATTCCACTTATTTAGAGGCAAAAAAGCAGAAATTCCTATTATTTTGGGAAAAATTGCAAAAATTTCACTTATTTCAGTGAAAAAAGGAAGAAGTTTTACTTATTTAGAGGCAAAAAGTCAGAAATTACTAATATTTTGTGGAAAAATGCAGAAATTCCCCTTATTTTGAGGTAAAAAGGCTGAAATTCCCCTTATTTGGGAGCAAAAAGGCAGAAATTTCCCTTTTTTTGGGGCAAGATTGCAGAAATTTCACTTATTTCAGGGTAATAAGTCAGAAATTTTTCTTATTTTGGGGCAAAAAAGAAAGAAATTCCCTTTGTTTTGGGGGAAAAAGGAATTCCACTTATTTAGATGCAAAAAAAGCAGAAATTCCCCATATTTTGGAGCAAAAATGAAGAAATTTCCCTTTTTTATGGCAAAAAGCTATGCATTCTTCTTATTTTCGGGCAAAAAGGCAGAAATTCCCCATATTTTGGAGCAAAATTGCAGAAATTTCCCTAATTGTGGGGCAAAAAGGCAGAAATTCCCTATATGTTGGGGCAAAAAACAGAAATTCTCTTTATTTTGGGGCAAAACTTAGAAATTCCACTTATTTCGGAGCAAAATTCCAGAAATTTCACTTATTTTGGGGCAAAATTGCAGAAATTACACATATTTTGGGGCAAAATTGCAGAAATTTCACTTATTTCAAAAAAAAAGCAGAAATTATATTATTTTGGGGCAAAAAGGCAGAAAGTTTTTATTTTGGTACAAAATTGCAAAATTTTTCTTATTTTGGAGCAAAAAGGCAGAAATTTCTTATATTTTGCGGCAAAAATGCAGAAATTCCCCTTATTTTGAGAAAAAAGGCTGAAATTCCAGTTAATTGGGGGCAAAAAGGCAGAAATTTCCTTATGTTGAGGCAAAATTGCAAAAATTTCACTTATTTCAGGGTAATCAGTCAGAAATTTTCCTTATTTTGGGGCAAGAAGAAAGAAATTCTCTTTGGTTTTGGGGAAAAAGATAGAAATTCCACTTTTTTAGAGCCAAGAAGCAGAAATTCCTTTTATTTTGGAGCAAAAATGAAGAAATTTCTCTTTTTTGTTGCAAAAGGTATACATTCCCCTTATTTTCAGGCTAAAAAGCAGAAATTCCCCGTATTTTGGAGCAAAATTGCAGAAATTCTCCTAATTGTGGGGCAAAAGGGCAGAAATTCCCTATATGTTAGGGCAAAAATCAGAAATTCTCCTTAATTTGGGGCAAAACTCAGAAATTCCACTTATTTTGGGGCAAAATTCCAGAAATTTCCCTTATTTTGGGGAAAAATTGCAGAAATTTCACTTATTTCAGGGAAAAAAAGCAGAAATTTTCTTATTTTGGGGCAAAAAGGCAGAAATTTCCCATATTTTGGTACAAAATTGCAGAAATTTTTCTTATTTTGGGCAAAAAAGCAGAAATTTCCCATATTTTGGGGCAAACATGCAGAAATTCCTTTATTTTGAGGTAAAAAGGGTGAAATTCCCCATATTTGGGGGTAAAAAGGCAGAAATTTCCCTTATTTTGGGGCAAAATTGCAGAAATTTCACTCATTTTAGGATAATAAGTCAGAAATTTTCTTTATTTTGGTGCAAAAAAGACAGAAATTCCCTTTGTTATGGGGGAAAAAGACAGAAATTCCACTTATTTAGAGGCATAAAAGCAGAAATTCCCCTCATTTTGGAGCAAAAATGAAGAAATTTCCCTTTTTTATGGCAAAAAGGTATGCATTCTTATTATTTTTGGACAAAGAAGGCAGAAATTCCTCGTATTTCGGAGCAAAATTGCAGAAATTCCCCTAATTGTGGGGTAAAAAGGCAGAAATTCCCTATATGTTGGGGCAAAAGACAACAATTCTCCTTATTTTAGGGCAAAACTCAGAAATTTAACTTATTTTGGGGCAAAATTGCAGAAATTTCACTTATTTCAGAAAAAATAGCAGAAATTTTCTTATTTTGGGGCCAAAAGTCAGAAATTTCTTTTATTTTGTTACAAAATTGCAGAATTTTTTCTTTTTTGGGGCAAAAAGGCAGAAATTTCCCATATTTTGGGGCAAAAATGCAGAAATTTCTTTTATTTTGAGGTAAAAGGCTGAAATTCCTTTTATTTGGGGGCAAAAAGGCAGAAATTTCTCTTATTTTGTGGTAAAATTGCAGAAATTTCACTTATGTCAGGGTAATAAGTCAGGAATTTCCTTTATTTTGGGGCCAAAAAACAGAAATTCCCTTTGTTTTGGGGAAAAATTACAGAAATTCCACTTATTTAGAGGCAAAAAGGCAGAAATTCCTAATATTTTGTGGCAAAAATGCAGAAATTCCCCTTATTTTGAGGTTAAAAGGCTGAAATTCCCTTTATTTGGGAGCAAAAAGGCAGAAATTTCTCTTATTTGGGGGCAAAATTGCAGAAATTTCACTTATTTCAGAAAAAATAGCAGAAATTTTCTTATTTTGGGGCCAAAAGTCAGAAATTTCTTTTATTTTGTTACAAAATTGCAGAATTTTTTCTTATTTTGGGGCAAAAAGGCAGAAATTTCCCATATTTTGGGGCAAAAATGCAGAAATTTCTTTTATTTTGAGGTAAAAGGCTGAAATTCCTTTTATTTGGGGGCAAAAAGGCAAAAATTTCTCTTATTTTGGGGCAAAATTGCAGAAATTTCACTTATGTCAGGGTAATAAGTCAGGAATTTCCTTTATTTTGGGGCCAAAAAACAGAAATTCTCTTTGTTTTGGGGGAAAAATACAGAAATTCCACTTATTTAGAGGCAAAAAGGCAGAAATTCCTAATATTTTGTGGTAAAAATGCAGAAATTCCCCTTATTTTGAGGTTAAAAGACTGAAATTCCCTTTATTTGGGAGCAAAAAGGCAGAAATTTCTCTTATTTTGGGGCAAAATTGCAGAAATTTCACTTATTTCAGGGTAATAAGTCAGAAATTTTCCTTATTTTGGGGCAAAAAAGACAGAAATTCCCTTTGTTTTGGGGGAAAAAGACAGAAATTCCACTTATTTAGATGCAAAAAAGCAGAAATTCCCTTTATTTTGGAGCAAAAATGAAAAAATTTCCCGTTTTTATGGCAAAAAGCTATGCATTCTTCTTATTTTTGAGCAAAAAGGCAGAAATTCCCCATATTTTGGAGCAAAATTGCAGAAATTCCTCTAATTGTGGGGCAAAAAGGCAGAAATTCCCTAAATGTTGGGGCAAAAAGACAGAAATTCTCCTTATTTTGGGGCAAAACTCAGAAATTCCACTTATTTCGGAGCAAAATTCCAGAAATTTCACTTATATTGGGGCAAAATTGCAGAAATTACACTTATTTTGGGGCAAAATTGCAGAAATTTCACTTATTTCAAAAAAAAAGCAGAAATTTTTTTATTTTGGGGCAAAAAGCCAGAAATTTCTTTTATTTTGGTACAAAATTGCAGAAATTTTTCTTATTTTGGAGCAAAAAGGCAGAAATTTTCCATATTTTGGGGCAAATATGCAGAAATTCCCCTTATTTTGAGTAAAAAGCCTGAAATTCCCCTTAATTGGGGGCAAAAAGGCAGAAATTTCCTTATTTTGAGGCAAAATTGTAAAAATTTCACTTATTTCAGGGTAATCAGTCAGAAATTTTCCTTATTTTGGGGCAAAAAGACAGAAATTCCCTTTGTTTTTGGGGAAAATGACAGATATTCCACTTTTTAGAGGCAAAAAAGCAGAACTTTCTTTTTATTTTGGAGCAAAAATAAAGAAATTTCTCTTTTTTGTGGCAAAAGATATACATTCCCCTTATTTTCAGGCTAAAAAGCAGAAATTCCCCGTATTTTGGAGCAAAATTGCAGAAATTCCCCTAATTGTGGGGCAAAAAGGCAGAAATTCCCTATATGTTAGGGCAAAAAAAAGAAATTCTCCTTATTTTGGGGCAAAACTCAGAAATTCCACTTATTTTGGGGCAAAATTCCAGAAATTTCCCTTATTTTGGGGCAAAATTGCAGAAATTTCACTTATTTCAGTGAAAAAAGGCAGAAATTTTTTTTATTTTGGGGCAAAAAGGCAGAAATTCCTAATATTTTGTGGCAAAAATGCAGAAATTCCTTTTATTTTGAGGTAAAAATGCTGAAATTCCCCTTATTTGGGGGCAAAAAAGCAGTAATTTCCCTTATTTTGGGGCAATATTGCAGAAATTTCACTT
This sequence comes from Micromys minutus, assembly GCF_963924665.1. Taxonomy (NCBI): domain Eukaryota; kingdom Metazoa; phylum Chordata; class Mammalia; order Rodentia; family Muridae; genus Micromys; species Micromys minutus. Next base: position 368,170 of record NW_027667734.1, on the reverse strand, counting down.
ATTTCAGGGTAATAAGTCAGAAATTTTCCTTATTTTGGGGCAAAAAGACAGAAATTCCCTTTGTTTTGGGGACAAAATACATAAATTCCACTTATTTAGCGGCAAAAAAGCAAAAATTCCCCTTATTTTGGTTCAAAATTGCAGAAATTTCACTTACTTCAGGGTAATAAGTCAGAAATTTTCCTTATTTGGGGGCAAAAAAGACAGAAATTACTTTTGTTTTGGGGGAAAAAGACAGAAATTCCACTTATTTAGAGGCAAAAAAGCAGAATTTCCCTTATTTTGGAGCAAAAATGAAGAAATTTCCCTTTTTTATGGCAAAAAGTTATGCATTCTTCTTATTTTCGGGCAAAAAGGCAGAAATTCCCCGTATTTTGGAGCAAAATTGCAGAAATTCCCCTAATTGTGGGGCAAAAAGGCAGAAATTCCCTATATGTTGGGGCAAAAAGACAGAAATTCTCCTTATTTGGGGGCAAAACTCAGAAATTCCACTTATTTTGGGGCAAAATTCCAGAGATTTCCCTTATTTTGGGGCAAAATTGCAGAAATTTCACTTATGGCAGAGAAAAAAGGCAGAAATTTTCCTTATTTTGGGGCAAAAAGGCAGAAATTCCTAATATTTTGTAGCAAAAAGGCAGAAATTCCCCTTATTTTGAGGTAAAAGGGTGAAATTCCTCTTATTTGGGATCAAAAAGGCAGAAATTTCCCTTATTTTGTGGCAAAATTGCAGAAATTTCACTTATTTCAGGGTAATAAGTCAGAAAATTTCCTTATTTTGGTGCAAAAAAGACAGAAATTCCCCTTCTTTTGGGGGAAAAAGACCGAAATTCCACATATTTAGAGGCCAAAAAGCAGAAATTCCCCTTATTTTGGAGCAAAATTACAGAAATATTCTTTTTTTATGGAAAAAGGTATGCATTCTTCTTATTTTTGGGCAAAAAGGCAGAAATTCCCCGTATTTTGGAGCAAAATTGCAGAAATTAACCTAATTGTGGGGCAAAAATGCAGAAATTCCCTACATGTTGGGGCAAAAAGACAGAAATTCTCCTTATTTTGGGGAAACTCAGAAATTCCACTCATTTTGGGGCAAAATTCCAGAAATTTCCCTTATTTTGTGGCAAAAGTGCAGAAATTTCACTTATTTTGTGGCAAAATTAGAGTAATTTCAATTATTTCAGGAAAAAAAAGCAGAAATTTTCTTATTTTGGGGCAAAAAATCATAAATTTCCCATATTTTGGTACAAAATTGCAGAAATTTTTCTTATTTTGGGCAAAAAGGCAGAAAATTCCCATATTTTGGGGCAAACATGCAGAAATTCCCCTTCATTTTGAGGTAAAAATGCTGAAATTCCCCTTATTTGGGGGTAAAAAGGCAGAAATTTCCCTTATTTTGGGGCAAAATTGCAGAAATTTCACTTATTTCAGGGTAATAAGTCAGAAATTTTCCTTATTTTGGGGCAAAAAAGACAGAAATTCCCTTTGTTTTGGGAGAAAAAGACAGAAATTCCACTTATTTAGAGGCATAAAAGCAGAAATTCCCCTCATTTTGGAGCAAAAATGAAGAAATTTCCCTTTTTTATGGCAAAAAGGTATGCATTCTTATTATTTTCGGAAAAAAAAGGCAGAAATTCCCCGTATTTTTGAGCAAAATTGCAGAAATTCCCCTAATTGTGGGGCAAAAAGGCAGAAATTCCCTATATGTTGGGGCAAAAAGACAGAAATTCTCCTTATTTTAGGGCAAAACTCAGAAATTTAACTTATTATGGGGCAAAATTGCAGAAATTTCACTTATTTCATAAAAAAGCAGAAATTTTCTTATTTTGGAGCCAAAAGGCAGAAATTTCTTTTATTTTGTTACAAAATTGCAGAATTTTTTCTTATTTTGGGGCAAAAAGGCAGAAATTTCTTATATTTTGGGGCAAAAATGCAGAATTTTTTTTTTATATTTTGAGTTAAAAGGCTGAAATTCCCCTTATTTGGGGTCAAAAAGGCAGAAATTTTCCTTATTTTGGGGCAAAATTGCAGAAATTTCACTTATTTCAGGGTAATAAGTCAGAAATTTTCCTTATTTTGGGGCAAAAAAGACAGAAATTCCCTTTGTTTACGGAGAAAAAGACAGAAATTCCACTTATTTAGAGGCATGAAAGCAGAAATTCCCCTCATTTTGGAGCAAAAATGAAGAAATTTCCCTTTTTTATGGCAAAAAGGTATGCATTCTTATTATTTTCGGACAAAAAAGGCAGAAATTCCCCGTATTTTTGAGCAAAATTGCAGAAATTCCCCTAATTGTGGGGCAAAAAGGCAGAAATTCCCTATATGTTGGGGCAAAAAGACAGAAATTCTCCTTATTTTAGGGCAAAACTCAGAAATTTAACTTATTTTGGGGCAAAATTGCAGGAATTTCACTTATTTCATAAAAAAAGCAGAAATTTCCTTATTTTGGAGCCAAAAGGCAGAAATTTCTTTTATTTTGTTACAAAATTGCAGAATTTTTTGTTATTTTGGGGCAAAAAGGCAGAAATTTCCCATATTTTGGGGCAAAAATGCAGAAATTCCCCTTATTTTGAGTAAAAAGGCTAAAATTCCCCTTAATTAAGGGCAAAAAGGCAGAAATTTCCTTATTTTGGGGCAAAATTGCAAAAATTTCACTGATTTCAGGGTAATCAGTCAGAAATTTTCCTTATTTTGGGGCAAAAAACAGAAATTCCCTTTGTTTTTGGGGAAAAAGACAGATATTCCACTTTTTTAGAGGCAAAAAAGTAGAAATACCTTTTATTTTGGAGCAAAAATAAAGAAATTTCTCTTTTTTGTGGCAAGAGGTATACATTCCACTCATTTTCAGGCTAAAAAGCAGAAATTCCCCGTATTTTGGAGCAAAATTGCAGAAATTCCCCTAATTGTGGGGCAAAAAGGCAGAAATTCCCTATATGTTAGGGCAAAAAAAAGAAATTCTCCTTATTTTGGGGCAAAACTCAGAAATTCCACTTATTTTGGGGCAAAATTCCAGAAATTTCTTTTATTTTGGGGCAAAATTGCAGAAATTTCACTTATTTTGGGGCAAAATTGCAGAAATTTCACTTATTTCAGTGAAAAAAGGCAGAAATTTTCCTTATTTTGGGGCATAAAGGCAGAAATTCTTAATATTTTGTGGCAAAAATGTAGAAATTCCCCTTATTTTGAGGTAAAAATGCTGAAATTCCCTTTATTTGGGGGGCAAAAAAGCAGAAATTTCCCTTATTTTGGGGCAAAATTGCAGAAATTTCACTTATTTCAGGGTAATAAGTCAGAAATTTTCCTTATTTTGGGCAAAAAAGACAGAAATTCTCTTTGTTTTGGGGGAAAAATACATAAATTTCACTTATTTAGAGGCAAAAAAGCAGAAATTCCCCTTATTTTGGGGCAAAATTGCAGAAATTTCACTTACTTTAGGGTAATAAGTCAGAAATTTTCTTTATTTTGGGGCAAATAGACAGAAATTACCTTTGTTTTGGGGGAAAAAGACAGAAATTCCACTTATTTAGAGGCAAAAAAGCAGAATTCCCCTAATTGTGGAGCAAAAATGAAGAAATTTCCATTTTTATGGCAAAAAGCTATGCATTCTTCTTATTTTCAGGCAAAAAGGCAGAAATTCCCCATATTTTTGAGCAATATTGCAGAAATTCCCCTAATTGTTGGGCAAAAAGGCAGAAATTCCCTATATGTTGGGGCAAAAAGACAGAAATTCTCATTATTTTGGGGCAAAACTCAGAAATTCCACTTATTTTGGAGCAAAATTCAAGAAATTTCACTTATTTTGGGGCAAAATTGCAGAAATTTCACTTATTTTGGGGCAAAATTGCAGAAATTTCACTTATTTAAAAAAAAAGCAGAAATTTTTTCATTTTGGGGCAAAAAAGCAGAAATTTCTTTTATTTTGGTACAAAATTGCAGAAATTTTTCTTATTTTGGAGCAAAAAGGCAGAAATTTCCCATATTTTGGGACAAAAATGCAGAAATTCCCCTTATTTTGAGGAAAAACGCTGAAATTCCCCTTATTTGGGGGCAAAAGGTCAGAAATTTCCTTATTTTAAGGCAAAATTGCAAAAATTTCACTTATTTCAGGGTAATAAGTCAGAAATTTTTCTTATTTTCGGGCAAAAAGACAGAAATTCCCTTTGTTTTTTCGGAAAAAGACAGAAATTCCACTTTTTTAGAGGCAAAAAAGCAGAAATTTTTTTTATTTTGGAGCAAAAATGAAGAAATTTCCCTTTTTTGTGGCAAAAGGTATAAATTCCCCTTATTTTCAGGCTAAAAAGCAGAAATTCCCTGAATTTTGGAGCAAAATTACAGAAATTCCCCTAATTGTGGGGCAAAAATGCAGAAATTCCCTATATGTTAGGGCAAAAAACAGAAATTCTCCTTATTTTTGGGCAAAACTCCGAAATTCCACTTATTTTGGGGCAAAATTCCAGAAATTTCCCTTATTTTGTGGCAAAATTGCAGAAATTTCACTTATTTTGGGGCAAAATTGCAAAAATTTCACTTATTTCAGTGAAAAAAGGCAGAAATTTTTTTTATTTTGGGGCAAAAAGGCAGAAATTCCTAATATTTTGTGGCAAAAATGCAGAAATTCCTTTTATTTTGAGGTAAAAATGCTGAAATTCCCCTTATTTGGGGGCAAAAAAGCAGTAATTTCCCTTATTTTGGGGCAATATTGCAGAAATTTCACTTATTTCAGGGTAATAAGTCAGAAATTTTCCTTATTTTGGGGCAAAAAGACAGAAATTCCCTTTGTTTTGGGGACAAAATACATAAATTCCACTTATTTAGCGGCAAAAAAGCAAAAATTCCCCTTATTTTGGTTCAAAATTGCAGAAATTTCACTTACTTCAGGGTAATAAGTCAGAAATTTTCCTTATTTGGGGGCAAAAAAGACAGAAATTACTTTTGTTTTGGGGGAAAAAGACAGAAATTCCACTTATTTAGAGGCAAAAAAGCAGAATTTCCCTTATTTTGGAGCAAAAATGAAGAAATTTCCCTTTTTTATGGCAAAAAGTTATGCATTCTTCTTATTTTCGGGCAAAAAGGCAGAAATTCCCCGTATTTTGGAGCAAAATTGCAGAAATTCCCCTAATTGTGGGGCAAAAAGTCAGAAATTCCCTATATGTTGGGGCAAAAAGACAGAAATTCTCCTTATTTGGGGGCAAAACTCAGAAATTCCACTTATTTTGGGGCAAAATTCCAGAGATTTCCCTTATTTTGGGGCAAAATTGCAGAAATTTCACTTATGGCAGAGAAAAAAGGCAGAAATTTTCCTTATTTTGGGGCAAAAAGGCAGAAATTCCTAATATTTTGTAGCAAAAAGGCAGAAATTCCCCTTATTTTGAGGTAAAAGGGTGAAATTCCTCTTATTTGGGATCAAAAAGGCAGAAATTTCCCTTATTTTGTGGCAAAATTGCAGAAATTTCACTTATTTCAGGGTAATAAGTCAGAAAATTTCCTTATTTTGGTGCAAAAAAGACAGAAATTCCCCTTCTTTTGGGGGAAAAAGACCGAAATTCCACATATTTAGAGGCCAAAAAGCAGAAATTCCCCTTATTTTGGAGCAAAATTACAGAAATATTCTTTTTTTATGGAAAAAGGTATGCATTCTTCTTATTTTTGGGCAAAAAGGCAGAAATTCCCCGTATTTTGGAGCAAAATTGCAGAAATTAACCTAATTGTGGGGCAAAAATGCAGAAATTCCCTACATGTTGGGGCAAAAAGACAGAAATTCTCCTTATTTTGGGGAAACTCAGAAATTTCACTCATTTTGGGGCAAAATTCCAGAAATTTCCCTTATTTTGTGGCAAAAGTGCAGAAATTTCACTTATTTTGTGGCAAAATTAGAGTAATTTCAATTATTTCAGGAAAAAAAAGCAGAAATTTTCTTATTTTGGGGCAAAAAATCATAAATTTCCCATATTTTGGTACAAAATTGCAGAAATTTTTCTTATTTTGGGCAAAAAGGCAGAAAATTCCCATATTTTGGGGCAAACATGCAGAAATTCCCCTTCATTTTGAGGTAAAAATGCTGAAATTCCCCTTATTTGGGGGTAAAAGGCAGAAATTTCCCTTATTTTGGGGCAAAATTGCAGAAATTTCACTTATTTCAGGGTAATAAGTCAGAAATTTTCCTTATTTTGGGGCAAAAAAGACAGAAATTCCCTTTGTTTTGGGAGAAAAAGACAGAAATTCCACTTATTTAGAGGCATAAAAGCAGAAATTCCCCTCATTTTGGAGCAAAAATGAAGAAATTTCCCTTTTTTATGGCAAAAAGGTATGCATTCTTATTATTTTCGGAAAAAAAAGGCAGAAATTCCCCGTATTTTTGAGCAAAATTGCAGAAATTCCCCTAATTGTGGGGCAAAAAGGCAGAAATTCCCTATATGTTGGGGCAAAAAGACAGAAATTCTCCTTATTTTAGGGCAAAACTCAGAAATTTAACTTATTATGGGGCAAAATTGCAGAAATTTCACTTATTTCATAAAAAAGCAGAAATTTTCTTATTTTGGAGCCAAAAGGCAGAAATTTCTTTTATTTTGTTACAAAATTGCAGAATTTTTTCTTATTTTGGGGCAAAAAGGCAGAAATTTCTTATATTTTGGGGCAAAAATGCAGAATTTTTTTTTTATATTTTGAGTTAAAAGGCTGAAATTCCCCTTATTTGGGGTCAAAAAGGCAGAAATTTTCCTTATTTTGGGGCAAAATTGCAGAAATTTCACTTATTTCAGGGTAATAAGTCAGAAATTTTCCTTATTTTGGGGCAAAAAAGACAGAAATTCCCTTTGTTTACGGAGAAAAAGACAGAAATTCCACTTATTTAGAGGCATGAAAGCAGAAATTCCCCTCATTTTGGAGCAAAAATGAAGAAATTTCCCTTTTTTATGGCAAAAAGGTATGCATTCTTATTATTTTCGGACAAAAAAGGCAGAAATTCCCCGTATTTTTGAGCAAAATTGCAGAAATTCCCCTAATTGTGGGGCAAAAAGGCAGAAATTCCCTATATGTTGGGGCAAAAAGACAGAAATTCTCCTTATTTTAGGGCAAAACTCAGAAATTTAACTTATTTTGGGGCAAAATTGCAGGAATTTCACTTATTTCATAAAAAAAGCAGAAATTTCCTTATTTTGGAGCCAAAAGGCAGAAATTTCTTTTATTTTGTTACAAAATTGCAGAATTTTTTGTTATTTTGGGGCAAAAAGGCAGAAATTTCCCATATTTTGGGGCAAAAATGCAGAAATTCCCCTTATTTTGAGTAAAAAGGCTAAAATTCCCCTTAATTAAGGGCAAAAAGGCAGAAATTTCCTTATTTTGGGGCAAAATTGCAAAAATTTCACTGATTTCAGGGTAATCAGTCAGAAATTTTCCTTATTTTGGGGCAAAAAACAGAAATTCCCTTTGTTTTTGGGGAAAAAGACAGATATTCCACTTTTTTAGAGGCAAAAAAGTAGAAATACCTTTTATTTTGGAGCAAAAATAAAGAAATTTCTCTTTTTTGTGGCAAGAGGTATACATTCCACTCATTTTCAGGCTAAAAAGCAGAAATTCCCCGTATTTTGGAGCAAAATTGCAGAAATTCCCCTAATTGTGGGGCAAAAAGGCAGAAATTCCCTATATGTTAGGGCAAAAAAAAGAAATTCTCCTTATTTTGGGGCAAAACTCAGAAATTCCACTTATTTTGGGGCAAAATTCCAGAAATTTCTTTTATTTTGGGGCAAAATTGCAGAAATTTCACTTATTTTGGGGCAAAATTGCAGAAATTTCACTTATTTCAGTGAAAAAAGGCAGAAATTTTCCTTATTTTGGGGCATAAAGGCAGAAATTCTTAATATTTTGTGGCAAAAATGTAGAAATTCCCCTTATTTTGAGGTAAAAATGCTGAAATTCCCTTTATTTGGGGGGCAAAAAAGCAGAAATTTCCCTTATTTTGGGGCAAAATTGCAGAAATTTCACTTATTTCAGGGTAATAAGTCAGAAATTTTCCTTATTTTGGGCAAAAAAGACAGAAATTCTCTTTGTTTTGGGGGAAAAATACATAAATTTCACTTATTTAGAGGCAAAAAAGCAGAAATTCCCCTTATTTTGGGGCAAAATTGCAGAAATTTCACTTACTTTAGGGTAATAAGTCAGAAATTTTCTTTATTTTGGGGCAAATAGACAGAAATTACCTTTGTTTTGGGGGAAAAAGACAGAAATTCCACTTATTTAGAGGCAAAAAAGCAGAATTCCCCTAATTGTGGAGCAAAAATGAAGAAATTTCCATTTTTATGGCAAAAAGCTATGCATTCTTCTTATTTTCAGGCAAAAAGGCAGAAATTCCCCATATTTTTGAGCAATATTGCAGAAATTCCCCTAATTGTTGGGCAAAAAGGCAGAAATTCCCTATATGTTGGGGCAAAAAGACAGAAATTCTCATTATTTTGGGGCAAAACTCAGAAATTCCACTTATTTTGGAGCAAAATTCAAGAAATTTCACTTATTTTGGGGCAAAATTGCAGAAATTTCACTTATTTTGGGGCAAAATTGCAGAAATTTCACTTATTTTGGGGCAAAATTGCAGAAATTTCACTTATTTAAAAAAAAAGCAGAAATTTTTTCATTTTGGGGCAAAAAAGCAGAAATTTCTTTTATTTTGGTACAAAATTGCAGAAATTTTTCTTATTTTGGAGCAAAAAGGCAGAAATTTCCCATATTTTGGGACAAAAATGCAGAAATTCCCCTTATTTTGAGGAAAAACGCTGAAATTCCCCTTATTTGGGGGCAAAAGGTCAGAAATTTCCTTATTTTAAGGCAAAATTGCAAAAATTTCACTTATTTCAGGGTAATAAGTCAGAAATTTTTCTTATTTTCGGGCAAAAAGACAGAAATTCCCTTTGTTTTTTCGGAAAAAGACAGAAATTCCACTTTTTTAGAGGCAAAAAAGCAGAATTTTTTTTTATTTTGGAGCAAAAATGAAGAAATTTCCCTTTTTTGTGGCAAAAGGTATAAATTCCCCTTATTTTCAGGCTAAAAAGCAGAAATTCCCTGAATTTTGGAGCAAAATTACAGAAATTCCCCTAATTGTGGGGCAAAAATGCAGAAATTCCCTATATGTTAGGGCAAAAAACAGAAATTCTCCTTATTTTTGGGCAAAACTCCGAAATTCCACTTATTTTGGGGCAAAATTCCAGAAATTTCCCTTATTTTGTGGCAAAATTGCAGAAATTTCACTTATTTTGGGGCAAAATTGCAAAAATTTCACTTATTTCAGTGAAAAAGGCAGAAATTTTTCTTATTTTGGGGCAAAAGGCAGAAATTCCTAATATTTTGTGGCACAAATGCAGAAATTCCCCTTATTTTGAGGTAAAAAGGCTGAAATTCCTCTTATTTGGGGGCAAAAAGGAAGAAATTTCCCTTATTTTGAAGCAAAATTGCAGAAATTTCACTTATTTCAGGGCAATAAGTCAGATATTTTCCTTATTTTGGGCAAAAAAAGACAGAAATTCCATTTGTTTTCGGGGGAAAATACATAAATTCCACTTATTTAGAGGCAAAAAAGCAGAAATTCCCCTTATTTTGGGGCAAAATTTCAGAAATTTCACTTACTTCAGGGTAATAAGTCAGAAATTTTCCTTATTTTGGGGCAAAAAAGACAGAAATTTCTTTGTTTTGAAAGAAAAAAACAAAAATTCCACTTATTTAGAGGTAAAAAAGCAGAAATTCCCCTTATTTTGGAGCAAAATTACAGAAATTTCTCTTTTTTATGCCAAAAAGGTATGCATTCTTCTTATTTTCGGGCATAAAGGCAGAAATTCCCCGTATTTTGGAGCAAAATTGCAGAAATTAACCTAATTGTGGGGCAAAAAGGCAGAAATTCCCTATATGTTGGGGAAAAAATACAGAAATTCTCTATATTTGGGGGCAAAACTCAGAAATTCCACTTATTTTGGGGCAAAATTCCAGAGATTTCCCTTATTTTGGGTCAAAATTGCAGAAATTTCACTTATTTTGGGGCAAAATTGCAGAAATTTCACTTATGGCAGAAAAAAAAGGCAGAAATTTTCCCTATTTTGGGGCAAAAGGCAGAAATTCCTAATATTTTGTGGCAAAAATGCAGAAATTCTCCTTCTTTTGAGGTAAAAGGGTGAAATTCCTCTTATTTGGCGGCAAAAGGCAGACATTTCCCTTATTTTAGGGCAAAATTGCAGAAATTTCACATATTTCAGGGTAATAAGTCAGAAAATTTCTTTATTTTGGTGCAGAAAAGACAGAAATTCTCTTTGTTTTGGGAGAAAAAGACGGAAATTCGACATACTTAGAGGCAAAAAAGCAGAAATTCCCCTTATTTTGGAGCAAAATTACAGAAATTTCCTTTTTTTATGGCAAAAAGGTATGCATTCTTCTTATTTTCAGGCAAAAAAGCAGAAATTCCCCGTATTTTGGAGCAAAATTGCAGAATTTAACCTAATTGTGGGGCAAAAATGCAGAAATTCCCTAAATGTTGGGGCAAAAAGACAGAAATTCTCCTTATTTTGGGGCAAAACTCAGAAATTCCACTCATTTTGGAGCAAAATTCCAGAAATTTCCCTTATTTTGGGGCAAAATTGCAGAAATTTCATTTATTTTGTGGCAAAATTGGACAAATTTCACTTATTTCAGGGAAAAAAAGCAGAAATTTTCTTATTTTGGGGCAAAAAGGCAGAAATTTCCCATATTTTGGTACAAAATTGCAGAAATTTTTCTTATTTTGGGCAAAAAGGCAGAAATTTCCCATATTTTGCGGCAAACATGCAAAAATTCCCCTTCATTTTGAGGTAAAAAGGCTGAAATTCCCCTTATTTGGGGGTAAAAAAGCAGAAATTTCCCTTATTTTGGGGCAAAATTGCAGAAATTTCACTTATTTCAGGGTAATAAGTCAGAAATTTTCCTTATTTTGGGGCAAAAAAGAGAGAAATTCCCTTTGTTTTAGGGGAAAAAGAGAGAAATTCCACTTATTTAGAGGCATTACAGCAGAAATTCCCTCTCATTTTAGAGCAAAAATGAAGAAATTTCCCTTTTTTATGGCAAAAAGGTATGCATTCTTATTATTTTCGTACAAAAAAGGAAGATATTCCCCGTATTTTGGAGCAAAATTGCAGAAATTCCCCTAATTGTGGGGCAAAAAGGCAGAAATTCCCTATATGTAGGGGCAAAAAACTGAAATTCTCCTTATTTTAGGGCAAAACTCAGAAATTTAAATTATTTTGGGGCAAAATTGCAGAAATTTCACTTATTTCAAAAAAAAAAAGCAGAAATTTCCTTATTTTGGGGCAAAAAGGCAGAAATTTCCCATATTGTGGGTAAAAATGCAGAAATTTCTCTTATTTTGAGGCAAAAGGCTGAAATTTCCCTCATTTGGGGGCAAAAAGGCAGAAATTTCTCTTATTTTGGGGCAAAATTGCAGAAATTTCACTAATGTCAGTGTAATAAGTCAGAAATTTTCTTTATTTTGGGGCCCTAAAACAGAAATTCCCTTTGTTTTGGGGGAAATAGACAGAAATTTCACTTATTTAGAGGCAAAAAGGCAGAAATTCCTAATATTTTGTGGCAAAAATGCAGAAATTCCCCTTATTTTGAGGTAAAAAGGCTGAAATTTCTCTTATTTGGGAGCAAAAAGGCAGAAATTTCCCTTATTTTGGGAAAAAATTGCAGAAATTTCACTAATTTCAGGGTAATAAGTCAGAAACTTTCCTTATTTTGGGGCAAAAAAGACAGAAATTCCCTTTGTTTTGGGGGAAAAAGACAGAAATTCCACTTATTTAGATGCAAAAAGCAGAAATACCTCTTACATTGGAGCAAAATTACAGAAATTTCCCGTTATCATGGCAAAAAGGTATGCATTCTTCTTATATTCGGGTAAATAGGCAGAAATTCCCCGTATTTTGGAGCAAAATTGCATAAATTCCCCTAATTGTGAGGCAAAAAGTCAGAAATTCGCTATATGTTGATGCAAAAAGACAGAAATTCTCCTTATTTTGGGTCAAAACTCAGAAATTCCACTTATTTTGGGGCAAAATTCCAGAAATTTCACTTATTTTGGGGCAAAATTGCAGAAATTTCTCTTATTTTGTGGCAAGATTGCAGAAATTTCACTTATTTCAGAAAAAAAGCAGAAATTTTTATATTTGGAAGCAAAAAGGCAGAAATTTCTATTATTTTGGTAAAAAATTGCAGAAATTTTTCTTATTTTGGGGCAAAAAGGCAGAAATTTCCCATATTTTGGGGCAAAAATGCAGAAATTCCCCTCTTTTTGAGGTACAAAGGATGAAATTCCCCTTATTTTGGGGCAAAAAGGCAGATATTTTTCTTATTTCGTGGCAAAATTGCAGAAATTTCACTTATTTCAGGGAAAAAAGGCAGAAATTTTCCTTATTTTGGGGCAAAAATGCAGAAATTCCCCTTATTTTGAGGTAAAAAGGCTGAAATTCTCCTTATTTGGGGGCAAAAATGCAGAAATTTCTCTTATTTTGGGGCAAAATTGCAGAAATTTCACTTATGTCAGTGTAATAAGTCAGAAATTTTTTTTTTATTTTGGGGCAAAAAAGACAGAAATTACCTTTGTTTTGGGGAAAAAAGACAGAAATTCAACTTATTTAGAGGCAAAAAAGCAGAAATTCCCCTTATTTTGTAGCAAAAATGAAGAAATTTCCCTTTTTTATGGCAAAAAGTTATGCATTCTTCTAATTTTGAAGCAAAAAGGCAGATATTTCCCGTATTTTGGAGCAAAATTGCAGAAATTCCTCTAATTGTGGGGCAAAATGGCAGAAATTCCCTATATGTTGGGGCATAAAGACAGAAATTTTCCTTATTTTGGGGCAAAACTCAGAAATTCCACATATTTTGCGGCAAAATTCCAGAAATATCTCATATTTTGGGGCAAAATTACAGAAATTTCACTTATTTTGGGGCAAAATTTCAGAAATTTTACTTATTTAAGAAAAAAAAGCAGAAATTTTCTTATTTTGGGGCAAAAAGGCAGAAATTTCTTTTATTTTGGTACAAAATTGCAGAATTTTTTTTTATTTTGGGCAAAAAGGCAGAAATTTCCCATATATTGGGGCAAAAATGCAGAAATTTTTTTTATTTTGAGGTAAAAAGGCTAAAATGCCCCTTATTTGGAGACAAAAGGAAGAAATTTCCCATATTTTGAAGCGAAATTGAAGAAATTTCACTTATTTCAGGTTAATAAGTCAGAAATTTTCTTATTTTGGGGCAAAAAAACAGAAATTCCCTTTGTATTGGGGGACAAAGACAGAAATTTCACATATTTAGAGGCATAAAAGCAGAAATTCCCCTTTTTTTGGAGCAAAAATGAAGAAATTTTCCTTTTTTATGGCAAAAAGGTATGGATTCTTCTTATTTTCGGGCAAAAAGGCAGAAATTCCCCGAATTTTGGAGCAAAATTGCAGAAATTCCCCTAATTGTGGGGCAAACAGGCAGAAATTCCCTATATGTTGGGGCAAAATACAGAAATTCTCCTTATTTTGGGTCAAAACTCAGAAATTCCACTTATTTTGGGGCAAAATTCCAGAAATTTCACATATTTTGGGGCAAAATTGGAGAAATTTCACTTATTTTGGGGCAAAATTTCAGAAATTTCACTTATTTCAGAAAAAAAGCAGAAATTTTCTTATTTGGAAGCAAAAAGGCAGAAATTTCTTTTATTTTGGTACAAAATTGCAGAAATTTCCCTTATTTTGCGGCAAAATTGCAAAATTTTCCTTATTTTGGGGCAAAATTGCAGAAATTTCACTTATTTCAGGAAAAAAAGGCAGAAATTTTCCTTATTTTGATGCAAAAAAGCAGAAATTCCTAATATTTTGTGGCAAAAATGCAGAAATTTTCCTTATTTTGAGGTAAAAGGGAGAAATTCCTCTTAATTGGGAGCAAAAAGGCAGAAATTTCACTTATTTTGGGGCAAAATTGCAGAAATTTCACTTATTTCAGGGTAATAAGTCAGAAATTTTCCTTATTTTGGGGCAAAAAAGACAGAAATTCCACATATTTAGAGGCAAAAAAGCAGAAATTCCCCTTATTTTGGAGCAAAATTACAGAAATTTCCCTATTTTATGGCAAAAAGGTATGCATTCTTCTAATTTTCGGGCAAAAATGCAGAAATTCCCCGTATTTTGGAGCAAAATTGCAGAAATTAGCCTAATTGTGGGGCAAAAAGGCAGAAATTCCTTATATGTTAGGGCAAAAAGACAGAAATTCTCCTTATTTTGGGGCAAAACTCAGAAATTCCACTTATTTTGGGGCAAAATTCCAGAAATTTCCCTTATTTTGGGGCAAAATGCAGAAATTTCACTTATTTTGGGGCAAAATTGCAGAAATTTCACATATTTCAGGGGAAAAAAAGCAGAAATTTTCTTATTTTGGGGCAAAAAAGCAGAAATTACCTATATTTTGGTACAAAATTGCAGAAATTTTTCTTATTTTGGGCAAAAAGTCAGAAATTTCCCATATTGTGGCAAAAATGCAGAAATTTCCCTTATTTTGGGGCAAAATTGCAGAAATTTCACTTATTTCAGGGTAATAAGTCAGAAATTTTCCTTATTTTGGGGCAAAAAGACAGAAATTTCCTTTGTTTTGTAGGAAAAAGACAGAAATTCCACTTATTTAGAGGCTAAAAAGCAGAAATTCCCTTTATTTTGGAGCAAAAATGAAGAAATTTCTCTTTTTTATGGCAAAAATGTATGCATTCTTCTTATTTTCGGGCAAAAAGGCAGAAATTCCCCGTATTTTGGAGCAAAATTTCAGAAATTCTCCTAATTGTGAGGCAAAAAGGCAGAATTTTCCTATATGCTGGGGCAAAAAGACAGAAATTCTACTTATTTTGGGGCAAAACTCAGTAATTCCACTTATTTTGTGTCAAAATTCCAGAAATTTCCCTTATTTTGGGGCAAAATTTCAGAAATTTCACTTATTTTGTGGCAAAATTGCAGAAATTTGACTTATTTCAGAGAAAAAAGGCAGAAATTTTCTTTATTTTGGGGCAAAAAGGCAGAAATTCCTAATATTTTGTGGCAAAAATGCAGAAATTACCCTTATTTTGAGGTAAAAAGGCTGAAATTCCCTTAAGTTGGGGGCAAAAAGGCAGAAATTTCCCTTATTTGGGGCAAAATTGCAGAAATTTCACTTACTTCAAGGTAATAAGTCAGAAATTTTCCTTATTTTGGGGCAAAAAAGACAGAAATTACATTTGTTTCGGGGGAAAAAGACAGAAATTCCACTTATTTAGAGGCAAAAAAGCAGAAATTCCCCTTATTTTGGAGAAAAATTGCAGAAATTTTCCTTTTTCATGGGAAAAAGTTATGCATTCTTCTTATTTTCAGGATAAAAAGGAGAAATTTTGCGTATTTTGGAGCAAAATTGCAGAAATTCCTTTAATTGTAGGTCAAAAAAGCAGAAATTCCCTATATCTTGTGGCATAAAGACAGAAATTCTCTTTATTTTGGGGCAAAACTCAGAAATTCCACTTATTTTGGGGCAAAACTCCAGAAATTTCCCTTATTTTGGGGCAAAATTGCAGAAATTTCACTTATTTTGTGGCAAAATTGAAGAAATTTTACTTATATAAGGGAAAAAAGCAGAAATTTTTTATTTTGGGGCAAAAAGGCAGAAATTTCAGTTATTTTGGTACAAAATTGCAGAAATTTTTTTATTTTGGGCAAAAAGGGAGAAATTTCTCATATTTTGGGGCAAAAATGCAAAAATTCCCCTCATTTTGAGGTAAAAAGGCTGAAATTCCCTTTATTTGGGGGCAAAAAGCAGAAATTTCCCTTATTTTGGGGCAAAATTGCAGAAATTTCAATTATTTTGGGGCAAAATTGCAGAAATTTCACTTATTTCAGGGAAAAAAGCAGAAATTTTCTTATTTTGTGGCAAAATGGCAAAAATTTCACTTATTTTGGGGCAAAATTGCAGAAATTTCACATATTTCAGGGAAAAAAGGCAGAAATTTTCCTTATTTTGGAGCAAAAAGGCAGAAATTCCTAATATTTTGTGGCAAAAATGCAGAAATTCCCCTTATTTTGAGGTAAAAAGGCTGAAATTCCCCTTATTTGGGGGCAAAAAGGCAAAAATTTCTCTTATTTTGGGGCAAAATTGCACAAATTTCACATATTTCAGAATAATAAGTCAGAAAATTTCCTTATTTTGGTGCAAAAAAGACAGAAATTCCCTTTGTTTTGGGGGAAAAAGACAGAAATTCCTCTTATTTAGAGGCAAAAATTAGAAATATCCCTTATTTTGAAGCAAAAATTAAGAAATTTTTTTTTTTGTGGCAAAAGGTATACATTCCCCTTCTTTACGGGCTAAAAAGCAGAAATTCCCTGTATTTTGGTGCAAAATTGCAGAAATTCCCCTAATTTTGGGTCAAAAAGGCAGAAATACCCTATATGTTGGGGCAAAAAGACAGAAATTCTCCTTATTTTGGGGCAAAACTCAGAAATTCCACTTGTTTTGGGGCAAAATTCCAGAAATTTCCCTTATTTTGGGGCAAAATTGCAGAAATTTCACTTATTTTGGGGCAAAATTGCAGAAATTTCACATCTTTCAGTGAAAAAAAGCAGAAATTTTCTTATTTTGGGGCAAAAAAGCAGAAATTACCTATATTTTGTTACAAAATTGCAGAAATTTTTCTTATTTTGGGCAAAAAGTGAGAAATTTCCCATATTGTGGCAAAAATGCAGAAATTCCCCTTATTTGGGGGCAAAAAGGCAGAAATTTCCCTTATTTTGGGGCAAAATTGCAGAAATTTCACTGATTTCAGGGTAATAAGTCAGAAATTTTCCTTATTTTGGGGCAAAAAGTCAGAAATTCCCTTTGTTTTGTGAGAAAAAGACAGAAATTCCACTTATTTAGAGGGAAAAAAGCAGAAATTCCCCTTATTTTGGAGCAAAATTGCAGAAATTCCCCTAATTGTGGGGCAAAAAACCAGAAATTCCCTATATGTTGGGGCAAAAAGACAGAAATTCTACTTATTTTGGAGCAAAACTCAGAAATTCCACTTATTTTGGGCTAAAATTCCAGAAATTTCCCTTATTTTGGGGAAAAATTGCAGAAATTTCACTTATTTTGTGGCAAAATTGCAGAAATTTGACTTATTTCAGAGAAAAAAGACAGAAATTTTCCTTATTTTGAGGCAAAAAGGCAGAAATTCCTAATACTTTGTGGCAAAAATGCAGAAATTACCCTTATTTTGAGGTAAAATAGCTGAAATTCCCCTTATTTGGGGGCAAAAAGGCAGAAATTTCCCTTATTTCGAGCAAAATTGCAGAAATTTCACTTACGTCAAGGTAAGGATTCAGAAATTTTCCTTATTTTGGGGCAAAAAAGACAGAAATTCCCTTTGTTTTGGGGGAAAAAGACAAAAATTCCACTTACTTAGAGGCAAAAAAGCAGAAATTCCCCTTATTTTGCAGAAAAATTGCAGAAATTTCTCTTTTTTATGGCAAAAAGATATGCATTCTTATTATTTTCGGGCTAAAAAGCAGAAATTTCCCGTATTTTGGAGCAAAATTGCAGAAATTCCTCTAATTGTGGGTCAAAAAGGCAGAAATTCTCTATATCTTGGTGCATAAAGACAGAAATTCTCCTTATTTTGGGCAAAACTCAGAAATTCCACTTATTTTGGAGCAAAATTCAAGAAATTTCCATTATTTTGGGGCAAAATTGCAGAAATTTCAATTATTTTGGGGCAAAATTGCAGAAATTTCACTTATTTAAGAGAAAAAAAGCAGAAATTTTTTATTTTGGGGCAAAAAGGCAGAAATTTCTTTTATTTTGGTACAAAATTGCAGAAATTTTTCTTATTTTGGGCAAAAAGGCAGAAATTTCCCATATTTTGTGGCAAAAATGCAGAAATTCCCTTTATTTTGAGGTAAAAAGGCTGAAATTCCCCTTATTTGGGGGCAAAAAGGCAGAAATTTCCCTTATTTTGAGGCAAAATTGTAGAAATTCACTTATTTCAGGGTAATAAGTCAGAAATTTTCTTTATTTTGGGGCAAAAAAGATAGAAATTCCCTTTGTTTTGGGGGAAAAAACAGAAATTCCTCTTATTTAGAGGCAAAAAACAGAAATTCCCCTTATTTTGAAGCAAAAATGAAGAAATTTCTTTTTTTTGTGGCAAAAGGTATACATTCCCCTTCTTTTCGGGTTAAAAAGCAGAAATTCCGTATTTTGGAGCAAAATTGCAGAAATTCCTCTAATTTTGGGGCAAAAAGGCAGAAATTCCCTATATGTTGGGGCAAAAAGACAGAAATTCTTCTTATTTTGGGGCAAAATTCAGAAATTCCACTTATTTTGGGGCAAAAATCCAGAAATTTCACTTATTTTGGGGCAAAATTGCAGAAATTTCACTTATTTTGGGGCAAAAATGCAGAAATTTCATTTATTTCAGGGGAAAAAAGCAGAAATTTTCTTATTTTGGGGCTAAAAAGCAGAAATTACCTATATTTTGGTACAAAATTGCAGAAATTTTTCTTATTTTGGGCAAAAAGTCAGAAATTTCCCATATTGTGGCAAAAATTCAGAAATTCCCCTTATTTGGGGGCAAAAAGGAAGAAATTTTTCTTATTTTGGGGCAAAATTGCAAAATTTCACTGATTTCAGGGTCAGAAATTTTCCTTATTTTGGGGCAAAAACACAGAAATTCCCTTTGTTTTGTGGGAAAAAGACAGTAATTCCACATATTTAGAGGCGAAAAAACAGAAATTCCCCTTATTTTGGAGCAAAAATGAAGAAATTTCACTTTTTTATGGCAAAAAGTTATGCATTCTTCTTATTTTCGGGCAAAAAGGCAGAAATTCCCCGTATTTTGGAGCAAAATTGCAGAAATTCCCCTAATTTTGGGGCAAAAATGCAGAAATTACCTATATGTTGCGGCAAAAAGTCAGAAATTCTACATATTTTGGGGAAAAACTCAGAAATTCCACTTATTTTGAGGCAAAATTCCAGAAATTTCCTTTATTTTGGGGCAAAATTGCAGAAATTTCACTTATTGTGTGGCAAAATTTCAGAAATTTGACTTATTTCAGAGACAAAAGGCAAAAATTTTCCTTATTTATGGGCAAAAATGCAGAAATTACCTATATATTGCGGCAAAAAGACAGAAATTCTACTTATTTTGGGGAAAAACTCAGAAATTCCACTTATTTTGGGGCAAAGTTCCAGAAATTTTACTTATTTTGGGGCAAAATTCCAGAAATTTCCCTTATTTTGGGGCTAAATTGCAGAAATTTCACTTATTTTGGGGCAAAATTGCAGAAATTTCATTTATTCTGGAGCAAAATTTCAGAAATAGCACTTATTTATAAAAAAAAAAGCAGAAATTTTTTTATTTTGGGGCAAAAAAGCAGAAATTGCTTTTATTTTGGTACAAAATTGCAGAAATTTTTTTTATTTTGGGCAAAAAGGCAAAAATTTCTCATATTTTGGGGCAAAAATGCAAAAATTCCCCTTATTTTGAGGTAAAAAGGCTGAAATTCCTTTTATTTGGGGGCAAAAAGCAGAAATTTCCCTTATTTTGGGGCAAAATTGCAGAAATTTCAATTATTTTGGGGCAAAATTGCAGAAATTTCACTTATTTCAGGGAAAAAAATGCAGAAATTTTTTTATTTTGTGGTAAAATTGCAAAAATTTCACTTATTTTGGGGCAAAATTGAAGAAATTTCACATATTTCAGGGAAAAAGGCAGAAATTTTCCTTATTTTGGGGCAAAAAAGACAAAAATTCCCTTTGTTTTGGGGGAAAAATACAGAAATTCCACTTATTTAGAGGCATAAAAGCAGAAATTCCCTTCATTTTGGAGCAAAAATGAAGAAACTTCCCTTTTTTACGGCAAAAAGGTATGCATTCTTATTATTTTCGGACAAAAAAGGCAGAAATTCCCCGTATTTTGGAGCAAAATTGCAGAAATTCCCCTAATTGTGGCGCAAAAAGGCAGAAATTCCTTATATGTTGGGGCAAAAAGACAGAAATTCTCATTTTAGGGCAAAACTCAGAAATTTAACTTTTTTTGGGGCAAAATTGCAGAAATATCACTTATTTCATAAAAAAAGCAGAATTTTTCTTATTTTGGGGCCAAAAGGCAGAAATTTCTTTTATTTTGTTACAAAATTGCAGAATTTTTTTATATTTTGAGGCAAAAAGGTAGAAATTTCCCATATTTTGGGGCAAAAATGCAGAAATTTCTCTTATTTTGAGGTAAAAGGCTGAAATTGCCCTTATTTGGGGGCAAAAGGCAAAAATTTCTCTAATTTTGGGGCAAAATTGCAGAAATTTCACTTATTTCAGGGTAATAAGTCAGAAATTTTCCTTATTTTTGGGCCAAAAAACAGAAATTCCCTTTGTTTTGGGGAAAAAAGACAGACATTCCACTTTTTTAGAGACAAAAAAGCAGAAATTCCCCTTATTTTGGAGCAAAAATGAAGAAATTTTACTTTTTAAGGGCAAAAAGGTATGCATTCTTCTTATTTTTGGGCAAAAAGGCAGAAGTTCCCCTTATTTTGGAGCAAAATGCAGAAATTCCCCAAATTGTGGGGCAAAAAGGCAGAAATTCCCTTCATGTTGGGGCAAAAAGACAGAAATTCTTCTTATTTTGGGGCAAAACTCAAAAATTCCACAGATTTTGGGGCAAAATTACAATAATTTCTCTTATTTTGGGACAAAATTGCAGAAATTTCACTTATTTGGGGCATAATTGCAGAAATTTCACTTATTTCAAAAAAAAAGCAGAAATTTTCTTATTTTGGGGCAAAAAGGCAGAAATTTCTTTTATTTTGGTACAAAATTGCAGAAATTTTTCTTATTTTGGGGCAAAAAGGCAGAAATTTCTCATATTTTGAGTCAAAAATGCAGAAAGTCCCCTTATTTTGAGGTAAAAATGCTGAAATTCCCCTGATTTGGGGGCAAAAAGGCAGAAATTTCTCTTATTTTGAAGCAAAATTGCAGAAATTTCACTTATTTCAGGGTAATAACTCAGAAGTTTTCCTTATTTTGGGTCATAAAAGACAGAAATTTTTTTTGTTTTGGGGGAAAAAGACAGAAATTCCACTTATTTGGAGGCAAAAAGGCAGAAATTCCTAAAATTTTGTGGCAAAAATGCAGAAATTCCCCTTATTTTGAGGTAAAAAGGATGAAGTTCCTCTTATTTGGGAGCAAAAAGGCTGAAATTTCCCTTATTTTGGGGCAAAATTGCAGAAATTTCACTTATTTCAGTGTAATAAGTCAGAAATTTTCCTTATTTTGGGGCAAAAAAGACAGAAATTCTCTTTTTTGGGGGGAAAAAGAGAGAAATTTCACTTATTTAGATGCAAAAAAGCAGATATTCCTCCTATTTTGGAGCAAAAAAGAAGAAATTTCCCTTTTTTTATGGCAAAAAGCTATGCATTCTTCTTATTTTCGGGCTAAAAGGCAGAAATTCCTCATATTTTGGAGCAAAATTGGAGAAATTCCCCTAATTGTGAGGCAAAAAGGCAGAAATTCCCTATATGTTGGGGCAAAAAGACAGAAATTCTCCTAATTATGAGGCAAAACTAAGAAATTCCACTTATTTTGGAGCAAAATTCCAGAAATTTAACTCATTTGGGGGCAAAATTGCAGAAATTTCATTTATTTTGGGGTAAATTTGCAGAAATTTCACTTATTTCAAAAAAAAGCAGAAATTTTCTTATTTTGGGGCAAAAAGGCAGAAATTTCTTTTATTTTGGTACAAAATTGCAGAAATTTTTTTTCTTTTGGAGCAAAAAGGCAGAAATTTTCCATATTTTGGGGCAAAAATGCAGAAATTCCTCTTATTTTGAGGAAAAAGGCTGAAATTCCCCTTAGTGGGGCAATAAGGCAGAAATTTCCTTATTTTGGGGAAAAATTGAAAAAATTTCACTTATTTCAAGGTAATAAGTCAGAAATTTTTTTTATTTTGGGGCAAAAATACAGAAATTCTTTTTTTTTGGGGAAAAAGACAGAAATTCCACTTTTTTAGAGGCAAAAAAGGAGAAATTCCATTTATTTTGGAGCAAAAATGAAGAAATTTCCCTTTTTTGTGGCAAAAGGTATACATTCCCCTTATTTTCACGCTAAAAAGCAGAAATGCCCCGTATTTTGGAGCAAAATTGCAGAAATTCCCCTAATATTGGGGCAAAAAGGCAGAAATTCCATATATGTTAGGGCAAAAAAAACAGAAATTCTTCTTATTTTGGGGCAAAACTCTGAAATTCCAATATTTTGGGGCAAAATTCCAGAAATTTCCCTTATTTTGGGGCAAAATTGCAGAAATTTTACTTATTTTGGGGCAAAATTGCAGAAATTTCACTAATTTCAGTGAAAAAAGGCAGAAATTTTCCTTATTTTGGGGCAAAATGCATAAATTCCTAATATTTTGTGGCAAAAATGCAGAAATTCCCGTTATTTTGAGGTAAAAAGGCTGAAATTCTCATTATTTGGGGGCAAAAAGTAGAAATTTCCCTTCTTTTGGGGCAAAATTGCAGAAATTTCACTTATTTCAGGGTCATAAGTCAGAAATTTTCCTTATTTTGGGCACAAAAAGACAGAAATTCCCTTTGTTTTGGGAGAAAAATACATAAATTCCACTTATTTAGAGGCAAAAAACAGAAATTCCCCTTATTTTGGGGCAAAATTTCAGAAATTTCACTTACTTCAGGGTAATAAGTCAGAAATTTTCTTTATTTTGAGGCAAAAAAACAGAAATTACATTTGTTTTGGGGGAAAAAGACAGAAATTCCACGTATTTTGAGGCAAAAAAACAGAAATTCCCCTTATTTTGGAGCAAAAATGAAGAAATTTCCCTTTTTTATGGCAAAAAGTATGCATTCTTCTTATTTTCGGGCAAAAAGCAGAAATTCCCCGTATTTTGGAGCAAAATTGAAGAAATTCTTCTAATTGTTGGGCAAAAAGGCAGAAATTCCCTATATTTTGCGGCAAAAAGACAGAAATTCTTCTTATTTTGGGTCAAAACTCAGAAATTCCACTTATTTTGAGGCAAAATTCCAGAAATTTCACTTATTTGGGGCAAAATTGCAGAAATTTCACTTATTTTGGGGCAAAATTGCAGAAATTTCACTTATTTCAGAAAAAAAGCAGATATTTTTATATTTGGAATCAAAAAGGCAGAAATTTCTTTTATTTTGGTACAAAATTGCAGAAATTTTTTATATTTTGGGGCAAAACGGCAGAAATTTCTCATATTTTGGGGCAAAAATGCAGAAATTCCCCTTATTTTGAGGTAAAAAGGATGAAATTCCCCTTATTTGGGGGCAAAAAGGCAGACATTTCCCTTATTTTGGGGCAAAATTGCAGAAATTTCACTTATTTCAGGGTAATAAGTCAGAAATTTTTCTTATTTTGGGGCAAAAAAGCAGAAATTCCTAATCTTTTGTGGCAAAAATGCTGAAATTTCCCTTATTTTGAGGTAAAAAGGCTGAAATTCCCCTTATTAGAGGGCAAAAATGCAGAAATTTCCCTTATTTTGGGGAAAAATTGCAGAATTTTCACTTATATTTGGGCAAAATTGCAGAAATTTCACTTATGGCAAGGAAAAAATGCAGAAATTTTCCTTATTTTGGGGCAAAAGGTAGAAATTTTTAATATTTTGTGGCAAAAATGCAGAAATTCCCTTTATTTTGAGGTAAAAGGGTGAAATTCCTCTTATTTGAGGGCAAAAAGGGAGAAATTTCCCTTATTTTGGGGCAAAATTGCAGAAATTTCACTTATTTCAGGGAAAAAATGCAGAAATTTCACTTATTTCAAAAAAAGGCAGAAATTTTCTTATTTTGGGGCAATAAGGCAGAAATTTCTTTTATTTTGGTACAAAATTGCAGAAATTTTTTTTATTTTGGAGAAAAAAGGCAGAAATTTCCCATATTTTGGGGCATAATTGCAAAAATTTCACTTATTTTGGGGCAAAATTGCATAAATTTCACTTATTTCAGTGAAAAAAGGCAGAAATTTTCCTTATTTTGGGGCAAAAATGCAGAAAATCCTAATATTTTGTGGCAAAAATGCAGAAATTCCCCTTATTTTGAGGTAAAAAGGCTTTAATTCCCCTTATTTGGGGGCAAAAAGGCAGAAATTTCCCTTCTCTTGGGGCAAAATTGCAGAAATTTCACTACTTTTAGGGTAATAATTCAGAAATTTTTCTTATTTTGGGCAAAAAAAGACAGAAATTCCCTTTGTTTTGGGGGAAAAATACATAAATCAAACTTATTTAGAGGCAAAAAAGCAGAAATTCCCCTTATTTTGGGGCAAAATTGCAGAAATTTCACTTACTTCAGGGTAATAAGTCAGAAATTTTTCTTATTTTGGAGCAAAAAAACAGAAATTACCTTTCTTTTGGGGGGAAAAAACAGAAATTCCACTTATTTAGAGGCAAAAATGCAGAAATTCCCCTTATTTTGGAGCAAAATTACAGAAATTACCCATTTTTATAGCAAAAAGGTATGCATTCTTCTTATTTTTGGGCAAAAAGGCAGAAATTCCTCGTATTTTGGAGCAAAATTGCTTAAATTCCCCTAATTGTTGGGCAAAAAGGCAGAAATTCCCTATATGTTGGGGCAAAAAGACAGAAATTCTGCTTATTTTGGGTCAAAACTCAGAAATTCCACTTATTTTGGGGCAAAATTCCAAAAATTTCATTTATTTTGGGGCAAAATTGCAGAAATTTCACTTATTTTGGGGCAAAATTGCAGAATTTTAATTATTTCAGAAAAAAAAGCAGACATTTTTATATTTGGAAGCAAAAAGGCAGAAATTTCTTTTATTTTGGTACAAAATTGCAGAAATTTTTTATATTTTGGGGCAAAAAGGCAGAAATTTCCCATATATTGGGGCAGAAATGCAGAAATTCCCCTTTTTTTGAAGTAAAAAAGATGAAATTCCCCTTATTTTGAGGCAAAAAGGCAGAAATTCCTAATATTTTGTGGCAAAAATGCAGAAATTCCCGTTATTTTGAGGTAAAAAGGCTGAAATTCACCTTATTTGTCGGCAAAAAGCAGAAATTTCCCTTCTTTTGGGGCAAAATTGGAGAAATTTCACTTATTTCAGGGTAATAAGTCAGAAATTTTCCTTATTTTGGGCAAAAAAAGACAGAAATTCCCTTTGTTTTGGGGGAAAAATACATAAATTCCACATATTTAGAGTCAAAAAAACAGAAATTCCCCTTATTTTGGGGCAAAATTGCAGAAATTTCACTTACTTCATGGTAATAAGTCAGAAATTTTCTTTATTTTGAGGCAAAAAAACAGAAATTACCTTTGTTTTGGGGGAAAAAGACAGAAATTCCACTTATTTAGTGGCAAAAAAGCAGAAATTTTCCTTATTTTGGAGCAAAAATGAAGAAATTTCCCTTTTTTATGGCAAAATGTTGTGCATTCTTCTTATTTTCGGCCAAAAAAGCAGAAATTCCCCGTATTTTGGAGCAAAATTGCAGAAATTCTTCTAATTGTGGGGCAAAAAGGCAGAAATTCCCTATATGTTGGGGCAAAAAGACAGAAATTCTCCTTATTTTGGGTCAAAACTCAGAAATTCCACTTATTTTGGGGCAAAATTCCAGAAATTTCACTTATTTTGGGGCAAAATTGCAGAAATTTCACTTATTTTGGGGCAAAATTGCAGAAATTTCACTTATTTCAGAAAAAAAGGCAGAAATTTTTATATTTGGAAGCAAAAAGGCAGAAATTTCTTTTATTTTGGTACAAAATTGCAGAAATTTTTTATATTTTGGAGCAAAAAGGCAGAAATTTCCCATATTTTGTGGCAAAAATGCAGAAATTCCCCTTTTTTGAGGTAAAAAGGATGAAATTCCCCTTATTTGGGGGCAAAAAGGAAGACATTTCCCTTATTTAGGGGTAAAATTGCAGAAATTTCACTTATTTCAGGGTAATAAGTCAGAAATTTTTCTTATTTTGGGGCAAAAAAGCAGAAATTCCTAATCTTTTGTGGCAAAAATGCTGAAATTCCCCTTATTTTGAGGTAAAAAGGCTGAAATTCCCCTTATTAGGGGGCAAAAATGCAGAAATTTCCCTTATTTTGGGGAAAAATTGCAGAAATTTCACTTATTTTTGGGCAAAATTGCAGAAATTTCACTTATGGCAGGGAAAAAAGGCAGAAATTTTCCTTATTTTGGAGCAAAAACGCAAAAATTTTTAATATTTTGTGGCAAAAATGCAGAAATTCCCTTTATTTTGAGGTAAAAGGGTGAAATTCCTCTTATTTGAGGGCAAAAAGGCAGAAATTTCCCATATTTTGAGGCAAAAATGCAGAAATTTTACTTATTTCAGGGAAAATGGCAGAAATTTTTATTATTTTGGGGCAAAAAATACAGAAATTCCCTTTGTTTTAAGGGAAAAAGACAGAAATTCCACTTATTTAAATGCAAAAAAGCAGAAATTCTCCTTATTTTGGAGCAAAAATGAAGAAATTTCACTTTTTTATGGCAAAAAGCTATGCATTCTTCTTATTTTCGGGCAAAAAGGCAGAAATTCCCTATATGTTGGGGCAAAAAGATAGAAATTCTCATTATTTTGGGGCAAAACTCAGAAATTCCACTTATTTTGGAGCAAAATTCCAGAAATTTAACTTATTTGGGGGCAAAATTGCAGAAATTTCATTTATTTTGGGGTAAAATTGCAGAAATTTCACTTATTTCAAAAAAAAGCAGAAATTTTCTTTTTTTGGGGCAAAAAGGCAGAAATTTCTTTTATTTTGGTACAAAATTGCAGAAATTTTTTTTATTTTGGAGAAAAAAGGCAGAAATTTCCCATATTTTGGAGCATAATTGCAGAAATTTCACTTATTTTGGGGCAAAATTGCATAAATTTCACTTATTTCAGTGAAAAAAGGCAGAAATTTTCCTTATTTTGGGGCAAAAAGGCAGAAATTCCTAATATTTTGTGGCAAAAATGCAGAAATTCCCCTTATTTTGAGGTAAAAAGGCTGAAATTCCCCTTATTTGGGGGCAAAAAGGCAGAAATTTCCCTTCTCTTGGGCAAAATTGCAGAAATTTCACTTATTTCAGGGTAATAAGTCAGAAATTTTTCTTATTTTTGGCAAAAAAAGACAGAATTTCCCTTTGTTTTGGGGGAAAAATACATAAATTCCACTTATTTAGAGGCAAAAAAGCAGAAATTCCCCTTATTTTGGGGCAAAATTGCAGAAATTTCACTTACTTCAGGGTAATAAGTCAGAAATTTTCCTTATTTTGGGGCAAAAAAACAGAAATTACTTTTGTTTTGGGGGGAAAAGACAGAAATTCCACTTATTTAGGGGCAAAAATGCAGAAATTCCCCTTATTTTGGAGCAAAATTACAGAAATTTCTCTTTTTTATGGCAAAAAGGTATGCATTCTTCTTATTTTTGGGCAAAAAGGCAGAACTTCCTCGTATTTTGGAGCAAAATTGCTGAAATTCCCCTAATTGTGGGGAAAAAGGCAGAAATTCCCTATATGTTGGGGCAAAAAGATAGAAATTCTACTTATTTTGGGTCAAAACTCAGAAATTCCACTTATTTTGGGGCAAAATTCCAAAAATTTCACTTATTTAGAGGCAAAAAAGCAGAAATTCCCCTTATTTTGGGGCAAAATTGCAGAAATTTCACTTACTTCAGGGTAATAAGTCAGAAATTTTTCTTATTTTGGGGCAAAAAAACAGAAATTACCTTTGTTTTGGGGGGAAAAGACAGAAATTCCACTTATTTATGGGCAAAAATGCAGAAATTCCCCTTATTTTGGAGCAAAATTACAGAAATTTCCCTTTTTTATGGCAAAAAGGTATACATTCTTCTTATTTTTGGGCAAAAAGGCAGAAATTCCTCGTATTTTGGAGCAAAATTGCTGAAATTCCCCTAATTGTGGGGCAAAAAGGCAGAAATTCCCTATATGTTGGGGCAAAAAGACAGAAATTCTACTTATTTTGGGTCAAAACTCCGAAATTCCACTTATTTTGGGGCAAAATTCCAAAAATTTCACTTATTTTGGTGCAAAATTGCAGAAATTTCACTTATTTTGGGGCAAAATTGCAGAAATTTCACTTATTTCAGAAAAAAAAGCAGAAATTTTTATATTTGGAAGCAAAAGCGCATAAATTTCTTTTATTTTGGTACAAAATTGCAGAAATTTTTCATATTTTGGGACAAAAAGGCAGAAATTTCCCATGTTTTGGGGCAAAAATGCAGAAATTCCCTTTTTTTTGAGGTAAAAAGGATGAAATTCCCCTTATTTGGGGGCAAAAAGTCAAATATATCTCTTATTTTGGGGCAAAATTGCCGAAATTTCACTTATTTCAGTGAAAAAAGGCAGAAATTTTCCTTATTTTGGGGCAAAAAGGCAGAAATTCCTAATATTTTGTGGCAAAAATGCAGAAATTCCCGTTATTTTGAGGTAAAAAGGATGAAATTCACCTTATTTGGGGGCAAAAAGCAGAAATTTCCCTTCTTTTGGGGCAAAATTGGAGAAATTTCACTTATTTCAGGGTAATAAGTCAGAAATTTTCCTTATTTTGGGCAAAAAAAAAAGAAATTCCCTTTGTTTTGGGGGAAAAATACATAAATTCCACTTATTTAGTGGCAAAAAAACAGAAATTCCCCTTATTTTGGGGCAAAATTGCAGAAATTTCACTTACTTCATGGTAATAAGTCAGAAATTTTCTTTATTTTGAGGCAAAATAACAGAAATTACCTTTGTTTTGGGGGAAAAAGACAGAAATTCCACTTATTTAGAGGCAAAAAAGCAGAAATTCCCCTTATTTTGGAGCAAAAATTAAGAAATTTCCCTTTTTTATGTCAAAAAGTTATGCATTATTCTTATTTTCGGGCAAAAAAGCAGAAATTCCCCGTATTTTGGAGCAAAATTGCAGAAATTCTTCTAATTGTGGGGCAAAAAGGCAGAAATTCCCTATATGTTGGGGCAAAAAGACAGAAATTCCTCTTATTTTGGGTCAAAACTCAGAAATTCCACTTATTTGGGGGCAAAATTCCAGAAATTTCACTTATTTTGGGGCAAAATTGCAGAAATTTCACTTATTTTGGGGCAAAATTGCAGAAATTTCACTTATTTCAGAAAAAAAGGCAGAAATTTTTATATTTGGAAGCAAAAAGGCAGAAATTTCTTTTATTTTGGTACAAAATTGCAGAAATTTTTCTTATTTTGGGGCAAAAAGGCAGAAATTTCCCATATTTTGGGGCAAAAATGCAGAAATTCCCCTTTTTTTGAGGTAAAATAGATGAAATTCCCCTTATTTGGGGGCAAAAAGGCAGACATTTCCCTTATTTTGGGGCAAAATTGCAGAAATTTCACTTATTTCAGGGTAATAAGTCAGAAATTTTTCTTATTTTGGGGCAAAAAAGCAGAAATTCCTAATCTTTTGTGGCAAAAATGCTGAAATTCCCCTTATTTTGAGGTAAAAAGGCTGAAATTCCCCTTATTAGGGGGCAAAAATGCAGAAAATTCCCTTATTTTGGGGCAAAATTGCAGAAATTTCACTTATTTTTGGGCAAAATTGCAGAAATTTCACTTATGGCAGGGAAAAAAGGCACAAATTTTCCTTATTTTGGGGCAAAAAGGCAGAAATTTTTAATATTTTGTGGCAAAAATGCAGAAATTCCCTTTATTTTGAGGTAAAAGGGTGAAATTCCTCTTATTTGAGGGCAAAAAGGCAGAAATTTCCCTTATTTTGGGGCAAAATTGCAGAAATTTCACTTATTTCAGGGAAAAAATGCAGAAATTTTTCTTATTTTGGGGCAAAAAAAAAGAAATTCCTAATCTTTTGTTGCAAAAATTCAGAAATTCTCCTTATTTTGAGGTAAAAAGGCTGAAATTCTCCTTATTTGGGGGCAAAAATAAAGAAATTTCCCTTATTTTGGGGCAAATTGCAGAAATTTCACTTATGTCAGTGTAATAAGTCAGAATTTTTTTTTATTTAGGGGCAAAAAAACAGAAATTCCCTTTTTTTTGTGGGAAAAAGACAGAAATTCCACTAATTTAGAGGCAAAAAAAGCAAAAATTCCCCTTATTTTGGAGCAAAAATGAAGAAATTTCCCTTTTTTATGGCAAAAAATGTATGCATTCTTCTTATTTTGGGGCAAAAAGGCAGAAATTTCCCGTATTTTGGAGCAAAATTGCAGAAATTCCTCTAATCGTGGGGCAAAAAGGCAGAAATTCCCAATATGTTGAAGCATAAAGACAGAAATTCTCCTTATTTTGGGGCAAAACTCAGAAATTCCAATTATTTTGCGGCAAAATTCCAGAAATTTCCCTTATTTTGGGGCAAAATTGCAGAAATTTCACTTATTTAAGGGAAAAAATGCAGAAATTTTCTTATTTTGGGGCAAAAAGGCAGAAATTTCTTTTATTTTGGTACAAAATTGCAGAAATTTTTTTTATTTTGGGCAAAAAGGCAGAAATTTCCCATATTTTGAGGCAAAAATGCAGAAATTTCACTTATTTCAGGGAAAAAGGCAGAAATTTTCCTTATTTTGGGGCAAAAAATACAGAAATTCCCTTTTTTTTGAGGGAAAAAGACAGAAATTCCACTTATTTAAATGCAAAAAAGCAGAAATTCTCCTTATTTTGAAGCAAAAATGAAGAAATTTCACTTTTTTATGGCAAAAAGCTATGCATTCTTCTTATTTTCGGGCAAAAAGGCAGAAATTCCCTATATTTTGGAGCAAAATTGCAGAAATTCCCCTAAATGTGGGGCAATAGGGCAGAAATTCCCTATATGTTGGGGCAAAAAGAAAGAAATTCTCATTATTTTGGGGCAAAACTCAGAAATTCCACTTATTTTGGAGCAAAATTCCAGAAATTTAACTTATTTGGGGGCAAAATTGCAGAAATTTCTTTTATTTTGGGGTAAAATTGCAGAAATTTCACTTATTTCAAAAAAAAGCAGAAATTTTCTTATTTTGGGGCAAAAAGGCAGAAATTTCTTTTATTTTGGTACAAAATTGCAGAATTTTTTTTTATTTTGGAGACAAAAGGCAGAAATTTCCCATATTTTGGAGCATTATTGCAGAAATTTCACTTATTTTGGGGCAAAATTGCATAAATTTCACTTATTTCAGTGAAAAAAGGCAGAAATTTTCCTTATTTTGGGGCAAAAAGGCAGAAATTCCTAATATTTTGTGGCAAAAATGCAGAAATTCCCCTTATTTTGAGGTAAAAAGGCTGAAATTCCCCTTATTTGGGGGCAAAAAGGCAGAAATTTCCCTTCTCTTGGGGCAAAATTGCAGAAATTTCACTTATTTCAGGGTAATAAGTCAGAAATTTTTCTTATTTTGGGCAAAAAAAGAGAAATTCCCTTTGTTTTGGGGGAAAAATACATAAATTCCACTTATTTAGAGGCAAAAAAGCAGAAATTCCCCTTATTTTGGGGCAAAATTGCAGAAATTTCACTTACTTCAGGGTAATAAGTCAGAAATTTTCCTTATTTTGGGGCAAAAAAACAGAAATTACCTTTGTTTTGGGGGGAAAATACAGAAATTCCACTTATTTAGGGGCAAAAATGCAGAAATTCCCCTTATTTTGGAGCAAAATTACAGAAATTTCTCTTTTTTATGGCAAAAAGGTATGCATTCTTCTTATTTTTGGGCAAAAAGGCAGAACTTCCTCGTATTTTGGAACAAAATTGCTGAAATTCCCCTAATTGTGGGACAAAAAGGCAGAAATTCCCTATATGTTGGGGCAAAAAGACAGAAATTCTACTTATTTTGGGTCAAAACTCAGAAATTCCACTTATTTTGGGGCAAAATTCCAAAAATTTCACTTATTTTGGTGCAAAATTGCAGAAATTTCACTTATTTTGGGGCAAAATTGCAGAAATTTCACTTATTTCAGAAAAAAAGCAGAAATTTTTATATTTGGAAGCAAAAACGCAGAATTTGTTTTATTTTGGTACAAAATTGCAGAAATTTTTTATATTTTGGGGCAAAAAGGCAGAAATTTCCCATATTTTGGGGCAATAATGCAGAAATTCCCCTTTTTTTGAGGTTAAAAGGATGAAATTCCCCTTATTTGGGGGCAAAAAGGCAGACATTTCCCTTATTTTGGGGCAAAATTGAAGAAATTTCACTTATTTCAGTGAAAAAAGGCAGAAATTTTCCTTATTTTGGGGCAAAAAAGCAGAAATTCCTAATATTTTGTGGCAAAAATGCAGAAATTCCCGTTATTTTGAGGTAAAAAGGCTGAAATTCACCTTATTTGGGGGCAAAAAGCAGAAATTTCCCTTCTTTTGGGGCAAAATTGGAGAAATTTCACTTATTTCATGGTAATAAGTCAGAAATTTTCCTTATTTTGGGCAAAAAAAAAGAAATTCCCTTTGTTTTGGGGGAAAAATACATAAATTCCACTTATTTAGAGGCAAAAAAACAGAAATTCCCCTTATTTTGGGGCAAAATTGCAGAAATTTCACTTACCTCATGGTAATAAGTCAGAAATTTTCTTTATTTTGAGGCAAAATAACAGAAATTACCTTTGTTTTGGGGGAAAAATACAGAAATTCCACTTATTTAGAGGCAAAAAAGCAGAAATTCCCATTATTTTGGAGCAAAAATGAAGAAATTTCCATTTTTTATGGCAAAAAGTTATGCATTCTTCTTATTTTCGGGCAAAAAAGCAGAAATTCCCCGTATTTTGGAGCAAAATTGCAGAAATTCTTCTAATTGTGGGGCAAAAAGGCAGAAATTCCCTATATGTTGGGGCAAAAAGACAGAAATTCTCCTTATTTTGGGTCAAAACTCAGGAATTCCACTTATTTTGGGGCAAAATTCCAGAAATTTCACTTATTTTGGGGCAAAATTGCAGAAATTTCACTTATTTTTGGGCAAAATTGCAGAAATTTCACTTATTTCAGAAAAAAAAGGCAGAAATTTTTATATTTGGAAGCAAAAAGGCAGAAATTACTTTTATTTTGGTACAAAATAGTATAAATTTTTCTTATTTTGGGGCAAAAAGGCAGAAATTTCCCATATTTTGGGGCAAAAATGCAGAAATTCCCCTTTTTTTGAGGTAAAAAAGATGAAATTTCCCTTATTTTGGGGCAAAAAGGCAGACATTTCCCTTATTTTGGGGCAAAATTGCCGAAATTTCACTTATTTCAGGGTAATAAGTCAGAAATTTTTCTTATTTTGGGGCAAAAAAGCAGAAATTCCTAATCTTTTGTGGCAAAAATGCTGAAATTCCCCTTATTAAGAGGTAAAAAGGCAGAAATTCCCCTTATTAGGGGGCAAAAATGCAGAAATTTCCCTTATTTTGGGGAAAAATTGCAGAAATTTCACTTATATTTGGGCAAAATTGCAGAAATTTCACTTATGGCAGGGAAAAAATGCAGAAATTTTCCTTATTTTGAGGCAAAAAGGCAGAAATTTTTAATATATTGTGGAAAAAATGCAGAAATTCCCTTTATTTTGAGGTTAAAGGGTGAAATTCCTCTTATTTGAGTGCAAAAAGGCAGAAATTTCCCTTATTTTGGGGCAAAATTGCAGAAATTTCACTTATTTCAGGGAAAAAAGGCAGAAATTTTTCTTATTTTGGGGCAAAAAGCAGCAATTCCTAATCTTTTGTGGCAAAAATGCAGAAATTCTCCTTATTTTGAGGTAAAAAGGCTGAAATTCCCCTTATTTGGGGGCAAAAATAAAGAAATTTCCCTTATTTTGGGGCAAATTGCAGAAATTTCACTTATGTCAGTGTAATAAGTCAGAAATTTTTTTTATTTAGGGGCAAAAAACCAGAAATTCCCTTTGTTTTTGGGGAAAAAGACAGAAATTCCACTAATTTAGAGGCAAAAAAAGCAAAAATTCTTCTTATTTTGGAGCAAAAATGAAGAAATTTCCCTTTTTTATGGGAAAAAGGTATGCATTCTTCTTATTTTGGGGCAAAAAGGCAGAAATTTCCCGTATTTTGCAGCAAAATTTCAGAAATTCCTCTAATTGTGGGGCAAAAAGGCAGAAATTCCCTATATGTTGAAGCATAAAGACAGAAATTCTCCTTATTTTAGGGCAAAACTCAGAAATTCCAATTATTTTGCGGCAAAATTCCAGAAATTTCCCTTATTTTGGGGCAAAATTGCAGAAATTCCTCTTATTTAAGGAAAAAAAAAGCAGAAATTTTCTTATTTTGGGGCAAAAAGGCAGAATTTTCTTTTATTTTGGTACAAAATTGCAGAAATTTTTTTTATTTTGGGCAAAAAGGCAGAAATTTCCCATATATTGGGGCATAATTGCAGAAATTTCACTTATTTTGGGGCAAAATTGCATAAATTTCACTTATTTCAGTGAAAAAAGGCAGAAATTTTCCTTATTTTGGGGCAAAAAGGCAGAAATTCCTAATATTTTGTGGCAAAAATGCAGAAATTCCCCTTATTTTGAGGTAAAAAGGCTGAAATTCCCCTTATTTGGGGGCAAAAAGGCAGAAATTTCCCTTCTCTTGGGGCAAAATTGCAGAAATTTCATTATTTCAGGGTAATAAGTCAGAAATTTTTCTTATTTTGGGCAAAAAAAGACAGAAATTCCCTTTCATTTGGGGGAAAAATACATAAATTCCACTTATTTAGAGGCAAAAAAGAAGAAATTACCCTTATTTTGGGGCAAAATTGCAGAAATTTCACTTATTTCAGGGTAATAAGTCAGAAATTTTCCTTATTTTGGGGCAAAAAAACAGAAATTACCTTTGTTTTGCGGGGAAAAGACAGAAATTCCACTTATTTAGAGGCAAAAATGCAGAAATTCCTCTTATTTTGGAGCAAAATTACAGAAATTTCCCTTTTTTATGGCAAAAAGGTATGCATTCTTCTTATTTTCGGGCAAAAAGGCAGAAATTCCATGTATTTTGGAGCAAAATTGCTGAAATTCCCCTAATTGTGGGGCAAAAAGGCAGAAATTCCATATATGTTGGGGCAAAA
Source organism: Micromys minutus (assembly GCF_963924665.1). Taxonomy (NCBI): domain Eukaryota; kingdom Metazoa; phylum Chordata; class Mammalia; order Rodentia; family Muridae; genus Micromys; species Micromys minutus. The sequence goes on along the minus strand of NW_027667734.1, from coordinate 333,224 downwards.
AGACAGAAATTCTACTTATTTTGGGTCAAAACTCAGAAATTCCACTTATTTTAGGGCAAAATTCCAAAAATTTCACTTATTTTGAGGCAAAATTGCAGAAATTTCACTTATTTTGGGGCAAAATTGCAGAAATTTCACTTATTTCAGAAAAAAAGCAGAAATTTTTATATTTGGAAGCAAAAAGGCAGAAATTTCTTTTATTTTGGTACAAAATTGCAGAAATTTTTCTTATTTTGGGGCAAAAAGCAGAAATTTCCCATATTTTGGGGCAAAAATGCAGAAATTCCTCTTTTTTTGAGGTAAAAAGTATGAAATTCCCCTTATTTGGGGGCAAAAAGGCAGACATTTCCCTTATTTAGAGGCAAAATTGAAGAAATTTCACTTATTTCAGTGAAAAAAGGCAGAAATTTTCCTTATTTTGGGGCAAAAAGGCAGAAATTCCTAATATTTTGTGGCAAAAATGCAGAAATTCCCGTTATTTTGAGGTAAAAAGGCTGAAATTCTCCTTATTTCAGGGCAAAAAGCAGAAATTTCCCTTCTTTTGGGGCAAAATTGCAGAAATTTCACTTATTTCAGGGTAATAAGTCAGAAATTTTCCTTATTTTGGGCAAAAAAAGACAGAAATTCCCTTTGTTTTGGGGGAAAAATACATAAATTCCACTTATTTAGAGGCAAAAAAACAGAAATTCCCCTTATTTTGGGGCAAAATTACAGAAATTTCACTTATTTCATGGTAATAAGTCAGAAATTTTCTTTATTTTGAGGCAAAAAAACAGAAATTACCTTTGTTTTGGGGGAAAAAGACAGAAATTCCAGTTATTTAGAGGCAAAAAAGCAGAAATTCCCCTTATTTTGGAGCAAAATTGCAGTAATTTCCCTTTTTTATGGCAAAAAGTTATGCATTCTTCTTATTTTCGGGCAAAAAAGCAGAAATTCCCCGTATTTTGGAGCAAAATTGCAGAAATTCTTCTAATTGTGGGGCAAAAAGGCAGAAATTCCCTATATGTTCGTGCAAAAAGACAGAAATTCTCCTTATTTTGGGTCAAAACTCAGAAATTTCACTTATTTTGGGGCAAAATTCCAAAAATTTCACTTATTTTGGGGCAAAATTGCAGAAATTTCACTTATTTTGGGGCAAAATTGCAGAAATTTCACTTATTTCAGAAAAAAAGGCAGAAATTTTTATATTTGGAAGCAAAAAGGCAGAAATTACTTTTATTTTGGTACAAAATAGTATAAATTTTTCTTATTTTGGGGCAAAAAGGCAGAAATTTCCCATATTTTGGGGCAAAAATGCAGAAATTCCCCTTTTTTTGAGGTAAAAAAGATGAAATTTCCCTTATTTTGGGGCAAAAAGGCAGACATTTCCATTATTTTGTGGCAAAATTGCCGAAATTTCACTTATTTCAGGGTAATAAGTCAGAAATTTTTCTTATTTTGGGGCAAAAAAGCAGAAATTCCTAATCTTTTGTGGCAAAAATGCTGAAATTCCCCTTATTAAGAGGTAAAAAGGCAGAAATTCCCCTTATTAGGGGGCAAAAATGCAGAAATTTCCCTTATTTTGGGGAAAAATTGCAGAAATTTCACTTATATTTGGGCAAAATTGCAGAAATTTCACTTATGGCAGGGAAAAAATGCAGAAATTTTCCTTATTTTGAGGCAAAAAGGCAGAAATTTTTAATATATTGTGGAAAAAATGCAGAAATTCCCTTTATTTTGAGGTTAAAGGGTGAAATTCCTCTTATTTGAGTGCAAAAAGGCAGAAATTTCCCTTATTTTGGGGCAAAATTGCAGAAATTTCACTTATTTCAGGGAAAAAAGGCAGAAATTTTTCTTATTTTGGGGCAAAAAGCAGCAATTCCTAATCTTTTGTGGCAAAAATGCAGAAATTCTCCTTATTTTGAGGTAAAAAGGCTGAAATTCCCCTTATTTGGGGGCAAAAATAAAGAAATTTCCCTTATTTTGGGGCAAATTGCAGAAATTTCACTTATGTCAGTGTAATAAGTCAGAAATTTTTTTTATTTAGGGGCAAAAAACCAGAAATTCCCTTTGTTTTTGGGGAAAAAGACAGAAATTCCACTAATTTAGAGGCAAAAAAAGCAAAAATTCTTCTTATTTTGGAGCAAAAATGAAGAAATTTCCCTTTTTTATGGGAAAAAGGTATGCATTCTTCTTATTTTGGGGCAAAAAGGCAGAAATTTCCCGTATTTTGCAGCAAAATTTCAGAAATTCCTCTAATTGTGGGGCAAAAAGGCAGAAATTCCCTATATGTTGAAGCATAAAGACAGAAATTCTCCTTATTTTAGGGCAAAACTCAGAAATTCCAATTATTTTGCGGCAAAATTCCAGAAATTTCCCTTATTTTGGGGCAAAATTGCAGAAATTCCTCTTATTTAAGGAAAAAAAAGCAGAAATTTTCTTATTTTGGGGCAAAAAGGCAGAATTTTCTTTTATTTTGGTACAAAATTGCAGAAATTTTTTTTTATTTTGGGCAAAAAGGCAGAAATTTCCCATATATTGGGGCATAATTGCAGAAATTTCACTTATTTTGGGGCAAAATTGCATAAATTTCACTTATTTCAGTGAAAAAAGGCAGAAATTTTCCTTATTTTGGGGCAAAAAGGCAGAAATTCCTAATATTTTGTGGCAAAAATGCAGAAATTCCCCTTATTTTGAGGTAAAAAGGCTGAAATTCCCCTTATTTGGGGGCAAAAAGGCAGAAATTTCCCTTCTCTTGGGGCAAAATTGCAGAAATTTCATTATTTCAGGGTAATAAGTCAGAAATTTTTCTTATTTTGGGCAAAAAAAGACAGAAATTCCCTTTCATTTGGGGGAAAAATACATAAATTCCACTTATTTAGAGGCAAAAAAGAAGAAATTACCCTTATTTTGGGGCAAAATTGCAGAAATTTCACTTATTTCAGGGTAATAAGTCAGAAATTTTCCTTATTTTGGGGCAAAAAAACAGAAATTACCTTTGTTTTGCGGGGAAAAGACAGAAATTCCACTTATTTAGAGGCAAAAATGCAGAAATTCCTCTTATTTTGGAGCAAAATTACAGAAATTTCCCTTTTTTATGGCAAAAAGGTATGCATTCTTCTTATTTTCGGGCAAAAAGGCAGAAATTCCATGTATTTTGGAGCAAAATTGCTGAAATTCCCCTAATTGTGTGGCAAAAAGGCAGAAATTCCATATATGTTGGGGCAAAAAGACAGAAATTCTACTTATTTTGGGTCAAAACTCAGAAATTCCACTTATTTTAGGGCAAAATTCCAAAAATTTCACTTATTTTGAGGCAAAATTGCAGAAATTTCACTTATTTTGGGGCAAAATTGCAGAAATTTCACTTATTTCAGAAAAAAAAGCAGAAATTTTTATATTTGGAAGCAAAAAGGCAGAAATTTCTTTTATTTTGGTACAAAATTGCAGAAATTTTTCTTATTTTGGGGCAAAAAGCAGAAATTTCCCATATTTTGGGGCAAAAATGCAGAAATTCCTCTTTTTTTGAGGTAAAAAGTATGAAATTCCCCTTATTTGGGGGCAAAAAGGCAGACATTTCCCTTATTTAGAGGCAAAATTGAAGAAATTTCACTTATTTCAGTGAAAAAAGGCAGAAATTTTCCTTATTTTGGGGCAAAAAGGCAGAAATTCCTAATATTTTGTGGCAAAAATGCAGAAATTCCCGTTATTTTGAGGTAAAAAGGCTGAAATTCACCTTATTTGAGGGCAAAAAGCAGAAATTTCCCTTCTTTTGGGGCAAAATTGCAGAAATTTCACTTATTTCAGGGTAATAAGTCAGAAATTTTCCTTATTTTGGGCAAAAAAAGACAGAAATTCCCTTTGTTTTGGGGGAAAAATACATAAATTCCACTTATTTAGAGGCAAAAAAACAGAAATTCCCCTTATTTTGGGGCAAAATTACAGAAATTTCACTTATTTCATGGTAATAAGTCAGAAATTTTCTTTATTTTGAGGCAAAAAAACAGAAATTACCTTTGTTTTGGGGGAAAAAGACAGAAATTCCAGTTATTTAGAGGCAAAAAAGCAGAAATTCCCCGTATTTTGGAGCAAAATTGCAGAAATTCTTCTAATTGTGGGGCAAAAAGGCAGAAATTCCCTATATGTTGGTGCAAAAAGACAGAAATTCTCCTTATTTTGGGTCAAAACTCAGAAATTTCACTTATTTTGGGGCAAAATTCCACAAATTTCACTTATTTTGGGGCAAAATTGCAGAAATTTCACTTATTTTGGGGCAAAATTGCAGAAATTTCACTTATTTCAGAAAAAAAGGCAGAAATTTTTATATTTGGAAGCAAAAAGGCAGAAATTTCTTTTATTTTGGAACAAAATTGCAGAAATTTTTCTTATTTTGGGGCAAAAATGCAGAAATTTCCCATATTTTGGGGAAAAATGCAGAAATTCCCCTTTTTTTGAGGTAAAAAGGATGAAATTCCCCTTATTTGGGGGCAAAAAGGCACACATTTCCCTTATTTTGGGGCAAAATTGCAGAAATTCCACTTATTTCAGGGTAATAAGTCAGAAATTTTTCTTATTTTGGGGCAAAAAAGCAGAAATTCCTAATCTTTTGTGGCAAAAATGCTGAAATTCCCTTTATTTTGAGGTAAAAAGTCTGAAATTCCCCTTATTAGGGGGCAAAAATGCAGAAATTTCCCTTATTTTGGGGAAAAATTGCAGAAATTTCACTTATTTTTGGGCAAAATTGCAGAAATTTCACATATGGCAGGGAAAAAATGCAGAAATTTTCCTTATTTTGGGGCAAAAAGGCAGAAATTTTTAATATTTTGTGGCAAAAATGCAGAAATTCCCTTTATTTTGAGGTAAAAGTGTGAAATTCCTCTTATTTGAGTGCAAAAAGGCAGAAATTTCCCTTATTTTGGGGCAAAATTGCAGAAATTTCACTTATTTCAGGGAAAAAAGGCAGAAATTTTTCTTATTTTGGGGCAAAAAAGCAGGAAATTCCTAATCTTTTGTTGCAAAAATGCAGAAATTCTCCTTATTTTGAGGTAAAAAGGCTGAAATTCCCCTTATTTGGTGACAAAAATAAATAAATTTCCCTTATTTTGGGGCAAATTGCAGAAATTTCACTTATGTCAGTGTAATAAGTCAGAATTTTTTTTTATTTAGGGGCAAAAAAAACAGAAATTCCCTTTGTTTTGGGGGAAAAAGACAGAAATTCCACTAATTTAGAGGCAAAAAAAGCAAAAATTCTCCTTATTTTGGAGCAAAAATGAAGAAATTTCCCTTTTTTATGGCAAAAAGTTATGCATTCTTCTTATTTTGGGGCAAGAAGGCAGAAATTTCCCGTATTTTGGAGCAAAATTGCAGAAATTCCTCTAATCGTGGGGCAAAAAGGCAGAAATTCCCTATATGTTGAAGCATAAAGACAGAAATTCTCCTTATTTTGGGGCAAAACTCAGAAATTCCAATTATTTTGCGGCAAAATTCCAGAAATTTCCCTTATTTTGGGGCAAAATTGCAGAAATTTAACTTATTTAAGGGAAAAAAAGAAGAAATTTTCTTATTTTGGGGCAAAAAGGCAGAATTTTCTTTTATTTTGGTACAAAATTGCAGAAATTTTTTTTATTTTGGGCAAAAAGGCAGAAATTTCCCATATTTTGAGGCAAAAATGCAGAAATTTCACTTATTTCAGGGAAAAAAGGCAGAAATTTTCCTTATTTTGGGGCAAAAAATACAGCAATTCCCTTTGTTTTGGGGAAAAAACAGAAATTCCACATATTTAAATGCAAAAAAGCAGAAATTCCCCTTATTTTGGAGCAAAAATGAAGAAATTTCGCTTTTTTATGGCAAAAAGCTTTGCATTCTCCTTATTTTCGGGCAAAAAGGCAAAAATTCCCCATATTTTGGAACAAAATTGCAGAAATTCCCCTAAATGTGGGGCAAAAAGGCAGAAATTCCCTATATGTTGGGGCAAAAAGAAAGAAATTCTCATTATTTTGGGGCAAAACTCAGAAATTCAACTTAATTTGGAGCAAAATTCCAGAAATTTAACTTATTTGGGGGCAAAATTGCAGAAATTTCATTTATTTTGGGGCAAAATTGCAGAAATTTCACTTATTTCAAAAAAAAAAGCAGAAATTTTCTTATTTTGGGGCAAAAAGGCAGAAATTTCTTTTATTTTGGTACAAAATTGCAGAAATTTTTCTTATTTTGGAGAAAAAAGGCAGAAATTTCCCATATTTTGGGGCATAATTGCAGAAATTTCACTTATTTTGGGGCAAAATTGCATAAATTTCACTTATTTCAGTGAAAAAAGGCAGAAATTTTCCTTATTTTGGGGCAAAAACGCAGAAATTCCTAACATTTTGTGGCAAAAATGCAGAAATTCCCCTTATTTTGAGGTAAAAAGGCTGAAATTCACCTTATTTGGGGGCAAAAAAGCAGAAATTTCCCTTCTCTTGGGGTAAAATTGCCGAAATTTCACTTATTTCAGGGTAATAAGTCAGAAATTTTTTCTATTTTGGGCAAAAAAAGACAGAAATTCCCTTTGTTTTGGGGGAAAAATACATAAATTCCACTTATTTAGAGGCAAAAAAGCAGAAATTCCCCTTATTTTGGGACAAAATTGCAGAAATTTCACTTACTTCAGGTTAATAAGTCAGAAATTTTAATTATTTTGGGGCAAAAAAACAGAAATTACCTTTTTTTTGGGGGGAAAAGACAGAAATTCCACGTATTTAGAGGCAAAAATGCAGAAATTCCCCTTATATTGGAGCAAAATTACAGAAATTTCCCTTTTTTATGGCAAAAAGGTATGCATTCTTCTTATTTTCGGGCAAAAAGGCAGAAATTCCCCGTATTTTGGAGCAAAATTGCAGAAATTAACTAAATTGTGGGGCAAAAATGCAGAAATTCCCTATATGTTGGGGCAAAAAGACAGAAATTCTCATTATTTTGGGGCAAAACTCAGAAATTCCACTCATTTTGGAGCAAAATTTCAGAAATTTCCCTTATTTTGGGGCAAAATTCCAGAAATTTAACTTATTTGGGGGCAAAATTGCAGAAATTTCACTTATTTTTAGGCAAAATTGCAGAAATTTCACTTATTTTGGGGCAAAATTGCAGAAATTTCACTTATTTCAGAAAAAAAAGCAGAAATTTTTATATTTGGAAGCAAAAAGGCAGAAATATCTTTTATTTTGGTACAAAATTGCAGAAATTTCCCATATTTTGGGGAAAAAATGCAAAATTCCCTTTTTTGAGGTAAAAAGGATGAAATTCCCCTTATTTGGGGGCAAAAAGGCAGACATTTCCCTTATTTTGGGGCAAAATTGAAGAAATTTCACTTATTTCAGGGAAAAAAGGCAGAAATTTTCCTTTTTTGGGGCAAAAATGCAGAAATTCCTAATCTTTTGTGGCAAAAATGCAGAAATTCCTTTTATTTTGAGGTAAAAAGGCTGAAATTCCCCTTATTTGGGGGCAAAAATGCAGAAATTTCCCTTATTTTGGGGCAAAATTGCAGAAATTTCACTTATGTCAGTGTAATAAGTCAGAAATTTTTTTTATTTAGGGGCAAAAAAGACAGAAATTCCCTTTTTTGGGGGGGAAAAAGACAGAAAATCCACTAATTTAGAGGCAAAAAAAGCAGAAATTCCCCTTATTTTGGAGCAAAAATTAAGAAATTTCCATTTTTATGGCAAAAAGGTATGCATTCTTCTTATTTTGGGGCAAAAAAGAAGATATTTCTGTATTTTGGAGCAAAATTGCAGAAATTCTTCTAATTGTGGGGCAAAAATGCAGAAATTCCCTATATGTTGGGGCATAAAGACAGAAATTCTCCTTATTTTGGGGCAAAACTCAGAAATTCTAATTATTTTGCGGCAAAATTCCAAAAATTTCTTTTATTTTGGGGCAAAATTGCAGAAATTTCACTTATTTTGGGAAAAATTGCAGAAATTTCACTTATTTAAGGGAAAAAAGCAGAAATTTTCTTATTTTGGGGCAAAAAGGCAGAAAGTTCTTTTATTTTGGTACAAAATTGCAGAAATTTTTTTTATTTTGGAGCAAAAAGGCAGATATTTCCCATATTTTGGGGCAAAAATGCAGAAATTCCTCTTATTTTGAGGAAAAAGGCTGAAATTCCCCTTAATTGGGGGCAATAAGGCAGAAATTTCCTTATTTGGGGGCAAAATTGCAAAAATTTAACTTATTTCAGGGTAATAAGTCAGAAATATTTTTTATTTTGGGGCAAATAGAGAGAAATTCCCTTTGTTTTTGAGAAAAAAAAGACAGAAATTCCACTTTTTTAGAGGCAAAAAAGCAGAAATTCCTTTTATTTTGGAGCAAAAATGAAGAAATTTTTCTTTTTTGGGACAAAAGGTATACAATCCCTTTATTTTCAGGCTAAAAAGCAGAAATTCCCTGTATTTTGGAGCAAAATTGCAGAAATTCCCCTAATTGTGGGGCAAAAAGGCAGAAATTCCCTATATGTTAGGGCAAAAAACAGAAATTCTACTTATTGTGGGGCAACACTCAGAAATTCCACTTATTTTGGTGCAAAATTCCAGAAATTTCCCTTATTTTGGGGCAAAATCGCAGAAATTTCACTATTTTGGGGCAAAATTGCAGAAATTTAACTTATTTCAGGGAAAAAAGGCAGAAATTTTCCTTATTTTGGGGCAAAAAGGCAGAAATTCCTAATATTTTGTGGCAAAAATGCAGAAATTCCCCTTATTTTGAGGTAAAAAGGCTGAAATTCACCTTATTTGGGGGCTAAAAGGCAGAAATTTCCCTTCTTTTTAGGCAAAATTGCAGAAATTTCACTTATTTCAGGGTAATAAGTCAGAATTTTTTTTTATTTTGTGCAAAAAAAGACAGAAATTCCTTTTGTTTTGGGGTAAAAATACATAAATTCCACTTATTTAGAGGTAAAAAAGCAGAAATTCCCCTTATTTTGGGGCAAAATTGCAGAAATTTCACTTACTTCAGGGTAATAAGTCAGAAATTTTCCTTATTTTGGGGCAAAAAACCAGAAATTACCTTTGTTTTGGGGGGAAAAGACAGAAATTCCACTTATTTAGAGGCAAAAAAGCAGAAATTCCCCTTATTTTGGAGCAAAATTACAGAAATTTCCCTTTTTTATGACAAAAAGTTATGCATTCTTTTTATTTTCGGGCAAAAAGGCAGAAATTCCCCGTATTTTGGTGCAAAATTGCTGAAATTCCCCTAATTGTGGGGCGAAAAGGCAGAAATACCCTATATGTTTGGGCAAAAAGACAGAAATTCTACTTATTTTTGGGTCAAAACTCAGAAATTCCACTTATTTTGGGGCAAAATTCCAGAAATTTCACTTATTTTGGGGCAAAATTGAAGAAATTTCACTTATTTCAGAAAAAAAAGCAGAAATTTTTATATTTGGAAGGAAAAAGACAGAAATTTCTTTTATTTTGGTACAAAATTGCAGAAATTTTTCTTATTTCGGGGCAAAAAGGTAGAAATTTCCCATATTTTGGGGCAAAAATGCAGAAATTTCCCTTTTTTTGAGGTAAAAAGGATGAAAATCCCCTTATTTGAGGGCAAAAAGGCAGACATTTCCCTTATTTTGGTGCAAAATTGAAGAAATTTCACTTATTTCAGGAAAAAAAGTCAGAAATTTTCATATTTTGCGGCAAAAATGCAGAAATTCCTAATCTTTTGTGGCAAAAATGCAGAAATTCCTTTTATTTTGAGGTAAAAAGGCTTAAATTCCCCTTATTTGGGGGCAAAAATTCAGAAATTTCCCTTATTTTGGGGCAAAATTGCAGAAATTTCACTTATGTCAGAGTAATAAGTCAGAATTTTTTTTTTATTTAGGGGCAAAAAAGACAGAAATTCCCTTTGTTTTGGGGTAAAAAGACAGAAATTCCACTAATTTAGAGGCAAAAAAAATCAGAAATTCCCCTTATTTTGGGGCAAAATTGCAGAAATTTCACTTATTTTGGGGAAAATTGCAGAAATTTCACTTATTTAAGGGAAAAAAAGAAGAAATTTTCTTATTTTGGGGTAAAAAGGCAGAAATTTCTTTTATTTTGCTACAAAATTGCAGAAATTTTTTTTATTTTGGGCAAAAGCAGAAATTTCCCATATTTTGGGGCAAAAATGCAGAAATTTCACTTATTTCAGGAAAAAATAGCAGAAATTTTCCTTATTTTGAGGCAAAAAAGAGAGAAATTCCCTTTGTTTTGGTGGAAAAAGACAGAAATTCCACTTATTTAGATGCAAAAAAGCAGAAATTCCCCTTATTTTGGAGCAAAAATGAAGAAATTTCCTTTATATATGGCAAAAAGCTATGCATTCTTTTTATTTTCGGGCAAAAATGCAGAAATTCCCCATATTTTGGAGCAAAATTGCAGAAATTCCCCTAATTGTGGGGCAAAAAGGCAGAAATTCCCTATATGTTGGGGCAAAAAGACAGAAATTCTCATTATTTTGGGGCAAAACTCAGAAATTCCACTTAATTTGGAGCAAAATTCCAGAAATCTCACTTATTTTAGGGGAAAATTGCAGAAATTTCACTTATTTTGGGGCAAAATTGCAGAAATTTCACTTATTTCAAAAAAAGCCGAAATTTTCTTATTTTGGGGCAAAAAGGCAGAAATTTCTTTTATTTTGGTACAAAATTGCAGAAATTTTTTTTATTTTGGAGCAAAGAGGCGGAAAATTCCCATATTTTGGGGCAAAATTGCAGAAATTCCCCTTATTTTGAGGAAAAAGGCTGAAATTCTTCTTAATTGGGGGCAATAAGGCAGAGATTTCCTTATTTTGGGGCAAAATTGCAAAAATTTAACTTATTTCAGGGTAATAAGTCAGAAATTTTTCTTATTTTTGGGCAAAAAGACAGAAATTCCATTTGTTTTTGAGAAAAAAAAGACAGAAATTCCACTCTTTTAGAGGCAAAAAAGTAGAAATTCCTTTTATTTTGGAGCAAAAATGAAGAAATTTCCCTTTTTTGTATCAAAAAGTATACATTCCCTTTATTTTTAGGCTAAAAAGCTGAAATTCCCCGTATTTTGGAGCAAAATTGCAGAAATTCTCCTAATTGTGGGGCAAAAAGGCAGAAATTCCCAATATGTTAGGGCAAAAAACAGAAATTCTCCTTATTGTGGGGAAAAACTCACAAATTCCACTTATTTTGGGGCAAAATTCCAGAAATTTCCCTTATTTTGAGGCAAAATTGCAGAAATTTCTTTTATTTTGGTACAAAATTGCAGAAATTATTTTATTTTGGAGAAAAAAGGCAGAAATTTCCCATATTTTGGGGCATAATTGCATAAATTTCACTTATTTCAGTGAAAAAAGGCAGAAATTTTCCTTATTTTGGGGCAAAAAGGCAGAAATTCCTAACATTTTGTGGCAAAAATGCAGAAATTCCCCTTATTTTGAGGTAAAAATGCTGAAATTCACCTTATTTGGAGGAAAAGAGGCAGAAATTTCCCTTCTTTTTGGGCAAAATTGCAGAAATTTTACTTATTTCAGGGTAATAAGTCAGAAATTTTTCTTATTTTGGGCAAAAAAGACAGAAATTCCCTTTGTTTTCGGGGAAAAATACATAAATTCCACTTATTTAGAGGCAAAGAAGCAGAAATTCCCCTTATTTTGGGGCAAAATTGCAGAAATTTCACTTACTTCAGGGTAATAAGTCAGAAATTTTCCTTATTTTGGGGCAAAAAAAACAGAAATTACCTGTGTTTTGGGGGAAAAAGACAGAAATTCCACTTACTTAGAGGCAAAAAAGCAGAAATTCCCCTTATTTTGGAGCAAAATTACAGAAATTTCCCTTTTTTATGGCAAAAAGTTATGCATTCTTCTTATTTTCGGGCAAAAAGGCAGAAATTCCACGTATTTTGGAGCAAAATTGCTGATTCCTCTAATTGTGGGGCGAAAAGGCAGAAATTCCCTATATGTTGGGGCAAAAAGACAGAAATTCTAATTATTTTTGGGTCAAACCTCAGAAATTCCACTTATTTTGGGGCAAAATTCCAGAAATTTCAATTATTTTGGGGCAAATTTGCAGAAATTTCACTTATTTTGGGGCAAAATTGCAGAAATTTCAATTATTTCAGAAAAAAAAGCAGAAATTTTTATATTTGGAAGCAAAAAGGCAGAAATTTCTTTTATTTTGGTACAAAATTGCAGAAATTTTTCTTATTTTGGGGCAAAAAGGCAGAAATTTCCCATATTTTGGTGCAAAAATCAGAAATTCCCCTTTTTTGAGGTAAAAAGGATGAAATTCCCCTTATTTGGGGGCAAACTGCAGACATTTCCCTTATTTTGGGGCAAAATTGAAGAAATTTCACTTATTTCAGGGAAAAAAGGCAGAAATTTTCATATTTTGGGGCAAAAATGCAGAAATTCCTAATCTTTTGTGGCAAAAATGCAGAAATTCTCTTTATTTTGAGGTAAAAAGGCTGAAATTCCCCTTATTTGGGGGCAAAAATTCAGAAATTTCCCTTATTTTGGGGCAAAATTTCAGAAATTTCACTTATGTCAGTGTAATAAGTCAGAAATTTTTTTTTATTTAGGGGCAAAAAAGACAGAAATTCTCTTTGTCTTGGGGTAAAAAGACAGAAATTCCACTAATTTTGAGGCAAAAAAAATCAGAAATTCCCCTTATTTTGGAGCAAAAATAAAGAAATTTCCATTTTTATGGCATAAACGTATGCATTCGTCTTATTTTGGGGCAAAAAGGCAGAAATTTCTCGTATTTTGGAGCAAAATTGCAGAAATTCCTCTAATTGTGGGGCAAAAAGGCAGAAATTCCCTATATGTTGGGGCATAAAGACAGAAATTCTCCTTATTTTGGGACAGAACTCAGAAATTCCAATTATTTTGCGACAAAATTCCAGAAATTTCTCTTATTTTCGGGCGAAATTGCAGAAATTTCACTTATTTTGGGGAAAATTGCAGTAATTTCACTTATGTAAGGGAAAAAAAGCAGAAATTTTCTTATTTTGGGGTAAAAAGGCAGAAATATCTTTTATTTTGGTACAAAATTGCATAAATTTTTTGTATTTTGGGCAAAAGCAGAAATTTCCCATATTTTGGGGCAAAAATGCAGAAATTTCACTTATTTCAGGAAAAAATAGCAGAAATTTTCCTTATTTTGGGGCAAAAAAGAGAGAAATTCCCTTTGTTTTGGTGGAAAAAGACAGAAATTCCACTTATTTGGATGCAAAAAAGCAGAAATTCCCCTTATTTTGGAGCAAAAATGAAGAAATTTCCTTTTTATATGGCAAAAAGCTATGCATTCTTCTTATTTTCGGGCAAAAAGGCAGAAATTCCCCATATTTTGGAGCAAAATTGCAGAAATTCCCCTAATTGTGGGGCAAAAAGGCAGAAATTCCCTATATGTTGGGGCAAAAAGACAGAAATTCTCATTATTTTGGGGCAAAACTCAGAAATTCCAGTTATTTTGGAGCAAAATTCCAGAAATTTTACTTATTTTAGGGCAAAGTTACAGAAATTTCAATTATTTTGGGGCAAAATTGCAGAAATTTCACTTATTTCAAAAAGAAGCAGAAATTTTCTTATTTTGGGGCAAAAAGGCAGAAATTTCTTTTATTTTGGTACAAAATTGCAGAAATTTTTTTTATTTTGGAGCAAAGAGGTGGAAAATTCCCATATTTTTGGGCAAAAATGCAGAAATTCCTTTTATTTTGAGGAAAAAGTCTGAAATTCCCTTTAATTGGGGGCAATAAGGCAGAAATTTCCTTATTTTTGGGCAAAATTGCAAAAATTTAACTTATTTCAGAATAATAAGTCAGAAATTTTTCTTATTTTGGGGCAAAAAGACAGAAATTCCCTTTGTTTTTGAGAAAAAAAAGACAGAAATTCCACTTTTTTAGAGGCAAAAAAGTAGAAATTCCTTTTATTTTGGAGCAAAAATGAAGAAATTTCCCTTTTTTGTGGCAAAAAGTACACATTCCCTTTATTTTCAGGCTAAAAAGCAGAAATTCCCCGTATTTTGGAGCAAAATTGCAGAAATTTCCCTAATTGTGGGGCAAAAAGGCAGAAATTCCCAATATGTTAGGGCAAAAAACAGAAATTCTCCTTATTGTGGGGAAAAACTCACAAATTCCACTTGTTTTGGGGCAAAATTCCAGAAATTTTCCTTATTTTGGGGCAAAATTGCAGAAATTTCACTTATTTTGCGGCAAAATTGCAGAAATTTCACTTATTTCAATGAAAAAAGGCAGAAATTTTCCTTTTTTTGGGGCAAAAAGGCAGAAATTCCTAATATTTTGTGGCAAAACTGCAGAAATTTTCCTTATTTTGAGGTAAAAATGCTGAAATTCACCTTATTTGGAGGCAAAGAGGCAGAAATTTCCCTTCTTTTTGGGCAAAATTTCAGAAATTTCACTTATTTCAGGGTAATAAGTCAGAAATTTTTTTTATTTTGGGCAAAAAAAGACAGAAATTCTCTTTGTTTTCGGGAAAAATACATAAATTCCACTTATTTAGAAGCAAAGAAGCAGAAATTCCCCTTATTTTGGGGCAAAATTGCAGAAATTTCACTTACTTCAGGGTAATAAGTCAGAAATTTTCCTTATTTTGGGGCAAAAAAACAGAAATTACCTTTGTTTTGGGGGAAAAAGACAGAAATTCCACTTATTTAGGGGCAAAAAAGCAGAAATTTCCCTTATTTTGGAGCAAAAATGAAGAAATTTCCCTTTTTTATGGCAAAAAGTTATGCATTCTTCTTATTTTCGGCCAAAAAAGCAGAAATTCCCCGTATTTTGGAGCAAAATTGCAGAAATTCCCCTAATTGTCGGGCAAAAAGACAGAAATTCCCTATATGTTGGGGCAAAAAGACAGAAATTCTCCTTACTTTGGGTCAAAACTCAGAAATTCCATTTATTTTGCGGCAAAATTCCAGAAATTTCACTTATTTGGGTGCAAAATTGCAGAAATTTCACTTATTTTGGGGCAAAAGTGCAGAAATTTCAATTATTTCAGAAAAAAGGCAGAAATTTTTATATTTGGAAGCAAAAAGGCAGCAATTTCTTTTATTTTGGTACAAAATTGCAGAAATTTTTCTTATTTTGGGGTAAAAAGGCAGAAATTTCCCATATTTTGGGGCAAAAATGCAGAAATTCCCTTTATTTTGAGGTAAAAGGGTGAAATTCCTCTTATTTGAGTGCAAAAAGGCAGAAATTTCCCCTATTTTGGGGCAAAATTGCAGAAATTTCACTTATTTCAGGGAAAAAAGGCAGAAATTTTTCTTATTTTGGGGCAAAAAGCAGAAATTCCTAATCTTTTGTGGCAAAAATGCAGAAATTCTCCTTATTTTTAGGTAAAAATGCTGAAATTCCCCTTATTTGGGGGCAAAAATAAAGAAATTTCCCTTATTTTGGGGCAAATTGCAGAAATTTCACTTATGTCAGTGTAATAAGTCAGAAATTTTTTTTATTTAGGGGCAAAAAAACAGAAATTCTCTTTGTTTTTGGGGAAAAAGACAGAAATTCCACTAATTTAGAGGCAAAAAAATCAAAAATTCTCCTTATTTTGGAGCAAAAATGAAGAAATTTCCCTTTTTTATGGCAAAAAGGTGTGCATTCTTCTTATTTTGGGGCAAAAAGGCAGAAATTTCCCGTATTTTGGAGCAAAATTGCAGACATTCCTCTAATCGTTGGGCAAAAAGGCAGAAATTCCCTATATGTTGAAGCATAAAGACAGAAATTCTCCTTATTTGGGGGCAAAACTCAGAAATTCCAATTATTTTGCGGCAAAATTCCAGAAATTTCCCTTATTTTGGGGCAAAATTGCAGAAATTTCACTTATTTAAGGGAAAAAAAGCAGAAATTTTCTTATTTTGGGGCAAAAAGGCAGAATTTTCTTTTATTTTGGTACAAAATTGCAGAAAGTTTTTTTATTTTGGGCAAAAAGGCAGAAATTTCCCATATTTTGAGGCAAAAATGCAGAAATTTCACTTATTTCAGGGAAAAAAGGCAGAAATTTTCCTTATTTTGGGGCAAAAAATACAGAAATTCCCTTTGTTTTTGGGGAAAAATACAGAAATTCCACTTATTTAAATGCAAAAAAGCAGAAATTCCCCTTATTTTGGAGCAAAAATGAAGAAATTTCGCTTTTTATGGCAAAAAGCTATGCATTCTTCTTATTTTCGGGCAAAAAGGCAGAAATTCCCTATATTTTGGAGCAAAATTGCATAAATTCCCCTAAATGTGGGGCAAAAAGGCAGAAATTCCCTATATGTTGGGGCAAAAAGAAAGAAATTCTCATTATTTTGGGGCAAAACTCAGAAATTCCACTTATTTTGGAGCAAAATTCCAGAAATTTAACTTATTTGGGGGCAAAATTGCAGAAATTTCATTTATTTTGGGGCAAAATTGCAGAAATTTCACTTATTTCAAAAAAAAGCAGAAATTTTCTTATTTTGGGGCAAAAAGGCAGAAATTTCTTTTATTTTGGTACAAAATTGCAGAAATTATTTTATTTTGGAGAAAAAAGGCAGAAATTTCCCATATTTTGGGGCATAATTGCATAAATTTCACTTATTTCAGTGAAAAAAGGCAGAAATTTTCCTTATTTTGGGGCAAAAAGGCAGAAATTCCTAATATTTTGTGGCAAAAATGCAGAAATTCCCCTTATTTTGAGGTAAAAATGCTGAAATTCACCTTATTTGGAGGCAAAGAGGCAGAAATTTCCCTTCTTTTTGGGCAAAATTGCAGAAATTTTACTTATTTCAGGGTAATAAGTCAGAAATTTTTCTTATTTTGGGCAAAAAAAGACAGAAATTCCCTTTGTTTTCGGGGAAAAATACATAAATTCCACTTATTTAGAGGCAAAGAAGCAGAAATTCCCCTTATTTTGGGGCAAAATGCAGAAATTTCACTTACTTCAGAGTAATAAGTCAGAAATTTTCCTTATTTTGGGGCAAAAAAACAGAAATTACCTTTGTTTTGCGGGAAAAAGACAGAAATTCCACTTATTTAGAGGCAAAAAAGCAGAAATTCCCCTTATTTTGGAGCTAAATTACAGAAATTTCCCTTTTTTATGGCAAAAAGTTATGCATTCTTCTTATTTTCAGGCAAAAAGGCAGAAATTCCACGTATTTTGGAGCAAAATTGCTGATTCCCCTAATTGTGGGGCGAAAAGGCAGAAATTCCCTATATGTTGGGGCAAAAAGACAGAAATTCTATTTATTTTTGGGTCAAACCTCAGAAATTCCACTTACTTTGGGGCAAAATTCCAGAAATTTCAATTATTTTGGGGCAAAATTGCAGAAATTTCACTTATTTTGGGGCAAAATTGCAGAAATTTCAATTATTTCAGAAAAAAAAGCAGAAATTTTTATATTTGGACGCAAAAAGGCAGCAATTTCTTTTATTTTGGTACAAAATTGCAGAAATTTTTCTTATTTTGGGGCAAAAAAGGCAGAAATTTCCCATATTTTGGGGCAAAAATCAGAAATTCCCCTTTTTTTGAGGTAAAAAGGATGAAATTCCCCTTATTTGGGGGCAAACTGCAGACATTTCCCTTATTTTGGGGCAAAATTGAAGAAATTTCATTTATTTCAGGGAAAAAAGGCAGAAATTTTCATATTTTGGGGCAAAAATGCAGAAATTCCTAATCTTTTGTGGCAAAAATGCAGAAATTCTCTTTTTTGAGGTAAAAAGGCTGAAATTCCCCTTATTTGGGTGCAAAAATTCAGAAATTTCCCTTATTTTGGGGCAAAATTGCAGAAATTTCACTTATGTCAGTGTAATAAGTCAGAAATTTTTTTTTATTTAGGGGCAAAAAAGACAGAAATTCTCTTTGTTTTGGGGTAAAAAGACAGAAATTCCACTAATTTTGAGGCAAAAAAAATCAGAAATTCCCCTTATTTTGGAGCAAAAATGAAGAAATTTCCATTTTTATGGCATAAACGTATGCATTCGTCTTATTTTGGGGCAAAAAGGCAGAAATTTCTCGTATTTTGGAGCGAAATTGCAGAAATTCCTCTAATTGTGGGGCAAAAAGGCAGAAATTCCCTATATGTTGGGGCATAAAGACAGAAATTCTCCTTATTTTGGGACAGAACTAAGAAATTCCAATTATTTTGCGACAAAATTCCAGAAATTTCTCTTATTTTCGGGCAAAATTGCAGAAATTTCACTTATTTTGGGGAAAATTGCAGTAATTTCACTTATTTAAGGGAAAAAAAGCAGAAATTTTCTTATTTTGGGGTAAAAAGGCAGAAATTTCTTTTATTTTGGTACAAAATTGCATAAATTTTTTTTATTTTGGGCAAATGCAGAAATTTCCCATATTTTGGGGCAAAAATGCAGAAATTTCACTTATTTCAGGAAAAAATAGGAGAAATTTTCCTTATTTTGGGGCAAAAAAGAGAGAAATTCCCTTTGTTTTGGTGGAAAAAGACAGAAATTCCACTTATTTGGATGCAAAAAAGCAGAAATTCCCCTTATTTTGGAGCAAAAATGAAGAAATTTCCTTTTTATATGGCAAAAAGCTATGCATTCTTCTTATTTTCGGGCAAAAAGGCAGAAATTCCCCATATTTTGGAGCAAAATTGCTGAAATTCCCCTAATTGTGGGGCGAAAAGGCAGAAATTCCCTATATGTTGGGGCAAAAAGACAGAAATTCTATTTATTTTTGGGTCAAACCTCAGAAATTCCACTTACTTTGGGGCAAAATTCCAGAAATTTCAATTATTTTGGGGCAAAATTGCAGAAATTTCACTTATTTCAGAAAAAAAAGCAGAAATTTTTATATTTGGAAGCAAAAAGACAGAAATTTCTTTTATTTTGGTACAAAATTGCAGAAATGTTTCTTATTTCGGGGCAAAAAGGCAGAAATTTCCCATATTTTGGGGCAAAAATGCAGAAATTTCCCTTTTTTTGAGGTAAAAAGGATGAAAATCCCCTTATTTGGGGGCAAAAAGGCAGACATTTCCCTTATTTGGGGGCAAAATTGAAGAAATTTCACTTATTTCAGGGAAAAAAGGCAGATATTTTCATATTTTGCGGCAAAAATGCAGAAATTCCTAATCTTTTGTGGCAAAAATGCAGAAATTCATTTTATTTTGAGGTAAAAAGGCTGAAATTCCCCTTATTTGGGGGCAAAAATTCAGAAATTTCCCTTATTTTGGGGCAAAATTGCAGAAATTTCACTTATGTCTGTGTAATAAGTCAGAATTTTTTTTTTTATTTAGGGGCAAAAAAGACAGAAATTCCCTTTGTTTTGGGGTAAAAAGACAGAAATTCCACTAATTTAGAGGCAAAAAAAATCAGAAATTCCCCTTATTTTGGAGCAAAAATGAAGAAATTTCCATTTTTATGGCAAAAACGTATGCATTCGTCTTATTTTGGGGCAAAAAAGCAGAAATTTCTCGTATTTTGGAGCAAAATTGCAGAAATTCCTCTAATTGTTGGGCAAAAAGGCAGAAATTCCCTATATGTTGGGGCATAAAGACAGAAATTCTCTTTATTTTGGGGCAGAACTCAGAAATTCCAATTATTTTGCGACAAAATTCCAGAAATTTCTCTTATTTTCGGGCAAAATTGCAGAAATTTCACTTATTTTGGGGAAAATTGCAGAAATTTCACTTATTTAAGGGAAAAAAAGCAGAAATTTTCTTATTTTGGGGGAAAAAGGCAGAAATTTCTTTTATTTTGGTACAAAATTGCAGAAATTTTTTTTATTTTGGGCAAAAGCAGAAATTACCCATATTTTGGGGCAAAAATGCAGAAATTTCACTTATTTCAGGAAAAAATAGCAGAAATTTTCCTTATTTTGGGGCAAAAAAGAGAGAAATTCCCTTTGTTTTGGTGGAAAAAGACAGAAATACCACTTATTTAGATGCAAAAAAGCAGAAATTCCCCTTATTTTGGAGCAAAAATGAAGAAATTTCCTTTTTATATGGCAAAAAGCTATGCATTCTTTTTATTTTTGAGCAAAAAGGCAGAAATTCCCCATATTTTGGAGCAAAATTGCAGAAATTCCCCTAATTGTGGGGCAAAAAGGCAGAAATTCCCTATATGTTGGGGCAAAAAGACAGAAATTCTCATTATTTTGGGGCAAAACTCAGAAATTCCACTTATTTTGGAGCAAAATTCCAGAAATCTCACTTATTTTAGGGCAAAATTGCAGAAATTTCAGTTATTTTGGGGCAAAATTGCAGAAATTTTACTTATTTAAAAAAAAGGCAGAAATTTTCTTATTTTGGGGCAAAAAGGCAGAAATTTCTTTTATTTTGGTACAAAATTGCAGAAATTTTTTTTATTTTGGAGCAAAGAGGCAGAAAATTCCCATATTTTGGGGCAAAAATGCAGAAATTCCCCTTATTTTGAGGAAAAAGGCTGAAATTCTTCTTAATTGGGGGCAATAAGGCAGAAATTTCTTTATTTTGGGGCAAAATTGCAAAAATTTAACTTATTTCAGGGTAATAAGTCAGAAATTTTTCTTATTTTGGGGCAAAAAGACAAAAATTCCCTTTGTTTTTGAGAAAAAAAGACAGAAATTCCACTCTTTTAGAGGCAAAAAAGTAGAAATTCCTTTTATTTTGGAGCAAAAATGAAGAAATTTCCCTTTTTTGTGGCAAAAAGTATACATTCCCTTTATTTTCAGGCTAAAAAGCTGAAATTCCCGGTATTTTGGAGCAAAATTGAAGAAATTCCCCTAATTGTGGGGCAAAAAGGCAGAAATTCCCAATATGTTAGGGCAAAAAACAGAAATTCTCCTTATTGTGGGGAAAAACTCACAAATTCCACTTATTTTGGGGCAAAATTCCAGAAATTTCCCTTATTTTGTGGCAAAATTGCCGAAATTTCACTTATTTTGGGGCAAAATTGCAGAAATTTCACTTATTTCAGTGAAAAAAGGCAGAAATTTTACTTATTTTCGGGCAAAAAGGCAGAAATTCCTAATATTGTGTGGCAAAAATGCAGAAATTCCCCTTATTTTGAGGTAAAAATGCTGAAATTCACCTTATTTGGAGGCAAAGAGGCAGAAATGCCCTTTCTTTTTGGGCAAAATTGCAGAAATTTCACTTATTTCAGAGTAATAAGTCAGAAATTTTTCTTATTTTGGGCAAAAAAAGACAGAAATTCCCTTTGTTTTCGGGGAAAAATACATAAATTCCACTTATTTAGAAGCAAAGAAGCAGAAATTCCCCTTATTTTGGGGCAAAATTGCAGAAATTTCACTTACTTCTGGGTAATAAGTCAGAAATTTTCCTTATTTTGGGGCAAAAATACAGAAATTACCTTTGTTTTGGGGGAAAAAGACAGAAATTCCACTTATTTAGAGGCAAAAAAGCAGAAATTTCCCTTATTTTGGAGCAAAAATAAAGAAATTTCCCTTTTTTATGGCAAAAAGTTATGCATTCTTCTTATTTTCAGGCAAAAAGGCAGAAATTCCGCGTATTTTGGAGCAAAATTGCTGAAATTCCCCTAATTTTGGGGCGAAAAGGCAGAAATTCCCTATATGTTGGGGCAAAAAGACAGAAATTCTACTTATTTTTGGGTCAAAACTCAGAAATTCCACTAATTTTGGGGCAAAATTCCAGAAATTTCACATATTTTGGGGCAAAATTGCAGAAATTTCACTTATTTTGGGGCAAAATTGCAGAAATTTAACTTATTTTGGGGCAAAATTGCAGAAATTTCACTTATTTTGGGGAAAAATTGCAGAAATTTCACTTATTTCAGAAAAAAAGCAGAATTTTTTATATTTGGAAGCAAAAAAACAGAAATTTCTTTTATTTTGGTACAAAATTGCAGAAATTTTTCTTATTTTGGGGCAAAAAGGCAGAAATTTCCCATATTTTGGGGCAAAAATGCAGAAATTCCCCTTTTTTTGAGGTAAAAAGGATGAAATTCCCCTTATTTGGGGACAAAAAGGCAGACATTTCCCTTATTTTGGGGCAAAATTGCAGAAATTTAACTTATTTCAGGAAAAACAGGCAGAAATTTTCTTTATTTTGGGGCAAAAAGCTGAAATTCCTAATCTTTGGTGGCAAAAATGCAGAAATTCCCTTTATTTTGAGGTAAAAAGGCTGAAATTCCCCTTATTTAGGGGCAAAAATGCAGAAATTTCCTTTATTTTCGGGCAAAATTGCAGAAATTTTACTTATGTCAGTGTAATAAGTCAGAAATTTTTTTTATTTAGGGGCAAAAAAGAACAGAAATTCCCTTTGTTTTGGGGGAAAAAGACAGAAAATCCACTAATTTAGAGGCAAAAAAAGCAGAAATTCCCCTTATTTTGGAGCAAAAATGAAGAAATTTTCATTTTTATGGCTAAAAGGTATGCATTATTCTTATTTTGGGGCAAAAAGGCAGAAATTTCCCGTATTTTGGAGCAAAATTGCAGAAATTCCTCTAATAGTGGGGCAAAAAGGCAGAAATTCCCTATATGTTGGGGCATAAAGACAGAAATTCTCTTTATTTTTGGGCAAAACTCAGAAATTCCAATTATTTTGCGGCAAAATTCCAGAAATTTCTCTTATTTTGGGGCAAAATTGCAGAAATTTTTTCTTATTTTGGGGAAAATTGCAGAAATTTCACTTATTTAAGGGAAAAAGAGCAGAAATTTTCTTATTTTGGAACAAAAAGCCAGAAATTTCTTTTATTTTGGTACAAAATTTCAGAAATTTTTTGTATTTTGGGCAAAAAGGCAGAAATTTCCCATATTTTGGGGCAAAAATGCTGAAATTTCACTTATTTCAGGAAAAAATGCAGAAATTTTCCTTATTTTGCGGCAGAAAAGACAGAAATTCTCTTTGTTTTGGGGGAAAAAGACAGAAATTCCACTTATTTAGATGCAAAAAAGCAGAAATTCCCCTTATTTTGGAACAAAAATGAAGAAATTTCCTTTTTCTATGGCAAAAAGCTATGCATTCTTATTTTCGGGCAAAAAGGCATAAATTCCCCATATTTTGGAGCAAAATTGCAGAAATTCCCCTAATTGTGGGGCAAAAAGGAAGAAATTCCCTATAATTTGGGGAAAAAAGGCAGAAATTTCCTATATGTTGGGGCAAAAAGACAGAAATTCTCCTTATTTTGGGTCAAAACTCAGAAATTCCACTTATTTTGGGGCAAAATTCCAGAAATTTCACTTATTTTGGGGCAAAATTGCAGAAATTTCACTTATTTCAGAATAAAAGGCAGAAATTTTTATATTTGGAAGCAAAAAGGCAGAAATTTCTTTTATTTTGGTACAAAATTGCAGAAATTTTTTATATTTTGGAGCAAAAAGGCAGAAATTTCCCATATTTTGTGGCAAAAATGCAGAAATTCCCCTTTTTTGAGGTAAAAAGGATGAAATTCCCCTTATTTGGGGGCAAAAAGGCAGACATTTCCCTTATTTTGGGGTAAAATTGAAGAAATTTCACTTATTTCACGGTAATAAGTCAGAAATTTTTCTTATTTTGGGGCAAAAAAGCAGAAATTCCTAATCTTTTGGGCAAAAATGCTGAAATTCCCCTTATTTTGAGGTAAAAAGGCTGAAATTCCCCTTATTAGGGGGCAAAAATGCAGAAATTTCCCTTATTTTGGGGCAAAATTGCAGAAATTTCCCTTATTTTTGGGCAAAATTGCAGAAATTTCCCTTATTTTGGGGCAAAATTGCAGAAATTTCACTTATTTCAGGGAAAAAATGCAAAAATTTTTCTTATTTTGGGGCAAAAAAGCAGAAATTCCTAATCTTTTGTGGCAAAAATGCAGAAATTCTTTTTATTTAGAGGTAAAAAGGCTGAAATTCCCCTTATTTGGGGGCAAAAATAAAGAAATTTCCCTTATTTTGGGGCAAATTGCAGAAATTTCACTTATGTCAGTGTAATAAGTCAGAAATTTTTTTTATTTAGGGGCAAAAAAACAGAAATTCCCTTTGTTTTGGGGGAAAAAGACAGAAATTCCACTAATTTAGAGGCAAAAAAAGCAAAAATTCCCCTTATTTTGGAGCAAAAATGAAGAAATTTCCTTTTTTATGGCAAAAAAGGTATGCATTCTTCTTATTTTGGGGCAAAAAGGCAGAAATTTCCCATATTTTGGAGCAAAATTGCAGAAATTCCTCTAATCGTAAGGCAAAAAGGCAGAAATTCCCTATATGTTGAAGCATAAAGACAGAAATTCTCCTTATTTTGGGGCAAAACTCAGAAACTCCAATTATTTTGCGGCAAAATTCCAGAAATTTCACTTATTTTAGGGCAAAATTGCAGAAATTTCACTTATTTAAGGGAAAAAAAGCAGAAATTTTCTTATTTTGGGGCAAAAAGGCAGAAATTTCTTTTATTTTGGTACAAAATTGCAGAAATTTTTTTATTTTGGGCAAAAAGGCAGAAATTTCCTATATTTTGAGGCAAAAATGCAGAAATTTCACTTATTTCAGGGAAAAAGGCAGAAATTTTTCTTATTTTGGGGCAAAAAATACAGAAATTCCCTTTGTTTTGGCGGAAAAAGACAGAAATTCCACTTACTTAAATGCAAAAAAAGCAGAAATTCTCCTTATTTTGGAGCAAAAATGAAGAAATTTCACTTTTTTATGGCAAAAAGCTATGCATTCTTCTTATTTTCGGGCAAAAAAGCAGAAATTCCCTATATTTTGGAGCAAAATTGCAGAAATTCCCCTAAATGTGGGGCAAAAAGGCAGAAATTCCCTATATGTTGGGGCAAAAAGAAAGAAATTCTCATTATTTTGGGGCAAAACTCAGAAATTCCACTTATTTTGGAGGAAAATTCCAGAAATTTAACTTATTTGGGGGCAAAATTGCAGAAATTTAATTTATTTTGGGGTAAAATTGCAGAAATTTCATTATTTCATAAAAAAAGCAGAAATTTTCTTATTTGGGGGCAAAAAGGCAGAAATTTCTTTTATTTTGGTACAAAATTGCAGAAATTTTTTTTATTTTGGAGAAAAAAGGCAGAAATTTCCCATATTTTGGAGCATAATTGCAGAAATTTCACTTATTTTGGGGCAAAATTGCATAAATTTCACTTATGTCAGTGAAAAAAGGCAGAAATTTTCCTTATTTTGGGGCAAAAAGGCAGAAATTCCTAATATTTGTGGCAAAAATGCAGAAATTCCTTTTATTTTGAGGTAAAAAGGCTTAAATTCCCCTTATTTGGGGGCAAAAAGGCAGAAATTTCCCTTCTCATAGGGCAAAATTGCAGAAATTTCACTTATTTCAGGGTAATAAGTCAGAAATTTTTCTCATTTTGGGCAAAAAAAGACAGAAATTCCCTTTGTTTTGGGGGAAAAATACATAAATTCCACTTATTTACAGGCAAAAAAGCAGAAATTCCCCATATTTTGGGGCAAAATTACAGAAATTTCACTTACTTCAGGGTAATAAGTCAGAAATTTTCCTTATTTTGGGGCAAAAAAACAGAAATTACCTTTGTTTTGGGGGGAAAAGACAGAAATTCCACTTATTTAGGGGCAAAAATGCAGAAATTCCCCTTATTTTGGAGCAAAATTACAGAAATTTCACTTACTTCATGGTAATAAGTCAGAAATTTTCTTTATTTAGAGGCAAAAAAACAGAAATTAACTTTGTTTTGGGGTAAAAGACAGAAATTCCACTTATTTAGAGGCAAAAAAGCAGAAATTCCCATTATTTTGGAGCAAAAATGAAGAAATTTCCCTTTTTTATGGCAAAAAGTTATGCATTCTTCTTATTTTCGGGCAAAAAAGCAGAAATTCCCCGTATTTTGGAGCAAAATTGCAGAAATTCTTCTAATTGTGGGGCAAAAAGGCAGAAATTCCCTATATGTTGGGGCAAAAAGAGAGAAATTCTCCTTATTTTGGGTCAAAACACAGAAATTCCACTTATTTTGGGGCAAAATTCCAGAAATTTCACTTATTTTGGGGCAAAATTGCAGAAATTTCACTTATTTTGGGGCAAAATTGCAGAAATTTCACTCATTTCAGAAAAAAAGGCAGAAATTTTTATATTTGGTAGCAAAAAGGCAGAAATTACTTTTATTTTTGTACAAAATTGCATAAATTTTTCTTATTTTGGGGCAAAAAGGCAGAAATTTCCCATATTTTGGGGCAAAAATGCAGAAATTCCCCTTTTTTTGAGGTAAAAAAGATGAAATTCCCCTTATTTGGGGGCAAAAAGGCAGACATTTCCCTTATTTTGGGGCAAAATTGCAGAAATTTCACTTATTTCAGGGTAATAAGTCAGAAATTTTTTCTATTTTGGGCAAAAAAAGACAGAAATTCCCTTTGTTTTGGGGGAAAAATACATAAATTCCACTTATTTAGAGGCAAAAAAGCAGAAATTCCCCTTATTTTGGGGCAAAATTGCAGAAATTTCACTTACTTCGGTAATAAGTCAGAAATTTTCCTTATTTTGGGGCAAAATAACAGAAATTACCTTTGTTTTGGGGGGAAAAGACAGAAATTCCACGTATTTAGAGGCAAAAATGCAGATATTCCCCTTATTTTGGAGCAAAATTACAGAAATTTTCCTTTTTTATGGCAAAAAGGTATGCATTTTTCTTATTTTCAGGCAAAAAGGCAGAAATTCCCCGTATTTTGGAGCAAAATTGCAGAAATTAACCAAATTGTGGGGCAAAAATGCAGAAATTCCCTATATGTTGGGGCAAAAAGACAGAAATTCTCCTTATTTTGGGGCAAAACTCAGAAATTCCACTCATTTTGGGGCAAAATATCAGAAATTTCCCTTATTTTGGGGCAAAATTCCAGAAATTTAACTTATTTGGGGGCAAAATTGCAGAAATTTCACTTATTTTGGGGCAAAATTGCAGAAATTTTCCTTATTTTGGGGCAAAAAAACAGAAATTACCTTTGTTTTGGGGGAAAACGACAGAAATTCCACTTATTTAGAGGCAAAAAAGCAGAAATTCCCCTTATTATGTAGCATAAATGAAGAAATTTCCCTTTTTTATGGCAAAAAGTTATGCATTCTTCTTATTTTCGGGCAAAAAAACAGAAATTCCCCGTATTTTGGAGTAAAATTGCAGAAATTCCCCTAATTGTGGGGCAAAAAGGCAGAAATTCCCTATATGTTGGGGCAAAAAGACAGAAATTCTCCTTATTTTGGGTCATTCTAAGAAATTCCACTTATTTTGGGGCAAAATTCCAGAAATTTCACTTATTTTGGGGCAAAATTGCAGAAATTTCACTTATTTTGGGGCAAAATTGCAGAAATTTCACTTATTTCAAAAAAAAAAGCAGAAATTTTTATATTTGGAAGCAAAACCGCAGAAATTTCTTTTATTTTGGTACAAAATTGCAGAAATTTTTCTTATTTTGGGGCAAAAAGGCAGAAATTTCCCATATTTTGGGGCATAATTGCAGAAATTTCAATTATTTTGAAGCAAAATTGCAGAAATTTCACTTATTTCAGTGAAAAAATGCAGAAATTTTCCTTATTTTTGGGCAAAAAGGCAGAAATTCCTAATATTTTGTGGCAAAAATGCAGAAATTCTCCTTATTTTGAGGTAAAAAGGCTGAAATTCATCTTATTTGGGGGCAAAAAGGCAAAAATTTCTCTTCTCTTGGGGCAAAATTGCAGAAATTTCACTTATTTCAGGGTAATAAGTCAGAAATTTTTTTTTTATTTTGTGCAAAAAAAGACAGAAATTTCTTTTGTTTTGGGGTAAAAATACATAAATTCCACTTATTTAGAGGTAAAAAAGCAGAAATTCCCCTTATTTTGGGGCAAAATTGCAGAAATTTCACTTACTTCAGGGTAATAAGTCAGAAATTTTCCATATTTTGGGGCAAAAAAACAGAAATTACCTTTGTTTTTGGGGAAAAAGACCGAAATTCCACTTATTTAGAGGCAAAAAAGCAGAAATTCCCCTTATTTTGGAGCAAAATTACAGAAATTTCCGTTTTTTATGGCAAAAAGTTATGCATTCTTCTTATTTTCGGGCTAAAAGGCAGAAATTCCCCGTATTTTGGAGCAAAATTGCTGAAATTCCCCTAATTGTGGGGCGAAAAGGCAGAAATTCCCTATATGTTTGGGCAAAAAGACAGAAATTCTACTTATTTTTGGGTCAAAACTCAGAAATTCCACTTATTTTGGGGCAAAATTCCAGAAATTTCACTTATTTTGGGGCAAAATTGCAGAAATTTCACTTATTTCAGAAAAAAAAGCAGAAATTTTTATATTTGGAAGCAAAAAGACAGAAATTTCTTTTATTTTGGTACAAAATTGCAGAAATGTTTCTTATTTCGGGGCAAAAAGGCAGAAATTTCCCATATTTTGGGGCAAAAATGCAGAAATTTCCCTTTTTTTGAGGTAAAAAGGATGAAAATCCCCTTATTTGGGGGCAAAAAGGCAGACATTTCCCTTATTTGGGGGCAAAATTGAAGAAATTTCACTTATTTCAGGGAAAAAAGGCAGATATTTTCATATTTTGCGGCAAAAATGCAGAAATTCCTAATCTTTTGTGGCAAAAATGCAGAAATTCATTTTATTTTGAGGTAAAAAGGCTGAAATTCCCCTTATTTGGGGGCAAAAATTCAGAAATTTCCCTTATTTTGGGGCAAAATTGCAGAAATTTCACTTATGTCTGTGTAATAAGTCAGAATTTTTTTTTTTATTTAGGGGCAAAAAAGACAGAAATTCCCTTTGTTTTGGGGTAAAAAGACAGAAATTCCACTAATTTAGAGGCAAAAAAATCAGAAATTCCCCTTATTTTGGAGCAAAAATGAAGAAATTTCCATTTTTATGGCAAAAACGTATGCATTCGTCTTATTTTGGGGCAAAAAAGCAGAAATTTCTCGTATTTTGGAGCGAAATTGCAGAAATTCCTCTAATTGTTGGGCAAAAAGGCAGAAATTCCCTATATGTTGGGGCATAAAGACAGAAATTCTCTTTATTTTGGGGCAGAACTCAGAAATTCCAATTATTTTGCGACAAAATTCCAGAAATTTCTCTTATTTTCGGGCAAAATTGCAGAAATTTCACTTATTTTGGGGAAAATTGCAGAAATTTCACTTATTTAAGGGAAAAAAAGCAGAAATTTTCTTATTTTGGGGGAAAAAGGCAGAAATTTCTTTTATTTTGGTACAAAATTGCAGAAATTTTTTTTATTTTGGGCAAAAGCAGAAATTTCCCATATTTTGGGGCAAAAATGCAGAAATTTCACTTATTTCAGGAAAAAATAGCAGAAATTTTCCTTATTTTGGGGCAAAAAAGAGAGAAATTCCCTTTGTTTTGGTGGAAAAAGACAGAAATACCACTTATTTAGATGCAAAAAAGCAGAAATTCCCCTTATTTTGGAGCAAAAATGAAGAAATTTCCTTTTTATATGGCAAAAAGCTATGCATTCTTTTTATTTTTGAGCAAAAAGGCAGAAATTCCCCATATTTTGGAGCAAAATTGCAGAAATTCCCCTAATTGTGGGGCAAAAAGGCAGAAATTCCCTATATGTTGGGGCAAAAAGACAGAAATTCTCATTATTTTGGGGCAAAACTCAGAAATTCCACTTATTTTGGAGCAAAATTCCAGAAATCTCACTTATTTTAGGGCAAAATTGCAGAAATTTCAGTTATTTTGGGGCAAAATTGCAGAAATTTTACTTATTTAAAAAAAAAGGCAGAAATTTTCTTATTTTGGGGCAAAAAGGCAGAAATTTCTTTTATTTTGGTACAAAATTGCAGAAATTTTTTTTATTTTGGAGCAAAGAGGCAGAAAATTCCCATATTTTGGGGCAAAAATGCAGAAATTCCCCTTATTTTGAGGAAAAAGGCTGAAATTCTTCTTAATTGGGGGCAATAAGGCAGAAATTTCTTTATTTTGGGGCAAAATTGCAAAAATTTAACTTATTTCAGGGTAATAAGTCAGAAATTTTTCTTATTTTGGGGCAAAAAGACAAAAATTCCCTTTGTTTTTGAGAAAAAAAGACAGAAATTCCACTCTTTTAGAGGCAAAAAAGTAGAAATTCCTTTTATTTTGGAGCAAAAATGAAGAAATTTCCCTTTTTTGTGGCAAAAAGTATACATTCCCTTTATTTTCAGGCTAAAAAGCTGAAATTCCCGGTATTTTGGAGCAAAATTGAAGAAATTCCCCTAATTGTGGGGCAAAAAGGCAGAAATTCCCAATATGTTAGGGCAAAAAACAGAAATTCTCCTTATTGTGGGGAAAAACTCACAAATTCCACTTATTTTGGGGCAAAATTCCAGAAATTTCCCTTATTTTGTGGCAAAATTGCCGAAATTTCACTTATTTTGGGGCAAAATTGCAGAAATTTCACTTATTTCAGTGAAAAAAGGCAGAAATTTTACTTATTTTCGGGCAAAAAGGCAGAAATTCCTAATATTGTGTGGCAAAAATGCAGAAATTCCCCTTATTTTGAGGTAAAAATGCTGAAATTCACCTTATTTGGAGGCAAAGAGGCAGAAATGCCCTTTCTTTTTGGGCAAAATTGCAGAAATTTCACTTATTTCAGAGTAATAAGTCAGAAATTTTTCTTATTTTGGGCAAAAAAAGACAGAAATTCCCTTTGTTTTCGGGGAAAAATACATAAATTCCACTTATTTAGAAGCAAAGAAGCAGAAATTCCCCTTATTTTGGGGCAAAATTGCAGAAATTTCACTTACTTCTGGGTAATAAGTCAGAAATTTTCCTTATTTTGGGGCAAAAATACAGAAATTACCTTTGTTTTGGGGGAAAAAGACAGAAATTCCACTTATTTAGAGGCAAAAAAGCAGAAATTTCCCTTATTTTGGAGCAAAAATAAAGAAATTTCCCTTTTTTATGGCAAAAAGTTATGCATTCTTCTTATTTTCAGGCAAAAAGGCAGAAATTCCCCGTATTTTGGAGCAAAATTGCTGAAATTCCCCTAATTTTGGGGCGAAAAGGCAGAAATTCCCTATATGTTGGGGCAAAAAGACAGAAATTCTACTTATTTTTGGGTCAAAACTCAGAAATTCCACTAATTTTGGGGCAAAATTCCAGAAATTTCACTTATTTTGGGGCAAAATTGCAGAAATTTCACTTATTTTGGGGCAAAATTGCAGAAATTTAACTTATTTTGGGGCAAAATTGCAGAAATTTCACTTATTTTGGGGAAAAATTGCAGAAATTTCACTTATTTCAGAAAAAAAGCAGAATTTTTTATATTTGGAAGCAAAAAAACAGAAATTTCTTTTATTTTGGTACAAAATTGCAGAAATTTTTCTTATTTTGGGGCAAAAAGGCAGAAATTTCCCATATTTTGGGGCAAAAATGCAGAAATTCCCCTTTTTTTGAGGTAAAAAGGATGAAATTCCCCTTATTTGGGGGCAAAAAGGCAGACATTTCCCTTATTTTGGGGCAAAATTGCAGAAATTTAACTTATTTCAGGAAAAACAGGCAGAAATTTTCTTTATTTTGGGGCAAAAAGCTGAAATTCCTAATCTTTGGTGGCAAAAATGCAGAAATTCCCTTTATTTTGAGGTAAAAAGGCTGAAATTCCCCTTATTTAGGGGCAAAAATGCAGAAATTTCCTTTATTTTCGGGCAAAATTGCAGAAATTTTACTTATGTCAGTGTAATAAGTCAGAAATTTTTTTTATTTAGGGGCAAAAAAGAACAGAAATTCCCTTTGTTTTGGGGGAAAAAGACAGAAAATCCACTAATTTAGAGGCAAAAAAAGCAGAAATTCCCCTTATTTTGGAGCAAAAATGAAGAAATTTTCATTTTTATGGCTAAAAGGTATGCATTATTCTTATTTTGGGGCAAAAAGGCAGAAATTTCCCGTATTTTGGAGCAAAATTGCAGAAATTCCTCTAATAGTGGGGCAAAAAGGCAGAAATTCCCTATATGTTGGGGCATAAAGACAGAAATTCTCTTTATTTTTGGGCAAAACTCAGAAATTCCAATTATTTTGCGGCAAAATTCCAGAAATTTCTCTTATTTTGGGGCAAAATTGCAGAAATTTTTTCTTATTTTGGGGAAAATTGCAGAAATTTCACTTATTTAAGGGAAAAAGAGCAGAAATTTTCTTATTTTGGAACAAAAAGCCAGAAATTTCTTTTATTTTGGTACAAAATTTCAGAAATTTTTTGTATTTTGGGCAAAAAGGCAGAAATTTCCCATATTTTGGGGCAAAAATGCTGAAATTTCACTTATTTCAGGAAAAAATGCAGAAATTTTCCTTATTTTGCGGCAGAAAAGACAGAAATTCTCTTTGTTTTGGGGGAAAAAGACAGAAATTCCACTTATTTAGATGCAAAAAAGCAGAAATTCCCCTTATTTTGGAACAAAAATGAAGAAATTTCCTTTTTCTATGGCAAAAAGCTATGCATTCTTATTTTCGGGCAAAAAGGCATAAATTCCCCATATTTTGGAGCAAAATTGCAGAAATTCCCCTAATTGTGGGGCAAAAAGGAAGAAATTCCCTATAATTTGGGGAAAAAAGGCAGAAATTTCCTATATGTTGGGGCAAAAAGACAGAAATTCTCCTTATTTTGGGTCAAAACTCAGAAATTCCACTTATTTTGGGGCAAAATTCCAGAAATTTCACTTATTTTGGGGCAAAATTGCAGAAATTTCACTTATTTCAGAATAAAAGGCAGAAATTTTTATATTTGGAAGCAAAAAGGCAGAAATTTCTTTTATTTTGGTACAAAATTGCAGAAATTTTTTATATTTTGGAGCAAAAAGGCAGAAATTTCCCATATTTTGTGGCAAAAATGCAGAAATTCCCCTTTTTTGAGGTAAAAAGGATGAAATTCCCCTTATTTGGGGGCAAAAAGGCAGACATTTCCCTTATTTTGGGGTAAAATTGAAGAAATTTCACTTATTTCACGGTAATAAGTCAGAAATTTTTCTTATTTTGGGGCAAAAAAGCAGAAATTTCTAATCTTTTGGGCAAAAATGCTGAAATTCCCCTTATTTTGAGGTAAAAAGGCTGAAATTCCCCTTATTAGGGGGCAAAAATGCAGAAATTTCCCTTATTTTGGGGCAAAATTGCAGAAATTTCCCTTATTTTTGGGCAAAATTGCAGAAATTTCCCTTATTTTGGGGCAAAATTGCAGAAATTTCACTTATTTCAGGGAAAAAATGCAAAAATTTTTCTTATTTTGGGGCAAAAAAGCAGAAATTCCTAATCTTTTGTGGCAAAAATGCAGAAATTCTTTTTATTTTGAGGTAAAAAGGCTGAAATTCCCCTTATATGGGGGCAAAAATAAAGAAATTTCCCTTATTTTGGGGCAAATTGCAGAAATTTCACTTATGTCAGTGTAATAAGTCAGAAATTTTTTTTATTTAGGGGCAAAAAAACAGAAATTCCCTTTGTTTTGGGGGAAAAAGACAGAAATTCCACTAATTTAGAGGCAAAAAAAGCAAAAATTCCCCTTATTTTGGAGCAAAAATGAAGAAATTTCCTTTTTTATGGCAAAAAAGGTATGCATTCTTCTTATTTTGGGGCAAAAAGGCAGAAATTTCCCATATTTTGGAGCAAAATTGCAGAAATTCCTCTAATCGTAAGGCAAAAAGGCAGAAATTCCCTATATGTTGAAGCATAAAGACAGAAATTCTCCTTATTTTGGGGCAAAACTCAGAAACTCCAATTATTTTGCGGCAAAATTCCAGAAATTTCACTTATTTTAGGGCAAAATTGCAGAAATTTCACTTATTTAAGGGAAAAAAAGCAGAAATTTTCTTATTTTGGGGCAAAAAGGCAGAAATTTCTTTTATTTTGGTACAAAATTGCAGAAATTTTTTTATTTTGGGCAAAAAGGCAGAAATTTCCTATATTTTGAGGCAAAAATGCAGAAATTTCACTTATTTCAGGGAAAAAGGCAGAAATTTTTCTTATTTTGGGGCAAAAAATACAGAAATTCCCTTTGTTTTGGCGGAAAAAGACAGAAATTCCACTTACTTAAATGCAAAAAAAGCAGAAATTCTCCTTATTTTGGAGCAAAAATGAAGAAATTTCACTTTTTTATGGCAAAAAGCTATGCATTCTTCTTATTTTCGGGCAAAAAAGCAGAAATTCCCTATATTTTGGAGCAAAATTGCAGAAATTCCCCTAAATGTGGGGCAAAAAGGCAGAAATTCCCTATATGTTGGGGCAAAAAGAAAGAAATTCTCATTATTTTGGGTCAAAACTCAGAAATTCCACTTATTTTGGAGCAAAATTCCAGAAATTTAACTTATTTGGGGGCAAAATTGCAGAAATTTAATTTATTTTGGGGTAAAATTGCAGAAATTTCATTATTTCATAAAAAAAGCAGAAATTTTCTTATTTGGGGGCAAAAAGGCAGAAATTTCTTTTATTTTGGTACAAAATTGCAGAAATTTTTTTTATTTTGGAGAAAAAAGGCAGAAATTTCCCATATTTTGGAGCATAATTGCAGAAATTTCACTTATTTTGGGGCAAAATTGCATAAATTTCACTTATGTCAGTGAAAAAAGGCAGAAATTTTCCTTATTTTGGGGCAAAAAGGCAGAAATTCCTAATATTTGTGGCAAAAATGCAGAAATTCCTTTTATTTTGAGGTAAAAAGGCTGAAATTCCCCTTATTTGGGGGCAAAAAGGCAGAAATTTCCCTTCTCATAGGGCAAAATTGCAGAAATTTCACTTATTTCAGGGTAATAAGTCAGAAATTTTTCTCATTTTGGGCAAAAAAAGACAGAAATTCCCTTTGTTTTGGGGGAAAAATACATAAATTCCACTTATTTACAGGCAAAAAAGCAGAAATTCCCCATATTTTGGGGCAAAATTACAGAAATTTCACTTACTTCAGGGTAATAAGTCAGAAATTTTCCTTATTTTGGGGCAAAAAAACAGAAATTACCTTTGTTTTGGGGGGAAAAGACAGAAATTCCACTTATTTAGGGGCAAAAATGCAGAAATTCCCCTTATTTTGGAGCAAAATTACAGAAATTTCTCTTTTTTATGGCAAAAAGGTTTGCATTCTTCTTATTTTTGGGCAAAAAGGCAGAAATTCCTCGTATTTTGGAGCAAAATTGCTGAAATTCCCCTAATTGTGGGGCAAAAAGGCAGAAATTCCCTATATATTGGGGCAAAAAGACAGAAATTCTACTTATTTTGGGTCAAAACTCAGAAATTCCACTTATTTTGGGGCAACATTCCAAAAATTTCACTTATTTTGGTGCAAAATTGCAGAAATTTCACTTATTTTGGGGCAAAATTGCATAAATTTCACTTATGTCAGTGAAAAAAGGCAGAAATTTTCCTTATTTTGGGGCAAAAAGGCAGAAATTCCTAATATTTGTGGCAAAAATGCAGAAATTCCTTTTATTTTGAGGTAAAAAGGCTGAAATTCCCCTTATTTGGGGGCAAAAAGGCAGAAATTTCCCTTCTCATAGGGCAAAATTGCAGAAATTTCACTTATTTCAGGGTAATAAGTCAGAAATTTTTCTCATTTTGGGCAAAAAAAGACAGAAATTCCCTTTGTTTTGGGGGAAAAATACATAAATTCCACTTATTTACAGGCAAAAAAGCAGAAATTCCCCATATTTTGGGGCAAAATTACAGAAATTTCACTTACTTCAGGGTAATAAGTCAGAAATTTTCCTTATTTTGGGGCAAAAAAACAGAAATTACCTTTGTTTTGGGGGGAAAAGACAGAAATTCCACTTATTTAGGGGCAAAAATGCAGAAATTCCCCTTATTTTGGAGCAAAATTACAGAAATTTCTCTTTTTTATGGCAAAAAGGTTTGCATTCTTCTTATTTTTGGGCAAAAAGGCAGAAATTCCTCGTATTTTGGAGCAAAATTGCTGAAATTCCCCTAATTGTGGGGCAAAAAGGCAGAAATTCCCTATATATTGGGGCAAAAAGACAGAAATTCTACTTATTTTGGGTCAAAACTCAGAAATTCCACTTATTTTGGGGCAACATTCCAAAAATTTCACTTATTTTGGTGCAAAATTGCAGAAATTTCACTTATTTTGGGGCAAAATTGCAGAAATTTCACTTATTTCAGAAAAAAAAGCAGAAATTTTTATATTTGGAAGCAAAAACGCAGAAATTTCTTTTATTTTGGTACAAAATTGCAGAAATTTTTTATATTTTGGGGCAAAAAGGCAGAAATTTCCCATATTTTGGGGCAAAAATGCAGAAATTCCCCTTTTTTTGAGGTAAAAAGGATGAAATTCCCCTTATTTGGGGGCAAAAAGGCAGACATTTCCCTTATTTTGGGGCAAAATTGAAGAAATTTCACTTATTTCAGTGAAAAAAGGCAGAAATTTTCCTTATTTTGGGGCAAAAAGGCAGAAATTTCTAATATTTTGTGGCAAAAATGCAGAAATTCCCGTTATTTAGAGGTAAAAAGGCTGAAATTCACCTTATTTGGGGGCAAAAAGCAGAAATTTCCCTTCTTTTGGGGCAAAATTGCAGAAATTTCACTTATTTCAGGGTAATAAGTCAGAAATTTTCCTTATTTTGGGCAAAAAAAAAAAAGAAATTCCCTTTGTTTTGGGGGAAAAATACATAAATTCCACTTATTTAGAGGCAAAAAAACAGAAATTCCCCTTATTTTGAGGCAAAATTGCAGAAATTTCACTTACTTCATGGTAATAAGTCAGAAATTTTCTTTATTTAGAGGCAAAAAAACAGAAATTAACTTTGTTTTGGGGTAAAAGACAGAAATTCCACTTATTTAGAGGCAAAAAAGCAGAAATTCCCATTATTTTGGAGCAAAAATGAAGAAATTTCCCTTTTTTATGGCAAAAAGTTATGCATTCTTCTTATTTTCGGGCAAAAAAGCAGAAATTCCCCGTATTTTGGAGCAAAATTGCAGAAATTAACCAAATTGTGGGGCAAAAATGCAGAAATTCCCTATATGTTGGGGCAAAAAGAGAGCAATTCTCCTTATTTTGGGGCAAAACTCAGAAATTCCACTCATTTTGGGGCAAAATTTCAGAAATTTCCCTTATTTTGGGGCAAAATTCCAGAAATTTAACTTATTTGGGGGCAAAATTGCAGAAATTTCACTTATTTTGGGGCAAAATTTCAGAAATTTCACTTATTTTGGGGCAAAATTGCAGAAATTTCACTTATTTCAGAAAAAAAAGCAAAAATTTTTATATTTGGAAGCTAAAAGGCAGAAATATCTTTTATTTAGTACAAAATTGCAGAAATTTTTTCATATTTTGTGGCAAAAAGGCAGAAATTTCCCATATTTTGGGGCAAAAATGCAGAAATTCCCCTTTTTTTGAGGTAAAAAGGATGAAAATCCCCTTATTTGGGGGCAAAAAGTCAGACATTTCCCTTATTTTGGGGCAAAATTGAAAAAATTTCACTTATTTCAGAGAAAAAAGTCAGAAATTTTCATATTTTGCGGAAAAAATGCAGAAATTCCTAATCTTTTGTGGCAAAAATGCAGAAATTCCTTTTATTTTGAGGTAAAAAGGCTGAAATTCCCCTTATTTGGGGGCAAAAATGCAGAAATTTCCCTTATTTTGGGGCAAAATTGAAGAAATTTCACTTATGTCAGTGTAATAAGTCAGAAATTTTTTTTATTTAGGGGCAAAAAAGACAGAAATTCCCTTTTTGGGGGGGGAAAAAGACAGAAAATCCACTAATTTAGAGGCAAAAAAAGCAGAAATTCCCCTTATTTTGGAGCAAAAATGAAGAAATTTCCATTTTTATGGCAAAAAGGTATGCATTCTTCTTATTTTGGGACAAAAAAGAAGATATTTCTGTATTTTGGAGAAAAATTGCAGAAATTCCTCTAATTGTGGGGCAAAAATGCAGAAATTCCCTATATGTTGGGGCATAAAGACAGAAATTCTTCTTATTTTGGGGTAAAACTCAGAAATTCCAATTATTTTGCGGCAAAATTCCAAAAATTTCTCTTATTTTGGGGCAAAATTGCAGAAATTTCACTTATTTTGGGAAAAATTGCAGAAATTTCACATATTTAAGGGAAAAAAAGCAGAAATTTTCTTATTTTGGGGCAAAAAGGCAGAAATTTCTTTTATTTTGGTACAAAATTGCAGAAATTTTTTTTATTTTGGAGCAAAAAGGCAGAAATTTCCCATATTTTGGGGCAAAAATGCAGAAATTCCTCTTATTTTGAGGAAAAAGGCTGAAATTTCCTTTAATTGGGGGCAATAAGGCAGAAATTTTTTTATTTTGGGGCAAAATTGCAAAAATTTAACTTATTTCAGGGTAATAAGTCAGAAATTTTTTTTAATTTTGGGGCAAAAAGAGAGAAATTTCCTTTGTTTTTGAGAAAAAAAAGACAGAAATTCCACTTTTTTAGAGGCAAAAAAGCAGAAATTCCTTTTATTTTGAAGCAAAAATGAAGAAATTTTTCTTTTTTGTGGCAAAAGGTATACAATCCCTTTATTTTCAGGCTAAAAAGCAGAAATTCCCCGTATTTTGGAGCAAAATTGCAGAAATTCCTCTAATTGTGGGGCAAAAAGGCAGAAATTCCGTATATGTTAGGGCAAAAAACAGAAATTCTACTTATTGTGGGGCAAAACTCAGAAATTCCACTTATATTGGGGCAAAATTCCAGAAATTTCCCTTATTTTGGGGCAAAATCGCAGAAATTTCACTATTTTGGGGCAAAATTGCAGAAATTTAACTTATTTCAGGGTAATAAGTCAGAAATTTTTCTAATTTTGGGCAAAAAAAGACAGAAATTCCCTTTGTTTTGGGTCAATAATACATAAATTCTACTTATTTAGAGGCAAAGAAGCAGAAATTCCCCTTATTTTGGGGCAAAATTGCAGAAATTTCACTTACTTCAGGGTAATAAGTCAGAAATTTTCCTTATTTTGGGGCAAAAAAACAGAAATTACCTTTGTTTTGGGGGAAAAAGACAGAAATTCCACTTATTTAGAGGCAAAAAAGCAGAAATTCCCCTTATTATGGAGCATAAATGAAGAATTTTCCCTTTTTTATGGCAAAAAGTTATGCATTCTTCTTATTTTCGGGCAAAAAAGCAGAAATTCCCCGTATTTTGGAGCAAAATTGCTGAAATTCCCCTAATTGTGGGGCAAAAAGGCAGAAATTCCCTATATGTTGGGGCAAAAAGACAGAAATTCTCCTTATTTTGGGTCAAAACTAAGAAATTCCACTTATTTTGGGGCAAAATTCCAGAAATTTCACTTATTTTGGGGCAAAATTGCAGAAATTTCACTTATTTTGGGGCAAAATTGCAGAAATTTCACTTATTTCAGAAAAAAAAGCAGAAATTTTTATATTTGGAAGCAAAAAGGCAGAAATTTCTTTTATTTTGGTACAAAATTGCAGAAATTTTTCTTATTTTGGGGCAAAAAGGCAGAAATTTCCCATATTTTGGGGCAAAAATCAGAATTTCCCCTTATTTTGAGGTAAAAAGGATGAAATTCCCCTTATTTGGGGGCAAAATGCAGACATTTCCCTTATTTTGGGGCAAAATTGAAGAAATTTCAATTATTTCAGGGAAAAAAGGCAGAAATTTTCATATTTTGTGGCAAAAATGCAGAAATTCCTAATCTTTTGTGGCAAAAATGCAGAAATTCCTTTTATTTTGAGGTAAAAAGTCTGAAATTCTCCTTATTTGGGGGTAAAAATTCAGAAATTTCCCTTATTTTGGGGCAAAATTGCAGAAATTTCACTTATGTCAGTGTAATAAGTCAGAAATTTTTTTTTATTTAGGGGCAAAAAAGACAGAAATTCCCTTTGTTTTGGGGTAAAAAGACAGAAATTCCACTAATTTAGAGGCAAAAAAAATCAGAAATTCCCCTTATTTTGGAGCAAAAATGAAGAAATTCCCATTTTTATGGCAAAAACGTATGCATTCGTCTTATTTTGGGGCAAAAAGGCAGAAATTTCTCGTATTTTGGAGCAAAATTGCAGAAATTCCTCTAATTGTGGGGCAAAAAAGAAGAAATTCCCTATATGTTGGGGCATAAAGACAGAAATTCTCCTTATTTTGAGACAGAACTCAGAAATTCCAATTATTTTGCGACAAAATTCCAGAAATTTCTCTTATTTTCGGGCAAAATTGCAGAAATTTCACTTATTTTGGGGAAAATTGCAGAAATTTCACTTATTTAAGGGAATAAAAGCAAAAATTTTCTTATTTTGGGGTAAAAAGGCAGAAATTTCTTTTATTTTGGTACAAAATTGCAGAAATTTTTTTTATTTTGGGCAAAAGCAGAAATTTCCCATATTTTGGGGCAAAAATGCAGAAATTTCACTTATTTCAGGAAAATATAGCAGAAATTTTCCTTATTTTGGGGCAAAAAAGAGAAAAATTTCCTTTGTTTTGGTGGAAAAAGACAGAAATTCTACTTATTTAGATGCAAAACAGCAGAAATTCCACTTATTTTGGAGCAAAAATGAAGAAATATCCTTTTTATATGGCAAAAAGCTATGCATTCTTCTTATTTTCGGGCAAAAAGGCAGAAATTCCCCATATTTTGGAGCAAAATTGCAGAAATTCCCCTAATTGTGGGGCAAAAAGGCAGAAATTCCCTATATGTTGGGGCAAAAAGACAGAAATTCTCATTATTTTGGGGCAAAACTCAGAAATTCCAGTTATTTTGGAGCAAAATTCCAGAAATTTCAATTATTTTAGGGCAAAATTGCAGAAATTTCACTTATTTCGGGGCAAAATTGCAGAAATTTCACTTATTTCAAAAAAAAGCAGAAATTTTCTTATTTTGGGGCAAAAAGGCAGAAATTTCTTTTATTTTGGTACAAAATAGCAGAAATTTTTCTTATTTTGGAGCAAAGAGGCGGAAAATTCCCATATTTTTGGGCAAAAATGCAGAAATTCCTTTTATTTTGAGGAAAAAGTCTGAAATTCCCTTTAATTGGGGGCAATAAGGCAGAAATTTCCTTATTTTGAGGCAAAATTGCAAAAATTTAACTTATTTCAGGGTAATAAGTCAGAAATTTTTCTTATTTTGGGGCAAAAGACAGAAATTCCCTTTGTTTTTGAGAAAAAAAAGACAGAAATTCCACTTTTTTAGAGGCAAAAAAGTAGAAATTCCTTTTATTTTGGAGCAAAAATGAAGAAATTTCCCTTTTTTGTGACAAAAAGTATACATTCCCTTTATTTTCAGGCTAAAAAGCAGAAATTCCCCGTATTTTGGAGCAAAATTGCAGAAATTTCCCTAATTGTGGGGCAAAAAGGCAGAAATTCCCAATATGTTAGGGCAAAAAACAGAAATTCTCCTTATTGTGGGGAAAAACTCACAAATTCCACTTATTTTGGGGCAAAATTCCAGAAATTTCCCTTATTTTGGGGCAAAATTGCAGAAAG
Organism: Micromys minutus; assembly: GCF_963924665.1. Classification (NCBI taxonomy): domain Eukaryota; kingdom Metazoa; phylum Chordata; class Mammalia; order Rodentia; family Muridae; genus Micromys; species Micromys minutus. Next base: position 292,045 of record NW_027667734.1, on the reverse strand, counting down.
TTCACTTATTTTGGGGCAAAATTGCAGAAATTTCACTTATTTCAGTGAAAAAATGCAGAAATTTTCCTTATTTTGGGGCAAAAAGGCAGAAATTCCTAATATTTTGTGGCAAAACTGCAGAAATCCCCCTTATTTTGAGGTAAAAATGCTGAAATTCACCTTATTTGGAGGCAAAGAGGCAGAAATTTCCCTTCTTTTTGGGCAAAATTGCAGAAATTTCACTTATTTTGGGGCAAAATTGCAGAAATTTCACTTATTTCAGAAAAAAAGCAGAAATTTTTATATTTGGAAGCAAAAAAACAGAAATTTCTTTTATTTTGGTACAAAATTGCAGAAATTTTCCTTATTTTGGGGCAAAAAGGCAAAAATTTCCCATATTTTGGGGCAAAAATGCAGAAATTCCCCTTTTTTTGAGGTAAAAAGGATGAAATTCTCCTTATTTGGGGGCAAAAAGGCAGACATTTCCCTTATTTTGGGGTAAAATTGCAGAAATTTAACTTATTTCAGGAAAAAAAGGCAGAAATTTTCTTTATTTTGGTGCAAAAAAGCTGAAATTCCTAATCTTTTGTGGCAAAAATGCAGAAATTCCCTTTATTTTGAGGTAAAAAGGCTGAAATTCCCCTTATTTGGGGGCAAAAATGCAGAAATTTCCCTTATTTTCGGGCAAAATTGCAGAAATTTTACTTATGTCAGTGTAATAAGTCAGAAATTTTTTTTATTTAGGGGCAAAGAAGAAAAGAAATTCCCTTTGTTTTGGGGGAAAAAGACAGAAATTCCACTAATTTAGAGGCAAAAAAAGCAGAAATTCCCATTATTTTGGAGCAAAAATGAAGAAATTTTTATTTTTATGGCAAAAAGGTATGCATTATTCTTATTTTGGGGCAAAAAGGCAGAAATTTCCCGTATTTTTGAGCAAAATTGCAGAAATTCCTCTAATAGTGGGGCAAAAAGGCAGAAATTCCCTATATGTTGGGGCATAAAGACAGAAATTCTCTTTAGTTTTGGGCAAAACTCAGAAAATCCAATTATTTTGCGGCAAAATTCCAGAAATTTCTCTTATTTTGGGGCAAAATTGCAGAAATTTTACTTATTTTGGGGAAAATTGCAGAAATTTCACTTATTTAAGGGAAAAAAAGCAGAAATTTTCTTATTTTGGGGCAAAAAGCCAGAAATTTCTTTTATTTTGGTACAAAATTGCAGAAATTTTTTTGTATTTTGGGCAAAAAGGCAGAAATTTCCCATATTTTGGGGCAAAAATGCTGAAATTTCACTTATTTCAGGAAAAAAATGCAGAAATTTTCTTTATTTTGGGGCAGAAAAGACAGAAATTCCCTTTGTTTTGGGGGAAAAATACAGAAATTGCACTTATTTAGATGCAAAAAAGCAGAAATTCCCCTTATTTTGGAGCAAAAATGAAGAAATTTCCTTTTTCTATGGCAAAAAGCTATGCATTCTTCTTATTTTCGGGCAAAAATGCATAAATTCCCCATATTTTGGAGCAAAATTGCAGAAATTCCCCTAATTGTGGGGCAAAAAGGCAGAAATTCCCTATAATTTGGGGCAAAAAGACAGAAATTCTCCTTATTTTGGGTCAAAACTCAGAATTTCCACTTATTTTGGGGCAAAATTCCAGAAATTTCACTTATTTTGGGGTAAAATTGCAGATATTTCACTTATTTTGGGGCAAAATTGCAGAAATTTCACTTATTTCAGAAAAAAAAGCAGAAATTTTTATATTTGGAAGCAAAAACGCAGAAATTTCTTTTATTTTGGTACAAAATTGCAGAAATTTTTCTTATTTTGGGGCAAAAAGGCAGAAATTTCCCATATTGTGGGGCAAAAATTCAGAAATTCCCCTTTTTTGAGGTGAAAAGGATGAAATTCCCCTTATTTGGGGGCAAAAAGGCAGACATTTCCCTTATTTTGGGGCAAAATTGCAGAAATTTCACTTATTTCAGGAAAAAAAAGGCAGAAATTTTCTTTATTTTGGGGCAAAAAAGCTGAAATTCCTAATCTTTTGAGGCAAAAATGCAGAAATTCCCTTTATTTTGAGGTAAAAAGGCTGAAATTCCCTTTATTTGGGGGCAAAAATGCAGAAATTTTCCTTATTTTCGGGCAAAATTGCAGAAATTTCACTTATGTCAGTGTAATAAGTCAGAAATTTTTTTTTTATTTAGGGGCAAAAAAGAACAGAAATTTCCTTTGTTTTGGGGGGAAAAGACAGAAATTCCACTAATTTAGAGGCAAAAAAAGCAGAAATTCCCCTTATTTTGGAGCAAAAATGAAGAAATTTCCATTTTTGTGGCAAAAAGGTATGCATTATTCTTATTTTGGGGCAAAAAGGCAGAAATTTCCCGTATTTTGGAGCAAAATTGCAGAAATTCCTCTAATAGTGGGGCAAAAAGGCAGAAATTCCCTATATGTTGGGGCATAAAGACAGAAATTCTCTTTATTTTTTGGCAAAACTCAGAAATTCCAATTATTTTGCGGCAAAATTCCAGAAATTTCTCTTATTTTGGGGCAAAATTGCAGAAATTTTACTTATTTTGGGGAAAATTGCAGAAATTTCACTTATTTAAGGGAAAAAAAGCAAAATTTTTCTTATTTTGGGGCCAAAAGCCAGAAATTTCTTTTATTTTGGTACAAAATTGGAGAAATTCTTTGTATTTTGGGCAAAAAGGCAGAAATTTCCCATATTTTGTTGAAAAAATGCTGAAATTTCACTTATTTCAGGAAAAAAATGCAGAAATTTTCCTTATTTTGGGGCAAAAAATACAGAAATTCCATTTGTTTTGGGGGAAAAAGACAGAAATTCCACTTATTTAGATGCAAAAAAGCAGAAATTCCCCTTATTTTGGAGCAAAAATGAAGAAATTTCCTTTTTCTATGGCAAAAAGCTATGCATTCTTCTTATTTTCGGGCAAAAAGGCATAAATTCCCCATATTTTGGAGCAAAATTGCAGAAATTCCCCTAATTGTGGGGCAAAAAGGCAGAAATTCCCTATAATTTGGGGCAAAAAGACAGAAATTCTTCTTATTTTGGGTCAAAACTCAGAAATTCCACTTATTTTGTTGCAAAATTCCAGAAATTTCACTTATATTGGGGCAAAATTGCAGAAATTTCACTTATTTTGGGGCAAAATTGCAGAAATTTCACTTATTTCAGAAAAAAAACAGAAATTTTTATATTTGGAAGCAAAAAAACAGAAATTTCTTTTATTTTGGTACAAAATTGCAGAAATTTTTCCTATTTTGGGGCAAAAAGGCAGAAATTTCCCATATTTTGGGGCAAAAATGCAGAAATTCCCCTTTTTTGAGGTAAAAAGGATGAAATTCCCCTTATTTGGGGGCAAAAAGGCAGACATTTCCTTTATTTTGGGGCAAAATTGCAGAAATTTCACTTATTTCAGGAAAAAAAGGCAGAAATTTTCTTTATTTTGGGGCAAAAAAGCTGAAATTCCTAATCTTTTGTGGCAAAAATGCAGAAATTCCCCTTATTTTGAGGTAAAAAGGCTGAAATTCACCTTATTTGGGGGCAAAAATGCAGAAATTTCCCTTATTTTCGGGCAAAATTGCAGAAATTTCACTTATGTCAGTGTAATAAGTCAGAAATTTTTTTTTATTTAGGGGCAAAAAAGAACAGAAATTCCGTTTGTTTTGGGGAGAAAAGACAGAAATTCCACTAATTTAGAGGCAAAAAAAAGCAGAAATTCCCCTTATTGTGGAGCAAAAATGAAGAAATTTCCATTTTTATGGCAAAAAGGTATGCATTATTCTTATTTTGGGGCAAAAAGGCAGAAATTTCCCGTATTTTGGAGCAAAATTGCAGAAATTCCTCTAATAGTGGGACAAAAAGGCAGAAATTCCCTATATGTTGGGGCATAAAGACAGAAATTCTTTTTATTTTTGGGCAAAACTCAGAAATTCCAATTATTTTGCGGCAAAATTCCAGAAATTTCTCTTATTTTGGGGCAAAATTGCAGAAATTTTACTTATTTTGGGGAAAATTGCAGAAATTTCACTTATTTAAGGGAAAAAAAGCAGAAATTTTCTTATTTTGGGGCAAAAAGCCAGAAATTTCTTTTATTTTGGTACAAAATTGGAGAAATTTTTTGTATTTTGGGCAAAAATGCAGAAATTTCCCATATTTTGGGGCAAAAATGCTGAAATTTCACTTATTTCAGGAAAAAAAATGCAGAAATTTTCCTTATTTTGGGGCAAAAAAGACAGAAATTCCATTTGTTTTGGGGGAAAAAAACAGAAATTCCACTTATTTAGATGCAAAAAAGCAGAAATTCCCCTTATTTTGGAGCAAAAATGAAGAAATTTCCTTTTTCTATGGCAAAAAGCTATGCATTCTTCTTATTTTCGGGCAAAAAGGCAGTAATTCCCCATAATTTGGAGCAAAATTGCAGAAATTCCCCTAATTGTGGGGCAAAAAGGCATAAATTCCCTATATGTTGTGGCAAAAAGACAGAAATTCTCATTATTTTGGGGCAAAACTCAGAAATTCCACTTATTTTGGAGCAAAATTCCAGAAATTTCACTTATTTTAGGGCCAAATTGCAAAAATTTCACTTATTTTGGGGCAAAATTGCAGAAATTTCACTTATTTCAAAAAAAAGCAGAAATTTTCTTATTTTGGGGCAAAAAGGCATAAATTTCCCTTATTTTGGGACAAAATTGCAGAAATTTCACTTATTTAAGGGTAATAAGTCAGAAAATTTCCTTATTTTGGTGCAAATAAGACAGAAATTCCCTTTGCTTTGGGGGAAAAAGACAGAATTTCCACATATTTAGAGGCAAAAAAGCAGAAATTCCCCACATTTTGGAGCAAAAATGAAGAAATTTGCCTTTTTTATGGCAAAAAGTTATGCAATCTTATTATTTTCGGACAAATAATGCAGAAATTCCCCGTATTTTGGAGCAAAATTGCAGAAATTCCCCTAATTGTGGGGAAAAAAGGCAGAAATTCCCTATATGTTGGGGCAAAATACAGAAATTCTCCTTATTTTAGGGCAAAACTCAGAAATTTAACTTATTTTGGGGCAAAATTGCAGAAATTTCACTTATTTCAGAAAAAAAGCAAAAATTTTCATCTGTTGGGGCCAAAAGGCAGAAATTTCTTTAATTTTGTTACAAAATTGCTGAATTTTTTCTTATTTTGGAGCAAAAAGGCAGAAATTTCTCTTATTTTGGGGCAAAATTGCAGAAATTTCACTTATTTCAGGGTAATAAGTCAGAAATATTTCTTATTTTGGGGCCAAAATACAGAAATTTCCTTTGCTTTGGGGGAAAAGGAGAAATTCCACTTTTTTAGAGGCAAAAAATCAGAAATTCTTCTTATTTTGTAGCAAAAATGAAGAAATTTCACTTTTTAAGGGCAAAAAGTTATGCATTCTCCTTATTTTTGGGCAAAAAGGCAGAAATTCCCCTTATTTTGGAGCAAAATTGCAGAAATTCCCCAAATTTTGGAGCAAAAAGGCAGAAATTCCCTATGTGTTGGGGCAAAAAGACAGAAATTCTCCTTATTTTGCGGCAAATCTCAAATATTCCACTTATTTTGGGGCAAAATTCCAGAAATTTCACTGATTTTGGGGCAAAATTGTAGAAATTTCACTTATTTTTGGGCAAAATTTAAGAAATTTCACATATTTCAGAAAAAAAATAAGAAATTTTCTTATTTGGAAGCAAAAAGGCAGAAATTTCTTTATTTTGGTACAAAATTGCAGAAATTTCCCATATTTTGGGACAAATTGCAGAAATTTTACTTATTTTGGGGCAAAACTGCAGAAATTTCACTTATTTCAGGGAAAAAAAACAGAAATTTTCCTTATTTTGGGGCAAAAATGCAGAAATTCCCAATATTTTGTAGCAAAAAATGCAGAAATTCCCTTTATTTTGAGGTAAAAGGGTGAAATTCCCCTTATTTGGGGGCAAAAAGGCATAAATTTCCCTTATTTTGGGACAAAATTGCAGAAATTTCACTTATTTAAGGGTAATAAGTCAGAAAATTTCCTTATTTTGGTGCAAATAAGACAGAAATTCCCTTTGTTTTGGGGGAAAAAGACAGAATTTCCACATATTTAGAGGCAAAAAAGCAGAAATTCCCCTTATTTTGGAGCAAAATTACAGAAATATCCCTTTTTTATGGAAAAAGGTATGCATTCTTCTTATTTTCGGGCAAAAAGGCAGAAATTCCCCGTATTTTGGAGCAAAATTGCAGAAATTAACCTACTTGTGGGGCAAAAAGGCAGAAATTTCCTATATGTTGGGGCAAAAAGACAGAAATTCTCCTTATTTTGGGGCAAAACTCAGAAATTCCACATATTTTGGGGCAAAATTCCAGAAATTTCCCTTATTTTGGGGCAAAATTGTAGAAATTTCACTTATTTTGGGGCAAAATTGCCGAAATTTCACTTATTTCAGTGAAAAAAGGAAGAAATTTTCCTTATTTTGGGGCAAAAAGGCAGAAATTCTTAATATTTTGTGGCAAAAATGCAGAAATTCCCCTTATTTTGAGGTAAAAAGGCTGAAATTCCCATTATTTAGGGGTAAAAAGGCAGAAATTTCCATTATTTCGGGGCAATAGTGCAGAAATTTCACTTATTTCAGGGTAATAATTCAGAAATTTTTTTTATTTTGAGGCAAAAAAGACAGAAATTCCCTTTGTTTTGGGGGAAAAATACAGAAATTCCACTTATTTAGAGGCATAAAAGCAGAAATTCCCCTCATTTTGGAGCAAAAATGAAGAAATTTCCCTTTTTTATGGCAAAAAGTTATGCAATCTTATTATTTTCGGACAAAAAAGGCAGAAATTCCCCGTATTTTGGAGCAAAATTGCAGAAATTCCCCTAATTGTGGGGCAAAAAGGCAGAAATTCCCTATATGTTGGGGCAAAAAGACAGAAATTCTCCTTATTTTAGGGCAAAACTCAGAAATTTAACTTATTTTGGGGCAAAATTGCAGAAATTTCACTTATGTCAGGAAAAAAAGCAGAAATTTTCTTATTTTGGGGCCAAAAGGCAGAAATTTCCAATATTTGGGGGCAAAAATGCTGAAATTTCACTTATTTTGAGGTAAAAGGCTGAAATTCTCCTTATTTGGGACCAAAAAGGCAGAAATTTCTCTTATTTTGGGGCAAAATTACAGAAATTTCACTTATTTCAGGGTAATAAGTCAGAAATTTTCCTTATTTTGGGCCCAAAAACAGAAATTCCCTTTGTTTTGGGGGAAAAAGGCAGAAATTCCACATTTTAGAGGCAAAACGCAGAAATTTCCCATATTTTGGAGCAAAAATGAAGAAATTTCACTTTTTAAGGGCAAAAACTTATGTATTCTTATTAATTTTGGGCAAAAAGGCAGAAATTCCCATTATTTTGGAGCAAAATTGCAGAAATTCCCCAAATTGTGGGGCAAAAAGGCAGAAATTCCCTATATGTTGGGGCAAGAAGACAGAAATTCTCCTTATTTTGGGGCAAAACTCAGATATTCCACTTATTTTGGGGCAAAATTCCAGAAATTTCTCTTATTTTGGGGGAAAATTGCAGAAATTTCACTTATTTTGGGGCAAAATTGCAGAAAATTAACTTATTTCAGGAAAAAAAAGCAGAAATTTTCTAATTTCGGGGCAAAATTGAAGAAATTTCACTTATTTTGGGGCAAAATTGCAGAAATTTCACTTATTTCAGGGAAAAAATGCAGAAATTTTCTTATTTTGGGGCAATAAGGCAGAAATTTTTCTTATTTTGGGGTAAAATGCAGAAATTCCCCTTATTTTGAGGTAAAAAGGCTGAAATTCCCCTTATTTGGGGACAAAAAGGCAGAAATTTCCCTTAGTTTGTGGCTAAATTGCAGAAATTTCATTTATTTCAGGGTAGTAAGTCAGAAATTTTCCTTATTTTGGGGCAAAAAAACAGAAATTACTTTTTTTGGGAGGGAAAAATACAGAAATTCCACTTATTTAAAGGCAAAAAAGCAGAAATTCCCCTTATTTTGGAGCAAAAATGAAGAAATTTCCCTTTTTTATGGCACAAAGGTATGCATTTTTCTTATTTTCGGACAAAAAGGCAGAAATTACCCGTATTTTGGAGCAAAACTGCAGAAATTCTCCTAATTGTGGGGCAAAAAGGCAGAAATTCCCTATATGTTGGGGCAAAAAGACAGAAATTCTCATTATTTTGGGGCAAAACTCAGAAATTCCACTTATTTTGGGGCAAAATTCCAGAAATTTCCCTTATTTTGAGACAAAATTGCAGAAATTTCACTTATTTTGAAGCAAAATTGGAGAAATTTAACTTATTTCAGGAAAAAAAAGCAGAAAATTTCTAATTTCGGGGCAAAATTGAAGAAATTTCACTTATTTTGGGGCAAAATTGCAGAAATTTCGCTTATTTCAGGGAAAAAATGCAAAAACTTTCTTATTTTGGGGAAATAAGGCAGAAATTTTCTTATTTGGGGGTAAAATGCAGAAATTCCCCTTATTTTGAGGTAAAAAGGCTGAAATTCCCCTTATTTGGGGACAAAAAGGCAGAAATTTCCCTTAATTTGTGGCTAAATTGCAGAAATTTCACTTATTTCAGGGTAATAAGTCAGAAATTTTCCTTATTTTGGGGCAAAAAAACAGAAATTACCTTTTTTTGGGGGGGAAATACAGAAATTCCACTTATTTAGAGGCAAAAAAGCAGAAATTCCCCTTATTTTGGAGCAAAAATGAAGAAATTTTTCTTTTTTGTGGCAAAAGGTATACATTCCCCTTATTTTCGGGCTAAAAAGCAGAAATTCCCCATATTTTGCAGCAAAATTGCAGAAATTCACCTAATTGTGGGGCAAAAAGGCAGAAATTTCCTATATGTTGGGGCAAAAAGACAGAAATTCTCCTTATTTTGGGGCAAAATTCAGAAATTCCACTTATTTTGGGGCAAAATTCCAGAAATTTCCCTTATTTGGGGCAAAATTACAGAAATTTAACTTTTTTTGGGGCAAAATTGCAGAAATTTCACTTATTTCAGGGAATAAAGGCAGAAATTTTCCTTATTTTGTGGATAAAAGGCAGAAATTCCTAATATTTTTGGCAAAAATGCAGAAATTCCTTTTATTTTGAGGTAAAAAGGCTGAAATTCCCCTTATTTGGGGGAAAAAAGGCAGAAATTTTCCTTATTATGGGTCAAAATTGCAGAAATTTCACTTATTTCAGGGTAATAAGTCAGAAATTTTCCTTATTTTGGGGCAAAAAGTACAGAAATTCCCTTTGTTTTGGGGGAAAAAGACAGAAATTCCACTTATTTAGAGGCAAAAAAGAAGAAATTCCCCTTATTTTGGAGCAAAATTGCAGAAATTTTCCTTTTTTATGGCAAAAAGTTATGCATTCTTCTTATTTTCGGGCAATAAGGCAGAAATTCCCTGTATTTTGCAGCAAAATTTCAGAAATTTCCCTAATTGTGGGGCAAAATGCAGAAATTCCCTATATGTTGTGGCAAAAAGACAGAAATTCTCTTTATTTTGTGTCAAAACTCAGAAATTCCACTTATTTTGGGGGAAAATTCCAGAAATTTCCTTTATTTTGGGGCAAAATTGCAGAAATTTCACTCATTTTGGGGCAAAATTGCAGAAATTTCAATTATTTCAGGGAAAAAAAGAAGAAATTTTCTTATTTTGGGGCGAAAAACAGAAATTTCTTTTATTATGGTACAAAATAGCAGAAATTTTTCTTATTTTGGGCAAAAAGGCAGAAATTTCCCATATTTTGGGTCAAAAATGCAGAAATTACCCTTATTTTGAGGTAAAAAGGCTGAAATTCCTTTTATTTGGGGGCAAAAAGTAAGAAATTCCCCTTATTTTGGAACAAAAAGCAGACATTTACATTATTTTGAGGAAAAAATTTAGAAATTTAACTTATTTCAGGGCAAAAAGTCAGAAATTTTCCTTATTTTGGGGCAAAAAGGCAGAAATTCTTAATATTTTGTTGCAAAAATACAGAAATTCCTATTATTTTGAGGTAAAAAGGCTGAAATTCTTCATATTTGGGTGCCAAAAGGCAGATATTTTCCTTAATTTGTGGCAAAATTGCAGAAATTTCACTTATTTTGGGGCAAAATTGCAGAAATTTCACTTATTTCAGAAAAAAAAGCAGAAATTTTCTTATTTTGGGGCAAAAAGGCAGAAATTTCTTTTATTTTGGTACAAAATTGCAGAAATTTTTCTTCTTTTGAGACAAAAATGCAGAAATTTTCCTTATTTTGGGTCAAAAATGCAGAAATTCCCCTTATTTTGAGGTAAAAAGACTGAAATTCCCCTTATTTGGCAGCAAAAAGGCAGAAATTTCTCTTATTTTGGGGCAAAATTGCAGAAATTTCACTTATTTCAGGGAAATAAGTCAGAAATTTTCCTTATTTTGGGGCAAAAAAGACTGAAATTCCCTTTGTTTTGGGGGAAAAAGACAGAAATTCCACATATTTAGAGGCAAAAAAGCAGAAATTCCTCTTATTTTGGAGCAAAAATGAAGAAATTTCCCTTTTTTATGGAAAAAAGGTATGCATTCTTCTTATTTTCGTGCAAAAAGGCAGAAATTCCCCGTATTTTAAAGCAAAATTGCAGAAATTCCTATAATTGTGAGGCAAAAAGGCAGAAATTCCCAATATGTTGGGGAAAAAAGACAAAATTCTCCTTATTTTGGGGCAAAACTCAGAAATTCCACTTATTTTGGTGCAAAATTCCAGAAATTTTCCATATTTTGGGGTAAAATTGCAGAAATTTCACTTATTTTGGGGCAAAATTGCAGAAATTTTAATTATTTCAGGGATAAAAAGCAGAAATTTTCTTATTTTGGGGCAAAAAAAAATTTCTTTTATTTTGGTACAAAATTGCTGACATTTTTCTTATTTTGGGCAAAAAGGCAGAAATTTCCCATATTTTGGGTCAAAAATGCAGAAATTCCCCTTATTTTGTGGTAAAAAGGCTGAAATTCCCCTTATTTGGGGGCAAAAAGTAAGAAATTCCCTTTTTTGGGGCAAAAAGCAGACATTTCCCTTATTTTGGGAAAAAATTTTAGAAATTTAACTTATTTCAGAGCAAAAAGTCAGAATTTTTTTTTATTTTGGGGCAAAAAGCAGATATTCCTAATATTTTGTGGCAAAAATGCAGAAATTCCTTTTTTTGAGATAAAAAGGCTGAAATTCCCCTTATTTGGGGGCAAAAAGGCAGAAATTTCCCTTATTTTGGGGTAAAATTGCAGAAATTTCACTTACTTCAGGGTAATAAGTAAGAAATTTTTTTATTTTGTGGCAAAAAAGACAGAAATTCCCTTTGTTTTGGGGGAGAAAGACAGAAATTCCACTTATTTAGAGGCAAAAAGCAGAAATTCCTTTTATTTTGGAGCAAAAATGAAGAAATTTCCCTTTTTTATGGCAAAAAGTTATGCAGTCTTCTTATTTTGGACAAAAAAACAGAAAATCCCCGTATTTTGGAGCAAAATTACAGAAATTCCCCTAATTGTGGTGTAAAAAGGCAGAAATTCCCTATATGTTGGGGCAAAAAGACAGAAATTCTCCTTCTTTTGGGGTAAAACTCAGAAATTCCACTTAATTTGGGGCAAAATTCCAGAAATTTCTCTTATTTTGGGGCAAAATTGCAGAAATTTCACTTATTTTGTGGCAAAATTGCAGAAATTTCACTTATTTCAGAAAAAAAGCAGAAATTTTCTTATTTTGTTGCAAAAAGCAGAAATTTATTTTATTTTGGTACAAAATTGCAGTAATTTTTCTTATTTTGAGACAAAAAAGCAGAAATTTTCCATATTTTGGGACAAAAATGCAGAAATTCCCATTATTTTGAGTTAAAGAGACTGAAATTCCCCTTATTTGAGGGCAAAAAGGCAGAAATTTCCCTTATTTTGAGGCAAAATTGCAGAAATTTCACTTATTTCAGGGTAATAAGTCAGAAATTTTCTTTATTTAGGGGCAAAAAAGACAGAAATTCGCTTTGTTTTGGGGGAAAAAGACAGAAATTCCACTTACATAGAGGCAAAAAAGCAGAAATTCCCCTTATTTTGGAGCAAAAATGAAGAAATTATTCTTTTTTGTGGCAAAAGGTATACATTCCCCTTATTTTCGGGCTAAAAAGCAGAAATTCCCCGTATTTTGCAGCAAAATTGCAGAAATTCCCCAAATTGTGGGGCAAAAAGGCAGAAATTCCCTATATGTTGGGGCAAAAAGACAGAAATTCTCCTTATTTTGGGGCAAAACTCAGAAATTCCACTTATTTTGGGGCAAAATTCCAGAAATTTCTCTTATTTGGGGCAAAATTACAGAAATTTATCTTTTTTTGGGGCCAAATGGCAGAAATTTCACTTATTTCAGGGAAAAAAGGCAGAAATTTTCCTTATTTGTGGATAAAAGGCAGAAATTCCTAATATTTTTGGCAAAAATGCAGAAATTCCTTTTATTTTGAGGTAAAAAGGCTGAATTCCCCTTATTTGGGGGCAAAAAGGCAGAAATTTTCCTTATTATGGGTCAAAATTGCAGAAATTTCACTTATTTCAGGGTAATAAGTCAGAAATTTTCCTTATTTTGGGGCAAAAAGTACAGAAATTCCCTTTGTTTTGGGGGAAAAAGACAGAAATTCCACTTATTTAGAGGCAAAAAAGAAGAAATTCCCCTTATTTTGGAGCAAAATTGCAGAAATTTTCCTTTTTTATGGCAAAAAGGTATGCATTCTTCTTATTTTTGGGCAAAAAGGCAGAAATTCCCTGTATTTTGCAGCAAAATTTCAGAAATTTCCCTAATTGTGGGGCAAAAAGCAGAAATTCCCTATATGTTGTGGCAAAAAGACAGAAATTCTCTTTATTTTGTGTCAAAACTCAGAAATTCCACTTATTTTGGGGGAAAATTCCAGAAATTTCCCTTATTTTGGGGCAAACTTGCAGAAATTTCACTCATTTTGGGGCAAAATTGCAGAAATTTCAATTATTTCAGGGAAAAAAAGAAGAAATTTTCTTATTTTGGGGCGAAAAACAGAAATTTCTTTTATTATGGTACAAAATAGCAGAAATTTTTCTTATTTTGGGCAAAAAGGCAGAAATTTCCCATATTTTGGGTCAAAAATGCAGAAATTACCCTTATTTTGAGGTAAAAAGGCTGAAATTCCTTTTATTTGGGGGCAAAAAGTAAGAAATTCCCCTTATTTTGGAACAAAAAGCAGACATTTACATTATTTTGGGGAAAAAATTTAGAAATTTAACTTATTTCAGGGCAAAAAGTCAGAAATTTTCCTTATTTTGGGGCAAAAAGGCAGAAATTCTTAATATTTTGTTGCAAAAATACAGAAATTCCTATTATTTTGAGGTAAAAAGGCTGAAATTCTTCATATTTGGGTGCCAAAAGGCAGAAATTTCCCTTATTTTGGGGCAAAATTGCAGAAATTTCACTTATTTTGGGGCAAAATTGCACAAATTTCACTTATTTCAAAAAAAAAGCAGAAATTTTCTTATTTTGGGGCAAAAAGGCAGAAATTTATTTTGTACAAAATTGCAGAAATATTTCTTATTTTGGGACAAAAAGTCAGAAATTCCCCTTATTTGGGGGCAAAAAGGCAGAAATTTCTCTTATTTTGGGGCAAAATTGCAGAAATTTCACTTATTTCAGGGAAATAAGTCAGAAATTTTCCTTATTTTGGGGCAAAAATGCAGAAATTCCCCTTATTTTGAGGTAAAAAGACTGAAATTCCTTTTATTTGGCAGCAAAAAGGCAGAAATTTCTCTTATTTTGGGGCAAAATTGCAGAAATTTCACTTATTTCAGGGAAATAAGTCAGAAATTTTTCTTATTTTGGGGCAAAAAAGACTGAAATTCCCTTTGTTTTGGGGGAAAAAGACAGAAATTCCACATATTTAGAGGCAAAAAAGCAGAAATTCCTCTTATTTTGGAGCAAAAATGAAGAAATTTCCCTTTTTTATGGAAAAAAGGTATGCATTCTTCTTATTTTCGTGCAAAAAGGCAGAAATTCCCCGTATTTTAAAGCAAAATTGAAGAAATTCCTATAATTGTAAGGCAAAAAGGCAGAAATTCCCAATATGTTGGGGAAAAAAGACAGAAATTCTCCTTATTTTGGGGCAAAACTCAGAAATTCCACTTATTTTGGTGCAAAATTCCAGAAATTTTCCATATTTTGGGGTAAAATTGCAGAAATTTCACTTATTTTGGGGCAAAATTGCAGAAATTTTAATTATTTCAGGGATAAAAAGCAGAAATTTTCTTATTTTGGGGCAAAAAAAAGAAATTTCTTTCATTTTGGTACAAAATTGCTGACATTTTTCTTATTTTGGGCAAAAAGGCAGAAATTTCCCATATTTTGGGTCAAAAATGCAGAAATTCCCCTTATTTTGTGGTAAAAAGGCTGAAATTCCCCTTATTTGGGGGCAAAAATAAGAAATTCCCTTTTTTGGGGCAAAAAGCAGACATTTCCCTAATTTTGGGAAAAAATTTTAGAAATTTAACTTATTTCAGAGCAAAAAGTCAGAATTTTTTTTTTTATTTTGGGGCAAAAAGCAGATATTCCTAATATTTTGTGGCAAAAATGCAGAAATTCCTTTTTTTGAGATAAAAAGGCTGAAATTCCCCTTATTTCGGGGCAAAAAGGCAGAAATTTCCCTTATTTTGGGGTAAAATTGCAGAAATTTCACTTACTTCAGGGTAATAAGTAAGAAATTTTTCTTATTTTGTGGCAAAAAAGACAGAAATTCCCTTTGTTTTGGGGGAGAAAGACAGAAATTCCACTTATTTAGAGGCAAAAAGCAGAAATTCCCCTTATTTTGGAGCAAAAATGAAGAAATTTCCCTTTTGTATGGCAAAAAAATATGCAGTCTTCTTATTTTGGACAAAAAAACAGAAAATCCCTGTATTTTGGAGCAAAATTACAGAAATTCCCCTAATTGTGGGGTAAAAAGGCAGAAATTCCCTATATGTTGGGGCAAAAAGACAGAAATTCTCCTTATTTTGGGGTAAAACTCAGAAATTACACTTAATTTGGGGCAAAATTTTAGAAATTTCCCTTATTTTGGGGCAAAATTGCAGAAATTTCACTTATTTTGTGGCAAAATTGCAGAAATTTCACTTATGTCAGAAAAAAAAGCAGAAATTTTCTTATTTTGTTGCAAAAAGGCAGAAATTTATTTTATTTTGGTATAAAATTGCAGTAATTTTTCTTATTTTGAGACAAAAAGGCAGAAATTTTCCATATTTTGGGGCAAAAATGCAGAAATTCCCATTATTTTGAGGTAAAGAGACTGAAATTCCCTTTATTTGAGGGCAAAAAGGCAGAAATTTCCCTTATTTTGAGGCAAAATTGCAGAAATTTCACTTATTTCAGGGTAATAAGTCAGAAATTTTCTTTATTTTGGGGCAAAAAGACAGAAATTCTCTTTGTTTTGGGGGAAAAAGACAGAAATTCCACTTATTTAGAGGCAAAAAAGCAGAAATTCCCCTTATTTTGGAGCAAAAATGAAGAAATTTTTCTTTTTTGTGGCAAAAGGTATACATTCCCCTTATTTTCGGGCTAAAAAGCAGAAATTCCCCGTATTTTGCAGCAAAATTGCAGAAATTCCCCTAATTGTGAGGCAATAAGTCAGAAATTCCCTACATGTTGGGGCAAAAAGACAGAAATTCTCCTTATTTTGGGGCAAAACTCAGAAATTCCACTTATTTTGGGGCAAAATTCCAGAAATTTCCCTTATTTGGGGCAAAATTACAGAAATTTAATTTTTTTGGGGCAAAATTGCAGAAATTTCACTTATTTCAGGGAAAAAAGGCAGAAATTTTCCTTATTTTGTGGATAAAAGGCAGAAATTCCTAATATTTTTGGCAAAAATGCAGAAATTCCTTTTATTTTGAGGTAAAAAGGCTGAAATTCCCCTTATTTGGGGGCAAAAAGGCAGAAATTTTCCTTATTATGGGTCAAAATTGCAGAAATTTCACTTATTTCAGGGTAATAAGTCAAAAATTTTCCTTATTTTGGGGCAAAAAGTACAGAAATTCCCTTTGTTTTGGGGGAAAAAGACAGAAATTCCACTTATTTAGAGGCAAAAAAGAAGAAATTCCCCTTATTTTGGAGCAAAATTGCAGAAATTTTCCTTTTTTATGGCAAAAAGGTATGCATTCTTCTTATTTTCGGGCAATAAGGCAGAAATTCCCTGTATTTTGCAGCAAAATTTCAGAAATTTCCCTAATTGTGGGGCAAAAAGCAGAAATTCCCTATATGTTGTGGCAAAAAGACAGAAATTCTCTTTATTTTGTGTCAAAACTCAGAAATTCCACTTATTTTGGGGGAAAATTCCAGAAATTTCCCTTATTTTGGGGCAAACTTGCAGAAATTTCACTCATTTTGGGGCAAAATTGCAGAAATTTCAATTATTTCAGGGAAAAAAAGAAGAAATTTTCTTATTTTGGGGCGAAAAACAGAAATTTCTTTTATTATGGTACAAAATAGCAGAAATTTTTCTTATTTTGGGCAAAAAGGCAGAAATTTCCCATATTTTGGGTCAAAAATGCAGAAATTACCCTTATTTTGAGGTAAAAAGGCTGAAATTCCTTTTATTTGGGGGCAAAAAGTAAGAAATTCCCCTTATTTTGGAACAAAAAGCAGACATTTACATTATTTTGGGGAAAAAATTTAGAAATTTAACTTATTTCAGGGCAAAAAGTCAGAAATTTTCCTTATTTTGAAGCAAAAAGGCAGAAATTCTTAATATTTTGTGGCAAAAATACAGAAATTCCTATTATTTTGAGGTAAAAAGGCTGAAATTCTTCATATTTGGGTGCCAAAATGCAGAAATTTACCTTAATTTGGGGCAAAATTGCAGAAATTTCACTTATTTTGGGGCAAAATTGCACAAATTTCACTTATTTCAGAAAAAAAGCAGAAATTTTCTTATTTTGGGGCAAAAAGGCAGAAATTTATTTTGTACAAAATTGCAGAAATATTTCTTATTTTGGGACAAAAAGTCAGAAATTCCCCTTATTTGGGGGCAAAAAGGCAGAAATTTCTCTTATTTTGGGGCAAAATTGCAGAAATTTCACTTATTTCAGGGAAATAAGTCAGAAATTTTCCTTATTTTGGGGCAAAAAAGACTGAAATTCCCTTTGTTTTGGGGGAAAAAGACAGAAATTCCACATATTTAGAGGCAAAAAAGCAGAAATTCCTCTTATTTTGGAGCAAAAATGAAGAAATTTCCCTTTTTTATGGAAAAAAGTTATGCATTCTTCCTATTTTCGTGCAAAAAGGCAGAAATTCCCCATATTTTAAAGCGAAATTGCAGAAATTCCTATATTTGTGAGGCAAAAATGCAGAAATTCCCAATATGTTGGGGAAAAAAGACAAAAATTCTACTTATTTTGGGGCAAAACTCAGAAATTCCACTTATTTTGGTGCAAAATTCCAGAAATTTTCCTTATTTTGGGGTAAAATTGCAGAAATTTCACTTATTTTGGGGCAAAATTGCAGATATTTTAATTATTTCAGGGATAAAAAGCAGAAATTTTCTTATTTTGGGGCAAAACAAAGAAATTTCTTTCATTTTGGTACAAAATTGCAGACACTTTTCTTATTTTGGGAAAAAAGGCAGAAATTTCCCATATTTTGGGTCAAAAATGCAGAAATTCCCTTTATTTTGTGGTAAAAAGGCTGAAATTCCCCTTATTTGGGGGCAAAAAGTAAGAAAGTCCCCTTTTTTGGGGCAAAAAGCAGACATTTCCCTTATTTTGGGAAAAAATTTTAGAAATTTAACTTATTTCAGAGCAAAAAGTCAGAATTTTTTTATATTTTGGGGCAAAAAAGCAGATATTCCTAATATTTTGTGGCAAAAATGCAGAAATTCCTTTTATTTTGAGATAAAAATGCTGAAATTCCCCTTATTTGGGGGCAAAAATGCAGAAATTTCCCTTATTTTGGGGTAAAATTGCAGAAATTTCACTTACTTCAGGGTAATAAGTAAGAAATTTTCCTTATATTGTGGCAAAATACAGAAATTCCCTTTGTTTTGGGGGAGAAAGACAGAAATTCCACTTATTTAGAGGCAAAAAGCAGAAATTCCCCTTATTTTGGAGCAAAAATGAAGAAATTTCCCTTTTGTATGGCAAAAAGGTATGCAGTCTTCTTATTTTGGACAAAAAAAACAGAAAATCCCTGTATTTTGGAGCAAAATTACAGAAATTCCCCTAATTGTGGAGTAAAAAGGCAGAAATTCCCTATATGTTGGGGCAAAAAGACAGAAATTCTCCTTATTTTGGGGTAAAACTCAGAAATTCCACTTAATTTGGGGCAAAATTTTAGAAATTTCCCTTATTTTGGGGCAAAATTGCAGAAATTTCACTTATTTTGTGGCTAAATTGCAGAAATTTCACTTATGTCAGAAAAAAAAGCAGAAATTTTCTTATTTTGTTGTAAAAAGGCAGAAATTTATTTTATTTTGGTATAAAATTGCAGTAATTTTTCTTATTTTGAGACAAAAAGGCAGAAATTTTCCATATTTTGGGGCAAAAATGCAGAAATTCCCATTATTTTGAGGTAAAGAGACTGAAATTCCCCTTATTTGAGGGCAAAAAGGCAGAAATTTCCCTTATTTTGAGGCAAAATTGCAGAAATTTCACATATTTCAGGGTAATAAGTCAGAAATTTTCTTTATTTTGGGGCAAAAAAGACAGAAATTCTCTTTGTTTTGGGGGAAAAAGACAGAAATTCCACTTATTTAGAGGCAAAAAAGCAGAAATTCCCCTTATTTTGGAGCAAAAATGAAGAAATTTTTCTTTTTTGTGGCAAAAGGTATACATTCCCCTTATTTTCGGGCTAAAAAGCAGAAATTCCCCTAATTGTGAGGCAATAAGGCAGAAATTCCCTACATGTTGGGGCAAAAAGACAGAAATTCTCCTTATTTTGGGGCAAAACTCAGAAATTCCACTTATTTTGGGGCAAAATTCCAGAAATTTCCCTTATTTGGGGCAAAATTACAGAAATTTAACTTTTTTTGGGGCAAAATTGCAGAAATTTCACTTATTTCAGGGAAAAAAGGCAAAAATTTTTCTTATTTTGTGGATAAAAGGCAGAAATTCCTAATATTTTTGGCAAAAATGCAGAAATTCCTTTTATTTTGTGGTAAAAAGGCTGAAATTCCCCTTATTTGGGGGCAAAAAGGCAGAAATTTT
This sequence comes from Micromys minutus, assembly GCF_963924665.1. Taxonomy (NCBI): domain Eukaryota; kingdom Metazoa; phylum Chordata; class Mammalia; order Rodentia; family Muridae; genus Micromys; species Micromys minutus. The sequence goes on along the minus strand of NW_027667734.1, from coordinate 272,856 downwards.
CCTTATTATGGGTCAAAATTGCAGAAATTTCACTTATTTCAGGGTAATAAGTCAGAAATTTTCCTTATTTTGGGGCAAAAAGTACAGAAATTCCCTTTGTTTTGGGGGAAAAAGACAGAAATTCCACTTATTTAGAGGCAAAAAAGAAGAAATTCCCCTTATTTTGGAGCAAAATTGCAGAAATTTTCCTTTTTTATGGCAAAAAGGTATGCATTCTTCTTATTTTCGGGCAATAAGGCAGAAATTCCCTGTATTTTGCAGCAAAATTTCAGAAATTTCCCTAATTGTGGGGCAAAAAGCAGAAATTCCCTATATGTTGTGGCAAAAAGACAGAAATTCTCTTTATTTTGTGTCAAAACTCAGAAATTCCACTTATTTTGGGGGAAAATTCCAGAAATTTCCCTTATTTTGGGGCAAACTTGCAGAAATTTCACTCATTTTGGGGCAAAATTGCAGAAATTTCAATTATTTCAGGGAAAAAAAGAAGAAATTTTCTTATTTTGGGGCGAAAAACAGAAATTTCTTTTATTATGGTACAAAATAGCAGAAATTTTTCTTATTTTGGGCAAAAAGGCAGAAATTTCCCATATTTTGGGTCAAAAATGCAGAAATTACCCTTATTTTGAGGTAAAAAGGCTGAAATTCCTTTTATTTGGGGGCAAAAAGTAAGAAATTCCCTTTATTTTGGAACAAAAAGCAGACATTTACATTATTTTGGGGAAAAAATTTAGAAATTTAACTTATTTCAGGGCAAAAAGTCAGAAATTTTCCTTATTTTGAAGCAAAAAGGCAGAAATTCTTAATATTTTGTGGCAAAAATACAGAAATTCCTATTATTTTGAGGTAAAAAGGCTGAAATTCTTCATATTTGGGTGCCAAAAGGCAGAAATTTCCCTTAATTTGGGGCAAAATTGCAGAAATTTCACTTATTTTGGGGCAAAATTGCACAAATTTCACTTATTTCAGAAAAAAAGCAGAAATTTTCTTATTTTGGGGCAAAAAGGCAGAAATTTATTTTGTACAAAATTGCAGAAATATTTCTTATTTTGGGACAAAAAGTCAGAAATTCCCCTTATTTGGGGGCAAAAAGGCAGAAATTTCTCTTATTTTGGGGCAAAATTGCAGAAATTTCACTTATTTCAGGGAAATAAGTCAGAAATTTTCCTTATTTTGGGGCAAAAAAGACTGAAATTCCCTTTGTTTTGGGGGAAAAAGACAGAAATTCCACATATTTAGAGGCAAAAAAGCAGAAATTCCTCTTATTTTGGAGCAAAAATGAAGAAATTTCCCTTTTTTATGGAAAAAAGTTATGCATTCTTCCTATTTTCGTGCAAAAAGGCAGAAATTCCCCATATTTTAAAGCAAAATTGCAGAAATTCCTATAATTGTGAGGCAAAAATGCAGAAATTCCCAATATGTTGGGGAAAAAAGACAAAAATTCTACTTATTTTGGGGCAAAACTCAGAAATTCCACTTATTTTGGTGCAAAATTCCAGAAATTTTCCTTATTTTGGGGTAAAATTGCAGAAATTACACTTATTTTGGGGCAAAATTGCAGATATTTTAATTATTTCAGGGATAAAAAGCAGAAATTTTCTTATTTTGGGGCAAAAAAAAGAAATTTCTTTCATTTTGGTACAAAATTGCAGACACTTTTCTTATTTTGGGAAAAAAGGCAGAAATTTCCCATATTTTGGGTCAAAAATGCAGAAATTCCCTTTATTTTGTGGTAAAAAGGCTGAAATTCCCCTTATTTGGGGGCAAAAAGTAAGAAATTCCCCTTTTTTGGGGCAAAAAGCAGACATTTCCCTTATTTTGGGAAAAAATTTTAGAAATTTAACTTATTTCAGAGCAAAAAGTCAGAATTTTTTTATATTTTGGGGCAAAAAAGCAGATATTCCTAATATTTTGTGGCAAAAATGCAGAAATTCCTTTTATTTTGAGATAAAAATGCTGAAATTCCCCTTATTTGGGGGCAAAAATGCAGAAATTTCCCTTATTTTGGGGTAAAATTGCAGAAATTTCACTTACTTCAGGGTAATAAGTAAGAAATTTTCCTTATATTGTGGCAAAAAAGACAGAAATTCCCTTTGTTTTGGGGGAGAAAGACAGAAATTCCACTTATTTAGAGGCAAAAAGCAGAAATTCCCCTTATTTTGGAGCAAAAATGAAGAAATTTCCCTTTTGTATGGCAAAAAGGTATGCAGTCTTCTTATTTTGGACAAAAAAACAGAAAATCCCTGTATTTTGGAGCAAAATTACAGAAATTCCCCTAATTGTGGAGTAAAAAGGCAGAAATTCCCTATATGTTGGGGCAAAAAGACAGAAATTCTCCTTATTTTGGGGTAAAACTCAGAAATTCCACTTAATTTGGGGCAAAATTTTAGAAATTTCCCTTATTTTGGGGCAAAATTGCAGAAATTTCACTTATTTTGTGGCTAAATTGCAGAAATTTCACTTATGTCAGAAAAAAAAGCAGAAATTTTCTTATTTTGTTGTAAAAAGGCAGAAATTTATTTTATTTTGGTATAAAATTGCAGTAATTTTTCTTATTTTGAGACAAAAAGGCAGAAATTTTCCATATTTTGGGGCAAAAATGCAGAATTTCCCATTATTTTGAGGTAAAGAGACTGAAATTCCCCTTATTTGAGGGCAAAAAGGCAGAAATTTCCCTTATTTTGAGGCAAAATTGCAGAAATTTCACATATTTCAGGGTAATAAGTCAGAAATTTTCTTTATTTTGGGGCAAAAAAGACAGAAATTCTCTTTGTTTTGGGGGAAAAAGACAGAAATTCCACTTATTTAGAGGCAAAAAAGCAGAAATTCCCCTTATTTTGGAGCAAAAATGAAGAAATTTTTCTTTTTTGTGGCAAAAGGTATACATTCCCCTTATTTTCGGGCTAAAAAGCAGAAATTCCCCGTATTTTGCAGCAAAATTGCAGAAATTCCCCTAATTGTGAGGCAATAAGTCAGAAATTCCCTACATGTTGGGGCAAAAAGACAGAAATTCTCCTTATTTTGGGGCAAAACTCAGAAATTCCACTTATTTTGGGGCAAAATTCCAGAAATTTCCCTTATTTGGGGCAAAATTACAGAAATTTAACTTTTTTTGGGGCAAAATTGCAGAAATTTCACTTATTTCAGGGAAAAAAGGCAAAAATTTTTCTTATTTTGTGGATAAAAGGCAGAAATTCCTAATATTTTTGGCAAAAATGCAGAAATTCCTTTTATTTTGTGGTAAAAAGGCTGAAATTCCCCTTATTTGGGGGCAAAAAGGCAGAAATTTTCCTTATTATGGGTCAAAATTGCAGAAATTTCACTTATTTCAGGGTAATAAGTCAGAAATTTTCCTTATTTTGGGGCAAAAAGTACAGAAATTCCCTTTGTTTTGGGGGAAAAAGACAGAAATTCCACTTTTTTAGAGGCAAAAAAGAAGAAATTCCCCTTATTTTGGAGCAAAATTGCAGAAATTTTCCTTTTTTATGGCAAAAAGGTATGCATTCTTCTTATTTTCGGGCAATAAGGCAGAAATTCCCTGTATTTTGCAGCAAAATTTCAGAAATTTCCCTAATTGTGGGGCAAAAAGCAGAAATTCCCTATATGTTGTGGCAAAAAGACAGAAATTCTCTTTATTTTGTGTCAAAACTCAGAAATTCCACTTATTTTGGGGGAAAATTCCAGAAATTTCCCTTATTTTGGGGCAAACTTGCAGAAATTTCACTCATTTTGGGGCAAAATTGCAGAAATTTCAATTATTTCAGGGAAAAAAAGAAGAAATTTTCTTATTTTGGGGCGAAAAACAGAAATTTCTTTTATTATGGTACAAAATAGCAGAAATTTTTCTTATTTTGGGCAAAAAGGCAGAAATTTCCCATATTTTGGGTCAAAAATGCAGAAATTACCCTTATTTTGAGGTAAAAAGGCTGAAATTCTGTTTATTTGGGGGCAAAAAGTAAGAAATTCCCTTTATTTTGGAACAAAAAGCAGACATTTACATTATTTTGGGGAAAAAATTTAGAAATTTAACTTATTTCAGGGCAAAAAGTCAGAAATTTTCCTTATTTTGAAGCAAAAAGGCAGAAATTCTTAATATTTTGTGGCAAAAATACAGAAATTCCTATTATTTTGAGGTAAAAAGGCTGAAATTCTTCATATTTGGGTGCCAAAAGGCAGAAATTTCCATTATTTTGGGGCAAAATTGCACAAATTTCACTTATTTCAGAAAAAAAGCAGAAATTTTCTTATTTTGGGGCAAAAAGGCAGAAATTTATTTTATTTTGTACAAAATTGCAGAAATATTTCTTATTTTGGGACAAAAATGCAGAAATTCCCATTATTTTGAGGTAAAGAGACTGAAATTCCCCTTATTTGAGGGCAAAAAGGCAGAAATTTCCCTTATTTTGAGGCAAAATTGCAGAAATTTCACATATTTCAGGGTATTAAGTCAGAAATTTTCCTTATTTTGGGGCAAAAAAGACAGAAATTCCCTTTGTTTTGGGGGAAAAAGACAGAAATTCCACTTATTTAGGGGTAAAAAGCAGAAATTCCCCTTATTTTGGAGCAAAAATGAAGAAATTTCCATTTTTTGTGGCAAAAGGTATACATTCCCCTTATTTTCGGGCTAAAAAGCAGAAATTCCCTGTATTTTGGAGCAAAATTGCAGAAATTTCCCTAATTGTAGGGCAAAAAGGCAGAAATTCCTTATATGTTAGGGCAAAATACAGAAATTCTTCTTATTTTGAGGCAAAACTAAGAAATTCCATTTATTTTGGGGCATAATTCCAGAAATTTCCCTTATTTTGGGGCAAAATTGCAGAAATTTTACTTATAATGGGGCAAAATTGCAGAAATTTCACATATTTCAGAGACAAAAGGCAGAAATTTTCTTTATTTTGGGGCAAAAAGGCAGAAATTCCCCTTATTTTGAGGTAAAAAAGCTGAAATTCCCCTTATTTGGGGGCAAAAAGGCTGAAATTTCTCTTATTTTGGGGCAAAATTGCAAAAATTTCACATATTTCAGGGTAATAAGTCAGAAATTTTCCTTATTTTGGGGCAAAAAAAATAGAAATTCCCTTTGTTTTGGGGGAAAAAGACAGAAATTCCACTTATTTAGAGGCAAAAAAGCAGAAATCCTCCTTATTTTGGAGCAAAATTGCAGATTGTTCCTTTTTTATGGCAAAAAGGTATGCATTCTTCTTATTTTCGGGCAAAAAGGAAGAAATTTCCTGTATTTTGGAGCAAAATTTCAGAAATTCCCCTAATTGTGGGGAAAAAGGCAGAAATTCCCTATATTTTTTGGCAAAAAGACAGAAATTCTCCTTATTTTGGGGCAAAACTCGAAAATTCCTCTTATTTTGTGGCAAAATTCCAGAAATTTCTTTTATTTTGGGGCAAAATTGCAGAAATTTCACTTATTTTGTGGCAAATTGCAGAAATTTCACTTATTTCAGAAAAAAAAGCAGAAATTTTCTTATTTTGTGGCAAAAAGGCAGAAATTTATTTTATTTTGATACAAAATTGCAGAAAATTTTCTTATTTTGGGACAAAAAGGCAGAAATTTCCCATATTGTGGTGCAAAATGCAGAAATTCCCCTTATTTTGAGTTAAAAAGACTGAAATTCCCCTTATTTGGGGGCAAAAAGGCAGAAATTTCCCTTATTTTGAGGCTAAATTGCAGAAATTTCACTTATTTCATGGTAATACGTCAGAAATTTTCCTCATTTTGGGGCAAAAAAAGACAGAAATTCCCTTTGTTTTGGGGGAAAAAAGAGAAATTCCACTTATTTAGAGGCAAAAAAGCAGAAATTCCCCTTATTTCAGAGCAAAAATGAAGAAATTTCCATTTTTTTGTGGCAAAAGGTATACATTCCCCTTATTTTCGGGCTAAAAAGCAGAAATTCCCCGTATTTTGGAGCAAAATTGCAGAAAATCCCCTAATTGTAGGGCAAAAAGGCAGAAATTCCTTATATGTTAGGGCAAAAAGACAGAAATTCTTTTTATTTTGAGGCAAAACTCAGAAATTCCACTTATTTTGGGGCAAAATTCCAGAAATTTCCCTTATTTGGGGCAAAATTACAGAAATTTAACTTTTTTGGGGGCAAAATTGCAGAAATTTCACTTATTTCAGGGAAAAAAAAGCAGAAATTTTTCATATTTTGTGGCAAAAAGGCAGAAATTCCTAATATTTTTGGCAAAAATGCAGAAATTCCTTTTATTTTGAGGTAAAAAGGCAGATATTCCCCTTATTTGGGGGCAAAAAGGCAGAAATTTTCCTTATTATGGGTCAAAATTGCAGAAATTTCACTTATTTCAGGGTAATAAGTCAAAATTTTTCCTTATTTTGGAGCAAAAGTACAGAAATTCCCTTTGTTTTGGGGGAAAAAGACAGAAATTCCACTTAATTTGAGGCAAAAAAGCAGAAATTCCCTTTATTTTGGAGCAAAATTGCAGAAATATTTCCCTTTTTTATGGCAAAAAGGTATGCATTCTTCTTATTTACGTGCAAAAAGGCAGAAATTCTATGTATTTTGCAGCAAAATTGCAGAAATTTCCCTAATTGTGGGGCAAAAAGGCAGAAATTCCCTCTATGTTGGGGCAAAAAGACAGAAATTCTCCTTATTTTAGGTCAAAACTCAGAAATTCCACTTATTTTGTGGGAAAATTCAAGAAAATTCCCTTATTTTGGGGCAAAATTGCAGGAATTTCACTCATTTTGGGGCAAAATTGCAGAAATTTCACATATTTCAGGGTAATAAGTCAGAAATTTTCTTTATTTTGGGGCAAAAAAGACAGAAATTCTCTTTGTTTTGGGGGAAAAAGACAGAAATTCCACTTATTTAGAGGCAAAAAAGCAGAAATTCCCCTTATTTTGGAGCAAAAATGAAGAAATTTTTCTTTTTTGTGGCAAAAGGTATACATTCCCCTTATTTTCGGGCTAAAAAGCAGAAATTCCCCGTATTTTGCAGCAAAATTGCAGAAATTCCCCTAATTGTGAGGCAATAAGTCAGAAATTCCCTACATGTTGGGGCAAAAAGACAGAAATTCTCCTTATTTTGGGGCAAAACTCAGAAATTCCACTTATTTTGGGGCAAAATTCCAGAAATTTCCCTTATTTGGGGCAAAATTACAGAAATTTAACTTTTTTTGGGGCAAAATTGCAGAAATTTCACTTATTTCAGGGAAAAAAGGCAAAAATTTTTCTTATTTTGTGGATAAAAGGCAGAAATTCCTAATATTTTTGGCAAAAATGCAGAAATTCCTTTTATTTTGTGGTAAAAAGGCTGAAATTCCCCTTATTTGGGGGCAAAAAGGCAGAAATTTTCCTTATTATGGGTCAAAATTGCAGAAATTTCACTTATTTCAGGGTAATAAGTCAGAAATTTTCCTTATTTTGGGGCAAAAAGTACAGAAATTCCCTTTGTTTTGGGGGAAAAAGACAGAAATTCCACTTTTTTAGAGGCAAAAAAGAAGAAATTCCCCTTATTTTGGAGCAAAATTGCAGAAATTTTCCTTTTTTATGGCAAAAAGGTATGCATTCTTCTTATTTTCGGGCAATAAGGCAGAAATTCCCTGTATTTTGCAGCAAAATTTCAGAAATTTCCCTAATTGTGGGGCAAAAAGCAGAAATTCCCTATATGTTGTGGCAAAAAGACAGAAATTCTCTTTATTTTGTGTCAAAATTCAGAAATTCCACTTATTTTGGGGGAAAATTCCAGAAATTTCCCTTATTTTGGGGCAAACTTGCAGAAATTTCACTCATTTTGGGGCAAAATTGCAGAAATTTCAATTATTTCAGGGAAAAAAAGAAGAAATTTTCTTATTTTGGGGCGAAAAACAGAAATTTCTTTTATTATGGTACAAAATAGCAGAAATTTTTCTTATTTTGGGCAAAAAGGCAGAAATTTCCCATATTTTGGGTCAAAAATGCAGAAATTACCCTTATTTTGAGGTAAAAAGGCTGAAATTCCTTTTATTTGGGGGCAAAAAGTAAGAAATTCCCTTTATTTTGGAACAAAAAGCAGACATTTACATTATTTTGGGGAAAAAATTTAGAAATTTAACTTATTTCAGGGCAAAAAGTCAGAAATTTTCCTTATTTTGAAGCAAAAAGGCAGAAATTCTTAATATTTTGTGGCAAAAATACAGAAATTCCTATTATTTTGAGGTAAAAAGGCTGAAATTCTTCATATTTGGGTGCCAAAAGGCAGAAATTTCCCTTAATTTGGGGCAAAATTGCAGAAATTTCACTTATTTTGGGGCAAAATTGCACAAATTTCACTTATTTCAGAAAAAAAGCAGAAATTTTCTTATTTTGGGGCAAAAAGGCAGAAATTTATTTTGTACAAAATTGCAGAAATATTTCTTATTTTGGGACAAAAAGTCAGAAATTCCCCTTATTTGGGGGCAAAAAGGCAGAAATTTCTCTTATTTTGGGGCAAAATTGCAGAAATTTCACTTATTTCAGGGAAATAAGTCAGAAATTTTCCTTATTTTGGGGCAAAAAAGACTGAAATTCCCTTTGTTTTGGGGGAAAAAGACAGAAATTCCACATATTTAGAGGCAAAAAAGCAGAAATTCCTCTTATTTTGGAGCAAAAATGAAGAAATTTCCCTTTTTTATGGAAAAAAGTTATGCATTCTTCCTATTTTCGTGCAAAAAGGCAGAAATTCCCCATATTTTAAAGCAAAATTGCAGAAATTCCTATAATTGTGAGGCAAAAATGCAGAAATTCCCAATATGTTGGGGAAAAAAGACAAAAATTCTACTTATTTTGGGGCAAAACTCAGAAATTCCACTTATTTTGGTGCAAAATTCCAGAAATTTTCCTTATTTTGGGGTAAAATTGCAGAAATTACACTTATTTTGGGGCAAAATTGCAGATATTTTAATTATTTCAGGGATAAAAAGCAGAAATTTTCTTATTTTGGGGCAAAAAAAAGAAATTTCTTTCATTTTGGTACAAAATTGCAGACACTTTTCTTATTTTGGGAAAAAAGGCAGAAATTTCCCATATTTTGGGTCAAAAATGCAGAAATTCCCTTTATTTTGTGGTAAAAAGGCTGAAATTCCCCTTATTTGGGGGCAAAAAGTAAGAAATTCCCCTTTTTTGGGGCAAAAAGCAGACATTTCCCTTATTTTGGGAAAAAATTTTAGAAATTTAACTTATTTCAGAGCAAAAAGTCAGAATTTTTTTATATTTTGGGGCAAAAAAGCAGATATTCCTAATATTTTGTGGCAAAAATGCAGAAATTCCTTTTATTTTGAGATAAAAATGCTGAAATTCCCCTTATTTGGGGGCAAAAATGCAGAAATTTCCCTTATTTTGGGGTAAAATTGCAGAAATTTCACTTACTTCAGGGTAATAAGTAAGAAATTTTCCTTATATTGTGGCAAAAAAGACAGAAATTCCCTTTGTTTTGGGGGAGAAAGACAGAAATTCCACTTATTTAGAGGCAAAAAGCAGAAATTCCCCTTATTTTGGAGCAAAAATGAAGAAATTTCCCTTTTGTATGGCAAAAAGGTATGCAGTCTTCTTATTTTGGACAAAAAAACAGAAAATCCCTGTATTTTGGAGCAAAATTACAGAAATTCCCCTAATTGTGGAGTAAAAAGGCAGAAATTCCCTATATGTTGGGGCAAAAAGACAGAAATTCTCCTTATTTTGGGGTAAAACTCAGAAATTCCACTTAATTTGGGGCAAAATTTTAGAAATTTCCCTTATTTTGGGGCAAAATTGCAGAAATTTCACTTATTTTGTGGCTAAATTGCAGAAATTTCACTTATGTCAGAAAAAAAAGCAGAAATTTTCTTATTTTGTTGTAAAAAGGCAGAAATTTATTTTATTTTGGTATAAAATTGCAGTAATTTTTCTTATTTTGAGACAAAAAGGCAGAAATTTTCCATATTTTGGGGCAAAAATGCAGAATTTCCCATTATTTTGAGGTAAAGAGACTGAAATTCCCCTTATTTGAGGGCAAAAAGGCAGAAATTTCCCTTATTTTGAGGCAAAATTGCAGAAATTTCACATATTTCAGGGTAATAAGTCAGAAATTTTCTTTATTTTGGGGCAAAAAAGACAGAAATTCTCTTTGTTTTGGGGGAAAAAGACAGAAATTCCACTTATTTAGAGGCAAAAAAGCAGAAATTCCCCTTATTTTGGAGCAAAAATGAAGAAATTTTTCTTTTTTGTGGCAAAAGGTATACATTCCCCTTATTTTCGGGCTAAAAAGCAGAAATTCCCCGTATTTTGCAGCAAAATTGCAGAAATTCCCCTAATTGTGAGGCAATAAGTCAGAAATTCCCTACATGTTGGGGCAAAAAGACAGAAATTCTCCTTATTTTGGGGCAAAACTCAGAAATTCCACTTATTTTGGGGCAAAATTCCAGAAATTTCCCTTATTTGGGGCAAAATTACAGAAATTTAACTTTTTTTGGGGCAAAATTGCAGAAATTTCACTTATTTCAGGGAAAAAAGGCAAAAATTTTTCTTATTTTGTGGATAAAAGGCAGAAATTCCTAATATTTTTGGCAAAAATGCAGAAATTCCTTTTATTTTGTGGTAAAAAGGCTGAAATTCCCCTTATTTGGGGGCAAAAAGGCAGAAATTTTCCTTATTATGGGTCAAAATTGCAGAAATTTCACTTATTTCAGGGTAATAAGTCAGAAATTTTCCTTATTTTGGGGCAAAAAGTACAGAAATTCCCTTTGTTTTGGGGGAAAAAGACAGAAATTCCACTTTTTTAGAGGCAAAAAAGAAGAAATTCCCCTTATTTTGGAGCAAAATTGCAGAAATTTTCCTTTTTTATGGCAAAAAGGTATGCATTCTTCTTATTTTCGGGCAATAAGGCAGAAATTCCCTGTATTTTGCAGCAAAATTTCAGAAATTTCCCTAATTGTGGGGCAAAAAGCAGAAATTCCCTATATGTTGTGGCAAAAAGACAGAAATTCTCTTTATTTTGTGTCAAAATTCAGAAATTCCACTTATTTTGGGGGAAAATTCCAGAAATTTCCCTTATTTTGGGGCAAACTTGCAGAAATTTCACTCATTTTGGGGCAAAATTGCAGAAATTTCAATTATTTCAGGGAAAAAAAGAAGAAATTTTCTTATTTTGGGGCGAAAAACAGAAATTTCTTTTATTATGGTACAAAATAGCAGAAATTTTTCTTATTTTGGGCAAAAAGGCAGAAATTTCCCATATTTTGGGTCAAAAATGCAGAAATTACCCTTATTTTGAGGTAAAAAGGCTGAAATTCTGTTTATTTGGGGGCAAAAAGTAAGAAATTCCCTTTATTTTGGAACAAAAAGCAGACATTTACATTATTTTGGGGAAAAAATTTAGAAATTTAACTTATTTCAGGGCAAAAAGTCAGAAATTTTCCTTATTTTGAAGCAAAAAGGCAGAAATTCTTAATATTTTGTGGCAAAAATACAGAAATTCCTATTATTTTGAGGTAAAAAGGCTGAAATTCTTCATATTTGGGTGCCAAAAGGCAGAAATTTCCATTATTTTGGGGCAAAATTGCACAAATTTCACTTATTTCAGAAAAAAAGCAGAAATTTTCTTATTTTGGGGCAAAAAGGCAGAAATTTATTTTATTTTGTACAAAATTGCAGAAATATTTCTTATTTTGGGACAAAAATGCAGAAATTCCCATTATTTTGAGGTAAAGAGACTGAAATTCCCCTTATTTGAGGGCAAAAAGGCAGAAATTTCCCTTATTTTGAGGCAAAATTGCAGAAATTTCACATATTTCAGGGTATTAAGTCAGAAATTTTCCTTATTTTGGGGCAAAAAAGACAGAAATTCCCTTTGTTTTGGGGGAAAAAGACAGAAATTCCACTTATTTAGGGGTAAAAAGCAGAAATTCCCCTTATTTTGGAGCAAAAATGAAGAAATTTCCATTTTTTGTGGCAAAAGGTATACATTCCCCTTATTTTCGGGCTAAAAAGCAGAAATTCCCTGTATTTTGGAGCAAAATTGCAGAAATTTCCCTAATTGTAGGGCAAAAAGGCAGAAATTCCTTATATGTTAGGGCAAAATACAGAAATTCTTCTTATTTTGAGGCAAAACTAAGAAATTCCATTTATTTTGGGGCATAATTCCAGAAATTTCCCTTATTTTGGGGCAAAATTGCAGAAATTTTACTTATAATGGGGCAAAATTGCAGAAATTTCACATATTTCAGAGACAAAAGGCAGAAATTTTCTTTATTTTGGGGCAAAAAGGCAGAAATTCCCCTTATTTTGAGGTAAAAAAGCTGAAATTCCCCTTATTTGGGGGCAAAAAGGCTGAAATTTCTCTTATTTTGGGGCAAAATTGCAAAAATTTCACATATTTCAGGGTAATAAGTCAGAAATTTTCCTTATTTTGGGGCAAAAAAAATAGAAATTCCCTTTGTTTTGGGGGAAAAAGACAGAAATTCCACTTATTTAGAGGCAAAAAAGCAGAAATCCTCCTTATTTTGGAGCAAAATTGCAGATTGTTCCTTTTTTATGGCAAAAAGGTATGCATTCTTCTTATTTTCGGGCAAAAAGGAAGAAATTTCCTGTATTTTGGAGCAAAATTTCAGAAATTCCCCTAATTGTGGGGAAAAAGGCAGAAATTCCCTATATTTTTTGGCAAAAAGACAGAAATTCTCCTTATTTTGGGGCAAAACTCGAAAATTCCTCTTATTTTGTGGCAAAATTCCAGAAATTTCTTTTATTTTGGGGCAAAATTGCAGAAATTTCACTTATTTTGTGGCAAATTGCAGAAATTTCACTTATTTCAGAAAAAAAAGCAGAAATTTTCTTATTTTGTGGCAAAAAGGCAGAAATTTATTTTATTTTGATACAAAATTGCAGAAAATTTTCTTATTTTGGGACAAAAAGGCAGAAATTTCCCATATTGTGGTGCAAAATGCAGAAATTCCCCTTATTTTGAGTTAAAAAGACTGAAATTCCCCTTATTTGGGGGCAAAAAGGCAGAAATTTCCCTTATTTTGAGGCTAAATTGCAGAAATTTCACTTATTTCATGGTAATACGTCAGAAATTTTCCTCATTTTGGGGCAAAAAAAGACAGAAATTCCCTTTGTTTTGGGGGAAAAAAGAGAAATTCCACTTATTTAGAGGCAAAAAAGCAGAAATTCCCCTTATTTCAGAGCAAAAATGAAGAAATTTCCATTTTTTTGTGGCAAAAGGTATACATTCCCCTTATTTTCGTGCTAAAAAGCAGAAATTCCCCGTATTTTGGAGCAAAATTGCAGAAAATCCCCTAATTGTAGGGCAAAAAGGCAGAAATTCCTTATATGTTAGGGCAAAAAGACAGAAATTCTTTTTATTTTGAGGCAAAACTCAGAAATTCCACTTATTTTGGGGCAAAATTCCAGAAATTTCCCTTATTTGGGGCAAAATTACAGAAATTTAACTTTTTTGGGGGCAAAATTGCAGAAATTTCACTTATTTCAGGGAAAAAAAAGCAGAAATTTTTCATATTTTGTGGCAAAAAGGCAGAAATTCCTAATATTTTTGGCAAAAATGCAGAAATTCCTTTTATTTTGAGGTAAAAAGGCAGATATTCCCCTTATTTGGGGGCAAAAAGGCAGAAATTTTCCTTATTATGGGTCAAAATTGCAGAAATTTCACTTATTTCAGGGTAATAAGTCAAAATTTTTCCTTATTTTGGAGCAAAAGTACAGAAATTCCCTTTGTTTTGGGGGAAAAAGACAGAAATTCCACTTAATTTGAGGCAAAAAAGCAGAAATTCCCTTTATTTTGGAGCAAAATTGCAGAAATTTCCCTTTTTTATGGCAAAAAGGTATGCATTCTTCTTATTTACGTGCAAAAAGGCAGAAATTCTATGTATTTTGCAGCAAAATTGCAGAAATTTCCCTAATTGTGGGGCAAAAAGGCAGAAATTCCCTCTATGTTGGGGCAAAAAGACAGAAATTCTCCTTATTTTAGGTCAAAACTCAGAAATTCCACTTATTTTGGGGGAAAATTCAAGAAATTTCCCTTATTTTGGGGCAAAATTGCAGGAATTTCACTCATTTTGGGGCAAAATTGCAGAAATTTCAATTATTTCAGGGAAAAAATAAGAAATTTTCTTATTTTGCGGCGAAAAAACAGAAATTTCTTTTATTATGGTACAAAATAGCAAAAATTTTTCTTATTTTGGGAAAAAAGGCAGAAATTTCCCATATTTTGGGTCAAAAATGCAGAAATTCCCATTATTTTGAGGTAAAAAGGCTGAAATTCCTTTTATTTGGGGGCAAAAAGTAAGAAATTCCCCTTATTTTGGAACAAAAAGCAGACATTTACATTATTTGGGGGAAAAATTTAGAAATTTAACTTATTTCAGGGCAAAAAGTCAGAAATTTTCCTTATTTTGGGGCAAAAAGGCAGAAATTCTTAATATTTTGTGGCAAAAATACAGAAATTCCTATTATTTTGAGGTAAAAAGGCTGAAATTCTTCATATTTGGGTGCCAAAAGGCAGAAATTTCCCTTATTTTGGGGCAAAATTGCAGAAATTTCACTTATTTTGGGGCAAAATTGCACAAACTTCACTTATTTCAAAAAAAAAAAGCAGAAATTTTCTTATTTTGGGGCAAAAAGGCAGAAATTTCTTTTATTTTGTACAAAATTGCAGAAATATTTCTTATTTTGGGACAAAAGGCAGAAATTCCCCTTATTTGGGGGCAAAAAGGCAGAAATTTCCCTTATTTTGAGTCAAAATTGCAGAAATTTCACTTATTTCAGGGTATTAAGTCAGAAATTTTCTTTATTTTGGGGCAAAAAAGACAGAAATTCCCTTTGTTTTGGGGAAAAAAGACAGAAATTCCACTTATTTAGAGGCAAAAAGCAGAAATTCCCCTTATTTTGGAGCAAAAATGAAGAAATTTCCCATTTTTGTGGCAAAAGATATACATTCCCCTTATTTTCGGGCTAAAAAGCAGAAATTCCCTGGATTTTGGAGCAAAATTGCAGAAATTCCCCTAATTGTGGGGCAAAAAGGCAGAAATTCCTTATATGTTAGGGCAAAAAGACAGAAATTCTTCTTATTTTGAGGCAAAACTCAAAAATTCCATTTATTTTGGGGCATAATTCCAGAAATTTCCTTATTTTGGGGCAAAATTGCAGAAATTTCACTTATTATGCGGCAAAATTGCAGAAATTTCACTCATTTTGGGGCAAAATTGCAGAAATTTCAATTATTTCAGAAAAAAAAGCAGAAATTTTCTTATTTTGGGGCAAATACAGAAATTTCTTTTATTATGCTACAAAATAGCAGAATTTTTTCTTATTTTGAACAAAAAGGCAGAAATTTCCCATATTTTGGGTCAAAAATGCAGAAATTCCCCTTATTTTGAGGTAAAAAGGTAGAAATTCCTTTTATTTGGGGGCAAAAAGTAAGAAATTCCCTTTATTTTGGAACAAAAAGCAGACATTTCCATTATTTTGGGGAAAAAATTAAGAAATATAACTTATTTCAGGGCAAAAAGTCAGAAATTTTCCTTATTTTCGGGCAAAAAGGCAGAAATTCTTAATCGTTTGTGGCAAAAATACAGAAATTCCTATTATTTTGAGGTAAAAAGCCTGAAATTCCCTTATTTGGGGGCCAAAAGGCAGAAATTTCCCTTACTTTGGGGCAAAATTGCAGAAATTTCACTTACTTCAGGGTAATAAGTCAGAAATTTTCCTTATTTTGGGGCAAAAAAGACAGAAAATCCCTTTGTTTGGGGGAAAAAGAGAAATTCCACTTATTTAGAGGCAAAAAAGCAGAAATCCTCCTTATTTTGGAGCAAAATTGCAGATTCTTCCCTTTTTTATGGCAAAAAGGTATGCATTCTTCTTATTTTCGGGCAAAAAGGAAGAAATTTCCTGTATTTTGGAGCAAAATTGCAGAAATTCCCCTAATTTTTGGGCAAAAAGGCAGAAATTCCCTATATTTTTTGGCAAAAAGACAGAAATTCTCCTTATTTTGGGGCAAAACTCGAAAATTCCTCTTATTTTGGGGCAAAATTCCAGAAATTTCTTTTATTTTGGGGCAAAATTGCAGAAATTTCACTTATTTTGTGGCAAATTGCAGAAATTTCACTTATTTAAAAAAAAAGCAGAAATTTTCTTATTTTGTGGCAAAAAGGCAGAAATTTATTTTATTTTGATACAAAATTGCAGAAAAATTTCTTATTTTGGGACAAAAAGGCAGAAATTTCCCATATTTTGGGGCAAAAATGCAGAAATTCCTCTTATTTTGAGTTAAAAAGACTGAAATTCGCCTTATTTGGGGGCAAAAAGTCAGAAATTTTCCTTATTTTGAGGCTAAATTGCAGAAATTTCACTTATTTCAGGGTAATAAGTCAGAAATTTTCCTTATTTTGGGGCAAAAAAAGACAGAAATTCCCTTTGTTTTGGGGGAAAAAAAGAGAAATTCCACTTATTTAGAGGCAAAAAAGCAGAAATTCCCCTTATTTCGGAGCAAAAATGAAGAAATTTCCATTTTTTGTGGCAAAAGGTATACATTCCCCTTATTTTCGGGCTAAAAAGCAGAAATTCCCCGTATTTTGGAGCAAAATTGCAGAAATTCCCCTAATTGTGGAGCAAAAGGGCAGAAATTCTTTATATGTTAGGGCAAAAAGAAAGAAATTCTCCTTATTTTGAGGAAAAACTCAGAAATTCCACTTATTTTGAGGCAAAATTCCAGAAATTTCCCTTATTTTGGGGCAAAATTGCAGAAATTTCACTTATTTTGGGGAAAAATTGCAGAAATTTCACTTATTTCATGGAAAAAAGCAGAAATTTCCTTATTTTGGGCCAAAACTTAGAAATTTCCAATATCTTGGAGCAAAATTGCAAAAATTCCCTTTATTTTGAGGTAAAAAGGCTGAAATTCCCCGTATTTGGTGGCAAAAAGGCAGAAATTTCCCTTATTTTGGAGCAAAATTGCAGAAATTTTACTTATGTCAGGGTAATAAGTCAGAAATTTTCCTTATTTTGGGGCAAAAAAGACAGAAATACCCTTTGTTTTGGGGAAAAAAGACAGAAATTCCACTTATTTAAAGGCAAAAATGCAGAAATTCCATTTATTTTGGAGCAAAAATGAAGAAATTTCCTTTATTTATGGCAAAAAGGTATGCATTCTTCTTATTTTCGTACAAAAAAAAAAAGAAAACCCCCGTATTTTGGAGCAAAATTGCAAAATTCCCCTAATTGTTGGGCAAAAAAGCAGAAATTCCCTATATGTTGGGGCAAAAAGACAGAAATTCTCCTTATTTTGGGGCAAAACTCAGAAATTCCACTTATTTTGAAGCAAAATTCCAGAAATTTCCCTCATTTTGAGGCAAAATTGCAATAATGTCAATTATTTTGGAGCAAAATTGAAGAAATTTCACTTATTTCAGAAGAAAAAAGCAGAAATTTTCTTATTTTGTGGCAAAAAGGCAGAAATTTCTTTTATTTTGGTACAAAATTGCAGAAATTTTTCTTATTTTGGGGCAAAAAGGCAGAAATTTCCCATATTTTGGGGCAAAAATGCAGAAATTCCCCTTATTTTGAGGTAAAAAGGCTGAAATTCCCCTTATTTGGGGGCAAAACTTAAGAAATTCCCATTATTTTGGGGCAAAAAGCAAACATTTCTCTTATTTTGGGAAAAAATTTTAGAAATTTAACTTATTTCAGGGCAAAAATTTAGAAATTTTCTTTATTTTGGGGCGAAAAGGCAGAAATTCCTAATATTTTTGGCAAAAATGCAGAAATTCCCTTTATTTAGAGGTAAAAAGGCTGAAATTCCCCTTATTTGGGGGCAAAAAAGCAGAAATTTCCCTTATTTTGCGGCAAAATTGCACAAATTTCACTTACTTCAGGGTAATAAGTCAGAAATTTTCCTTAATTTGGGGCAAAAAAGACAGAAATTCCCTTTGTTTTGGGGGAGAAAGACAGAAATTCCACTTATTTAGAGGCAAAAAAGCAGAAATTCTCCCTATTTTGGAGCATAAATGGAGAAATTTCCCTTTTTATGACATAAAGGTATGCATTCTTCTTATTTTCAGGCAAAAAGGCAGAAATTCCCCGTATTTTGCAGCAAAAATGCAGAAATTCCCCAAATTGTCGGGCAAAAAGGCAGAAATTCCGTATATGTTGGGCCAAATAGACAGAAATTCTCCTTATTTTGGGGCAAAACTCAAAAATTCCACTTATTTTGGAGCAAAATTTCAGAAATTTCCCTTATTTTGGGGCTAAATTACAGAAATTTAACTTATTTTGGGGCAAAAATTGCAGAAATTTCACTTATTTCAGGGAAAAAAAACAGAAATTTTCCTTATTTTGTGGCAAAAAGGCAGAAATTCCTAATATTTTGGCAAAATTGCAAAAATTCCCCTTATTTTGAGGTAAAAATGTTTAAATTTCTCTTATTTGGGGGCAAAAAGGCAGAAATTTCCCTTATTTTGGGGCAAAATTGCAGAAATTTCACTTATTTCAGGGTAATAAGTCAGAAATTTTCCTTATTTTGGTACAAAAAATACAGAAATTCCCTTTGTTTTGGGGGAAAAAACAGAAATTCCACTTATTTAGAGGCAAAACAGCAGAAATTCCCCTTATTTTGGAGCAAAATTGCAGAAATTTCCCTTTTTTATAGCAAAAAGATATGCATTCTTCTTTTTTTCGGGCAAAAAAACAGAAATTCCTCGTATTTTGGAGCAAAATTGCAGAAATTCCCCTAATTGTGGGGCAAAAAGGCAGAAATTCCCTATATGTTGGGGCAAAAAGACAGAAGTTCTCCTTATTTTAGGGCAAAACACAGAAATGCCACTTATTTTGGGGGAAAATTCCAGAAATTTCCCTTATTTTGGGGCAAAATTGCAGAAATTTCACTCATTTTGGGGCAAAATTGCAGAAATTTCAATTATTTCAGGGAAAAAAAGCAGAAATTTACTTATTTTGGGGCAAATACAGAAATTTCTTTTATTATGGTACAAAATAGCAGAATTTTTTCTTATTTTGAACAAAAAGGCAGAAATTTCCCATATTTTGAGTCAAAAATACAGAAATTCCCCTTATTTTGATGTAAAAAGGTAGAAATTCCTTTTATTTGGGGGCAAAAAGTAAGAAATTCCCTTTATTTTGGAACAAAAAGCAGACATTTCCATTATTTTGGGGAAAAATTAAGAAATATAACTTATTTCAGGGCAAAAAGTCAGAAATTTTCCTTATTTTCGGGCAAAAAGGCAGAAATTCTTAATTGTTTGTGGCAAAAATACAGAAATTCCTATTATTTTGAGGTAAAAAGCCTGAAATTCCCTTAATTGGGGGCCAAAAGGCAGAAATTTCCCTTACTTTGGGGCAAAATTGCAGAAATTTCACTTACTTCAGGGTAATAAGTCAGAAATTTTCCTTATTTTGGGGCAAAAAAGACAGAAATTCCCTTTGTTTTGGGGGAAAAAGACAGAAATTCCACTTATTTATAGGCAAAAAAGCAGAAATTCCCCTTATTTTGGAGCAAAAATGAAGAAATTTTTCTTTTCTGTGGCAAAAGTTATACATTCCACTTTTTTTTCAAGCTAAAAAGCAGAAATTCCCCGTACTTTGGAGCAAAATTGCAGAAATTCCCCTAATTGTGGGGCAAAAAGGCAGAAATTCCTTATATGTTAGGGCAAAAAGACAGAAATTCTCCTTATTTTGGGGCAAAACTCAGAAATTCCACTTATTTTGGGGCAAAATTCCAGAAAATTCCCTTATTTTCGGGCAAAATTGCAGAAATTTCACTTATTTCAGAAAAAAAAGCAGAAATTTTCTTATTTTGGGGCAAAAAGGCAGAAATTTCTTTTATTTTGGTACAAAATTTCAGAAATTTTTCATCTTTTGGGACAAAAAGGCAGAAATTTTCCTTATTTTGGGGCAAAAATGCAGAATATCCCATTATTTTGAGGTAAAAAGACTGAAATTCCCCTTATTTGGCAGCAAAAAGGCAGAAATTTCTCTTATTTTAGGGCAAAATTGCAGAAATTTCACTTATTTCAGGGAAATAAGTCAGAAATTTTCCTTATTTTGGGGCTAAAAAGACTGAAATTAACTTTGTTTTGGGGGAAAAAGACAGAAATTCCACATATTTAGAGGCAAAAAAGCAGAAATTCCTATTATTTTGGAGCAAAAATGAAGAAATTTCCCTTTTTTATGGAAAAAAGGTATGCATTCTTCTTATTTTCGTGCAAAAAGGCAGAAATTCCCCGTATTTTAAAGCAAAATTGCAGAAATTCCTATAATTGTGAGGCAAAAAGGCAGAAATTCCCAATATGTTGGGGAAAAAAGACAGAAATTCTCCTTATTTTGGGGCAAAACTCAGAAATTCCACTTATTTTGGTGCAAAATTCCAGAAATTTTCCATATTTTGGGGTAAAATTGCAGAAATTTCACTTATTTTGGGGCAAAATTGCAGAAATTTTAATTTTTCCAGAGATAAAAAGCAGAAATTTTCTTATTTTGGGGCAAAAAGTACAGAAATTCCCTTTGTTTTGGGGGAAAAAGACAGAAATTCCACTTATTTAGAGGCAAAAAAGCAGAAATTCCCCTTATTTTGGAGCAAAATTGCAGAAATTTCCCTTTTTTGTGGCAAAAAGGTATGCATTCTTCTTATTTTCGGGCAAAAAGGCAGAAATTCCCTGTATTTTGCAGCAAAATTGCAGAAATTTCCCTAATTGTGGGGCAAAAAGGCAGAAATTCCCTATATGTTTGGGCAAAAAGACAGAAATTCTTCTTATTTTGGGTCAAAACTCAGAAATTCCACTTATTTTGGGGGAAAATTCAAGAAATTTCCCTTATTTTGGGGCAAAATTGCAGAAATTTCACTCATTTTGGGGCAAAATTGCAGAAATTTCAATTATTTCAGGGAAAAAAAGAAGAAATTTTCTTATTTTGGGGCGAAAAAACAGAAATTTCTTTTATTATGTTACAAAATAACAGAAATTTTTCTTATTTTGGGCAAAAAGGCAGAAATTTCCCATATTTTGGTTCAAAATGCAGAAATTCCCCTTATTTTGAGGTAAAAAGGCTGAAATTCCTTTTATTTGGGGGCAAAAAGTATGAAATTCCCTTTATTTTGGAACAAAAAGCAGACATTTACATTATTTTGGGGAAAAAATTTAGAAATTTTACTTATTTCAGGGCAAAAAGTCAGAAATTTTCCTTATTTTGGGGCAAAAAGGCAAAAATTCTTAATATTTTGTGGCAAAAATACAGAAATTCCTATTATTTTGAGGTAAAAAGGCTGAAATTCTTCATATTTGGGTGCCAAAAGGCAGATATTTCCCTTATTTTGGGGCAAAATTGCAGAAATTTCACTTATTTTAGGGCAAAATTGCACAAATTTCACTTATTTCAGAAAAAAAGCAGAAATTTTCTTATTTTGGGGCAAAAAGGCAGAAATTTCTTTTATTTTGTACAAAATTGCAGAAATATTTCTTATTTTGGGACAAAAAGGCAGAAATTCCCCTTATTTGGGGGCAAAAAGGCAGAAATTTCCCTTATTTTGAGGCAAAATTGCAGAAATTTCACTTATTTCAGGGTATTAAGTCAGAAATTTTCCTTATTTTGGGGCAAAAAAGACAGAAATTCCCTTTGTTTTGGGGGAAAAAGACAAAAATTCCACTTATTTAGGGGTAAAAAGCAGAAATTCCCCTTATTTTGGAGCAAAAATGAAGAAATTTCCATTTTTTTGTGGCAAAAGGTATACATTCCCCTTATTTTCGGGCTAAAAAGCAGAAATTCCCTGTATTTTGGAGCAAAATTGCAGAAATTCCCCTAATTGTGGGGCAAAAAGGCAGAAATTCCTTTTATGTTAGGGCAAAAAGACAGAAATTCTTCTTATTTTGAGGCAAAACTCAGAAATTCCATTTATTTTGGGGCATAATTCCAGAAATTTCCCTTATTTTGGGGCAAAATTGCAGAAATTTCACTTATTATGGACCAAAATTGCAGAAATTTCACATATTTCAGAGACAAAAGGCAGAAATTTTCTTTATTTTGGGGCAAAAACGCAGAAATTCCCCATAGTTTAAGGTAAAAAAGCTGAAATTCCTCTTATTTGGGGGCAAAAAGGCTGAAATTTCTCTTATTTTGGGGCAAAATTGCAGAAATTTAACATATTTCAGGGTAATATGTCAGAAATTTTCCTTATTTTGGGGCAAAAAAGACAGAAATTCCCTTTGTTTTGGGGGAAAAATAGAAATTCCACTTATTTAGAGGCAAAAAAGCAGAAAACCTCCTTATTTTGGAGCAAAATTGCAGATTGTTCCCTTTTTTATGGCAAAAAGGTATGCATTCTTCTTATTTTCGGGCAAAAAGGAAGAAATTTCCTGTATTTTGGAGCAAAATTGCAGAAATTCTTCTAATTGTGGGGCAAAAAGGCAGAAATTCCCTATATTTTTTGGCAAAAAGACAGAAATTCTCCTTATTTTGGGGAAAAACTCGAAAATTCCTCTTATTTTGGGGCAAAATTCCAGAAATTTCTTTTATTTTGGGGCAAAATTGCAAAAATTTTACTTATTTTGTGGCAAATTGCAGAAATTTCACTTATTTCAGAAAAAAAAAGCAGAAATTTTCTTATTTTGTGGCAAAAAGGCAGAAATTTATTTTATTTTGATACAAAATTGCAGAAAATTTTCTTATTTTGGGCAAAAAGGCAGAAATTTCTCAAATTTTGGGGCAAGAATGCAGAAATTCCCCTTATTTTGAGTTAAATAGACTGAAATTCCCCTTATTTGGGAGCAAAAAGGCAGAAATTTCCCTTATTTTGATGCTAAATTGCAGAAATTTCACTTATTTCAGGGTAATAAATCAGAAATTTTCCTTATTTTCGGGCAAAAAACACAGAAATTCCCTTTGTTTTGGGGGAAAAAGAGATAAATTCCACTTATTTAGAGGCAAAAAAGCAGAAATTCTCCTTATTTCGGAGCAAAAATAAAGAAATTTCCCTTTTTTTGTGGCAAAAGGTATACATTCCCCTTATTTTCGGGCTAAAAAGAAGAAATTCCTTGTATTTTGGAGCAAAACTGCAGAAATTCTCCTAATTGTGGGGCAAAAAGGTAGAAATTCCCTATATGTTGGGGCAAAAAGACAGAAATTCTCCTTATTTTGGGGCAAAACTCAGAAATTCCACTTATTTTGGGGCAAAATTCCAGAAATTTTCCTTATTTTGAGGCAAAATTGCAGAAATTTCACTTATTTTGGGGCAAAATTGCAGAAATTTAACTTATTTCAGGAAAAAAAAGCAGAAAATTTCTAATTTCGGGGCAAAATTGAAGAAATTTCACTTATTTTGGGGCAAAATTGCAGAAATTTGGCTTATTTCAGGGAAAAAATGCAGAAATTTTCTTATTTTGGGGCAATAAGGCAGAAATTTTTCTTATTTGGGGGTAAAATGCAGAAATTCCCCTTATTTTGAGGTAAAAAGGCTGAAATTCCCCTTATTTGGGGACAAAAAGGCAGAAATTTCCCTTAATTTGTGGCTAAATTGCAGAAATTTCACTTATTTCAGGGTAATAAGTCAGAAATTTTTTTTATTTTGGGGCAAAAAAACAGAAATTACCTTTTTTTGGGGGGGGGAAATACAGAAATTCCACTTATTTAGAGGCAAAAAAGCAGAAATTCCCCTTATTTTGGAGCAAAAATGAAGAAATTTCCCTTTTTTATGGCAAAAAGGTATGCATTCTTCTTAATTTCGGACAAAAAGGCAGAAATTCCCCGTATTTTGGAGCAAACCTGCAGAAATTCCCCTAATTGTTGGGCAAAAAGGCAGAAATTCCCTATATGTTGGGGCAAAAAGACAGAAATTCTCCTTATTTTGGGGCAAAACTCAGAAATTCCACTTATTTTGGGGGAAAATTCCAGAAATTTCCCTTATTTTGAGGCAAAATTGCAGAAATTTCACTTATTTTGGGGCAAAATTGCAGAAATTTCACTTATTTCAGGGAAAAAAGCAGAAATTTTCTTATTTTGGGGCAAAAAGGCAGAAATTTCTCATATTTTGTGGCAAAAATGCAGAAATTCCCCTTATTTTGAGGTAAAAAGGCTGAAATTCACCTTATTTGGGGGCAAAAAGACAGAAATTTCCCTTATTTTGAGACAAAATTGTAGAAATTTCACTTATTTCATGGTAATAAGTCAGAAATTTTCTTTATTTTGGGTAAGAAAGACAGAAATTACCTTTGTTTTGGGGAAAAAAGACAGAAATTCCACTTATTTAGAGGCAAAAAGCAGAAATTCCCCTTTATTTTTAAGCAAAAATTAAGAAATTGCTTTTTTTGTGGCAAAAGGTATACATTCCTTTCCTTTTCGGGCTAAAAAGCAGAAATTCCCCGTGTTTTGGAGCAAAATTGCAGAAATTTCCCTAATTTTTGGGCAATAAAGCAGAAATTCCCTATATGTTAGGGGAAGAAGGAAGAAATTCTTTTTATTTTGGGACAAAACTCAGAAATTCCACTTATTTTGGGGCAAAATTCCAGAAATTTCCCTTATTTTGGGGCAAAATCGCAGAAATTTCACTTGTTTTGGGGCAAAATTGCAGAAATTTCAATTATTTCAGGAAAAAAAGGCAGGAATTTTCCTTATTTTGGGGCAAAAGGCAGAAATTCCTAAATTTGTGGCAAAAATGCAGAAATTCTCCTTATTTTGAGGTAAAAAGGCTGAAATTCCCCTTATGTGGGGGCAAAAATGTAGAAATTCCCTTATTTTGGGGCAAAATTGCAGAAATTTCACTTATGTCAGGGTAATAATTCAGAATGTTTTTTTATTTTGGGGCAAAAAAGACAGAAATTCCCTTTGTTTTGGGGGAAAAAGACAGAAATTCCACTTATTTAGAGGCAAAAAAAGCAGAAATTCCCCTTATTTTGGAGCAAAAATGTAGAAATTTCCCTTTTTTATGGCAAAAAGGTATGCATTCTTCTTATTTTGGGGCAAAAAGGCAGAAATTTCTCGTATTTTGGAGCAAAATTGCAGAAATTCCTCTAACTGTGGGGCAAAAAAGCAGAAATTCCCTATATGTTGGGGCATAAAGACAGAAATTCTCCTTATTTTGGGGCAAAACTCAGAAATTCCACTATTTTTGCAGCAAAATTCCAGAAATTTCGCTTATTTTGGGGCAAAATTCAGAAAATCACTTATTTTGGGGCAAAATTGCAGAAATTTCACTTATTTAAGAGAAAAAAAGCAGAAATTTTCTTATTTTGGGGCAAAAAAGCAGAAATTTCTTTTATTTTGGTACAAAATTGCAGAAATTTCCCATATTTTGGGGCAAAATTGCAGAAATTTCACTTATTTTGGGGTGAAATTGCCGAAATTCCACTTATTTCAGGGAAAAAAGGCAGAAATTTCTCTTCTTTTGAGGCAAAGTTGCAGAAATTCCCCTAATTGTGAGGCAAAAAGGCAGAAATTCCCTATATGTTGAAACAAAAAAACAGAAATTCTCATTATTTTGGGTCAAAACTCAGAAATTCCACTTATTTTGGGGCAAAATTCCAGAAATTTCACTTATTTTGGGGCAAAATTGTAGAAATTTCACTTATTTTGGGGCAAAATTTCAGCAATTTCACATATTTCAGAAAAAAAAAGAAGAAATTTTCTTATTTGGAAGCAAAAAGGCAGAAATTTCTTTTATTTTGGTACAAAATTGCAGCAATTTCCCTTATTTGGGGGCAAAATTGCAGAAATTTCACTTATTTTGGGGAAAATTGCAGAAATTTCACTTATTTCAGGGAAAAAAGGCAGAAATTTTCCTTATTATGGGGCAAAAATGCAGAAATTCCTAATATTTTGTGGCAAAAATGCAGAAATTCCCTTTATTTTGTGGTAAAAGGGTGAAATTACCCTTATTTGGGGGAAAAAAGGCAGAAATTTCCCCTATTTTTGGACAAAATTGCAGAAATTTCACTTATTTCAGGGTAATAAGTCAGAAAATTTCCTTATTTTGGTGCAAATAAGACAGAAATTCCTTTTGTTTTGGGGGAAAAAGACAGAAATTCCACATATTTAAAGGCAAAAAAGCAGAAATTCCCCTTATTTTGGAGCAAAATAACAGAAATTTCCTTTTTTTATGGCAAAAAGTTATGAATTCTTCTTATTTTCGGGCAAAAAGGCAGAAATTCCCCGTATTTTGGAGCAAAATTGCAGAAATTAACCTACTTGTGGGGAAAAAAGGCAGAAATTCCCTATATGTTGGGGCAAAAAGACAGAAATTCTCCTTATTTTGGGGCAAAACTCAGAAATTCCACTTATTTTGGGGCAAAATTTTAGAAATTTCCCTTATTTTGGGGCAAAATTGCAGAAATTTCATTTATTTTGGGGCAAAATTGGAGAAATTTCACTTATTTCAAGGAAAAAAAGCAAATTTTTTTTATTTTGGGGCAAATAGGCAGAAATTTCCCATATTTTGCTACAAAATTGCTGAAATTTTTCTTATTTTGGGCAAAAAGGCAGAAATTTCCCATATTTTGGGGTAAAAATGCAGAAATTCCCTTTATTTTGAGGTAAAAAGGCTGAAATCCCCTTATTTGGGGGTAAAAAGGCAGAAATTTCCATTATTTTGGGGCAAAAGTGCAGAAATTTCACTATTTCAGGGTAATAAGTAAGAAATTTTCTTTATTTTGGGGCAAAAAAGACAGAAATTCCCTTTGTTTTGGGGGAAAAAGACAGAAATTCCACTTATTTAGAGGCATAAAAGCAGAAATTCCCCTCATTTTGGAGCAAAAATGAAGGAATTTCCCTTTTTTATGCCAAAAAGTTATGCAATCTTATTATTTTCGGACAAAAAAGGCAGAAATTCCCCGTATTTTGGAGCAAAATTGCAGAAATTCCCCTAATTGTGGGGCAAAAAGGCAGAAATTCCTAATATGTTGGGGCAAAAAGACAGAAATTCTCCTTATTTTAGGGCAAAACTCAGAAATTTAACTTATTTTGGGGCAAAATTGCAGAAATTTCACTTATGTCAGGAAAAAAAGCAGAAATTTTCTTCTTTTGGGGCCAAAAGGCAGAAATTTCTTTAATTTTGTTACAAAATTGCTGAATTTTTTCTTATTTTGGGGCAAAAAAGCAGAAATTTCCCATATTTTGGGGCAAAAATGCAGAAATTTCACTTATTTTGAGGTAAAAGGCTGAAATTCCCCTTATTTGGGGGCAAAAAGGCAGAAATTTCTCTTATTTTGGGGCAAAATTGCAGAAATTTCACTTATTTCAGGGTAATAAGTCAGAAATATTTCTTATTTTGGGGCCAAAATACAGAAATTCCCTTTGTTTTGGGGGAAAAAGGGAGAAATTCCACTTTTTTAGAGGCAAAAAAGCAGAAATTCCCCTTATTTTGGAGCAAAAATGAAGAAATTTCACTTTTTAAGGGCAAAAAGGTATGCATTCTTCTTATTTTTGGGCAAAAAGGCAGAAATTCCCCTTATTTTGGAGCAAAATTGCAGAAATTCCCCAAATTTTGGGGCAAAAAGGCAGAAATTCCCTATGTGTTGGGGCAAAAAGACAGAAATTCTCCTTATTTTGGGGCAAATCTCAAATATTCCACTTATTTTGGGGCAAAATTCCAGAAATTTCACTGATTTTAGGGCAAAATTGTAGAAATTTCACTTATTTTTGGGCAAAATTGTAGAAATTTCACACATTTCAGAAAAAAAAGAAGAAATTTTCTTATTTGGAAGCAAAAAGGCAGAAATTTCTTTTATTTTGGTACAAAATTGCAGAAATTTCCCATATTTTGGGACAAATTGCAGAAATTTTACTTATTTTGGTGCAAAACTGCAGAAATTTCACTTATTTCAGGGAAAAAAGGCAGAAATTTTCCTTATTTTGGGGCAAAAATGCAGAAATTCCTAATATTTTGTAGCAAAAATGCAGAAATTCCCTTTATTTTGAGGTAAAAGGGTGAAATTCCCCTTATTTGGGGGCAAAAAGGCATAAATTTCCCTTATTTTGGGACAAAATTGCAGAAATTTCACTTATTTAAGGGTAATAAGTCAGAAAATTTCCTTATTTTGGTGCAAATAAGACAGAAATTCCCTTTGCTTTGGGGGAAAAAGACAGAATTTCCTCATATTTAGAGGCAAAAAAGCAGAAATTCCCCTTATATTGGAGCAAAATAACAGAAATTTCCCTTTTTTATGGCAAAAAGGTATGAATTCTTCTTATTTTCGGGCAAAAAGGCAGAAATTCCCCTTTATTTTGGAGCAAAATTGCAGAAATTAACCTACTTGTGGGACAAAAAGGCAGAAATTTCCTATATGTTGGGCAAAAAGACAGAAATTCTCCTTATTTTGGGGCAAAACTCAGAAATTCCACATATTTTGGAACAAAATTCCAGAAATTTCCCTTATTTTGGGGCAAAATTGCAGAAATTTCACTTATTTTGGGGCAAAATTGCAGAAATTTCAATTATTTCAGTGAAAAAAGGAAGAAATTTTCCTTATTTTGGGGCAAAAAGGCAGAAATTCTTAATATTTTGTGGCAAAAATGCAGAAATTCCCCTTATTTTGAGGTAAAAAGGCTGAAATTCACCTTATTTGGGGGCAAAAATGCAGAAATTTCCCTTATTTTCGGGCAAAATTGCAGAAATTTCACTTATGTCAGTGTAATAAGTCAGAAATTTTTTTTATTTAGGGGCAAAAAAGAACAGAAATTCCCTTTGTTTTGGGGGAAAAAGATAGAAATTCCACTAATTTAGAGGCAAAAAAGCAGAAATTCCTCTTATTTTGGAGCAAAAATGAAGAAATTTCCATTTTTATGGCAAAAAGGTATGCATTATTCTTATTTTGAGGCAAAAAGGCATAAGTTTCCCTTATTTTGGGACAAAATTGCAGAAATTTCACTTATTTAAGGGTAATAAGTCAGAAAATTTCCTTATTTTGGTGCAAATAAGACAGAAATTCCCTTTGTTTTGGGGGAAAAAGACAGAATTTCCACATATTTAGAGGCAAAAAAGCAGAAATTCCCCTTATTTTGGAGCAAAATAACAGAAATTTCTCTTTTTTATGGCAAAAAGGTATTAATTCTTCTTATTTTCGGGCAAAAAGGCAGAAATTCCCCGTATTTTGGAGCAAAATTGCAGAAATTAACCTACTTGTGGGGCAAAAAGGCAGAAATTTCCTATATGTTGGGCAAAAAGACAGAAATTCTCCTTATTTTGGGGCAAAACTCAGAAATTCCACATATTTTGGAACAGAATTCCAGAAATTTCCCTTATTTTGGGGCAAAATTGCAGAAATTTCACTTATTTTGGGGCAAAATTGCAGAAATTTCACTTATTTCAGTGAAAAAAAAAAGAAATTTTCCTTATTTTGGGGCAAAAAGGCAGAAATTCTTAATATTTTGTGGCAAAAATGCAGAAATTCCCCTTATTTTGAGGTAAAAAGGCTGAAATTCACCTTATTTGGGGGCAAAAATGCAGAAATTTCCCTTATTTTCGGGCAAAATTGCAGAAATTTCACTTATGTCAGTGTAATAATTCAGAAATTTTTTTCATTTAGGGGCAAAAAAGAATAGAAATTCCCTTTGTTTTGGGGGAAAAAGACAGAAATTCCACTAATTTAGAGGCAATAAAAGCAGAAATTCCCCTTATTTTGGAGCAAAAATGAAGAAATTTCCATTTTTATGGCAAAAAGTTATGCATTATTCTTATTTTGTGGCAAAAAGGCAGAAATTTCCCGTATTTTGGAGCAAAATTGCAGAAATTCCTTTAATTGTGGGTCAAAAAGGCAGAAATTCCCTATATGTTGGGGCATAAAGACAGAAATTCTCTTTATTTTTGGGCAAAACTCAGAAATTCCAATTATTTTGCGGCAAAATTCCAGAAATTTCTCTTATTTTGGGGCAAAATTGCAGAAATTTTACTTATTTTGAGGAAAATTGCAGAAATTTCACTTATTTAAGGGAAAAAAAGCAAAAATTTTCTTATTTTGGGGCAAAAAGGCAGAAATTTCTTTTATTTTGGTACAAAATTGCAGAAATTTTTCTTATTTTGGGCAAAATTGCAGAAATTTCACTTATTTTGGGGCAAAATTGCAGATATTCCACTTATTTCAGAAAAAAAAGGCAGAAATTTCCCTTCTATTGGGGCAAAATTGCAATAATTCCCCTAATTGTGAGGCAAAAAGGAAGAAATTCCCTATATGTTGGGGCAAAAAACAGAAATTCTCCTTATTTTGGGTCAAAACTCAAAAATTCAACTTATTTTGTGGCAAAATTCAAGAAATTTCACTTATTTTGGGGCAAAATTGTAGAAATTTCACTTATTTTGTGGCAAAATTTCAGAAATTTCACATATTTCAGGAAAAAAAAGAAGAAATTTTCTTATTTGGAAGCAAAAAGGCAGAAATTTCTTATATTTTGGTACAAAATTGCAGATATTTCTTATATTTTGGGGCAAAATTGCAGAAATTTTAATTATTTTGGGGCAAAACTGCAGAAATTTAACTTATTTCAGGGAAAAAAGGCAGAAATTTTCCTTATTTTGTGGCAGAAATGCAGAAATTACCTTTATTTTGAGGTAAAAGGGTGAAATTCCCCTTATTTGGGGGCAAAAGGCAGAAATTTCCCTTATTTTGGGACAAAATTGCAGAAATTTCACTTATTTCAGGGTAATAAGTCAGAAAATTTCTTTATTTTGGTGCAAATAAGACAGAAATTCCCTTTGTTTATGGGGAAAAAGACAAAAATTCCACATATTTAGAGGCAAAAAAGCAGAAATTCCTCTTATTTTGGAGCAAAATTACAGAAATTTCCCTTTTTTATGGCAAAAAGGTATGAAGTCTTCTTATTTTCGGGCAAAAAGGCAGAAATTCCCCATATTTTGGAGCAAAATTGCAGAAATTAACCTACTTGTAGGGCAATAAGGCAGAAATTCCCTATATGTTGGGGCAAAAAGATAGAAATTCTCATTATTTTGGGGCAAAACTCAGAAATTCCACTTATTTTGGGGCAAAATTCCAGAAATTTCCCTTATTTTGGGGCAAAATTGCAGAAATTTCACTTATTTTGGGGCAAAATTGGAGAAATTTCACTTATTTCAGGGAAAAAAGCAAAATTTTCTTATTTTGGGGCAAAAGGCAGAAATTTCCCATATTTTGGTACAAAATTGCTGAAATTTTTCTTATTTTGGGCAAAAAGGCAGAAATTTCCCATATTTTGGGGTAAAAATGCAGAAATTCCCCTTATTTTGAGGTAAAAAGGCTGAAATTCCCATTATTTAGGGGTAAAAAGGCAGAAATTTCCATTATTTTGGGGCAATAGTGCAGAAATTTCACTTATTTCAGGGTAATAAGTCAGAAATTTTCTTTATTTTGGGGCAAAAAAGACAGAAATTCCCTTTGTTTTGGGGGGAAAAGACAGAAATTCCACTTATTTAGAGGCATAAAAGCAGAAATTCCCCTCATTTTGAGCAAAATGAAGGAATTTCCCTTTTTTATGGCAAAAAGTTATGCAATCTTATTATTTTCGGACAAAAAAGGCAGAAATTCCCCGTATTTTGGAGCAAAATTGCAGAAATTCCCCTAATTGTGGGGCAAAAAGGCAGAAATTCCCTATATGTTGGGGCAAAAAGACAGAAATTCTCCTTATTTTAGGGCAAAACTCAGAAATTTAACTTATTTTGGGGCAAAATTGCAGAAATTTCACTTATGTCAGGAAAAAAAGCAGAAATTTTCTTATTTTGGGGCCAAAAGGCAGAAATTTCTTTAATTTTGTTACAAAATTGCAGAATTTTTTCTTATTTTGGGGCAAAAAGGCAGAAATTTCCAATATTTTGGGGCAAAAATGCAGAAATTTCACTTATTTTGAGGTAAAAGGCTGAAATTCTCATTATTTGGGAGCAAAAAGGCAGAAATTTCTCTTATTTTGGGGCAAAATTGCAGAAATTTCACTTATTTCAGGGTAATAAGTCAGAAATTTTCCTGATTTTGGGCCCAAAAACAGAAATTCCCTTTGTTTTGAGGGAAAAAGGCAGAAATTCCACTTTTTTAGAGGCAAAACGCAGAAATTTCCCTTATTTTGGAGCAAAAATGAAGAAATTTCACTTTTTAAGTGCAAAAAGGTATGAATACTTCTTATTTTTGGGCAAAAAGGAAGAAATTCCCCTTATTTTGGAGCAAAATTGCAGAAATTCCCCAAATTGTGTTGCAGAAAGACAGAAATTCCCTATATGTTGGGGCAAAAAGACAGAAATTCTTCTTATTTTGGGGCAAAACTCAGATATTCCACTTATTTTGGGGCAAAATTCCATAAATTTCCCTTATTTTGAGGCAAAATTGCAGAAATTTCACTTATTTTGGGGCAAAATTGCAGAAATTTAACTTATTTAAGGAAAAAAAAGCAGAAATTTTCTAATTTCGGGGCAAAATTGAAGAAA
Source organism: Micromys minutus (assembly GCF_963924665.1). NCBI lineage: Eukaryota > Metazoa > Chordata > Mammalia > Rodentia > Muridae > Micromys > Micromys minutus. The sequence goes on along the minus strand of NW_027667734.1, from coordinate 240,493 downwards.
TTTCACTTATTTTGGGGCAAAATTGCAGAAATTTCGCTTATTTCAGGGAAAAAATGCAAAAATTTTCTTATTTTGGGGCAATAAGGCAGAAATTTTCCTTATTTAGGGGTAAAATGCAGAAATTCCCCTTATTTTGAGGTAAAAAGGCTGAAATTCCCCTTATTTGGGGACAAAAAGGCAGAAATTTCCCTTAATTTGTGGCTAAATTGCAGAAATTTCACTTATTTCAGGGTAATAAGTCAGAAATTTTCCTTATTTTGGGGCAAAAAAACAGAAATTACATTTTTTGGGGGGGAAAATACAGAAATTTCACTTATTTAGAGGCAAAAAAGCAGAAATTCCCCTTATTTTGGAGCAAAAATGAAGAAATTTCCCTTTTTTATGGCAAAAAGGTATGCATTCTTCTTATTTTCGGACAAAAAGGCAGAAATTCCCCGTATTTTGGAGCAAAACTGCAGAAATTCCCCTAATTGTGGGGCAAAAAGGCAGAAATTCCCTATATGTTGGGGCAAAAAGACAGAAATTCTCCTTATTTTGGGGCAAAACTCAGAAATTCCACTTATTTTGGGGCAAAATTCCAGAAATTTCCCTTATTTTGAGGCAAAATTGCAGAAATTTCACTTATTTTGGGGCAAAATTGCAGAAATTTCACTTATTTCAGGGAAAAAAGCAGAAATTTTCTTATTTTGGGGCAAAAAGGCAGAAATTTCTCATATTTTGTGGCAAAAATACAGAAATTCCCCTTATTTTGAGGTAAAAACGCTGAAATTCCCCTTATTTGGGGGCAAAAAGGCAGAAATTTCCCTTATTTTGAGACAAAATTGTAGAAATTTCACTTATTTCATGGTAATAAGTCAGAAATTTTCCTTATTTTGGGTAAGAAAGACAGAAATTCCCTTTGTTTTGGGGAAAAAATACAGAAATTCCACTTATTTAGAGGCAAAAAGCAGAAATTCCACTTTATTTTTAAGCAAAAATTAAGAAATTGCTTTTTTTGTGGCAAAAGGTATACATTCCTTTCCTTTTCGGGCTAAAAAGCAGAAATTCCCCGTGTTTTGGAGCAAAATTGCAGAAATTCCCCTAATTTTGGGGCAATAAAGCAGAAATTCCCTATATGTTAGGGGAAGAAGGAAGAAATTCTCCTTATTTTTGGACAAAATTCAGAAATTCCACTTATTTTGGGGCAAAATTCCAGAAATTTCCCTTATTTTGGGGCAAAATCGCAGAAATTTCACTTGTTTTGGGGCAAAATTGCAGAAATTTCAATTATTTCAGGGAAAAAAGGCAGAAATTTTCCTTATTTTGGGGCAAAAAGGCAGAAATTCCTAATATTTTGTGGCAAAAATGCAGAAATTCTCCTTATTTTGAGGTAAAAAGGCTGAAATTCCCCTTATGTGGGGGCAAAAATGTAGAAATTTCCCTTATTTTGGGGCAAAATTGCAGAAATTTCACTTATGTCAGGGTAATAATTCAGAATTTTTTTTATTTTGGGGAAAAAAAACAGAAATTCCCTTTGTTTTGGGGGAAAAAGACAGAAATTCCACTTATTTAGAGGCAAAAAAAGCAGAAATTCCCCTTATTTTGGAGCAAAAATGAAGAAATTTCCCTTTTTTATAGCAAAAAGGTATGCATTCTTCTTATTTTGGGGCAAAAAGGCAGAAATTTCTCGTATTTTGGAGCAAAATTGCAGAAATTCCTCTAATTGTGGGGCAAAAAAGCATAAATTCCCTATATGTTGGGGAATAAAGACAGAAATTCTCCTTATTTTGGGGCAAAACTCAGAAATTCCACTAGTTTTGCGGCAAAATTCCAGAAATTTCGCTTATTTTGGGGCAAAATGAAGAAAATCACTTATTTTGGGGCAAAATTGCAGAAATTTCACTTGTTTAAGAGAAAAAAAGCAGAAATTTTCTTATTTTGGGGCAAAAAAGCAGAAATTTTTTTTTATTTTGGTACAAAATTGCAGAAATTTCCCTTATTTTGGGGCAAAATTGCAGAAATTTCACTTATTTTGGGGCAAAATTGCAGAAATTCCACTTATTTCAGGGAAAAAAGGCAGAAATTTCTCTTCTTTTGAGGCAAAATTGCAGAAATTCCCCTAATTGTGAGGCAAAAAGGCAGAAATTCCCTATATGTTGGGGCAAAAAAACAGAAATTCTCCTTATTTTGGGTCAAAACTCAGAAATTCCACTTATTTTGGGGCAAAATTTCAGAAATTTCACTTATTTTGGGGCAAAATTGTAGAAATTTCACTTATTTTCGGGCAAAATTTCAGCAATTTCACATATTTCAGAAAAAAAAATAAGAAATTTTCTTATTTGGAAGCAAAAAGGCAGAAATTTCTTTTATTTTGGTACTAAATTGCAGCAATTTCCCTTATTTGGGGGCAAAATTGCAGAAATTTCACTTATTTTGGGGCAAAATTGCAGAAATTTCACTTATTTTAGGGAAAAAAGGCAGAAATTTTCCTTATTTTGGGGCAAAAATGCAGAAATTCTTAATATTTTGTGGCAAAAATGCAGAAATTCCTTTTATTTTGAGGTGAAAGGGTGAAATTCCCCTTATTTGGGGGCAAAAAGGCAGAAATTTCCCTTATTTTGGGACAAAATTTCAGAAATTTCACTTATTTCAGGGTAATAAGTCAGAAAATTTCCTTATTTTAGTACAAATAAGACAGAAATTCCCTTTGCTTTGGTGGGAAAAGACTGAAATTCCACATATTTAGAGGCAAAAAGCAGAAATTCCCCTTATTTTGGAGCAAAATTACAGGAATTTCCCTTTTTATGGCAAAAAGGTATGAATTCTTATTTTCAGGCAAAAAGACAGAAATTCCCTGTATTTTGGAGCAAAGTTGCAGAAATTAACCAACTTGTGGGGCAAAAAGGCAGAAATTCCCTATATGTTGGGGCTAAAAGACAGAAATTCTCCTTATTTTGGGACAAAACTCAGAAATTCCACTTATTTTGGGGCAAAATACCTGAAATTTCCCTTATTTTGGGGCAAAATTGCAGAAATTTCACTTGTTTTGGGGCAACATTTCAGAAATTTCACTTATTTCATGGAAATAAGGCAGAAATTTTCCTTATTTTGGGGCAAAAAGGCAGAAATTCCTAATATTTTGTGGCCAAAATGCAGAAATTCCCCCTATTTTGAGGTAAAAGGCTAAAATTCCCCTTATTTGGGGGCAAAAAGGCAGAAATTTCCTTTATTTTGGGGCAAAATTGCAGAAATTTCATGGATTTCAGGGTAATAAGTCAGAAATTTTCCTTATTTTGGGGCAAAAAGACAGAAATTCTCTTTGTTTTTGGGGAAAAAGACAGAAATTCTACTTATTTAGTGGCAAAAAAGCAGAAATTCCCTTTATTTTGGAGCAAAATTGCAGTAATTTCCCTTTTTTATGGCAAAAAGGTGTGCTTTCTTCTTATTTTCGGGCAAAAAGGCAGAAATTCCCCGTATTTTGGAGCAAAATTGCAGAAATTTCCCTTTTTTATGGCAAAAAGGTGTGCTTTCTTCTTATTTTCGGGCAAAAAGGCAGAAATTCCCCGTATTTTGGAGCAAAATTGCAGAAATTAACCTAATTGTGGGGCAAAAAGGCAGAAATTCCCTATATGTTGGGGCAAAAAGACATAAATTCTCCTTATTTTGGGGCAAAACTCAGAAATTCCACTTATTTTGGGGCAAAAATCCAGAAATTTCCCTTATTTTGGGGCAAAATTGCAGAAATTTCACTTATTTTGGGGCAAAATTGCAGAAATTTCACATATTTCAGGCAAAAAAAAGCAGAATTTTTTTTTTATTTTGGGGCCAAAAAGCAGAAATTACCTATATTTTGGTACTAAATTGCAGAAATTTTTCTTATTTTAGGCAAAAAGTCAGAAATTTCACATATTTTGTGGCAAAAATGCAGAAACTCCCCTAATTTTTAGGTAAAAAGGCTGAAATTCCCATTATCTGGGGGCAAAAAGGCAGAAATTTCCCTTATTTTGGGGAAAAATTGCAGTAATTTCACTGATTTCAGGGTAATAAGTCAGAAATTTTCCTTATTTTGGGGCAAAAAGACAGTAATTCCCTTTGTTTTGGGGGGAAAAGACAGAAATTCCACTTATTTAGAGGCAAAAAAGCAGAAATTCCCCTTATTTTGGAGCAAAAATGAAGAAATTTCCCTTTTTAATGGCAAAAAGGTATGCATTCTTCTTATTTTCGGGCAAAAAAGCAGAAATTCCCCGTATTTTGGAGCAAAATTGCAGAAATTCCCCTAATTGTGGGGCAAAAAGGCAAAAATTCCCTATATGTTGGGGCAAAAAGACAGAAATTCTCCTTAATTTGGGGCAAAACTCAGAAATTCCACTTATTTTGGGGCAAAATTCAAGAAGTTTCCCTTATTTTGGGGCAAAATTGCAGCAATTTCACTTATTTTGGTGCAAAATTGCAGAAATTTGACTTATTTCAGAGAAAAAAGACAGAAATTTTCCTTATTTTGGGGCAAAACGGCAGAAATTCCTAATATTTTGTGGCAAAAATGCAGAAATTACTCTTATTTTGAGGTAAAAAGGCTGAAATTCCCCTTATTTGAAGGGAAAAAGGCAGAAATTTCCCTTATTTTGGGGCAAAATTGCAGATTTTCATTTATTTCAGGGTAAAAATTCCAAAAATTTCCCTTATTTTGGGGCAAAATTGTAGAAATTTTACTTATTTAAGGGAAAAATGCAGAAATTTTTTTATTTTGGGGCAAAAAGGCAGAAATATCTTTTATTTTGGTACAAAATTGCAAATTTTTTTTTTATTTTTGGCAAAAAGGCAGAAATTTCCCATATTTTGGGGCAAAAATGCAAAAATTCCTCTTATTTTGAGGTAAAAAGGCTGAAATTCCCCTTATTTGGGGGCAAAAAACAGAAATTTCCCTTATTTTGGGGCAAAATTGCAGAAATTACACCTATTTTGGGGCAAAATTGCAGAAATTTCACTTATTTCAGGGAAAAAAGCAGAAATTTTCTTATTTTGTGGCAAAATTTCAAAAATTTCACTTATTTTGGGGCAAAATTGCAGAAATTTCACATATTTCAGGGAAAAAAGGGAGAAATTTTTCTTATTTTGGGGCAAAAAGGCAGAAATTCCTAATATTTTGTGGCAAAAATTCAGAAATTCCTCTTATTTTGAGGTAAAAAGGCTGAAATTCTTTTTATTTGGGAACAAAAAGGCAGAAATTTCCCTTATTTTCGGGCAAAATTGCAGAAATTTCACTTATTTCAGGAACAAAAGACAGAAATTTTCTTATTTTGGGGCAAAAAGGCAGAAATTGCCCATATTTTGGGGCAAAAATGCAGAAATTCCCCTTATTTTGAGGTAAAAAGGCTGAAATTCCCCTTATTTGGGGGCAAAAATGGAGAAATTTCCCTTATTTTGGGGCAAAATTGCAGAAATTTCACTTATGTCAGGGTAATAAGTCAGAAATTTTTTTTATTTTGGGGCAAAAAAGACAGAAATTCCCTTTGTTTTGGGGGAAAAATACAGAAATTCCACTTATTTAGAGGCAAAAAAGCAGAAATTTTCCTTATTTTGGAGCAAAAATGAAGAAATTTCCCTTTTTTATGGCAAAAAGGTATGCATTCTTCTTATTTTGGGGCAAAAAGGCAGAAATTTCCCGTATTTTGGAGCAAAATTGCAGAAATTCCTCTAATTGTGGGGCAAAAAGGGAGAAATTCCCTATATGTTGGGGCATAAAGACAGAAATTCTCCTTATTTTGGGGCAAAACTCAGAAATTCCAATTATTTTGCGGCAAAATTCCAGAAATTTCGCTTATTTTGGGGCAAAATTGCAGAAAATCACTTATTTTGGGGCAAAATTGCAGAAATTTCACTTATTTAAGGGAAAAAAAGCAGAAATTTTCTTATTTTGGGGCAAAAATGCAGAAATTTCTTTTATTTTGGTACAAAATTGCAGATATTTTTCTTATTTTGGGGCAAAATTGCAGAAATTTCACTTATTTTGGGGCAAAATTGCAGAAATTCCACTTATTTCAGGGAAAAAAGGCAGAAATTTCTATTCTTTTGAGGCAAAATTGCAGAAATTCCCCTAATTGTAAGGCAAAAAGGCAGAAATTCCCTATATGTTGGGGCAAAAAATCAGAAATTCTCCTTATTTTGGGTCAAAACTCAGAAATTCAACTTATTTTGGGGCAAAATTCCAGAAATTTCACTTATTTTGGGGCAAAATTGTAGAAATTTCACTTATTTTGGGGCAAAATTTCAGAAATTTCACATATTTCAGAAAAAAAAAGAAGAAATTTTCTTATTTGGAAGCAAAAAGGCAGAAATTTTTTTTATTTTGGTACAAAATTGCAGAAATTTCCCTTATTTTGGGGCAAAATTGCAGAAATTTCACTTTCTTTTGGGGCAAAATTGCAGAAATTTCACTTATTTCAAGGAAAAAAGGCAGAAATTTTCCTTATTTTGGGGCAAAATGCAGAAATTCCTAATATTTTTTGGCAAAAATGCAGAAAATCATTTTATTTTGAGGTAAAAGGGTGAAATTCCTCTTATTTGGGGGCAAAAAGGCAGAAATTTCCCTTATTTTGGGACAAAATTTCAGAAATTTCACTTATTTTAGGGTAATAAGTCAGAAAATTTCCTTATTTTGGTGCAAATAAAACAGAAATTCCCTTTGTATTGGGGGGAAAAGACAGAAATTCCAAATATTTAGAGGCAAAAAAGCAGAAATTCCCCTTATTTTGGAGCAAAATTACAGGAATTTCCCCTTTTTATGGCAAAAAGGTATGAATTCTTATTTTCGGGCAAACAGGCAGAAATTCCTTGTATTTTGGAGCAAAATTGCAGAAATTAACCTACTTGTAGGGCAAAAAGGCAGAAATTCCCTATATATTGGGGCTAAAAGACAGAAATTCTCCTTATTTTGGGACAAAACTCAGAAATTCCACTTATTTTGGGGCAAAATTGCAGAAATTTCACTTGTTTTGGGGCAACATTGCAGAAATTTCACTTATTTCATGGAAAAAAGGCAGAAATTTTCCTTATTTTGGGGCAAAAAGGCAGAAATTCCTAATATTTTGTGGCAAAAATGCAGAAATTCCCCTTATTTTGAGGTAAAAGGCTAAAATTCACCTTATTTGGGGGCAAAAAGGCAGAAATTTCCTTTATTTTGGGGCAAAATTGCAGAAATTTCACTGATTTCAGGGTAATAAGTAAGAAATTATCTTTATATTGGGGCAAAAAGACAGAAATTCTCTTTGTTTTGGGGTAAAAAGACAGAAATTCTACTTATTTAGAGGCAAAAAAGCAGAAATTTCCTTTATTTTGGAGCAAAATTGCAGTAATTTCCCTTTTTTATGGCAAAAAGGTGTGCTTTCTTCTTATTTTCGGGCAAAAAGGCAGAAATTCCCCATATTTTGGAGCAAAATTGCAGAAATTAACCTAATTTGTGGGGCAAAAAGGCAGAAATTCCCTATATGTTGGGGCAAAAAGACATAAATTCTCCTTATTTTGGGGAAAAACTCAGAAATTCCACTTATTTTGGGGAAAAATCCAGAAATTTCCCTTATTTTGGGGCAAAATTGCAGAAATTTCACTTATTTTGGGGCAAAATTGCAGAAATTTCACATATTTCAGGCAAAAAAAAGCAGAAATTTTTTAATTTTGGGGCCAAAAAGCAGAAATTACCTATATTTTGGTACTAAATTGCAGAAATTTTTCTTATTTTAGGCAAAAAGTCAGAAATTTCACATATTTTGTGGCAAAAATGCAGAACCTCCCCTAATTTTTAGGTAAAAAAGCTGAAATTCCCATTATTTGGGGCAAAAAGGCAGAAAATTTCCTTATTTTGGGGCAAAATTGCAGTAATTTCACTGATTTCAGTGTAATAAGTCAGAAATTTTTCTTATTTTGGGGCAAAAAGACAGAAATTCCCTTTGTTTTGGGGGAAAAAGACAGAAATTCCACTTATTTAGAGGCAAAAAAGCAGACATTTCCCTTATTTTGGAGCAAAAATGAAGAAATTTCTCTTTTTATGGCAAAAAGTTATGCAATCTTATTATTTTCAGACAAAAAAGGCAGAAATTCCCCGTATTTTGGAGCAAAATTGCAGAAATTCCCCTAATTGTGGGGCAAAAAGGCAGAAATTCCCTATATGTTGGGGTAAAAAGACAGAAATTCTCCTTATTTTAGGGCAAAACTCAGAAATTTAACTTCTTTTGGGGCAAAATTGCAGAAATTTCACTTATGTCAGGAAAAAAAGCAGAAATTTTCTTATTTTGGGGCCAAAAGGCAGAAATTTCTCTAATTTTGTTACAAAATTGCAGAATTTTTTCTTATTTTGGGGCAAAAAGGCAGAAATTTCCAATATTTTGGGGCAAAAATGCAGAAATTTCACTTATTTTGAGGTAAAAGGCTGAAATTCTCCTTATTTGGGAGCAAAAAGGCAGAAATTTCTCTTATTTTGGGGCAAAATTGCAGAAATTTCACTTATTTCAGGGTAATAAGTCAGAAATTTTCCATATTTTGGGCCCAAAAACAGACATTCCCTTTGTTTTGTGGGAAAAAGCAGAAATTCCACTTTTTTAGAGGCAAAACGCAGAAATTTCCCTTATTTTGGAGCAAAAATGAAGAAATTTCACTTTTTAAGTGCAAAAAGGTATGTATTCTTCTTATTTTTGGGCAAAAAGGCAGAAATTCCCCTTATTTTGGAGCAAAATTGCAGAAATTCCCCAAATTGTGGGGCAAAAAGGGAGAAATTTCCTATATGTTGGGGCAAAAAGACAGAAATTCTTCTTATTTTGGGACAAAATTAAGATATTCCACTTATTTTGGGGCAAAATTCCAGAAATTTCTCTTATTTTGGGGGAAAATTGCAGAAATTTCACTTATTTTGGGGAAAAAAGGCAGAAATTTTCCTTATTTTGGGGCAAAAAGGCAGAAATTCCTAATATTTTGTGGCAAAAATGCAGAAATTCCCCTTATTTTGAGGTAAAAGGCTAAAATTCACCTTATTTGGGGGCAAAAAGGCAGAAATTTCCTTTATTTTGGGGCAAAATTGCAGAAATTTCACTGATTTCAGGGTAATAAGTAAGAAATTATCTTTATATTGGGGCAAAAAGACAGAAATTCTCTTTGTTTTGGGGTAAAAAGACAGAAATTCTACTTATTTAGAGGCAAAAAAGCAGAAATTTCCTTTATTTTGGAGCAAAATTGCAGTAATTTCCCTTTTTTATGGCAAAAAGGTGTGCTTTCTTCTTATTTTCGGGCAAAAAGGCAGAAATTCCCCATATTTTGGAGCAAAATTGCAGAAATTAACCTAATTTGTGGGGCAAAAAGGCAGAAATTCCCTATATGTTGGGGCAAAAAGACATAAATTCTCCTTATTTTGGGGAAAAACTCAGAAATTCCACTTATTTTGGGGAAAAATCCAGAAATTTCCCTTATTTTGGGGCAAAATTGCAGAAATTTCACTTATTTTGGGGCAAAATTGCAGAAATTTCACATATTTCAGGCAAAAAAAAGCAGAAATTTTTTAATTTTGGGGCCAAAAAGCAGAAATTACCTATATTTTGGTACTAAATTGCAGAAATTTTTCTTATTTTAGGCAAAAAGTCAGAAATTTCACATATTTTGTGGCAAAAATGCAGAACCTCCCCTAATTTTTAGGTAAAAAAGCTGAAATTCCCATTATTTGGGGCAAAAAGGCAGAAAATTTCCTTATTTTGGGGCAAAATTGCAGTAATTTCACTGATTTCAGTGTAATAAGTCAGAAATTTTTCTTATTTTGGGGCAAAAAGACAGAAATTCCCTTTGTTTTGGGGGAAAAAGACAGAAATTCCACTTATTTAGAGGCAAAAAAGCAGACATTTCCCTTATTTTGGAGCAAAAATGAAGAAATTTCTCTTTTTATGGCAAAAAGTTATGCAATCTTATTATTTTCAGACAAAAAAGGCAGAAATTCCCCGTATTTTGGAGCAAAATTGCAGAAATTCCCCTAATTGTGGGGCAAAAAGGCAGAAATTCCCTATATGTTGGGGTAAAAAGACAGAAATTCTCCTTATTTTAGGGCAAAACTCAGAAATTTAACTTCTTTTGGGGCAAAATTGCAGAAATTTCACTTATGTCAGGAAAAAAAGCAGAAATTTTCTTATTTTGGGGCCAAAAGGCAGAAATTTCTCTAATTTTGTTACAAAATTGCAGAATTTTTTCTTATTTTGGGGCAAAAAGGCAGAAATTTCCAATATTTTGGGGCAAAAATGCAGAAATTTCACTTATTTTGAGGTAAAAGGCTGAAATTCTCCTTATTTGGGAGCAAAAAGGCAGAAATTTCTCTTATTTTGGGGCAAAATTGCAGAAATTTCACTTATTTCAGGGTAATAAGTCAGAAATTTTCCATATTTTGGGCCCAAAAACAGACATTCCCTTTGTTTTGTGGGAAAAAGCAGAAATTCCACTTTTTTAGAGGCAAAACGCAGAAATTTCCCTTATTTTGGAGCAAAAATGAAGAAATTTCACTTTTTAAGTGCAAAAAGGTATGTATTCTTCTTATTTTTGGGCAAAAAGGCAGAAATTCCCCTTATTTTGGAGCAAAATTGCAGAAATTCCCCAAATTGTGGGGCAAAAAGGGAGAAATTTCCTATATGTTGGGGCAAAAAGACAGAAATTCTTCTTATTTTGGGGCAAAATTAAGATATTCCACTTATTTTGGGGCAAAATTCCAGAAATTTCTCTTATTTTGGGGGAAAATTGCAGAAATTTCACTTATTTTGGGGAAAATATCAGAAATTTAACTTATTTCACGAAAAAAAAGCAGAAATTTTCTAATTTCGGGGCAAAATTGAAGAAATTTCACTTATTTTGGGGCAAAATTGCAGAAATTTCGCTTATTTCAAAGAAAAAATGCAGAAATTTTCTTATTTTGGGGCAATAAGGCAGAAATTTTTCTTATTTTGGGGTAAAATGCAGAAATTCCCCTTATTTTGAGGTAAAAAGGCTAGAATTCCCCTAATATGGGGACAAAAAGGCAGAAATTTCCCTTAGTTTGTGGCTAAATTGCAGAAATTTCACTTATTTCAGGGTAATAAGTCAGAAATTTTCCTTATTTTGGGGCAAAAAAACAGAAATTACCTTTTTTGGGGGGGAAAAATACAGAAATATCACTTATTTAGAGGCATAAAAGCAGAAATTCCCCTCATTTTGGAGCAAAAATGAAGAAATTTCCTTTTTTTATGGCAAAAAGGTATGCATTCTTATTATTTTCGAACAAAAAGGCAGAAATTCCCCGTATTTTGGAGCAAAACTGCAGAAATTCTCCTAATTGTGGGGCAAAAAGGCAGAAATTCCCTATATGTTGGGGCAAAAAGACAGAAATTCTCCTTATTTTGGGGCAAAACTCAGAAATTCCACTTATTTTGGGGCAAAATTCCAGAAATTTCCCTTATTTTGAGGCAAAATTGCAGAAATTTCACTTATTTTGGGGCAAAATTGCAGAAATTTAACTTATTTCAGGAAAAAAAAGCAGAAATTTTCTAATTTCGGGGCAAAATTGAAGAAATTTCACTTATTTTGGGGCAAAATTGCAGAAATTTCGCTTATTTCAGGGAAAAAATGCAGAAATTTTTTTATTTTGGGGCAAAAAGGCAGAAATTTTTCTTATTTAGGGGTAAAATGCAGAAATTCCCCTTATTTTGAGGTAAAAAGGCAGAAATTCCCCTTATTAGGGGACAAAAAGGCAGAAATTTCCCTTAATTTGTGGCTAAATTGCAGAAATTTCACTTATTTCAGGGTAATAAGTCAGAAATTTTCCTTATTTTGGGGCAAAAAAACAGAAATTACATTTTTTGGGGGGGGGAATACAGAAATTCCACTTATTTAGAGGCAAAAAAGCAGAAATTCCCCTTATTTTGGAGCAAAAATGAAGAAATTTCCCTTTTTTATGGCAAAAAGGTATGCATTCTTCTTATTTTCGGACAAAAAGGCAGAAATTCCCCGTATTTTGGAGCAAAACTGTAGAAATTCCCCTAATTGTGGGGCAAAAAGGCAGAAATTCCCTATATCTTGGGGCAAAAAGACAGAAATTCTCCTTATTTTGGGGAAAAACTCAGAAATTCCACTTATTTTGGGGCAAAATTCCAGAAATTTCCCTTATTTTGAGGCAAAATTGCAGAAATTTCACTTATTTTGGGGCAAAATTGCAGAAATTTCACTTATTTCAGGGAAAAAAGCAGAAATTTTCTTATTTTGGGGCAAAAAGGCAGAAATTTCTCATATTTTGTGGCAAAAATGCAGAAATTCCCCTTATTTTGAGGTAAAAAGGCTGAAATTCACCTTATTTGGGGGCAAAAAGTCAGAAAGTTCCCTTATTTTGAGACAAAATTGTAGAAATTTCACTTATTTCATGGTAATAAGTCAGAAATTTTCCTTATTTTGGGTAAGAAAGACAGAAATTCTTTTTGTTTTGGGGAAAAAATACAGAAATTCCACTTATTTAGAGGCAAAAAGCAGAAATTCCCCTTTATTTTTAAGCAAAAATTAAGAAATTGCTTTTTTTGTGGCAAAAGGTATACATTCCTTTCCTTTTCGGGCTAAAAAGCAGAAATTCCCCGTGTTTTGGAGCAAAATTGCAGAAATTCCCCTAATTTTGGGGCAATAAAGCAGAAATTCCCTATATGTTAGGAAAAGAAGAAAGAAATTCTCCTTATTTTTGGACAAAACTCAGAAATTCCACTTATTTTGGGGCAAAATTCCAGAAATTTCCCTTATTTTGGGGCAAAATCGCAGAAATTTCACTTGTTTTGGGGCAAAATTGCAGAAATTTCAATTATTTCAGGAAAAAAAGGCAGAAATTTTCCTTATTTTGGGGCAAAAAGGCAGAAATTCCTAATATTTTGTGGCAAAAATGCAGAAATTCTCCTTATTTTGAGGTAAAAAGGCTGAAATTCCCCTTATGTGGGGGCAAAAATGTAGAAATTTCCCTTATTTTGGGGCAAAATTGCAGAAATTTCACTTATGTCATGGTAATAATTCAGAATTTTTTTTATTTTGGGGCAAAAAAGACAGAAATTCCCTTTGTTTTTGGGGAAAAAGACAGAAATTCCACTTATTTAGAGGCAAAAAAAGCAGAAATTCCCCTTATTTTGGAGCAAAGATGAAGAAATTTCCCTTTTTATAGCAAAAAGGTATGCATTCTTCTTATTTTGGGGCAAAAAGGCAGAAATTTCTCGTATTTTGCAGCAAAATTGCAGAAATTCCTCTAATTGTAGGGCAAAAAAGCAGAAATTCCCTATATGTTGGGGCATAAAGACAGAAATTCTCCTTATTTTGGGGCAAAACTCAGAAATTCCACTAGTTTTGCGGCAAAATTCCAGAAATTTCGCTTATTTTGGGGCAAAATTGCAGAAAATCACTTATTTTGGGGCAAAATTGCAGAAAATTCACTTATTTAAGAGAGAAAAAGCAGAAATTTTCTTATTTTGGGGCAAAAAAGCAGAAATTTCTTTTATTTTGGTACAAAATTGCAGAAATTTCCCTTATTTTGGGGCAAAATTGCAGAAATTTCACTTATTTTGGGGCAAAATTCCAGAAATTCCACTTATTTCAGGGAAAAAAGGCAGAAATTTCTCTTCTTTTGAGGCAAAATTGCAGAAATTCCCCTAATTGTGAGGCAAAAAGGCAGAAATTCCCTATATGTTGGGGCAAAAAAACAGAAATTCTCCTTATTTTGGGTCAAAACTCAGAAATTCCACTTATTTTGGGGCAAAATTTCAGAAATTTCACTTATTTTGGGGCAAAATTGTAGAAATTTCACTTATTTTCGGGCAAAATTTCAGCAATTTCACATATTTCAGAAAAAAAAATAAGAAATTTTCTTATTTGGAAGCAAAAAAGGCAGAAATTTCTTTTATTTTGGTACAAAATTGCAGCAATTTCCCTTATTTGGGGGCAAAATTGCAGAAATTTCACTTATTTTGGGGCAAAATTGCAGAAATTTCACTTATTTTAGGGAAAAAAGGCAGAAATTTTCCTTATTTTGGGGCAAAAATGCAGAAATTCTTAATATTTTGTGGCAAAAATGCAGAAATTCCTTTTATTTTGAGGTGAAAGGGTGAAATTCCCCTTATTTGGGGGCAAAAAGGCAGAAATTTCCCTTATTTTGGGACAAAATTTCAGAAATTTCACTTATTTCAGGGTAATAAGTCAGAAAATTTCCTTATTTTGGTACAAATAAGACAGAAATTCCCTTTGCTTTGGTGGGAAAAGACTGAAATTCCACATATTTAGAGGCAAAAAGCAGAAATTCCCCTTATTTTGGAGCAAAATTACAGGAATTTCCCTTTTTATGGCAAAAAGGTATGAATTCTTATTTTCAGGCAAAAAGACAGAAATTCCCTGTATTTTGGAGCAAAGTTGCAGAAATTAACCAACTTGTGGGGCAAAAAGGCAGAAATTCCCTATATGTTGGGGCTAAAAGACAGAAATTCTCCTTATTTTGGGACAAAACTCAGAAATTCCACTTATTTTGGGGCAAAATACCTGAAATTTCCCTTATTTTGGGGCAAAATTGCAGAAATTTCACTTGTTTTGGGGCAACATTTCAGAAATTTCACTTATTTCATGGAAATAAGGCAGAAATTTTCCTTATTTTGGGGCAAAAAGGCAGAAATTCCTAATATTTTGTGGCCAAAATGCAGAAATTCCCCTTATTTTGAGGTAAAAGGCTAAAATTCCCCTTATTTGGGGGCAAAAAGGCAGAAATTTCCTTTATTTTGGGGCAAAATTGCAGAAATTTCATGGATTTCAGGGTAATAAGTCAGAAATTTTCCTTATTTTGGGGAAAAAAGACAGAAATTCTCTTTGTTTTTGGGGAAAAAGACAGAAATTCTACTTATTTAGTGGCAAAAAAGCAGAAATTCCCTTTATTTTGGAGCAAAATTGCAGTAATTTCCCTTTTTTATGGCAAAAAGGTGTGCTTTCTTCTTATTTTCGGGCAAAAAGGCAGAAATTCCCCGTATTTTGGAGCAAAATTGCAGAAATTAACCTAATTGTGGGGCAAAAAGGCAGAAATTCCCTATATGTTGGGGCAAAAAGACATAAATTCTCCTTATTTTGGGGCAAAACTCAGAAATTCCACTTATTTTGGGGCAAAAATCCAGAAATTTCCCTTATTTTGGGGCAAAATTGCAGAAATTTCACTTATTTTGGGGCAAAATTGCAGAAATTTCACATATTTCAGGCAAAAAAAAGCAGAATTTTTTTTTATTTTGGGGCCAAAAAGCAGAAATTACCTATATTTTGGTACTAAATTGCAGAAATTTTTCTTATTTTAGGCAAAAAGTCAGAAATTTCACATATTTTGTGGCAAAAATGCAGAAACTCCCCTAATTTTTAGGTAAAAAGGCTGAAATTCCCATTATCTGGGGGCAAAAAGGCAGAAATTTCCCTTATTTTGGGGAAAAATTACAGTAATTTCACTGATTTCAGGGTAATAAGTCAGAAATTTTCCTTATTTTGGGGCAAAAAGACAGTAATTCCCTTTGTTTTGGGGGGAAAAGACAGAAATTCCACTTATTTAGAGGCAAAAAAGCAGAAATTCCCCTTATTTTGGAGCAAAAATGAAGAAATTTCCCTTTTTAATGGCAAAAAGGTATGCATTCTTCTTATTTTCGGGCAAAAAAGCAGAAATTCCCCGTATTTTGGAGCAAAATTGCAGAAATTCCCCTAATTGTGGGGCAAAAAGGCAAAAATTCCCTATATGTTGGGGCAAAAAGACAGAAATTCTCCTTATTTTGGGGCAAAACTCAGAAATTCCACTTATTTTGGGGCAAAATTCAAGAAGTTTCCCTTATTTTGGGGCAAAATTGCAGCAATTTCACTTATTTTGGGGCAAAATTGCAGAAATTTGACTTATTTCAGAGAAAAAAGACAGAAATTTTCCTTATTTTGGGGCAAAAGGGCAGAAATTCCTAATATTTTGTGGCAAAAATGCAGAAATTACTCTTATTTTGAGGTAAAAAGGCTGAAATTCCCCTTATTTGAAGGGAAAAAGGCAGAAATTTCCCTTATTTTGGGGCAAAATTGCAGATTTTCATTTATTTCAGGGTAAAAATTCCAAAAATTTCCCTTATTTTGGGGCAAAATTGTAGAAATTTTACTTATTTAAGGGAAAAATGCAGAAATTTTTTTATTTTGGGGCAAAAAGGCAGAAATATCTTTTATTTTGGTACAAAATTGCAAATTTTTTTTTTATTTTTGGCAAAAAGGCAGAAATTTCCCATATTTTGGGGCAAAAATGCAAAAATTCCTCTTATTTTGAGGTAAAAAGGCTGAAATTCCCCTTATTTGGGGGCAAAAAACAGAAATTTCCCTTATTTTGGGGCAAAATTGCAGAAATTACACCTATTTTGGGGCAAAATTGCAGAAATTTCACTTATTTCAGGGAAAAAAGCAGAAATTTTCTTATTTTGTGGCAAAATTTCAAAAATTTCACTTATTTTGGGGCAAAATTGCAGAAATTTCACATATTTCAGGGAAAAAAGGGAGAAATTTTTCTTATTTTGGGGCAAAAAGGCAGAAATTCCTAATATTTTGTGGCAAAAATTCAGAAATTCCTCTTATTTTGAGGTAAAAAGGCTGAAATTCTTTTTATTTGGGAACAAAAAGGCAGAAATTTCCCTTATTTTCGGGCAAAATTGCAGAAATTTCACTTATTTCAGGAACAAAAGACAGAAATTTTCTTATTTTGGGATAAAAGGCAGAAATTGCCCATATTTTGGGGCAAAAATGCAGAAATTCCCCTTATTTTGAGGTAAAAAGGCTGAAATTCCCCTTATTTGGGGGCAAAAATGGAGAAATTTCCCTTATTTTGGGGCAAAATTGCAGAAATTTCACTTATGTCAGGGTAATAAGTCAGAAATTTTTTTTATTTTGGGGCAAAAAAGACAGAAATTCCCTTTGTTTTGGGGGAAAAATACAGAAATTCCACTTATTTAGAGGCAAAAAAAGCAGAAATTTTCCTTATTTTGGAGCAAAAATGAAGAAATTTCCCTTTTTTATGGCAAAAAGGTATGCATTCTTCTTATTTTGGGGCAAAAAGGCAGAAATTTCCCGTATTTTGGAGCAAAATTGCAGAAATTCCTCTAATTGTGGGGCAAAAAGGGAGAAATTCCCTATATGCTGGGGCATAAAGACAGAAATTCTCCTTATTTTGGGGCAAAACTCAGAAATTCCAATTATTTTGCGGCAAAATTCCAGAAATTTCGCTTATTTTGGGGCAAAATTGCAGAAAATCACTTATTTTGGGGCAAAATTGCAGAAATTTCACTTATTTAAGGGAAAAAAAGCAGAAATTTTCTTATTTTGGGGCAAAAATGCAGAAATTTCTTTTATTTTGGTACAAAATTGCAGATATTTTTCTTATTTTGGGGCAAAATTGCAGAAATTTCACTTATTTTGGGGCAAAATTGCAGAAATTCCACTTATTTCAGGGAAAAAAGGCAGAAATTTCTATTCTTTTGAGGCAAAATTGCAGAAATTCCCCTAATTGTAAGGCAAAAAGGCAGAAATTCCCTATATGTTGGGGCAAAAAATCAGAAATTCTCCTTATTTTGGGTCAAAACTCAGAAATTCAACTTATTTTGGGGCAAAATTCCAGAAATTTCACTTATTTTGGGGCAAAATTGTAGAAATTTCACTTATTTTGGGGCAAAATTTCAGAAATTTCACATATTTCAGAAAAAAAAAGAAGAAATTTTCTTATTTGGAAGCAAAAAGGCAGAAATTTTTTTTATTTTGGTACAAAATTGCAGAAATTTCCCTTATTTTGGGGCAAAATTGCAGAAATTTCACTTTCTTTTGGGGCAAAATTGCAGAAATTTCACTTATTTCAAGGAAAAAAGGCAGAAATTTTCCTTATTTTGGGGCAAAATGCAGAAATTCCTAATATTTTTTGGCAAAAATGCAGAAAATCATTTTATTTTGAGGTAAAAGGGTGAAATTCCTCTTATTTGGGGGCAAAAAGGCAGAAATTTCCCTTATTTTGGGACAAAATTTCAGAAATTTCACTTATTTTAGGGTAATAAGTCAGAAAATTTCCTTATTTTGGTGCAAATAAAACAGAAATTCCCTTTGTATTGGGGGGAAAAGACAGAAATTCCAAATATTTAGAGGCAAAAAAGCAGAAATTCCCCTTATTTTGGAGCAAAATTACAGGAATTTCCCCTTTTTATGGCAAAAAGGTATGAATTCTTATTTTCGGGCAAACAGGCAGAAATTCCTTGTATTTTGGAGCAAAATTGCAGAAATTAACCTACTTGTAGGGCAAAAAGGCAGAAATTCCCTATATATTGGGGCTAAAAGACAGAAATTCTCCTTATTTTGGGACAAAACTCAGAAATTCCACTTATTTTGGGGCAAAATTGCAGAAATTTCACTTGTTTTGGGGCAACATTGCAGAAATTTCACTTATTTCATGGAAAAAAGTCAGAAATTTTCCTTATTTTGGGGCAAAAAGGCAGAAATTCCTAATATTTTGTGGCAAAAATGCAGAAATTCCCCTTATTTTGAGGTAAAAGGCTAAAATTCACCTTATTTGGGGGCAAAAAGGCAGAAATTTCCTTTATTTTGGGGCAAAATTGCAGAAATTTCACTGATTTCAGGGTAATAAGTAAGAAATTATCTTTATATTGGGGCAAAAAGACAGAAATTCTCTTTGTTTTGGGGTAAAAAGACAGAAATTCTACTTATTTAGAGGCAAAAAAGCAGAAATTTCCTTTATTTTGGAGCAAAATTGCAGTAATTTCCCTTTTTTATGGCAAAAAGGTGTGCTTTCTTCTTATTTTCGGGCAAAAAGGCAGAAATTCCCCATATTTTGGAGCAAAATTGCAGAAATTAACCTAATTGTGGGGCAAAAAGGCAGAAATTCCCTATATGTTGGGGCAAAAAGACATAAATTCTCCTTATTTTGGGGAAAAACTCAGAAATTCCACTTATTTTGGGGAAAAATCCAGAAATTTCCCTTATTTTGGGGCAAAATTGCAGAAATTTCACTTATTTTGGGGCAAAATTGCAGAAATTTCACATATTTCAGGCAAAAAAAGCAGAAATTTTTTTATTTTGGGGCCAAAAAGCAGAAATTACCTATATTTTGGTACTAAATTGCAGAAATTTTTCTTATTTTAGGCAAAAAGTCAGAAATTTCACATATTTTGTGGCAAAAATGCAGAACCTCCCCTAATTTTTAGGTAAAAAAGCTGAAATTCCCATTATTTGGGGCAAAAAGGCAGAAAATTTCCTTATTTTGGGGCAAAATTGCAGTAATTTCACTGATTTCAGTGTAATAAGTCAGAAATTTTTCTTATTTTGGGGCAAAAAGACAGAAATTCCCTTTGTTTTGGGGGAAAAAGACAGAAATTCCACTTATTTAGAGGCAAAAAAGCAGACATTTCCCTTATTTTGGAGCAAAAATGAAGAAATTTCTCTTTTTATGGCAAAAAGGTATGCATTCTTCTTATTTTCAGACAAAAACGCAGAAATTCCCCGTATTTTGGAGCAAAATTGCAGAAATTCCCCTAATTGTGGGGCAAAAAGGCAGAAATTCCCTATATGTTGGGGCAAAAAGACAGAAATTCTCCTTATTTTGGGGCAAAACTCAGAATTTCCACTTATTTTGGGGCAAAATTCAAGTAGTTTCCCATATTTTGGGGCAAAATTGCAGCAATTTCACTTATTTTGGGGCAAAATTGCAGAAATTTGACTTATTTCAGAAAAAAAGACAGTAATTTTCCTTATTTTGGGGCAAAAGGGCAGAAATTCCTAATATTTTGTGGCAAAAATGCAGAAATTACTCTTATTTTGGGGCAAAATTGCATATATTTCACTTACTTCAGGGTGAAAATTCCAGAAATTTCCCTTATTTTGGGGCAAAATTGTAGAAATTTTACTTATTTAAAGGAAAAATGCAGAAATTTTTTTATTTTTGGGCAAAAAGGCACAAATTTCTTCTATTTTGGTACAAAATTGCAAAATTATTTTTTTTGGGCAAAAAGGCAGAAATTTCCCATATTTTGGGGCAAAAATGCAAAAATTCCCCTTATTTTGAGGTAAAAAGGCTGAAATTCCCCTTATTTGGGGGCAAAAAGCAGAAATTTCCTTATTTTGGGGCAAAATTGCAGAAATTTCACCTATTTTGGGGCAAAATTGCAGAAATTTCACTCATTTCAGGGAAAAAAGCAGAAATTTTCTTATTTTGTGGCAAAATTGCAAAATTTCACTTATTTTGGGGCAAAATTGCAGAAATATCACATATTTCAGGGAAAAAAGGTAGAAATTTTTCTTATTTTGGGGCAAAAAGGCAGAAATTTCCCATATTTTGGTACAAAATTGCTGAAATTTTTCTTATTTTGGGCAAAAAGGCAGAAATTTCCCATATTTTGGGGTAAAAATGCAGAAATTCCCCTTATTTTGAGGTAAAAAGGCTGAAATTCCCATTATTTAGGGGTAAAAAGGCAGAAATTTCCATTATTTTGGGGCAATAGTGCAGAAATTTCACTTATTTCAGGGTAATAAGTCAGAAATTTTCTTTATTTTGGGGCAAAAAAGACAGAAATTCCCTTTGTTTTGGGGCAAAAAGACAGAAATTCCACTTATTTAGAGGCATAAAAGCAGAAATTCCCCTCCTTTTGGAGCAAAAATGAAGGAATTTCCCTTTTTTATGGCAAAAAGTTATGCAATCTTATTATTTTCAGACAAAAAAGGCAGAAATTCCCCGTATTTTGGAGCAAAATTGCAGAAATTCCCCTAATTGTGGGGCAAAAAGGCAGAAATTCCCTATATGTTGGGGTAAAAAGACAGAAATTCTCCTTATTTTAGGGCAAAACTCAGAAATTTAACTTATTTTGGGGCAAAATTGCAGAAATTTCACTTATGTCAGGAAAAAAAGCAGAAATTTTCTTATTTTGGGGCCAAAAGGCAGAAATTTCTCTAATTTTGTTACAAAATTGCAGAATTTTTTCTTATTTTGGGGCAAAAAGGCAGAAATTTCCAATATTTTGGGGCAAAAATGCAGAAATTTCACTTATTTTGAGGTAAAAGGCTGAAATTCTCCTTATTTGGGAGCAAAAAGGCAGAAATTTCTCTTATTTTGGGGCAAAATTGCAGAAATTTCACTTATTTCAGGGTAATAAGTCAGAAATTTTCCATATTTTGGGCCCAAAAACAGACATTCCCTTTGTTTTGTGGGAAAAAGCAGAAATTCCACTTTTTTAGAGGCAAAACGCAGAAATTTCCCTTATTTTGGAGCAAAAATGAAGAAATTTCACTTTTTAAGTGCAAAAAGGTATGTATTCTTCTTATTTTTGGGCAAAAAGGCAGAAATTCCCCTTATTTTGGAGCAAAATTGCAGAAATTCCCCAAATTGTGGGGCAAAAAGGGAGAAATTTCCTATATGTTGGGGCAAAAAGACAGAAATTCTTCTTATTTTGGGGCAAAACTCAGATATTCCACTTATTTTGGAGCAAAATTCCAGAAATTTCTCTTATTTTGGGGGAAAATTGTAGAAATTTCACTTATTTTGGGGAAAATATCAGAAATTTAACTTATTTCAGGAAAAAAAGCAGAAATTTTCTAATTTCGGGGCAAAATTGAAGAAATTTCACTTATTTTGGGGCAAAATTGCAGAAATTTCGCTTATTTCAAAGAAAAAATGCAGAAATTTTCTTATTTTGGGGCAATAAGGCAGAAATTTTTCTTATTTTGGGGTAAAATGCAGAAATTCCCCTTATTTTGAGGTAAAAAGGCTAGAATTCCCCTAATATGGGGACAAAAAGGCAGAAATTTCCCTTAGTTTGTGGCTAAATTGCAGAAATTTCACTTATTTCAAGGTAATAAGTCAGAAATTTTCCTTATTTTGGGGCAAAAAAACAGAAATTACCTTTTTTGGGGGGGAAAAATACAGAAATATCACTTATTTAGAGGCATAAAAGCAGAAATTCCCCTCATTTTGGAGCAAAAATGAAGAAATTTCCCTTTTTTATGGCAAAAAGGTATGCATTCTTATTATTTTCGAACAAAAAGGCAGAAATTCCCCGTATTTTGGAGCAAAACTGCAGAAATTCTCCTAATTGTGGGGCAAAAAGGCAGAAATTCCCTATATGTTGGGGCAAAAAGACAGAAATTCTCCTTATTTTGGGGCAAAACTCAGAAATTCCACTTATTTTGGGGCAAAATTCCAGAAATTTCCCTTATTTTGAGGCAAAATTGCAGAAATTTCACTTATTTTGGGGCAAAATTGCAGAAATTTAACTTATTTCAGGAAAAAAAAGCAGAAATTTTCTAATTTCGGGGCAAAATTGAAGAAATTTCACTTATTTTGGGGCAAAATTGCAGAAATTTCGCTTATTTCAGGGAAAAAATGCAGAAATTTTTTTATTTTGGGGCAAAAAGGCAGAAATTTTTCTTATTTAGGGGTAAAATGCAGAAATTCCCCTTATTTTGAGGTAAAAAGGCAGAAATTCCCCTTATTAGGGGACAAAAAGGCAGAAATTTCCCTTAATTTGTGGCTAAATTGCAGAAATTTCACTTATTTCAGGGTAATAAGTCAGAAATTTTCCTTATTTTGGGGCAAAAAAACAGAAATTACATTTTTTGGGGGGGGGAATACAGAAATTCCACTTATTTAGAGGCAAAAAAGCAGAAATTCCCCTTATTTTGGAGCAAAAATGAAGAAATTTCCCTTTTTTATGGCAAAAAGGTATGCATTCTTCTTATTTTCGGACAAAAAGGCAGAAATTCCCCGTATTTTGGAGCAAAACTGCAGAAATTCCCCTAATTGTGGGGCAAAAAGGCAGAAATTCCCTATATCTTGGGGCAAAAAGACAGAAATTCTCCTTATTTTGGGGAAAAACTCAGAAATTCCACTTATTTTGGGGCAAAATTCCAGAAATTTCCCTTATTTTGAGGCAAAATTGCAGAAATTTCACTTATTTTGGGGCAAAATTGCAGAAATTTCACTTATTTCAGGGAAAAAAGCAGAAATTTTCTTATTTTGGGGCAAAAAGGCAGAAATTTCTCATATTTTGTGGCAAAAATGCAGAAATTCCCCTTATTTTGAGGTAAAAAGGCTGAAATTCACCTTATTTGGGGGCAAAAAGTCAGAAATTTCCCTTATTTTGAGACAAAATTGTAGAAATTTCACTTATTTCATGGTAATAAGTCAGAAATTTTCCTTATTTTGGGTAAGAAAGACAGAAATTCTTTTTGTTTTGGGGAAAAAATACAGAAATTCCACTTATTTAGAGGCAAAAAGCAGAAATTCCCCTTTATTTTTAAGCAAAAATTAAGAAATTGCTTTTTTTGTGGCAAAAGGTATACATTCCTTTCCTTTTCGGGCTAAAAAGCAGAAATTCCCCGTGTTTTGGAGCAAAATTGCAGAAATTCCCCTAATTTTGGGGCAATAAAGCAGAAATTCCCTATATGTTAGGAAAAGAAGAAAGAAATTCTCCTTATTTTTGGACAAAACTCAGAAATTCCACTTATTTTGGGGCAAAATTCCAGAAATTTCCCTTATTTTGGGGCAAAATCGCAGAAATTTCACTTGTTTTGGGGCAAAATTGCAGAAATTTCAATTATTTCAGGAAAAAAAGGCAGAAATTTTCCTTATTTTGGGGCAAAAAGGCAGAAATTCCTAATATTTTGTGGCAAAAATGCAGAAATTCTCCTTATTTTGAGGTAAAAAGGCTGAAATTCCCCTTATGTGGGGGCAAAAATGTAGAAATTTCCCTTATTTTGGGGCAAAATTGCAGAAATTTCACTTATGTCAGGGTAATAATTCAGAATTTTTTTTATTTTGGGGCAAAAAAGACAGAAATTCCCTTTGTTTTTGGGGAAAAAGACAGAAATTCCACTTATTTAGAGGCAAAAAAAGCAGAAATTCCCCTTATTTTGGAGCAAAAATGAAGAAATTTCCCTTTTTATAGCAAAAAGGTATGCATTCTTCTTATTTTGGGGCAAAAAGGCAGAAATTTCTCGTATTTTGCAGCAAAATTGCAGAAATTCCTCTAATTGTAGGGCAAAAAAGCAGAAATTCCCTATATGTTGGGGCATAAAGACAGAAATTCTCCTTATTTTGGGGCAAAACTCAGAAATTCCACTAGTTTTGCGGCAAAATTCCAGAAATTTCGCTTATTTTGGGGCAAAATTGCAGAAAATCACTTATTTTGGGGCAAAATTGCAGAAAATTCACTTATTTAAGAGAGAAAAAGCAGAAATTTTCTTATTTTGGGGCAAAAAAGCAGAAATTTCTTTTATTTTGGTACAAAATTGCAGAAATTTCCCTTATTTTGGGGCAAAATTGCAGAAATTTCACTTATTTTGGGGCAAAATTCCAGAAATTCCACTTATTTCAGGGAAAAAAGGCAGAAATTTCTCTTCTTTTGAGGCAAAATTGCAGAAATTCCCCTAATTGTGAGGCAAAAAGGCAGAAATTCCCTATATGTTGGGGCAAAAAAACAGAAATTCTCCTTATTTTGGGTCAAAACTCAGAAATTCCACTTATTTTGGGGCAAAATTTCAGAAATTTCACTTATTTTGGGGCAAAATTGTAGAAATTTCACTTATTTTCGGGCAAAATTTCAGCAATTTCACATATTTCAGAAAAAAAAATAAGAAATTTTCTTATTTGGAAGCAAAAAAGGCAGAAATTTCTTTTATTTTGGTACAAAATTGCAGCAATTTCCCTTATTTGGGGGCAAAATTGCAGAAATTTCACTTATTTTGGGGCAAAATTGCAGAAATTTCACTTATTTTAGGGAAAAAAGGCAGAAATTTTCCTTATTTTGGGGCAAAAATGCAGAAATTCTTAATATTTTGTGGCAAAAATGCAGAAATTCCTTTTATTTTGAGGTGAAAGGGTGAAATTCCCCTTATTTGGGGGCAAAAAGGCAGAAATTTCCCTTATTTTGGGACAAAATTTCAGAAATTTCACTTATTTCAGGGTAATAAGTCAGAAAATTTCCTTATTTTGGTACAAATAAGACAGAAATTCCCTTTGCTTTGGTGGGAAAAGACTGAAATTCCACATATTTAGAGGCAAAAAGCAGAAATTCCCCTTATTTTGGAGCAAAATTACAGGAATTTCCCTTTTTATGGCAAAAAGGTATGAATTCTTATTTTCAGGCAAAAAGACAGAAATTCCCTGTATTTTGGAGCAAAGTTGCAGAAATTAACCAACTTGTGGGGCAAAAAGGCAGAAATTCCCTATATGTTGGGGCTAAAAGACAGAAATTCTCCTTATTTTGGGACAAAACTCAGAAATTCCACTTATTTTGGGGCAAAATACCTGAAATTTCCCTTATTTTGGGGCAAAATTGCAGAAATTTCACTTGTTTTGGGGCAACATTTCAGAAATTTCACTTATTTCATGGAAATAAGGCAGAAATTTTCCTTATTTTGGGGCAAAAAGGCAGAAATTCCTAATATTTTGTGGCCAAAATGCAGAAATTCCCCTTATTTTGAGGTAAAAGGCTAAAATTCCCCTTATTTGGGGGCAAAAAGGCAGAAATTTCCTTTATTTTGGGGCAAAATTGCAGAAATTTCATGGATTTCAGGGTAATAAGTCAGAAATTTTCCTTATTTTGGGGAAAAAAGACAGAAATTCTCTTTGTTTTTGGGGAAAAAGACAGAAATTCTACTTATTTAGTGGCAAAAAAGCAGAAATTCCCTTTATTTTGGAGCAAAATTGCAGTAATTTCCCTTTTTTATGGCAAAAAGGTGTGCTTTCTTCTTATTTTCGGGCAAAAAGGCAGAAATTCCCCGTATTTTGGAGCAAAATTGCAGAAATTAACCTAATTGTGGGGCAAAAAGGCAGAAATTCCCTATATGTTGGGGCAAAAAGACATAAATTCTCCTTATTTTGGGGCAAAACTCAGAAATTCCACTTATTTTGGGGCAAAAATCCAGAAATTTCCCTTA
Organism: Micromys minutus; assembly: GCF_963924665.1. NCBI lineage: Eukaryota > Metazoa > Chordata > Mammalia > Rodentia > Muridae > Micromys > Micromys minutus. The sequence continues at coordinate 214,543 of NW_027667734.1, read as the reverse complement.
TTTTGGGGCAAAATTGCAGAAATTTCACTTATTTTGGGGCAAAATTGTAGAAATTTCACATATTTCAGGCAAAAAAAAGCAGAATTTTTTTTTATTTTGGGGCCAAAAAGCAGAAATTACCTATATTTTGGTACTAAATTGCAGAAATTTTTCTTATTTTAGGCAAAAAGTCAGAAATTTCACATATTTTGTGGCAAAAATGCAGAAACTCCCCTAATTTTTAGGTAAAAAGGCTGAAATTCCCATTATCTGGGGGCAAAAAGGCAGAAATTTCCCTTATTTTGGGGAAAAATTGCAGTAATTTCACTGATTTCAGGGTAATAAGTCAGAAATTTTCCTTATTTTGGGGCAAAAAGACAGTAATTCCCTTTGTTTTGGGGGGAAAAGACAGAAATTCCACTTATTTAGAGGCAAAAAAGCAGAAATTCCCCTTATTTTGGAGCAAAAATGAAGAAATTTCCCTTTTTAATGGCAAAAAGGTATGCATTCTTCTTATTTTCGGGCAAAAAAGCAGAAATTCCCCGTATTTTGGAGCAAAATTGCAGAAATTCCCCTAATTGTGGGGCAAAAAGGCAAAAATTCCCTATATGTTGGGGCAAAAAGACAGAAATTCTCCTTATTTTGGGGCAAAACTCAGAAATTCCACTTATTTTGGGGCAAAATTCCAGAAATTTCCCTTATTTTGAGGCAAAATTGCAGAAATTTCACTTATTTTGGGGCAAAATTGCAGAAATTTCACTTATTTCAGGGAAAAAAGCAGAAATTTTCTTATTTTGGGGCAAAAAGGCAGAAATTTCTCATATTTTGTGGCAAAAATGCAGAAATTCCCCTTATTTTGAGGTAAAAAGGCTGAAATTCACCTTATTTGGGGGCAAAAAGTCAGAAATTTCCCTTATTTTGAGACAAAATTGTAGAAATTTCACTTATTTCATGGTAATAAGTCAGAAATTTTCCTTATTTTGGGTAAGAAAGACAGAAATTCTTTTTGTTTTGGGGAAAAAATACAGAAATTCCACTTATTTAGAGGCAAAAAGCAGAAATTCCCCTTTATTTTTAAGCAAAAATTAAGAAATTGCTTTTTTTGTGGCAAAAGGTATACATTCCTTTCCTTTTCGGGCTAAAAAGCAGAAATTCCCCGTGTTTTGGAGCAAAATTGCAGAAATTCCCCTAATTTTGGGGCAATAAAGCAGAAATTCCCTATATGTTAGGAAAAGAAGAAAGAAATTCTCCTTATTTTTGGACAAAACTCAGAAATTCCACTTATTTTGGGGCAAAATTCCAGAAATTTCCCTTATTTTGGGGCAAAATCGCAGAAATTTCACTTGTTTTGGGGCAAAATTGCAGAAATTTCAATTATTTCAGGAAAAAAAGGCAGAAATTTTCCTTATTTTGGGGCAAAAAGGCAGAAATTCCTAATATTTTGTGGCAAAAATGCAGAAATTCTCCTTATTTTGAGGTAAAAAGGCTGAAATTCCCCTTATGTGGGGGCAAAAATGTAGAAATTTCCCTTATTTTGGGGCAAAATTGCAGAAATTTCACTTATGTCAGGGTAATAATTCAGAATTTTTTTTATTTTGGGGCAAAAAATACAGAAATTCCCTTTGTTTTTGGGGAAAAAGACAGAAATTCCACTTATTTAGAGGCAAAAAAAGCAGAAATTCCCCTTATTTTGGAGCAAAAATGAAGAAATTTCCCTTTTTTATAGCAAAAAGGTATGCATTCTTCTTATTTTGGGGAAAAAAGGCACAAATTTCTCGTATTTTGCAGCAAAATTGCAGAAATTCCTCTAATTGTAGGGCAAAAAAGCAGAAATTCCCTATATGTTGGGGCATAAAGACAGAAATTCTCCTTATTTTGGGGCAAAACTCAGAAATTCCACTAGTTTTGCGGCAAAATTCCAGAAATTTCGCTTATTTTGGGGCAAAATTGCAGAAAATTCACTTATTTAAGAGAGAAAAAGCAGAAATTTTCTTATTTTGGGGCAAAAAAGCAGAAATTTCTTTTATTTTGGTACAAAATTGCAGAAATTTCCCTTATTTTGGGGCAAAATTGCAGAAATTTCACTTATTTTGGGGCAAAATTGCAGAAATTCCACTTATTTCAGGGAAAAAAGGCAGAAATTTCTCTTCTTTTGAGGCAAAATTGCAGAAATTCCCCTAATTGTGAGGCAAAAAGGCAGAAATTCCCTATATGTTGGGGCAAAAAAACAGAAATTCTCCTTATTTTGGGTCAAAACTCAGAAATTCCACTTATTTTGGGGCAAAATTTCAGAAATTTCACTTATTTTGGGGCAAAATTGTAGAAATTTCACTTATTTTCGGGCAAAATTTCAGCAATTTCACATATTTCAGAAAAAAAAAATAAGAAATTTTCCTATTTGGAAGCAAAAAGGCAGAAATTTCTTTTATTTTGGTACAAAATTGCAGCAATTTCCCTTATTTGGGGGCAAAATTGCAGAAATTTCACTTATTTTGGGGCAAAATTGCAGAAATTTCACTTATTTTAGGGAAAAAAGGCAGAAATTTTCCTTATTTTGGGGCAAAAATGCAGAAATTCTTAATATTTTGTGGCAAAAATGCAGAAATTCCTTTTATTTTGAGGTAAAAGAGTGAAATTCCCCTTATTTGGGGGCAAAAAGGCAGAAATTTCCCTTATTTTGGGACAAAATTTCAGAAATTTCACTTATTTCAGGGTAATAAGTCAGAAAATTTCCTTATTTTGGTGCAAATAAGACAGAAATTCCCTTTGCTTTGGTGGGAAAAGACTGAAATTCCACATATTTAGAGGCAAAAAGCAGAAATTCCCCTTATTTTGGAGCAAAATTACAGGAATTTCCCTTTTTATGGCAAAAAGGTATGAATTCTTATTTTCGGGCAAAAAGACAGAAATTCCCTGTATTTTGGAGCAAAATTGCAGAAATTAACCAACTTGTGGGGCAAAAAGGCAGAAATTCCCTATATGTTGGGGCTAAAAGACAGAAATTCTCCTTATTTTGGGACAAAACTCAGAAATTCCACTTATTTTGGGGCAAAATACCTGAAATTTCCCTTATTTTGGGGCAAAATTGCAGAAATTTCACTTGTTTTGGGGCAACATTTCAGAAATTTCACTTATTTCATGGAAATAAGGCAGAAATTTTCCTTATTTTGGGGCAAAAAGGCAGAAATTCCTAATATTTTGTGGCAAAATGCAGAAATTCCCCTTATTTTGAGGTAAAAGGCTAAAATTCCCCTTATTTGGGGGCAAAAAGACAGAAATTTCCTTTATTTTGGGGCAAAATTGCAGAAATTTCATTAATTTCAGGGTAATAAGTCAGAAATTTTCCTTATTTTGGGGCAAAAAGACAGAAATTCTCTTTGTTTTTGGGGAAAAAGACAGAAATTCTACTTATTTAGTGGCAAAAAAGCAGAAATTCCCTTTATTTTGGAGCAAAATTGCAGTAATTTCCCTTTTTTATGGCAAAAAGGTGTGCTTTCTTCTTATTTTCGGGCAAAAAGGCAGAAATTCCCCGTATTTTGGAGCAAAATTGCAGAAATTAACCTAATTGTGGGGCAAAAAGGCAGAAATTCCCTATATGTTGGGGCAAAAAGACATAAATTCTCCTTATTTTGGGGCAAAACTCAGAAATTCCACTTATTTTGGGGCAAAAATCCAGAAATTTCCCTTATTTTGGGGCAAAATTGCAGAAATTTCACTTATTTTGGGGCAAAATTGCAGAAATTTCACATATTTCAGGCAAAAAAAAGCAGAATTTTTTTTTATTTTGGGGCCAAAAAGCAGAAATTACCTATATTTTGGTACTAAATTGCAGAAATTTTTCTTATTTTAGGCAAAAAGTCAGAAATTTCACATATTTTGTGGCAAAAATGCAGAAACTTCCCTTATTTTGGGGAAAAATTGCAGTAATTTCACTGATTTCAGGGTAATAAGTCAGAAATTTTCCTTATTTTGGGGAAAAAAGACAGAAATTCCCTTTGATTTGGGGGGAAAAGACAGAAATTCCACTTATTTAGAGGCAAAAAAGCAAAAATTCCCCATATTTTGGAGCAAAAATGAAGAAATTTCCCTTTTTAATGGCAAAAAGGTATGCATTCTTCTTATTTTCGGGCAAAAAAGCAGAAATTCCCCGTATTTTGGAGCAAAATTGCAGAAATTCCCCTAAATGTGGGGCAAAAAGGAAAAAATTCCCTATATGTTGGGGCAAAAAGACAGAAATTCTCCTTATTTTGGGGCAAAACTCAGAAATTCCACTTATTTTGGGGCAAAATTCAAGAAGTTTCCCTTATTTTGGGGCAAAATTGCAGCAATTTCACTTATTTTGGGGCAAAATTGCAGAAATTTGACTTATATCAGAGAAAAAAGACAGAAATTTTCCTTATTTTGGGGCAAAAGGGCAGAAATTCCTAATATTTTGTGGCAAAAATGCAGAAATTACTCTTATTTTGAGGTAAAAAGGCTGAAATTCCCCTTATTTGGAGGGAAAAAGGCAGAAATTTCCCTTATTTTGGGGCAAAATTGCAGATTTTCATTTATTTCAGGGTAAAAATTCAAAAATTTCCCTTATTTTGGGGCAAAATTGTAGAAATTTTACTTATTTAAGGGAAAAATGCAGAAATTTTTTTATTTTGGGGCAAAAAGGCAGAAATTTCTTTTATTTTGGTACAAAATTGCAATTTTTTTTTTATTTCGGGCAAAAAGGCAGAAATTTCCCATATTTTGGGGCAAAAATGCAAAAATTCCCCTTATTTTGAGGTAAAAAGGCTGAAATTCCCCTTATTTGGGGGCAAAAAGCAGAAATTTCCCTTATTTTGGGGCAAAATTGCAGAAATTTCACATATTTTGGGGCAAAATTGCAGAAATTTCACTTATTTCAGGGAAAAAAGCAGAAATTTTCTTATTTTGTGGCAAAATTTCAAAAATTTCACTTATTTTGGGGCAAAATTGCAGAAATTTCACATATTTCAGGGGAAAAAAGAGAGAAATTTTTCTTATTTTGGGGCAAAAAGGCAAAAATTCCTAATATTTTGTGGCAAAAATTCAGAAATTCCCCTTATTTTGAGGTAAAAAGGCTGAAATTCTTCTTATTTGGGGGCAAAAAGGCAGAAATTTCCCATATTTTGGGGCAAAAATGCAGAAATTCCCCTTATTTTGAGGTAAAAAGGCTAAAATTCCCCTTATTTGGGGGCAAAAATGGAGAAATTTCCCTTATTTTGGGGCAAAAATGCAGAAATTCCCCTTATTTTGAGGTAAAAAGGCTGAAATTCCCCTTATTTGGGGGCAAAAATGGAGAAATTTCCCTTATTTTGGGGCAAAATTGCAGAAATTTCACTTATGTCAGGGTAATAAGTCAGAAATTTTTTTTATTTTGGGGCAAAAAAGACAGAAATTCCCTTTGTTTTGGGGGAAAAAGACAGAAATTCCACTTATTTAGAGGCAAAAAAAGCTGAAATTTTCCTTATTTTGGAGCAAAAATGAAGAAATTTCCCTTTTTTATGGCAAAAAAGTATGCATTCTTCTTATTTTGGGGCAAAAAGGCAGAAATTTCCTGTATTTTGGAGCAAAATTGCAGAAATTCCTCTAATTGTGGGGCAAAAAGGGAGAAGATCCCTATATGTTGGGGCATAAAGACAGAAATTCTCCTTATTTTGGGGCAAAACTCAGAAATTCCACTTATTTTGCGGCAAAATTCCAGAAATTTCGCTTATTTTGGGGCAAAATTGCAGAAAATCACTTATTTTGGGGCAAAATTGCAGAAATTTCACTTATTTAAGGGAAAAAAAGCAGAAATTTTCTTATTTTGGGGCAAAAATGCAGAAATTTCTTTTATTTTGGTACAAAATTGCAGATATTTTTCTTATTTTGGGGCAAAATTACAGAAATTTCTCTTATTTTGGGGCAAAATTGCAGAAATTCCACTTATTTCAGGGAAAAAAGGCAGAAATTTCTCTTCTTTTGAGGCAAAATTGCAGAAATTCCCCTAATTGTAAGGCAAAAAGGCAGAAATTCCCTATATGTTGGGGCAAAAAATCAGAAATTCTTCTTATTTTGGGTCAAAACTCAGAAATTCAAATTATTTTGGGGCAAAATTCCAGAAATTTTTCTTATTTTGGGGCAAAATGCAGAAATTCCTAATATTTTGTGGCAAAAATGCAGAAATTCCCTTTATTTTGAGGTAAAAGGGTGAAATTCCTCTTATTTGGGGGCAAAAAGGCAGAAATTTCCCTTATTTTGGGACAAAATTTCAGAAATTTCACTTATTTCAGGGTAATAAGTCAGAAAATTTCCTTATTTTGGTGCAAATAAAACAGAAATTCCCTTTGTATTGGGGGGAAAAGACAGAAATTCCACATATTTAGAGGCAAAAAAGCAGAAATTCCTCTTATTTTGGAGCAAAATTACAGGAATTTCCCCTTTTTATGGCAAAAAGGTATGAATTCTTATTTTCGGGGAAACGGGCAGAAATTCCCCGTATTTTGGAGCAAAATTGCAGAAATTAACCTACTTGTGGGGCAAAAAGGCAGAAATTCCCTTTATGTTGGGCTAAAAGACAGAAATTCTCCTTATTTTGGGACAAAACTCAGAAATTCCACTTATTTTGGGGCAAAATTGCAGAAATTTCACTTGTTTTGGGGCAACATTGCAGAAATTTCACTTATTTCATGGAAAAAAGGCAGAAATTTTCCTTATTTTGGGGCAAAAAGGCAGAAATTCCTAATATTTTGTGGCAAAAATGCAGAAATTCCCCTTATATTGAGGTAAAAGGCTAAAATTCCCCTTATTTGGGGGCAAAAAGGCAGAAATTTCCTTTATTTTGGGGCATAATTGCAGAAATTTCACTGATTTCAGGGTAATAAGTAAGAAATTATCTTTATATTGGGGCAAAAAGACAGAAATTCTCTTTGTTTTGGGGTAAAAAGACAGAAATTCTACTTATTTAGAGGCAAAAAAGCAGAAATTCCCTTTATTTTGGAGCAAAATTGCAGTAATTTCCCTTTTTTATGGCAAAAAGGTGTGCTTTCTTCTTATTTTCGGGCAAAAAGGCAGAAATTCCCCATATTTTGGAGCAAAATTGCAGAAATTAACCTAATTGTGGGGCAAAAAGGCAGAAATTCCCTATATGTTGGGGATAAAAGACATAAATTCTCCTTATTTTGGGGCAAAACTCAGAAATTCCAATTATTTTGGGGAAAAATCCAGAAATTTCCCTTATTTTGGGGCAAAATTGCAGAAATTTCACTTATTTTGGGGCAAAATTGCAGAAATTTCCCATATTTCAGGCAAAAAAAAAGCAGAAATTTTTTTTATTTTGGGGCCAAAAAGCAGAAATTACCTATATTTTGGTACTAAATTGCAGAAATTTTTCTTATTTTAGGCAAAAAGTCAGAAATTTCACATATTTTGTGGCAAAAATGCAGAACCTCCCCTAATTTTTAGGTAAAAAAGCTGAAATTCCCATTATTTGGGGCAAAAAGGCAGAAATTTCTCTTATTTTGGGGCAAAATTGCAGTAATTTCACTGATTTCAGGGTAATAAGTCGGAAATTTTCCTTCTTTTGTGGCAAAAAGACAGAAATTCCCTTTGTTTTGGGGGAAAAAGACAGAAATTCCACTTATTTAGAGGCAAAAAAGCAGAAATTTCCCTTATTTTGGAGCAAAAATGAAGAAATTTCCCTTTTTATGGCAAAAAGGTATGCATTCTTCCTATTTTCAGACAAAAACGCAGAAATTCCCCGTATTTTGGAGCAAAATTGCAGAAATTCCCCTAATTGTGGGGCAAAAATGCAGAAATTCCCTATATGTTGGGGCAAAAAGACAGAAATTCTCCTTATTTTGGGGCAAAACTCAGAAATTCCACTTATTTTGGGGCAAAATTCAAGTAGTTTCCCATATTTTGGGGCAAAATTGCAGCAATTTCACTTATTTTGGGGCAAAATTGCAGAAATTTGACTTATTTCAGAAAAAAAAGACAGGAATTTTCCTTATTTTGGGGCAAAAGGGCAGAAATTCCTAATATTTTGTGGCAAAAATGCAGAAATTACCCTTATTTTGGGGCAAAATTGCAGAAATTTCACTTACTTCAGGGTGAAAATTCCAGAAATTTCCCTTATTTTGGGGCAAAATTGTAGAAATTTTACTTATTTAAGGGAAAAATGCAGAAATTTTTTTATTTTTGGGCAAAAAGGCACAAATTTCTTTTATTTTGGTACAAAATTGCAAAATTTTTTTTTGAGCAAAAAGGCAGAAATTTCCCATATTTTGGGGCAAAAATGCAAAAATTCCCCTTATTTTGAGGTAAAAAGGCTGAAATTCCCCTTATTTGGGGGCAAAAAGCAGAAATTTCCCTTATTTTGGGGCAAAATTGCAGAAATTTCACCTATTTTGGGGCAAAATTGCAGAAATTTCACTCATTTCAGGGAAAAAAGCAGAAATTTTCTTATTTTGTGGCAAAATTGCAAAAATTTCACTTATTTTGAGGCAAAATTGCAGAAATATCACATATTTCAGGGAAAAAAGTTAGAATTTTTTTTATTTTGGGGCAAAAAGGCAGTAATTCCTAATATTTTGTGGCAAAAATTCAGAAATCCCCCTTATTTTGAGGTAAAAGGGCTGAAATTCTTCTTATTTGGGGGAAAAAAGGCAGAAATTTCCCTTATTTTGGGGCAAAATTGCAGAAATTTCACTTATTTCAGTGACAAAAGACAGAAATTTTCTTATTTTTGGGCAAAAAGGCAGAAATTTCCCATTATTGGGGCAAAAATGCAGAAATTCCCCTTATTTTGAGGTAAAAAAGCTGAAATTCCCCTTATTTGGGGGCAAAAATGGAGAAATTTCCCTTATTTTGGGGCAAAATTGCAGAAATTTCACTTATGTCAGGGTAATAAGTCAGAAATTTTTTTTATTTTGGGGCAAAAAAGACAGAAATTCCCTTTGTTTTGGGGGAAAAAGACAGAAATTCCACTTATTTAGAGGCAAAAAAAGCAGAAATTCCCCGTATTTTGGAGCAAAAATGAAGAAATTTCCCTTTTTTATGGCAAAAAGGTATGCATTCTTCTTATTTTGGGGCAAAAAGGCAGAAATTTCCCGTATTTTGGAGCAAAATTGCAGAAATTCCTCTAATTGTGGGGCAAAAAGGCAGAAATTCCCTATATGTTGGGGAATAAAGACAGAAATTCTCCTTATTTTGTGGCAAAACTCAGAAATTCCACTTATTTTGCGGCAAAATTCCAGAAATTTCGCTTATTTTGGGGCAAAATTGCAGAAAATCACTTATTTTGGGGCAAAATTGCAAAAATTTCACTTATTTAAGGGAAAAAAAGCAGAAATTTTCTTATTTTGGGTGAAAAAGCAGAAATTTCTTTTATTTGGTACAAAATTGCAGAAATTTCCCTTATTTTGGGGCAAAATTGCAGAAATTTCACTTATTTTGGGGCTAAATTGCAGAAATTCCACTTATTTCAGGGAAGAAAGGCAGAAATTTCTCTTCTTTTGAGGCAAAATTGCAGAAATTCCCCTAATTGTGAGGCAAAAAGGCAGAAATTCCATATATGTTGGGGCAAAAAAACAGAAATTCTCCTTATTTCGTGTCAAAACTCAGAAATTCCACTTATTTTGGGGCAAAATTCCAGAAATTTTACTTATTTTGGGGCAAAATTGTAGAAATTTCACTCATTTTGGGGCAAAATTTCAGAAATTTCATATATTTCAGAAAAAAAAGAAGAAATTTTCTTATTTGGAAGCAAAAAGGCAGAAATTTCTTTTATTTCTGTACAAAATTGCAGAAATTTCCATTATTTTGGGGCAAAATTGCAGAAATTTCACTTGTTTTGGGGCAAAATTGCAGAAGTTTCACTTATTTTAGGGAAAAAAGGCAGAAATTTTCCTTATTTTGGGGCAAAAATGCAGAAATTCCTAATATTTTGTGGCAAAAATGCAGAAATTCCCTTTATTTTGAGGTAAAAGGGTGAAATTCCTTTTATTTGGGGGCAAAAAGGCAGAAATTTCCCTTATTTTGGGTCAAAATTTCAGAAATTTCACTTATTTCAGGGTAATAAGTCAGAAAATTTCCTTATTTTGGTGCAAATAAGACAGAAATTCCCTTTGTTTTGGGGGGAAAAGACAGAAATTCCACATATTTAGAGGCAAAAAAGCAGAAATTCCCCTTATTTTGGAGCAAAATTACAGGAATTTCCCCTTTTTATGGCAAAAAGGTATGGATTCTTATTTTCGGGCAAAAAGGCAGAAATTCCCCGTATTTTGAAGCAAAATTGCAGAAATTAACCTACTTGTGGGGCAAAAAGGCAGAAATTCCCTATATGTAGGGGCTAAAAGACAGAAATTCTCCTTATTTTGGGACAAAACTCAGAAATTCCACTTATTTTGGGGCAAAATTGCAGAAATTTCACTTGTTTTGGGGCAACATTGCAGAAATTTCACTTATTTCATGGAAAAAAGGCAGAAATTTTCATTATTTTGGGGCAAAAAGGCAGAAATTCCTAATATTTTGTGGCAAAAATGCAGAAATTCCCCTTATTTTGAGGTAAAAGGCTAAAATTCCCCTTATTTGGGGGCAAAAAGGCAGAAATTTCCTTTATTTTAGGGCAAAGTTGCAGAAATTTCACTGATTTCAGGGTAATAATTAAGAAATTATCTTTATTTTGGGGCAAAAAGACAGAAATTCTCTTTGTTTTGGGGTAAAAAGACAGAAATTCTACTTATTTTGAGGCAAAAAAGCAGAAATTCCATTTATTTTGGAGCAAAATTGCAGTTATTTCCCTTTTTTATGGCAAAAAGGTGTGCTTTCTTCTTATTTTCAGGCAAAAAGGCAGAAATTACCCTTATTTTGGAGCAAAATTACAGAAATTAACCTAATTGTGGGGCAAAAAGGCAGAAATTCCCTATATGTTGGGGCAAAAAAACATAAATTCTCCTTATTTTAAGGCAAAACTCAGAAATTCCATTTATTTTGGGGCAAAAATCCAGAAATTTCCCTTATTTTGGGGCAAAATTGCAGAAATTTCACATATTTCAGGCAAAAAAAGCAGAAATTTTTTTTATTTTGGGGCCAAAAAGCAGAAATTACCTATATTTTGGTACTAAATTGCAGAAATTTTTCTTATTTTAGGCAAAAAGTCAGAAATTTCACATATTTTGTGGCAAAAATGCAGAAACTCCCCTAATTTTTAGGTAAAAAGGCTGAAATTCCCATTATTTGGGGGCAAAAATGCAGAAATTTCCCTTATTTTGGGGAAAAATTGCAGTAATTTCACTGATTTCAGGGTAATAAGTCAGAAATTTTCCTTATTTTGTGGCAAAAAGACAGAAATTCCCTTTGTTTTGGGGGAAAAAGACAGAAATTCCACTTATTTAGAGGCAAAAAAGCAAAAATTCCCCTTATTTTGGAGCAAAAATGAAGAAATTTCTCTTTTTAATGGCAAACAGGTATGCATTCTTCTTATTTTCGGGCAAAAAAGCAGAAATTCCCCGTATTTTGGAGCAAAATTACAGAAATTCCCCTAATTGTGGGGCAAAAATGCAAAAATTCCCTATATGTTGGGGCAAAAAGACAGAAATTCTCCTTATTTTGGGGCAAAACTCATAAATTCCACTTATTTTGGGGCAAAATTCAAGAAGTTTCCCTTATTTTGGGGCAAAATGCAGCAATTTCACTTACTTCAGAGAAAAAAGACAGAAATTTTCCTTATTTTGGGGCAAAAGGGCAGAAATTCCTAATATTTTGTGGCAAAAATGCAGAAATTACCCTTATTTTGAGGTAAAAAGGCTGAAATTCCCCTTATTTGGAGGGAAAAAGGCAGAAATTTCCCTTATTTTGGGGCAAAATTGCAGAAATTTTACTTACTTCAGGGTAAAAATTCCAGAAATTTCCATTATTTTGGGGCAAAATTGTAGAAATTTTACTTATTTAAGGGAAAAATGCAGAAATTTTTTTATTTTGGGGCAAAAAGGCAGAAATTTTTTTTATTTTGGTACAAAATTGCAATTTTTTTTTAATTTTGTGCAAAAAGGCAGAAATTTCCCATATTTTGGGGCAAAAATGCAAAAATTCCCCTTATTTTGAGGTAAAAAGGCTGAAATTCCCCTTATTTGGGGGCAAAAAGCACAAATTTCCCTTATTTTGGGGCAAAATTGCAGAAAGTTCACCTATTTTGGGGCAAAATTGCAGAAATTTCACTCATTTCAGGGAAAAAAGCAGAAATTTTCTTATTTGTGGCAAAATTGCAAAAATTTCACTTATTTTGGGGCAAAATTGCAGAAATTTCACATATTTTAGGGAAAAAAGGTAGTAATTTTTCTTATTTTGGGGCAAAAGGGCAGAAATTCCTAATATTTTGTGGCAAAAATTCAGAAATTTCATTATTTTGAGGTAAAAAGGCTGAAATTCTTCTTATATGGGGGCAAAAGGTCAGAAATTCCTAATATTTTGTGGCAAAAATTCAGAAATTCCATTATTTTGAGGTAAAAAGGCTGAAATTCTTCTTATTTGGGGGCAAAAAGGCAGAAATTTCCCATATTTTGGGGCAAAAATGCAGAAATTCCCCTTATTTTGAGGTAAAAATGCTTAAATTCCCCTTATTTGGGGGCAAAATTGAGAAATTTCCTTTATTTTGTGGCAAAATTGCAGAAATTTCACTTATGTCAGGGTAATAAGTCAGAAATTTTTTTTATTTTGATGCAAAAATGACAGAAATTCCCTTTGTTTTGAGGGAAAAAGACAGAAATTCCACTTATTTAGAGGCAAAAAAAGCAGAAATTTTCCTTATTTTGGAGCAAAAATGAAGAAATTTCCCTTTTTTATGGCAAAAAGGTATGCATTCTTCTTATTTTGGGGAAAAAGGCAGAAATTTCCCGTATTTTGGAGCAAAATTGCAGAAATTCCTCTAATTGTGGGGCAAAAAGGGAGAAATTCCCTATATGTTGGGGCATAAAGACAGAAATTCTCCTTATTTTGGGGCAAAACTCAGAAATTCCACTTATTTTGCGGCAAAATTCCAGAAATTTCGCTTATTTTGGGGCAAAATTGCAGAAAATCACTTATTTTGGGGCAAAATTGCAGAAATTTCACTTATTTAAGGGAAAAAAAGCAGAAATTTTCTTATTTTGGGGCAAAAATGCAGAAATTTCTTTTATTTTGGTACAAAATTGCAGATATTTTTCTTATTTTGGGGCAAAATTGCAGAAATTTCACATATTTTGTGGCAAAAATGCAGAACCTCCCCTAATTTTTAGGTAAAAAAGCTGAAATTCCCATTATTTGGGGCAAAAAGGCAGAAAATTTCCTTATTTTGGGGCAAAATTGCAGTAATTTCACTGATTTCAGTGTAATAAGTCAGAAATTTTTCTTATTTTGGGGCAAAAAGACAGAAATTCCCTTTGTTTTGGGGGAAAAAGACAGAAATTCCACTTATTTAGAGGCAAAAAAGCAGACATTTCCCTTATTTTGGAGCAAAAATGAAGAAATTTCTCTTTTTATGGCAAAAAGGTATGCATTCTTCTTATTTTCAGACAAAAACGCAGAAATTCCCCGTATTTTGGAGCAAAATTGCAGAAATTCCCCAAATTGTGGGGCAAAAAGGCAGAAATTCCCTATATGTTGGGGCAAAAAGACAGAAATTCTCCTTATTTTGGGGCAAAACTCAGAATTTCCACTTATTTTGGGGCAAAATTCAAGTAGTTTCCCATATTTTGGGGCAAAATTGCAGCAATTTCACTTATTTTGGGGCAAAATTGCAGAAATTTGACTTATTTCAGAAAAAAAGACAGTAATTTTCCTTATTTTGGGGCAAAAGGGCAGAAATTCCTAATATTTTGTGGCAAAAATGCAGAAATTACTCTTATTTTGGGGCAAAATTGCATATATTTCACTTACTTCAGGGTGAAAATTCCAGAAATTTCCCTTATTTTGGGGCAAAATTGTAGAAATTTTACTTATTTAAAGGAAAAATGCAGAAATTTTTTTATTTTTGGGCAAAAAGGCACAAATTTCTTCTATTTTGGTACAAAATTGCAAAATTATTTTTTTTGGGCAAAAAGGCAGAAATTTCCCATATTTTGGGGCAAAAATGCAAAAATTCCCCTTATTTTGAGGTAAAAAGGCTGAAATTCCCCTTATTTGGGGGCAAAAAGCAGAAATTTCCTTATTTTGGGGCAAAATTGCAGAAATTTCACCTGTTTTGGGGCAAAATTGCAGAAATTTCACTCATTTCAGGGAAAAAAGCAGAAATTTTCTTATTTTGTGGCAAAATTGCAAAATTTCACTTATTTTGGGGCAAAATTGCAGAAATATCACATATTTCAGGGAAAAAAGGTAGAAATTTTTCTTATTTTGGGGCAAAAAGGCAGAAATTTCCCATATTTTGGTACAAAATTGCTGAAATTTTTCTTATTTTGGGCAAAAAGGCAGAAATTTCCCATATTTTGGGGTAAAAATGCAGAAATTCCCCTTATTTTGAGGTAAAAAGGCTGAAATTCCCATTATTTAGGGGTAAAAAGGCAGAAATTTCCATTATTTGGGGGCAATAGTGCAGAAATTTCACTTATTTCAGGGTAATAAGTCAGAAATTTTCTTTATTTTGGGGCAAAAAAGACAGAAATTCCCTTTGTTTTGGGGCAAAAAGACAGAAATTCCACTTATTTAGAGGCATAAAAGCAGAAATTCCCCTCCTTTTGGAGCAAAAATGAAGGAATTTCCCTTTTTTATGGCAAAAAGTTATGCAATCTTATTATTTTCAGACAAAAAAGGCAGAAATTCCCCGTATTTTGGAGCAAAATTGCAGAAATTCCCCTAATTGTGGGGCAAAAAGGCAGAAATTCCCTATATGTTGGGGTAAAAAGACAGAAATTCTCCTTATTTTAGGGCAAAACTCAGAAATTTAACTTATTTTGGGGCAAAATTGCAGAAATTTCACTTATGTCAGGAAAAAAAGCAGAAATTTTCTTATTTTGGGGCCAAAAGGCAGAAATTTCTCTAATTTTGTTACAAAATTGCAGAATTTTTTCTTATTTTGGGGCAAAAAGGCAGAAATTTCCAATATTTTGGGGCAAAAATGCAGAAATTTCACTTATTTTGAGGTAAAAGGCTGAAATTCTCCTTATTTGGGAGCAAAAAGGCAGAAATTTCTCTTATTTTGGGGCAAAATTGCAGAAATTTCACTTATTTCAGGGTAATAAGTCAGAAATTTTCCATATTTTGGGCCCAAAAACAGACATTCCCTTTGTTTTGTGGGAAAAAGCAGAAATTCCACTTTTTTAGAGGCAAAACGCAGAAATTTCCCTTATTTTGGAGCAAAAATGAAGAAATTTCACTTTTTAAGTGCAAAAAGGTATGTATTCTTCTTATTTTTGGGCAAAAAGGCAGAAATTCCCCTTATTTTGGAGCAAAATTGCAGAAATTCCCCAAATTGTGGGGCAAAAAGGCAGAAATTTCCTATATGTTGGGGCAAAAAGACAGAAATTCTTCTTATTTTGGGGCAAAACTCAGATATTCCAGTTATTTTGGGGCAAAATTCCAGAAATTTCTCTTATTTTGGGGGAAAATTGCAGAAATTTCACTTATTTTGGGGAAAATATCAGAAATTTAACTTATTTCAGGAAAAAAAAGCAGAAATTTTCTAATTACGGGGCAAAATTGAAGAAATTTCACTTATTTTGGGGCAAAATTGCAGAAATTTCGCTTATTTCAAAGAAAAAATGCAGAAATTTTCTTATTTTGGGGCAATAAGGCAGAAATTTTTCTTATTTTGGGGTAAAATGCAGAAATTCCCCTTATTTTGAGGTAAAAAGGCTAGAATTCCCCTAATATGGGGACAAAAAGGCAGAAATTTCCCTTAGTTTGTGGCTAAATTGCAGAAATTTCACTTATTTCAGGGTAATAAGTCAGAAATTTTCCTTATTTTGGGGCAAAAAAACAGAAATTACCTTTTTTGGGGGGGAAAAATACAGAAATATCACTTATTTAGAGGCATAAAAGCAGAAATTCCCCTCATTTTGGACCAAAAATGAAGAAATTTCCCTTTTTTATGGCAAAAAGGTATGCATTCTTATTATTTTCGAACAAAAAGGCAGAAATTCCCCGTATTTTGGAGCAAAACTGCAGAAATTCTCCTAATTGTGGGGCAAAAAGGCAGAAATTCCCTATATGTTGGGGCAAAAAGACAGAAATTCTCCTTATTTTGGGGCAAAACTCAGAAATTCCACTTATTTTGGGGCAAAATTCCAGAAATTTCCCTTATTTTGAGGCAAAATTGCAGAAATTTCACTTATTTTGGGGCAAAATTGCAGAAATTTAACTTATTTCAGGAAAAAAAAGCAGAAATTTTCTAATTTCGGGGCAAAATTGAAGAAATTTCACTTATTTTGGGGCAAAATTGCAGAAATTTCGCTTATTTCAGGGAAAAAATGCAGAAATTTTTTTATTTTGGGGCAAAAAGGCAGAAATTTTTCTTATTTAGGGGTAAAATGCAGAAATTCCCCTTATTTTGAGGTAAAAAGGCTGAAATTCCCCTTATTAGGGGACAAAAAGGCAGAAATTTCCCTTAATTTGTGGCTAAATTGCAGAAATTTCACTTATTTCAGGGTAATAAGTCAGAAATTTTCCTTATTTTGGGGCAAAAAAACAGAAATTACATTTTTGGGAGGGGGGAAATACAGAAATTCCACTTATTTAGAGGCAAAAAAGCAGAAATTCCCCTTATTTTGGAGCAAAAATGAAGAAATTTCCCTTTTTTATGGCAAAAAGGTATGCATTCTTCTTATTTTCGGACAAAAAGGCAGAAATTCCCCGTATTTTGGAGCAAAACTGCAGAAATTCCCCTAATTGTGGGGCAAAAAGGCAGAAATTCCCTATATCTTGGGGCAAAAAGACAGAAATTCTCCTTATTTTGGGGAAAAACTCAGAAATTCCACTTATTTTGGGGCAAAATTCCAGAAATTTCCCTTATTTTGAGGCAAAATTGCAGAAATTTCACTTATTTTGGGGCAAAATTGCAGAAATTTCACTTATTTCAGGGAAAAAAGCAGAAATTTTCTTATTTTAGGGTAAAAAGGCAGAAATTTCTCATATTTTGTGGCAAAAATGCAGAAATTCCCCTTATTTTGAGGTAAAAAGGCTGAAATTCACCTTATTTGGGGGCAAAAAGGCAGAAATTTCCCTTATTTTGAGACAAAATTGTAGAAATTTCACTTATTTCATGGTAATAAGTCAGAAATTTTCCTTATTTTGGGTAAGAAAGACAGAAATTCTTTTTGTTTTGGGGAAAAAATACAGAAATTCCACTTATTTAGAGGCAAAAAGCAGAAATTCCCCTTTATTTTTAAGCAAAAATTAAGAAATTGCTTTTTTTGTGGCAAAAGGTATACATTCCTTTCCTTTTCGGGCTAAAAAGCAGAAATTCCCCGTGTTTTGGAGCAAAATTGCAGAAATTCCCCTAATTTTGGGGCAATAAAGCAGAAATTCCCTATATGTTAGGGGAAGAAGAAAGAAATTCTCCTTATTTTTGGACAAAACTCAGAAATTCCACTTATTTTGGGGCAAAATTCAAGAAATTTCCCTTATTTTGGGGCAAAATCGCAGAAATTTCACTTGTTTTGGGGCAAAATTGCAGAAATTTCAATTATTTCAGGAAAAAAAGGCAGAAATTTTCCTTATTTTGGGGCAAAAAGGCAGAAATTCCTAATATTTTGTGGCAAAAATGCAGAAATTCTCCTTATTTTGAGGTAAAAAGGCTGAAATTCCCCTTATGTGGGGGCAAAAATGTAGAAATTTCCCTTATTTTGGGGCAAAATTGCAGAAATTTCACTTATGTCAGGGTAATAATTCAGAATTTTTTTTATTTTGGGGCAAAAAAGACAGAAATTCCCTTTGTTTTTGGGGAAAAAGACAGAAATTCCACTTATTTAGAGGCAAAAAAAGCAGAAATTCCCCTTATTTTGGAGCAAAAATGAAGAAATTTCCCTTTTTTATAACAAAAAGGTATGCATTCTTCTTATTTTGGGGAAAAAAGGCAGAAATTTCTCGTATTTTGCAGCAAAATTGCAGAAATTCCTCTAATTGTAGGGCAAAAAAGCAGAAATTCCCTATATGTTGGGGCATAAAGACAGAAATTCTCCTTATTTTGGGGCAAAACTCAGAAATTCCACTAGTTTTGCGGCAAAATTCCAGAAATTTCGCTTATTTTGGGGCAAAATTGCAGAAAATTCACTTATTTAAGAGAGAAAAAGCAGAAATTTTCTTATTTTGGGGCAAAAAAGCAGAAATTTCTTTTATTTTGGTACAAAATTGCAGAAATTTCCCTTATTTTGGGGCAAAATTGCAGAAATTTCACTTATTTTGGGGCAAAATTGCAGAAATTCCACTTATTTCAGGGAAAAAAGGCAGAAATTTCTCTTCTTTTGAGGCAAAATTGCAGAAATTCCCCTAATTGTGAGGCAAAAAGGCAGAAATTCCCTATATGTTGGGGCAAAAAAACAGAAATTCTCCTTATTTTGGGTCAAAACTCAGAAATTCCACTTATTTTGGGGCAAAATTTCAGAAATTTCACTTATTTTGGGGCAAAATTGTAGAAATTTCACTTATTTTCGGGCAAAATTTCAGCAATTTCACATATTTCAGAAAAAAAAAATAAGAAATTTTCTTATTTGGAAGCAAAAAGGCAGAAATTTCTTTTATTTTGGTACAAAATTGCAGCAATTTCCCTTATTTGGGGGCAAAATTGCAGAAATTTCACTTATTTTGGGGCAAAATTGCAGAAATTTCACTTATTTTAGGGAAAAAAGGCAGAAATTTTCCTTATTTTGGGGCAAAAATGCAGAAATTCTTAATATTTTTTGGCAAAAATGCAGAAATTCCTTTTATTTTGAGGTAAAAGAGTGAAATTCCCCTTATTTGGGGGCAAAAAGGCAGAAATTTCCCTTATTTTGGGACAAAATTTCAGAAATTTCACTTATTTCAGGGTAATAAGTCAGAAAATTTCCTTATTTTGGTGCAAATAAGACAGAAATTCCCTTTGCTTTGGTGGGAAAAGACTGAAATTCCACATATTTAGAGGCAAAAAGCAGAAATTCCCCTTATTTTGGAGCAAAATTACAGGAATTTCCCTTTTTATGGCAAAAAGGTATGAATTCTTATTTTCGGGCAAAAAGACAGAAATTCCCTGTATTTTGGAGCAAAATTGCAGAAATTAACCAACTTGTGGGGCAAAAAGGCAGAAATTCCCTATATGTTGGGGCTAAAAGACAGAAATTCTCCTTATTTTGGGACAAAACTCAGAAATTCCACTTATTTTGGGGCAAAATACCTGAAATTTCCCTTATTTTGGGGCAAAATTGCAGAAATTTCACTTGTTTTGGGGCAACATTTCAGAAATTTCACTTATTTCATGGAAATAAGGCAGAAATTTTCCTTATTTTGGGGCAAAAAGGCAGAAATTCCTAATATTTTGTGGCAAAAATGCAGAAATTCCCCTTATTTTGAGGTAAAAGGCTAAAATTCCCCTTATTTGGGGGCAAAAAGACAGAAATTTCCTTTATTTTGGGGCAAAATTGCAGAAATTTCATTAATTTCAGGGTAATAAGTCAGAAATTTTCCTTATTTTGGGGCAAAAAGACAGAAATTCTCTTTGTTTTTGGGGAAAAAGACAAAAATTCTACTTATTTAGTGGCAAAAAAGCAGAAATTCCCTTTATTTTGGAGCAAAATTGCAGTAATTTCCCTTTTTTATGGCAAAAAGGTGTGCTTTCTTCTTATTTTCGGGCAAAAAGGCAGAAATTCCCCGTATTTTGGAGCAAAATTGCAGTAATTAACCTAATTGTGGGGCAAAAAGGCAGAAATTCCCTATATGTTGGGGCAAAAAGACATAAATTCTCCTTATTTTGGGGCAAAACTCAGAAATTCCACTTATTTTGGGGCAAAAATCCAGAAATTTCCCTTATTTTGGGGCAAAATTGCAGAAATTTCACTTATTTTGGGGCAAAATTGCAGAAATTTCACATATTTCAGGCAAAAAAAAAGCAGAATTTTTTTTTATTTTGGGGCCAAAAAGCAGAAATTACCTATATTTTGGTACTAAATTGCAGAAATTTTTCTTATTTTAGGCAAAAAGTCAGAAATTTCACATATTTTGTGGCAAAAATGCAGAAACTTCCCTTATTTTGGGGAAAAATTGCAGTAATTTCACTGATTTCAGGGTAATAAGTCAGAAATTTTCCTTATTTTGGGGAAAAAAGACAGAAATTCCCTTTGTTTTGGGGGGAAAAGACAGAAATTCCACTTATTTAGAGGCAAAAAAGCAGAAATTCCCCTTATTTTGGAGCAAAAATGAAGAAATTTCCCTTTTTAATGGCAAAAAGGTATGCATTCTTCTTATTTTCGGGCAAAAAAGCAGAAATTCCCCGTATTTTGGAGCAAAATTGCAGAAATTCCCCTAAATGTGGGGCAAAAAGGAAAAAATTCCCTATATGTTGGGGCAAAAAGACAGAAATTCTCCTTATTTTGGGGCAAAACTCAGAAATTCCACTTATTTTGGGGCAAAATTCAAGAAGTTTCCCTTATTTTGGGGCAAAATTGCAGCAATTTCACTTATTTTGGGGCAAAATTGCAGAAATTTGACTTATATCAGAGAAAAAAGACAGAAATTTTCCTTATTTTGGGGCAAAAGGGCAGAAATTCCTAATATTTTGTGGCAAAAATGCAGAAATTACTCTTATTTTGAGGTAAAAAGGCTGAAATTCCCCTTATTTGGAGGGAAAAAGGCAGAAATTTCCCTTATTTTGGGGCAAAATTGCAGATTTTCATTTATTTCAGGGTAAAAATTCAAAAATTTCCCTTATTTTGGGGCAAAATTGTAGAAATTTTACTTATTTAAGGGAAAAATGCAGAAATTTTTTTATTTTGGGGCAAAAAGGCAGAAATTTCTTTTATTTTGGTACAAAATTGCAATTTTTTTTTATTTCGGGCAAAAAGGCAGAAATTTCCCATATTTTGGGGCAAAAATGCAAAAATTCCCCTTATTTTGAGGTAAAAAGGCTGAAATTCCCCTTATTTGGGGGCAAAAACAGAAATTTCCCTTATTTTGGGGCAAAATTGCAGAAATTTCACATATTTTGGGGCAAAATTGCAGAAATTTCACTTATTTCAGGGAAAAAAGCAGAAATTTTCTTATTTTGTGGCAAAATTTCAAAAATTTCACTTATTTTGGGGCAAAATTGCAGAAATTTCACATATTTCAGGGGAAAAAAGAGAGAAATTTTTCTTATTTTGGGGCAAAAAGGCAAAAATTCCTAATATTTTGTGGCAAAAATTCAGAAATTCCCCTTATTTTGAGGTAAAAAGGCTGAAATTCTTCTTATTTGGGGGCAAAAAGGCAGAAATTTCCCATATTTTGGGGCAAAAATGCAGAAATTCCCCTTATTTTGAGGTAAAAATGCTGAAATTCCCCTTATTTCGGGGCAAAAATGGAGAAATTTCCCTTATTTTGGGGCAAAAATGCAGAAATTCCCCTTATTTTGAGGTAAAGAGGCTGAAATTCCCCTTATTTGGGGGCAAAAATGGAGAAATTTCCCTTATTTTGGGGCAAAATTGCAGAAATTTCACTTATGTCAGGGTAATAAGTCAGAAATTTTTTTTATTTTGGGGCAAAAAAGACAGAAATTCCCTTTGTTTTGGGGGAAAAAGACAGAAATTCCACTTATTTAGAGGCAAAAAAAGCTGAAATTTTCCTTATTTTGGAGCAAAAATGAAGAAATTTCCCTTTTTTATGGCAAAAAAGTATGCATTCTTCTTATTTTGGGGCAAAAAGGCAGAAATTTCCCGTATTTTGGAGCAAAATTGCAGAAATTCCTCTAATTGTGGGGCAAAAAGGGAGAAGATCCCTATATGTTGGGGCATAAAGACAGAAATTTTCCTTATTTTGGGGCAAAACTCAGAAATTTCACTTATTTTGCGGCAAAATTCCAGAAATTTCGCTTATTTTGGGGCAAAATTGCAGAAAATCACTTATTTTGGGGCAAAATTGCAGAAATTTCACTTATTTAAGGGAAAAAAAGCAGGAATTTTCTTATTTTGGGGCAAAAATGCAGAAATTTCTTTTATTTTGGTACAAAATTGCAGATACTTTTCTTATTTTGATGCAAAATTACAGAAATTTCTCTTATTTTGTGGCAAAATTGCAGAAATTCCACTTATTTCAGGGAAAAAAGGCAGAAATTTCTCTTCTTTTGAGGCAAAATTGCAGAAATTCCCCTAATTGTAAGGCAAAAAGGCAGAAATTCCCTATATGTTGGGGCAAAAAATCAGAAATTCTTCTTATTTTGGGTCAAAACTCAGAAATTCAAATTATTTTGGGGCAAAATTCCAGAAATTTTTCTTATTTTGGGGCAAAATGCAGAAATTCCTAATATTTTGTGGCAAAAATGCAGAAATTCCCTTTATTTTGAGGTAAAAGTGTGAAATTCCTCTTATTTGGGGGCAAAAAGGCAGAAATTTCCCTTATTTTGGGACAAAATTTCAGAAATTTCACTTATTTCAGGGTAATAAGTCAGAAAATTTCCTTATTTTGGTGCAAATAAAACAGAAATTCCCTTTGTATTGGGGGGAAAAGACAGAAATTCCACATATTTAGAGGCAAAAAAGCAGAAATTCCTCTTATTTTGGAGCAAAATTACAGGAATTTCCCCTTTTTATGGCAAAAAGGTATGAATTCTTATTTTCGGGCAAACGGGCAGAAATTCCCCGTATTTTGGAGCAAAATTGCAGAAATTAACCTACTTGTGGGGCAAAAAGGCAGAAATTCCCTATATGTTGGGCTAAAAGACAGAAATTCTCCTTATTTTGGGACAAAACTCAGAAATTCCACTTATTTTGGGGCAAAATTGCAGAAATTTCACTTGTTTTGGGGCAACATTGCAGAAATTTCACTTATTTCATGGAAAAAAGGCAGAAATTTTCCTTATTTTGGGGCAAAAAGGCAGAAATTCCTAATATTTTGTGGCAAAAATGCAGAAATTCCCCTTATATTGAGGTAAAAGGCTAAAATTCCCCTTATTTGGGGGCAAAAAGGCAGAAATTTCCTTTATTTTGGGGCATAATTGCAGAAATTTCACTGATTTCAGGGTAATAAGTAAGAAATTATCTTTATATTGGGGCAAAAAGACAGAAATTCTCTTTGTTTTGGGGTAAAAAGACAGAAATTCTACTTATTTAGAGGCAAAAAAGCAGAAATTCCCTTTATTTTGGAGCAAAATTGCAGTAATTTCCCTTTTTTATGGCAAAAAGGTGTGCTTTCTTCTTATTTTCGGGCAAAAAGGCAGAAATTCCCCATATTTTGGAGCAAAATTGCAGAAATTAACCTAATTGTGGGGCAAAAAGGCAGAAATTCCCTATATGTTGGGGCAAAAAGACATAAATTCTCCTTATTTTGGGGCAAAACTCAGAAATTCCAATTATTTTGGGGAAAAATCCAGAAATTTCCCTTATTTTGGGGCAAAATTGCAGAAATTTCACTTATTTTGGGGCAAAATTGCAGAAATTTCCCATATTTCAGGCAAAAAAAAAGCAGAAATTTTTTTTATTTTGGGGCCAAAAAGCAGAAATTACCTATATTTTGGTACTAAATTGCAGAAATTTTTCTTATTTTAGGCAAAAAGTCAGAAATTTCACATATTTTGTGGCAAAAATGCAGAACCTCCCCTAATTTTTAGGTAAAAAAGCTGAAATTCCCATTATTTGGGGCAAAAAGGCAGAAATTTCTCTTATTTTGGGGCAAAATTGCAGTAATTTCACTGATTTCAGGGTAATAAGTCGGAAATTTTCCTTCTTTTGTGGCAAAAAGAAAGAAATTCCCTTTGTTTTGGGGGAAAAAGACAGAAATTCCACTTATTTAGAGGCAAAAAAGCAGAAATTTCCCTTATTTTGGAGCAAAAATGAAGAAATTTCCCTTTTTATGGCAAAAAGGTATGCATTCTTCCTATTTTCAGACAAAAACGCAGAAATTCCCCGTATTTTGGAGCAAAATTGCAGAAATTCCCCTAATTGTGGGGCAAAAATGCAGAAATTCCCTATATGTTGGGGCAAAAAGACAGAAATTCTCCTTATTTTGGGGCAAAACTCAGAAATTCCACTTATTTTGGGGCAAAATTCAAGTAGTTTCCCATATTTTGGGGCAAAATTGCAGCAATTTCACTTATTTTGGGGCAAAATTGCAGAAATTTGACTTATTTCAGAAAAAAAAGACAGGAATTTTCCTTATTTTGGGGCAAAAGGGCAGAAATTCCTAATATTTTGTGGCAAAAATGCAGAAATTACCCTTATTTTGGGGCAAAATTGCAGAAATTTCACTTACTTCAGGGTGAAAATTCCAGAAATTTCCCTTATTTTGGGGCAAAATTGTAGAAATTTTACTTATTTAAGGGAAAAATGCAGAAATTTTTTTATTTTTGGGCAAAAAGGCACAAATTTCTTTTATTTTGGTACAAAATTGCAAAATTTTTTTTTGAGCAAAAAGGCAGAAATTTCCCATATTTTGGGGCAAAAATGCAAAAATTCCCCTTATTTTGAGGTAAAAAGGCTGAAATTCCCCTTATTTGGGGGCAAAAAGCAGAAATTTCCCTTATGTTGGGGCAAAATTGCAGAAATTTCACCTATTTTGGGGCAAAATTGCAGAAATTTCACTCATTTCAGGGAAAAAAGCAGAAATTTTCTTATTTTGTGGCAAAATTGCAAAAATTTCACTTATTTTGAGGCAAAATTGCAGAAATATCACATATTTCAGGGAAAAAAGGTAGAATTTTTTTTTATTTTGGGGCAAAAAGGCAGTAATTCCTAATATTTTGTGGCAAAAATTCAGAAATCCCCCTTATTTTGAGGTAAAAGGGCTGAAATTCTTCTTATTTGGGGGAAAAAAGGCAGAAATTTCCCTTATTTTGGGGCAAAATTGCAGAAATTTCACTTATTTCAGTGACAAAAGACAGAAATTTTCTTATTTTTGGGCAAAAAGGCAGAAATTTCCCATTATTGGGGCAAAAATGCAGAAATTCCCCTTATTTTGAGGTAAAAAAGCTGAAATTCCCCTTATTTGGGGGCAAAAATGGAGAAATTTCCCTTATTTTGGGGCAAAATTGCAGAAATTTCACTTATGTCAGGGTAATAAGTCAGAAATTTTTTTTATTTTGGGGCAAAAAAGACAGAAATTCCCTTTGTTTTGGGGGAAAAAGACAGAAATTCCACTTATTTAGAGGCAAAAAAAGCAGAAATTCCCCGTATTTTGGAGCAAAAATGAAGAAATTTCCCTTTTTTATGGCAAAAAGGTATGCATTCTTCTTATTTTGGGGCAAAAAGGCAGAAATTTCCCGTATTTTGGAGCAAAATTGCAGAAATTCCTCTAATTGTGGGGCAAAAAGGAAGAAATTCCCTATATGTTGGGGAATAAAGACAGAAATTCTCCTTATTTTGTGGCAAAACTCAGAAATTCCACTTATTTTGCGGCAAAATTCCAGAAATTTCGCTTATTTTGGGGCAAAATTGCAGAAAATCACTTATTTTGGGGCAAAATTGCAGAAATTTCACTTATTTAAGGGAAAAAAAGCAGAAATTTTCTTATTTTGGGTGAAAAAGCAGAAATTTCTTTTATTTGGTACAAAATTGCAGAAATTTCCCTTATTTTGGGGCAAAATTGCAGAAATTTCACTTATTTTGGGGCTAAATTGCAGAAATTCCACTTATTTCAGGGAAGAAAGGCAGAAATTTCTCTTCTTTTGAGGCAAAATTGCAGAAATTCCCCTAATTGTGAGGCAAAAAGGCAGAAATTCCATATATGTTGGGGCAAAAAAACAGAAATTCTCCTTATTTCGGGTCAAAACTCAGAAATTCCACTTATTTTGGGGCAAAATTCCAGAAATTTTACTTATTTTGGGGCAAAATTGTAGAAATTTCACTCATTTTGGGGCAAAATTTCAGAAATTTCATATATTTCAGAAAAAAAAAGAAGAAATTTTCTTATTTGGAAGCAAAAAGGCAGAAATTTCTTTTATTTTGGTACAAAATTGCAGAAATTTCCATTATTTTGGGGCAAAATTGCAGAAATTTCACTTGTTTTGGGGCAAAATTGCAGAAATTTCACTTATTTCAGGGAAAAAAGGCAGAAATTTTCCTTATTTTGGGGCAAAAATGCAGAAATTCCTAATATTTTGTGGCAAAAATGCAGAAATTCCCTTTATTTTGAGGTAAAAGGGTGAAATTCCTTTTATTTGGGGGCAAAAAGGCAGAAATTTCCCTTATTTTGGGACAAAATTTCAGAAATTTCACTTATTTCAGGGTAATAAGTCAGAAAATTTCCTTATTTTGGTGCAAATAAGACAGAAATTCCCTTTGTTTTGGGGGGAAAAGACAGAAATTCCACATATTTAGAGGCAAAAAAGCAGAAATTCCCCTTATTTTGGAGCAAAATTACAGGAATTTCCCCTTTTTATGGCAAAAAGGTATGAATTCTTATTTTCGGGCAAAAAGGCAGAAATTCCCCGTATTTTAGAGCAAAATTGCAGAAATTAACCTACTTGTGGGGCAAAAAGGCAGAAATTCCCTATATGTAGGGGCTAAAAGACAGAAATTCTCCTTATTTTGGGACAAAACTCAGAAATTCCACTTATTTTGGGGCAAAATTGCAGAAATTTCACTTGTTTTGGGGCAACATTGCAGAAATTTCACTTATTTCATGGAAAAAAGGCAGAAATTTTCATTATTTTGGGGCAAAAAGGCAGAAATTCCTAATATTTTGTGGCAAAAATGCAGAAATTCCCCTTATTTTGAGGTAAAAGGCTAAAATTCCCCTTATTTGGGGGCAAAAAGGCAGAAATTTCCTTTATTTTAGGGCAAAGTTGCAGAAATTTCACTGATTTCAGGGTAATAATTAAGAAATTATCTTTATTTTGGGGCAAAAAGACAGAAATTCTCTTTGTTTTGGGGTAAAAAGACAGAAATTCTACTTATTTTGAGGCAAAAAAGCAGAAATTCCATTTATTTTGGAGCAAAATTGCAGTTATTTCCCTTTTTTATGGCAAAAAGGTGTGCTTTCTTCTTATTTTCAGGCAAAAAGGCAGAAATTACCCGTATTTTGGAGCAAAATTACAGAAATTAACCTAATTGTGGGGCAAAAAGGCAGAAATTCCCTATATGTTGGGGCAAAAAAACATAAATTCTCCTTATTTTAAGGCAAAACTCAGAAATTCCATTTATTTTGGGGCAAAAATCCAGAAATTTCCCTTATTTTGGGGCAAAATTGCAGAAATTTCACATATTTCAGGCAAAAAAAGCAGAAATTTTTTTTATTTTGGGGCCAAAAAGCAGAAATTACCTATATTTTGGTACTAAATTGCAGAAATTTTTCTTATTTTAGGCAAAAAGTCAGAAATTTCACATATTTTGTGGCAAAAATGCAGAAACTCCCCTAATTTTTAGGTAAAAAGGCTGAAATTCCCATTATTTGGGGGCAAAAATGCAGAAATTTCCCTTATTTTGGGGAAAAATTGAAGTAATTTCACTGATTTCAGGGTAATAAGTCAGAAATTTTCCTTATTTTGTGGCAAAAAGACAGAAATTCCCTTTGTTTTGGGGGAAAAAGACAGAAATTCCACTTATTTAGAGGCAAAAAAGCAAAAATTCCCCTTATTTTGGAGCAAAAATGAAGAAATTTCTCTTTTTAATGGCAAACAGGTATGCATTCTTCTTATTTTCGGGCAAAAAAGCAGAAATTCCCCGTATTTTGGAGCAAAATTGCAGAAATTCCCCTAATTGTGGGGCAAAAATGCAAAAATTCCCTATATGTTGGGGCAAAAAGACAGAAATTCTCCTTATTTTGGGGCAAAACTCAGAAATTCCACTTATTTTGGGGCAAAATTCAAGAAGTTTCCCTTATTTTGGGGCAAAATGCAGCAATTTCACTTACTTCAGAGAAAAAAGACAGAAATTTTCCTTATTTTGGGGCAAAAGGGCAGAAATTCCTAATATTTTGTGGCAAAAATGCAGAAATTACCCTTATTTTGAGGTAAAAAGGCTGAAATTCCCCTTATTTGGAGGGAAAAAGGCAGAAATTTCCCTTATTTTGGGGCAAAATTGCAGAAATTTTACTTACTTCAGGGTAAAAATTCCAGAAATTTCCATTATTTTGGGGCAAAATTGTAGAAATTTTACTTATTTAAGGGAAAAATGCAGAAATTTTTTTATTTTGGGGCAAAAAGGCAGAAATTTTTTTTATTTTGGTACAAAATTGCAATTTTTTTTTAATTTTGGGCAAAAAGGCAGAAATTTCCCATATTTTGGGGCAAAAATGCAAAAATTCCCCTTATTTTGAGGTAAAAAGGCTGAAATTCCCCTTATTTGGGGGCAAAAAGCACAAATTTCCCTTATTTTGGGGCAAAATTGCAGAAAGTTCACCTATTTTGGGGCAAAATTGCAGAAATTTCACTCATTTCAGGGAAAAAAGCAGAAATTTTCTTATTTGTGGCAAAATTGCAAAAATTTCACTTATTTTGGGGCAAAATTGCAGAAATTTCACATATTTTAGGGAAAAAAGGTAGTAATTTTTCTTATTTTGGGGCAAAAGGGCAGAAATTCCTAATATTTTGTGGCAAAAATTCAGAAATTCCATAATTTTGAGGTAAAAAGGCTGAAATTCTTCTTATTTGGGGGCAAAAAGGCAGAAATTTCCCATATTTTGGGGCAAAAATGCAGAAATTCCCCTTATTTTGAGGTAAAAATGCTTAAATTCCCCTTATTTGGGGGCAAAATTGAGAAATTTCCTTTATTTTGTGGCAAAATTGCAGAAATTTCACTTATGTCAGGGTAATAAGTCAGAATTTTTTTTTATTTTGATGCAAAAATGACAGAAATTCCCTTTGTTTTGAGGGAAAAAGACAGAAATTCCACTTATTTAGAGGCAAAAAAAGCAGAAATTCCCCTTATTTTGGAGCAAAAATGAAGAAATTTCCCTTTTTTATGGCAAAAAGTTATGCATTCTTTTTATTTTGGGGCAAAAAGGCAGAAATTTCCCGTATTTTGGAGCAAAATTGCAGAAATTCCTCTAATTGTGGGGCAAAAAGGCAGAAATTTCCTATATGTTGGGGCATAAAGACAGAAATTCTCCTTATTTTGGGGCAAAACTAAGAAATTCCACTTATTTTGCGGCAAAATTCCAGAAATTTCGCTTATTTTGGGGCAAAATTGCAGAAATTTCACTTATTTAAGGGAAAAAAAGCAGAAATTTTCTTATTTTGGGGCAAAAAAGCAGAAATTTCTTTTATTTTGGTACAAAATTGCAGAAATTTCTTTTATTTTGGGGCAAAATTGCAGAAATTTCTCTTATTTTGGGGCTAAATTGCAGAAATTCCACTTATTTCAGGGAAAAAAGGCAGAAATTTCTCTTCTTTTGAGGCAAAATTGCAGAAAATCCCCTAATTGTGAGGCAAAAAGGCAGAAATTCCCTATATGTTGGGGCAAAAAAACAGAAATTCTCCTTATTTTGGGTCAAAACTCAGAAATTCAACTTATTTTGGGGCAAAATTCCAGAAATTTTACTTATTTTGGGGCAAAATTGTAGAAATTTCACTTATTTTGGGGCAAAATTTCAGAAATTTCACATATTTCAGAAAAAAAAGAAGAAATTTTCTTATTTGGAAGCAAAAAGGCAGAAATTTCCCTTATTTTGGGGCAAAATTGCAGAAATTTCACTTATTTCAGGGAAAAAAGGCAGAAATTTTCCTTATTTTGGGGCAAAAATGCAGAAATTCATAATATTTTGTGGCAAAAATGCAGAAATTCCCTTTATTTTGAGGTAAAAGTGTGAAATTCCCCTTATTTGGGGGCAAAAAGGCAGAAATTTCCCTTATTTTGGGACAAAATTTCAGAAATTTCACTTATTTCAGGGTAATAAGTCAGAAAATTTCCTTATTTTGGTGCAAATAAGACAGAAATTCCCTTTGTTTTGGGGGGAAAAGACAGAAATTCCACATATTTAGAGTCAAAAAAGCAGAAATTCCCCTTATTTTGGAGCAAAATTACAGGAATTTCCCCTTTTTATGGCAAAAAGGTATGAATTCTTATTTTCGGGCAAAAAGGCAGAAATTCTCCGTATTTTGGAGCAAAATTGCAGAAATTAACCTACTTGTGGGGCAAAAAGTCAGAAATTCCCTATATGTTGGGGCTAAAAGACAGAAATTCTCCTTATTTTGGGACAAAACTCAGAAATTCCACTTATTTTGGGGCAAAATTGCAGAAATTTCACTTGTTTTGGGGCAACATTGCAGAAATTTCACTTATTTCATGAAAAAAAGGCAGAAATTTTCCTTATTTTGGGGCAAAAAGGCAGAAATTCCTAATATTTTGTGGCAAAAATGCAGAAATTCCCCTTATTTTGAGGTAAAAGGCTAAAATTCCCCTTATTTGGGAGCAAAAAGGCAGAAATTTCCTTTATTTTGGGGCAAAATTGCAGAAATTTCACTGATTTCAGGGTAATAAGTCAGAAATTTTCCTTATTTTGGGGCAAAAATACAGAAATTCTCTTTGTTTTGGGAGAAAAAGACAGAAATTCTACTTATTTAGAGGCAAAAAATCAGAAATTCCCTTTATTTTGGAGCAAAATTGCAGTAATTTCCCTTTTTTATGGCAAAAAGGTGTGCTTTCTTCTTATTTTCGGGCAAAAAGGCAGAAATTCCCTGTATTTTGGAGCAAAATTGCAGAAATTAACCTAATTGTGGGGCAAAAATGCAGAAATTCCCTATATGTTGGGGCAAAAAGACAGAAATTCTACTTATTTTGGGGCAAAACTCAGAAATTCCACTTATTTTGGGGCAAAATTGCAGAAATTTCACATATTTCAGGCAAAAAAAAAGCAGAAATTTTTTTTATTTTGGGGCAAAAAAGCAGAAATTACCTATATTTTTGTACAAAATTGCAGAAATTTTTGTTATTTTAGGCAAAAAGTCAGAAATTTCCCATATTTTGTGGCAAAAATGCAGAAACCCCCTTTATTTTTAGGTAAAAAGGCTGAAATTCCCATTATTTGGGGGCAAAAAGGCAGAAATTTCCATTATTTTGGGGCAAAATTGCAGTAATTTCACTGATTTCAGGGTAATAATTCAGAAATTTTCCTTATTTAGGGGCAAAAAGACAGAAATTCCCTTTGTTTTTGGGGAAAAAGACAGAAATTCCACTTATTTAGAGGCAAAAAAGCAAAAATTCCTTTTATTTTGGAGCAAAAATGTAGAAATTTCTTTTTTTTATGGCCAAAAGGTATGCATTCTTTTTATTTTCGGGCAAAAAGGCAGAAATTCCTCGTATTTTGGAGCAAAATTGCAGAAATTCCCCTAATTGTGGGGCAAAAAGGGCAAAAAATCCCTATATGTTGGGGCAAAAAGACAGAAATTCTACTTATTTTGAGACAAAACTCAGAAATTCCACTTATTTTTGGGCAAAATTCAAGAAGTTTCCCTTATTTTGGGGCAAAATTGCAGCAATTTCACTTATTTTGGGGCAAAATTGCAGAAATTTGACTTATTTCAGAGAAAAAAGACAGAAATTTTCCTTATTTTGTGGCAAAAGGGCAGAAATTCCTAATATTTTTTGGCAAAAATGCAGAAATTACCCTTATTTTGAGGTAAAAAGGCTGAAATTCCCCTTATTTGGGGGAAAAAAGGCAGAAATTTCTTTTATTTTGGGGCAAAATTGCAGAAATTTCACTTACATCAGGGTAAAAATTCCAGAAATTTCCCTTATTTTGTGGCAAAATTGTAGAAATTTAACTTATTTAAAAGAAAAAAAGCAGAAATTTTTTTATTTTGGGGCAAAAAGGCAGAAATTTCTTTTATTTTGGTACAAAATTGCAAAATTTTTTTTTATTTTGGGCAAAAAAGCAGAAATTTCCCATATTTTGGAGCAAAAATGCAAAAATTCCCCTTATTTTGAGGTAAAAAGGCTGAAATTCCTCTTATTTAGAGGCAAAAAGCAGAAATTTCCCTTTTTTTGGGGCAAAATTGCAGACATTTCACCTATTTTGGGGCAAAATTTCAGAAATTTCACTTATTTCAGGGAAAAAAGCAGAAATTTTCTTACTTTGTGGCAAAATTGCAAAAATTTCACTTATTTTGGGACAAAATTGGAGAAATTCTTAATATTTTGTGGCAAAAATTCAGAAATTCCCCTTATTTTGAGGTAAAAAGGCTGAAATTCCCCTTATTTGGGTGCAAAAAGGCAGAAATTTCCCTTATTTTGGGGCAAAATTGCAGAAATTTCACTTATTTCAGGGACAAAAGACAGAAATTTTCTTATTTTGGGGCAAAAATGCAGAAATTTCCCATATTTTGGGGCAAAAATGCAGAAATTCCCTTTATTTTGAGGTAAAAAGGCTGAAATTCCCCTTATTTGAGGGCAAAAAGGCAGAAATTTCCCTTATTTTGGGGCAAAATTGCAGAAATTTCACTTATTTCAGGGTAATAAGTCTGAAAATTTCCTTATTTTGGGTCAAAAAAGAGAGAAATTCCCTTTTTTTGAGAGAAAAAGACAGAAATTCCATTTATTTAGAGGCAAAAAGCAGAAATTCCCCTTATTTTGGAGCAAAAATGAAGAAATTTCCCTTTTTTATGGCAAAAAGGTATGCATTCTTCTTATTTTCGGACAAAAAGGCAGAAATTTTCCGTATTTTGGAGCAAAATTGCAGATATTCCCCTAATTGTGGGGCTAAAAGGCAGAAATTCCCTATATGTTGGGGCAAAAAGACAGAAATTCTCTTTATTTTGGGGCAAAACTCAGAAATTTCACTTATTTTGGGGCAAAATTGCAGAAATTTCACTTATTTCAGAAAGAAAAGCAGAAATTTTCTTATTTTGGGGCAAAAAGACAGAAATTTCTTTTATTTTGGTACAAAATTGAAAAAAATTTTTTAATTTTGGGGCAAAAAGGCAGAAACTCCTAATATTTTGTGGCAAAAATGCAGAAATTTCCATTATTTTGAGGTAAAAAGGCTGAAATTCCCCTTATTTGGGTGCTAGAAGGCAGAAATTTCCCTTATTTAAGGAAAAATTGCAGAAATTTCTCTTATTTCAGGGTAATAATTCAGAAATTTCCTTCTTTTGGAGCAAAAAATACAGAAATTCCCTTTGTATTCGGGGAAAAAGTCAAAAATTCCACTTATTTAGAGGCAAAAATGCAGAAATTCCCCTTCTTTTGGCGCAAATATGAAGAAATTTCCCTTTTTTATGGCAAAAAGGTATGCATTTTTCTTATTTTCGGGGAAAAAGGCAGAAATTCCTCGTATTTTGGAGCAAAATTGCAGAAATTCCCCTAATTGTGGGGCAAAAAGACAGAAATTCTCCTTATTTTGAGGCAAAACTCAGAAATTCCACTTATTTTGGGGCAAAATTTTAGAAATTTCCATTATTTTGGGGCAAAATTCCAGAAATTTCCATTATTTTGGGGCAAAATTGCAGAAATTTCACTTATTTCAGGGTAATAAGTCAGAAATTTCCCATATTTTGAGGCAAAAATGCAGAAATTCTACTTATTTTGAGGTAAAAAGGCTGAAATTCTCCTTATTTTGGAACAAAAAGGCAGAAATTTCACTTATTTTGGGGCAAAATTGCAGAAATTTCACTTGCTACAAAGAAAAAAGGCAGAAATTTTCCTTAATTTGGGGCAAAAAGGCAGGAATTCCTAATATTTTGTGGCAAAAATGCAGAAATTCCCCTTATTTTGAGGTAAAAAGCCTGAAATTCCCCTTATTTGGAGGCAAAAAGGCAGAAATTTCCCTTATTTTGGGGCAAAATTGCAGAAATTTCACTTATTTCAGGGTAATAAGTCAGAAATTTTCCTTATTTTGGGGCAAAAAAAACAGAAATTCCCTTTGTTTTGGGGGAAAAATACAGAAATTCCACTTATTTAGAGGCTAAAAAGCAGAAATTCACCTTATTTTGGAGCAAAAATGAAGAAATTTCCCTTTTTTATGGCAAAAGGTATGCATTCTTCTTATTTTCGGGCAAAAAGGCAGAAACTCCCCGTATTTTGGAACAAAATTGCAGAAATTCCCCTAATTTTGGGGCAAAAATGCAGAAATTCCCTATATGTTGGGGAAAAAAGACAGAAATTCTCATTATTTTGGTGCAAAACTCAGAAATTCCACTTATATTGGGGCAAAATTCCAGAAACTTTTATAATTTTGGGGCAAAATGGCAGAAACTTCACTTATTTTGGGGCAAAATTGCAGAAATTTTACCTATTTCTGGGAAAAAAGGCAGAAATTTTCTTTATTTTTGGGCTAAAAGGCAGAAATTCCTAATATTTTGTGGCAAAAACGCAGAAATTACCCTTATTTTGAGATAAAAATGCTGAAATTCCCCTTTTTTGGTGGCAAAAGCAGAAATTTTTCTAATTTTGGGGCAAAAGTGCAGAAATTTCACTTACTTCAGAGTAATAAGTCAGAAATTTTCCTTATTTTGGGGCAAAAAAGACAGAAATTCCCTTTGTTTTGGGGGAAAAAGACATAAATTCCACTTATTTAGAGGCAAAAAAGCAGAAATTCCCCTTATTTTGGAGCAAAAATGAAGAAATTTCCCTTTTTTATGGCAAAAAGTTATGCATTCTTTTTATTTTTGGACAAAAAGGCAGAAATTCTTCGTATTTTGGAGCAAATTGCAGAAATTCCCCTAATTGTGGGGCAAAAAGGCAGAAATTCCCTATATGTTGGGGCAAAAAGACAGAAATTCTCCTTATTTTGGGGCAAAACTCAGAAATTCTACTTATTTTGGAGCAAAATTCCAGAAATTTCTATTATTTTGGGGCAAAATTACAGAAATTTCACTTATTTTGGGGCAAAATTGCAGAAATTTCACTTATTTCAAAAAAAAGGAGAAATTTTCTTATTTTGGGGCAAAAAGGCAGAAATTCCCCTTATTTTGAGGTAAAAAGGCTGAAATTCCCATTATTTGGGGGCAAATAGGCAGAAATTTCCCTTATTTTGGGGCAAAATTGCAGCAATTTCACTAATTTCAGGGTAATAAGTCAGAATTTTTTTTTATTTTGGGGCAAAAATGACAGAAATTTCCTTTGTTTTGAAGGAAAAAGACAGAAATTCTACTTATTTTGAGGCAAAAATCAGAATTTCCTCTTTTTTTGGAGCAAAAATGAATTAATTTCACTTTTTTATCGCAAAAAGGTATGCATTCTTCTTATTTTCGGGCAAAAATGCAGAAATTCCTCGTATTTTGGAGCATAATTGCAGAAATTCCTTCAAATGTGGGGCAAAAAGGCAGAAATTCCCTATATGTTGGGGCAAAAAGACAGAAATTCTCCTTATTTTGGGGCAAAACTCAGAAATTTCACTTATTTTAGAGCAAAATTCCAGAAATTTCTTTTATTTTGGGGCAAAATTGCAGAAATTTGACTTATTTTGGGGCAACATTGCAGAAATTTCACTTATTTCAGGGTAATAAGTCATAAATTTTCCTTATTTTGGGCAAAAAAAACAGAAATTCCCTTTGTTTTGTGGGAAAAAGACAGAAATTCCACTTATTTAGAGACAAAAAAGCAGAAATTCACCTTTTTTTGGAGCAAAACTGCAGAAATTCCCTTAATTGTGGGGCAGAAAGGCAGAAATTCTCTATATCTTGGGGCAAAAAGACAGAAATTCTCCTTATTTTGGGGCAAAATTCAGAAATTTCACTTAATTTTGGGCAAAATTCCAGAAATTTCACTTATTTTAGGGCAAAATTGCAGAAATTTCACTTATTTTGCAGCAAAATTGCAGAAATTTCACTTATTTCAGGGAAAAAAAGTGAAATTTTTTTATTTTTGGGCAAAAAGGCAGAAATTCCTAATATTTTGTGGCAAAAATGCCAAAATTCCCCTTATGTTGAGGTAAAAATGCTGAAATTCCACTTATTTGGGGGCAAAAATGCAGAAATTTTCCTTATTTTGTGGCAAAATTGCACAAATTACACTTATTTCAGGGTAATAAGTCACAAATTTTTCTTATTTTGGGGCAAAAAAGACAGAAATTCTCTTTGTTTTGGGGGAAAAAGACAGAAATTCCACGTATTTAGAGGCAAAAAAGCAGAAATTCCCCTTATTTTTGAGCAAAAATGAAGAAATTTCCTTTTTCTATGGCAAAAATATATGCATTCTTCTTATTTTCGGGCAAAAAGGCAGAAACTCCCTGTATTTTGCAGCAAAATTGCAGAAATTCCTTTAATTTTGGAGAAAATGCAAAAATTCCCTATATGTTAGGGCAAAAAGACAGAAATTCTACTTATTTTGGGGCAGAACTCAGAAATTCTACTTATTTTGGGGCAAAATTCCAGAAATTTCTCTTATTTTGGGGAAAAATTGCACAAATTTTACTTATTTTGTGGCAAAATTGCAGAAATTTCACTTATTTCAGTGAAAAAAAGGCAGAAATTTTCCTTATTTTGGGGAAAAAAGGAAGAAATTCCTAATATTTTGTGGCAAAAATGCAGAAATTTCCCTTATTTTGAGGTAAAAAGGCTGAAATTCCCCTTATTTGGTTGCAAAAAGGCAGAAATTTCCCTTATTTTGCGGCAAAATTGCAGAAATTTCACTTATTTCAGGGTAATAAGTCAGAAATTTTCCTTAATTTGGGGCAAAAGAGACAGAAATTCCCTTTGTTTTCGGGGAAAAAGACAGAAATTCCACTTATTTAGAGGCAAAAGAGCAGAAATACCCCTAATTTGGGGCAAAAATGAAGAAATTTCCCTTTTTTATGGCAAAAAGCTATGCATTCTTCTTATTTTCGGGCAAAAAGGCAGAAATTTCCCGGATTTTTGAGCAATATTGCAGAAATTCCCCTAATTGTGGGGCAAAGAGGCAGAAATTCCCTATATGTTGGGGCAAAAAGACAGAAATTCTCCTTATTTTGGGGAGAAACTCAGAAATTCCACTTATTTTGAGGCAAAATATCAGAAATTTCCCTTATTTTGGGGGCAAAATTGGAGAAATTTGACTTATTTTGGGGCAAAATTGCAGACATTTTTCTTATTTCAGAAAAAAAGCAGAAATTTTCTTATTTTGGGGCAAAAAGGCAGAAATTTCTTTTATTTTGGTACAAAATTGCAGAAATTTTTCGTATTTTGGATCAAAAAGACAGAAATTTCCCATATTTTGGGGCAAAAATGCAGAAATTCCCCTTTTTCTATGTAAAAAAAGCTGAAATTTCCCTTATTTGGACGCAAAAGGCAGAAATTTCCCTTATTTTGGGGCAAAATTGCAGAAATTTCACTTATTTCAGGGTACTAAGTCAGAAATTTTCCTTATTTTGGGGCAAATAAGACAGAAATTTCCTTTGTTTTAGGGGAAAAAGTCTGAATTTCCACTTATTTAGAGGCAAAAAACCAGAAATTCCCCTTATTTAGGAGTAAAAATGAAAAAATTTCCTTTTTTGTGGCAAAAAGGTATGCATTCTTCTTATTTTTCGGGAAAAAAGGCAGAAATTCCCTGTATTTTGGAGCAAAATTGCAGAAATTCCCGTAATTGTGAGGCAAAAAGGCAGAAATTCCCTATATGTTGAGGCAAAAAAACAGAAATTCTCCTTATTTTAGGGCAAAACTCAGAAATTCCACTTATTTTGGGGCAAAATTCCAGAAATTTCCCTAATTTTGTGGAAAAATTGCAGAAATTTGACTTACTTTGAGGCAAAATTGCAGAAATTTCACTTATTTCAGAAAAAATGCAGAAATTTTCTTATTTTGGGGCAAAAAGGCAGATATTTCTTTTATTTTGGTATAAAATTGCAGAAATTTTTTGTATTTTGGGGCAAAAGGCAGAAATTGCCCATATTTTGGGGCAAAAATGCAGAAATTCCCCTTATTTTGAGGTAAAAAAGCTGAAATTCCCGTTATGTGGGGGCAAAAACGCAGAAATTTTCCTTATTTTGGGGCAAAATTGCAGAAATGTCACTTATTTCAGGGTAATAAGTCAGAAATTTTCCTTATTTTGGGGCAAAAAAGACAGAAATTCCCTTTGTTTTGGGGGAAAAAGACTTAATTTCCACTTATTTAGAGGCAAAAATGCAGAAGTTGCCCTTATTTTGGTGCAAAAATGAAGAAATTTCCTTTTTTTGTATCAAAAACTTATGCATTCTTCTTATTTTTGGCAAAAAGGCAAAAATTCCCCGAATTTTGTAGCAAAATTGCAGTAATTCCCCTAATTGTGGGGCAAAAAGGCAGAAATTCCCTATATGTTGGGGCAATAAGACAGAAATTCTCCTTATTTTAGCGCAAAACTCAGAAATTCCACTTATTTTAGGGCGAAATTTCAGAAATTTTCCTTAATTTGGGGCAAAATTGCAGAAAATTCACTTACTTTGGGGCAAAATTGCAGAAATTTCACTTATTTCAGAAAAAAAGCAGAAATTTTCTTATTTTGGGGAAAAAAGGCAGAAATTTCTTTTATTTTGGTATAAAATTGCAGAATTTTTTTGTATTTTGGGGCAAAAAGGCAGAAATTTCCCATATTGTGTTGCAAAAATGCAGAAATACCCCTTATTTGGAGGTATAAATGCTGAAATTCCCCTTATTGGGGGGAAAAAGGCAGAAATTTCCCTTATTTTGGGACAAAATTGCAGAAATTTCACTTATTTCAGGGTAATAAGTCAGAAATTTTCATTATTTTGGAGCAAAAAAGACAGAAATTCCCTTTGTTTTGCGGGAAAAAGACTGAATTTCCACTTACTTAGAGGAAAAAAAGCAGAAATTCTCTTTATTTTGGAGCAAAAATGAAGAAATTTCTTTTTTTTTTGTGGCAAAAAGGTATGCATTCTTCTTATTTTCGGGCAAAAAGGCAGAAATGTTCCGTATTTTGGAGCAAAATTGCAGAATTTCCCCTAATTGTGGGGCAAAAAGGCAGAAATTCCTTATATGTTGGGTCAAAAAGTCAGAAATTCTCCTTATTTTGGGGCAAAACTCAGAAATTTCACTTATTTTGGGGAAAAATTGAAGAAATTTCACTTATTTCAGAAAAAAAATTTTTCTTATTTTGTAACAAAAAGGCAGAAATTTCTTTTATTTTGGTACAAAATTGCAGAAATTTTTCTTATTTTGG
Organism: Micromys minutus; assembly: GCF_963924665.1. NCBI lineage: Eukaryota > Metazoa > Chordata > Mammalia > Rodentia > Muridae > Micromys > Micromys minutus. The sequence continues at coordinate 175,445 of NW_027667734.1, read as the reverse complement.
GGGAAAAAGGCAGAAATTTCCCTTATTTTGGAGCAAAAAGGCAGAAATTTCCCTTATTTTGGGGCAAAATGGCAGAAATTTCACTTATTTCAGGGTAATAAGTCAGAAATTTTTCTTATTTTGGGGCAAGAAAGACAGAAATTCCCTTTTTTTTCGGGAAAAAGATAGAAATTCCACATATTTAGAGGCAAAAAAGCTGAAATTCCCCTTATTTTGGAGCAAAACTGCAGAAATTCTCCTAATTGTGGGGCAAAAAAGCAGAAATTTCCTATATGTTGGGGCAAATAAACAGAGATTTTCCTTATTTTGGGGCAAAACTCAGAAATTCCACTTATTTTGGGTCAAAATTCCAGAAATTTCACTTATTTTGGGGCAAAATTGCAAAAATTTCACTTATTTTGGGGCAAAATTGCAGAAATTTCACTTATTTCAGGGAAAAAAAGCAAAAATTTTTTTTATTTTGGGACAAAAAGGCAGAAATTCTTAATATTTTGTGGCAAAAATGCCGAAATTCCCCTTATTTTGAGGTAAAAAGGCTGAAATTGCCCTTATTTATGGGCAAAAAGGCAGAAATTTCCCTTATTTTGCGGCAAAAATTGCACAAATTTCACTTATTTCAGGGTAATAAGTCAGAAATTTTCATTATTTTGGGGCAAAAAAGAAAGGAATTCCTTTTGTTTTGGGGGAAAAAGACAGAAATTCCACTTATTTAGAGGCAAAAAAGCAGAAATTCCCCTAATTTTGGAGCAAAAATGAAGAAATTTCCCTTTTTTATGGAAAAAAATATGCATTCTGCTTATTTTCGCGCGAAAAGGCAGAAATTCCCCGTATTTTGGAGCAAAATTGCAGAACTTCCCCTAATTTTGGGCAAAAAGGCAGAAATTCCCTATATGTTAGGGCAAAAAGACACAAATTCTCATTATTTTGGGGCAAAACTCAGAAATTCCACTTTTTTGGGGCAAAATTCCAGAAATTTCCCTTATTTTGGGGCAAAATTGCAGAAATTTCACTTATTTTGGTGCAAAATTGCAGAAATTTCACTTATTTCAGGTAAAAAAGGCATAAATTTTCCTTATTTTGAGGCAAAAAGGCAGAAATTCCTAATATTTTGTGGCAAAAATGCAGAAATTCCCCTTATTTTGTGGTTAAAAGCTGAAATTCCCCGTATTTGGGTGCAAAAAGGCAGAAATTTTCCTTATTTTGGGGCAAAATTGCAGAAATTTCACATATTTCAGGGTAATAAGTAAGAAATTTTCCTTATTTTTGTGCAAAAAAGACAGAAATTTGCTTTGTTTTGGGGAAAAAAACAGAAATTCCACTTTTAGAGGCAAAAGAGCAGAAATTCTCCTTATTTTGGAGTAAATATGAAGAAATTTCCCTTTTTCATGGCAATAAGTTATGCATTCTTCTCATTTTTGGGCAAAAAGGCAGAAATTCCCCGTATTTTGGAGCAAAATTGCAGAAATTCCCCTAATTGTTTGGAAAAAAGCAAAAATTCCCTATATGTTGGGGCAAAAAGACAGAAATTCTCCTTATTTTTGGGCAAAACTCAGAAATTCCAATTATTTTGGGGCAAAATTCCAGAAATTTCCCTTATTTAGGTGCAAAATTGCAGAAATTTGACTTATTTTGGGGCAAAATTGCAGAAATTTCACTTATTTCAGAAAAAAAAGCAGAAAATTTTCTTATTTTGGTGTAAAAAAGCAGAAATTTCTTTTATTTTAGTACAAAATTGCAGAAATTTTTTTTATTTTGTTGAAAAAAGGCAGAAATATCCCTTATTTTGTGGCAAAAATTCATAAATTCCCCTTATTTTGAGGTAAAAAGGCTGAAATTCTACTTATTTGGTTGCAAAAAGGCAGAAATTTCCCTTATTTTGGGGCAAAATTGCAGAAATTTCACTTATTTCAGGGTAATAAGTCAGAAATTTTCCTTATTTTGGGGCAAAAAAGACAGAAATTCCCTTTGTTTTGGGGGAAAAAGACTTAATTTCCACTTATTTAGAGGCAAAAAAGCAGAAGTTACTCTTATTTTAGAGCAAAAATGAAGAAATTTCCTTTTTTTGTGGCAAAAAGGTATGCATTCTTCTTATTTTCGGGCAAAAAGGCAGAAATTTCCTGTATTTTGGAGCAAAATTGCAGAAATTCTCCTAATTGTGGGGCAAAAAGGCAGAAAGTCCTTATATGTTGGGGCAAAAAGACAGAAATTCTCCTTATTTTGGGGCAAAACTCAGAAATTTCACTTATTTTGGGGCAAAATTGCAGAAATTTCACTTATTTCAGAAAAAAAATTTTCTTATTTTGGGGAAAAATGCAGAAATTTCTTTTATTTTGGTACAAAATTGCAGAAATATTTCTTATTTTGGGTGAAAAAGGCAGAAATTTTCCTTATTTTGGGGCAAAATTGCAGAAATTTCACTTATTTCAGTGTAATAAGTCAGAAATTTTCCTTATTTTGGGGCAAAAAAGGCAGAAATTCCCTTTGTTTTCGGAGAAAAAGATAGAAATTCCACTAATTTAGAGGCAAAAAAGCAGAAATTCCCCTTATTTTGGAGCAAAACTGCAGAAATTCCCCTAATTGTAGGGCAAAAAAGCAGAAATTCCCTATATGTTGGGGCAAAAAGACAGAAATTCTCCTTATTTTGGGGCAAAACTCAGAAATTACACTTATTTTGGGGCAAAATTCCAGAAATTTTACTTATTTTCGGGCAAAATTGCAGAAATTTCACTTATTTTTTGGGCAAAATTGCAGAAATTTCACTTATTTCAGGAAAAAAAAGCAAAAATTTTCCTTATTTTGGAACAAAAAGGCAGGAATTCCTAATATTTTGTAGCAAAAATGCCGAAATTACCCTTATTTTGAGGTAAAAGGCTGAAATTGCCCTTATTTCGGGGCAAAAAGGCAGAAATTTCCCATATATTGCGGCAAAATTGCACAAATTTCACTTATTTCAGGGTAATAAGTCAAAAATTTTCATTATTTTGGGGCATAAAAGACAGGAATTCCCTTTGTTTTGGGGGAAAAAGACAGAAATTCCACTTATTTAGAGGCAAAAAAGCAGAAATTCCCCTTATTTTGGAGCAAAAATGAAGAAATTTCCCTTTTTTATAAAAAAAAAGTATGCATTCTTCTTATTTTCGAGCAAAAAGGCAGAAATTCACCGTATTTTGGAGCAAAATTGCAGAACTTCACCTAATTTTGGGCAAAAACGCAGAAATTCCCTATATGTTAGGGCAAAAAGACAGAATTTCTACTTATTTTGGGGCAAAACTCAGAAATTCCACTTATTTTGGGGCAAAATTCCAGAAATTTATTTTATTTTGGGGCAAAATTGCAGAAATTTCACTTATTTTGGGGCAAAATTGCAGATATTTATTTTATTTTGGGGCAAAAAGGCAGAAATTCCCCTTATTTTGAGGTAAAAAGGCTGAAATTCCCCGTATTTGGGGGCAAAAAGGCAGAAATTTTCCTTATTTTGGGGCAAAATTGCAGAAATTTCACTTATTTCAGGGTAATAAGTAAGAAATATTCCTTATTTTGGGGCAAAAAAGACAGAAATTCCCTTTGTTTTGGGAAAAAAAGACAGAAATTCCACTTTTAGAGGCAAAAAAGCAGAAATTCTCCTTATTTTAGAGTAAAAATGAAGAAATTTCCGTTTTTTATGGCAAAAAGTTATGCATTCTTCTCATTTTTGGGCAAAAAGGCAGAAATTCTTGTATTTTGGAGCAAAATTGCAGAAATCCCCCTAATTGTTGGGCAAAAAGGGAGATATTCCCTATATGTTGGGGCAAAAAGACAGAAATTCTCCTTATTTTTGGGCAAAACTCAGAAATTCCACTTATTTTGGGGCAAAATTCCAGAAATTTCCCTTATTTAGTGGAAAATTGCAGAAATTTGACTTATTTTGGGGCAAAATTGCAGAAATTTCACTTATTTCAGAAAAACAAAGCAGAAATTTTCTTATTTTGGTGCAAAAAAGCAGAAATTTCTTTTATTTTGGTACAAAATTGCAGAAATTTTTCTTATTTTGGGGAAAAAAGGCAGAAATTTCCCTTATTTTGGGGCAAAAATGCATAAATTCCCCTTATTTTGAGGTAAAAAGTTTGAAACTATCCTTATTTGGGTGCAAAAAGGCAGAAATTTCCTGTATTTTGAGGCAAAATTGCAGAAATTTCAATTATTTCAGGGTTAATAGCAGAAATTTTCCTTATTTTGGGGCAAAAAAGACAGAAATTCCCTTTGTTTTGTTGGAAAAAGAAAGAAATTCCACTTATTTAGAGGCAAAACAGCAGAAATTCCCATTATTTTGGAGCAAAACTGCAGAAAGTCCCCTAATTGTGGGGCAAAAAGGCAGTAATTCCCTATATGGTGGGGGAAAAAGACAGAAATTCTTTTTATTTTGTGGCAAAACTCAGAAATTCCACTTATTTTGGGGCAAAATTCCAGAAATTTCACATATATTGGGGCAAAATTGCAAAAATTTCACTTATTTTGGGGCAAAATTGCAGAAACTTCACTTATTTCAGGGAAAAAAGGCAGAAATTTTCCTTATTTTGGGGCAAAAGGCAGAAAATCCTAATATTTTGTGGCAAAAATTCAGAAATTCCCCTACTTTTAAGGTAAAAAGGCTGAAATTTCTTTATTTGGGGGCAAAAAAGCAGAAATTTCACTTATTTTGGGGCAAAACTCAGAAATTTCACTTATTTTTGGGCAAAATTTCAGAAATTTCACTTATTTCAGAAGAAAAAGCAGAAATTTTTTTATTTTGGGGCAAAAAGGCAGAAATTTCTTTAGTATTGGTACAAAATTACAGAAATTTTTCTAATTTTGGGGGAAAAAGGCAGATATTTCCCGAATTGTGGGGCAAAAAGGCAGAAATTCCCTATATGTTAGGGCAAAAAGACAGAAATTATTCTTATTTTGGGGCAAAGCTCAGATATTTCACTTATTTTGGGGCACTATTGCAGAAATTTCACTTATTCTGTGGCAAAATTGCAGAAATTTCACTTATTTCAGGGAAAAATTCAGAAATTTTCCTTATTTTGGGGCAAAAAAGACAGAAATTCCCTTTGTTTTGTGGGAAAAAGACAGAAATTCCACGTATTTAGAGGCAAAAAAGCAGAAATTCCCCTTATTTTGGAGCATAAATGAAGAAATTTCGTTTTTTTTATGGAAAAAAGATATGCATTCTTATTATTTTTGGGCAAAAAAAAAGAAATTCCCCGTATTTTGGAGAAAAATTGCAGAAATTCCCCTAATTGTGGAGCAAAAAGGCAGAAATTCCCTATATGTTGGGGCAAAAAGACAGAAATTCTCCTTATTTTCGGTCAAAACTCAGAAATTCCACTTATTTTGGGGCAATATTGCAGAAATTTCACTTATTTAAGAAAAAAAGCAGAAATTTCCTTATTTTGAGGCAAAAAGGCAGAAATTTCTTTTATTTTGGTACAAAATTGCAGAAATTTTTTTTATTTTGGGGCAAAAAGGCAGAAATTTCCCATATTTTGTGGCAAAAATGCAGAAATTCCCCTTATTTGAGGTAAAAAGGCTGAAATTTCCCTTATTTGGGGGCAAAAAGGCAGAAATTTCTCTTATTTCGAGCAAAATTGCAGAAATTTCACTTATTTCAGTGTAATAAATCAGAAATTTTCTTTATTTTGTTTCAAAAAATACAGAAATTCCCTTTGTTTTGGGGAAAAAAAAAGACAGAAATTCCACTCATTTATAGGCAAAAAAGCAGAAATTCCCCTTATTTTAAAGCAAAAATGAAGGAATTTCCCTTTTTTATGGCAAAAAGGTATGCATTCTTCTTATTTTCGGGCTAAAAGGCAGAAATTACTCGTATTTTGGAGCAAAATTGTAGAAATTCCCCTAATTGTGGGGCAAAAAGGCAGAAATTCCCTATATGTTGGGGCAAAAATACAGAAATTCTCCTTATTTTGGGCCAAAACTCAGAAATTCCACTTATTTTGGGGCAAAATTCCAGAAATTTCCCTTATTTTGGGGCAAAATTCCAGAAATTTCCCTTATTTTGGGGCAAAATTGCAAAAATTTAACTTATTTTGGGGCAAAATTGCAGAAATTTCACTTATTTCATGGAAAAAATGCAGAAATTTTCTTTATTTTGGGGCAAAAAGGCAGAAATTCCTAATATTTTGTGGCAAAAATGCAGAAATTCCCCTTATTTTGAGGTAAAAATGCTGAAATACCCGTATTTGGGGGCAAAAAGACAGAAATTTCCATTATTTTGGGGCAAAATTGCAGAAATTTCACTTATTTCAGGGTAATAAGTCAGAAATTTTTCTTATTTTGGAGCAAAAAAGACAGAAATTCCCTTTGTTTTGGGGGAAAAAGACAGAAATTCCACTTATTTAGAGGCAAAAAAGAAATTCTCCTTATTTTGGAGCAAAACTGCAGAAATTTCCCTAATTGTGGGGCAAAAAGGCAGAAATTCCCTATATGTTGGGGCAAAAAGACAGAAATTCTCCTTATTTTGGGGCAAAACTCAGAAATTCCACTTATTTTGGGGCAAACTTCCAGAAATTTCACTTATTTTGAGGCAAAATTGCAGAACTTTCACTTATTTTGGGGGCAAAATTGCAGAAATTTCATTTATTTCAGAAAAAAAGCAGAAATTTTCTTTTTTGGGGGCAAAAAGGCAGAAATTTTTTTTATTTTGGTACAAAATTGCAGAAATTTTCTTACTTTGGTACAAAAAGGCAGAAATATCCCATATTTTGTAGCAAAATGCAAACATTCCCCTTTTTTTGAGGTTAAAGGCTGAAATTCCCTTATTTGAGGGCAAAAAAGCAGAAATTTCACTTATTTTGGGGCAAAATTGCAGAAATTTCACTTATTTCAGGGAAAAAAGTCAGAATTTTTTTTTATTTTGGGGCAAAAAAGACAGAAATTCCCTTTGTTTTGTGTGGATAAAGACAGAAATTCCACATATTTAGAGGCCAAAAGCAGAAATTCCCCTTATTTTGGAGCAAAAATGAAGAAATTACCCTTTTTTATGGCAAAAAAGGTATGCATTCTTCTTATTTTCGGGCAAAAAGGCAGAAATTCCCCGTATTTTGGAGCAAAATTGCAGAAATTCCCCTTATTGGGGGGCAAAAAGGCAGAAATTCCCTATATGTTGGTGCAAAAAGACAGAAATTCTTCTTATATTGGGGCAAAACTCAGAAATTTCACTTATTTTGGGGCAAAATTGCAGAAATTTCACTGATTTCCGAAAAAAAGCAGAAATTTTTTTATTTTGGGGCAAAAAGGCAGAAATTTCTTTAGTATTGGTACAAAATTACAGAAATTTTTCTAATTTTGGGGGAAAAAGGCAGATATTTCCCGAATTGTGGGGCAAAAAGGCAGAAATTCCCTATATGTTAGGGCAAAAAGACAGAAATTATTCTTATTTTGGGGCAAAGCTCAGATATTTCACTTATTTTGGGGCACTATTGCAGAAATTTCACTTATTCTGAGGCAAAATTGCAGAAATTTCACTTATTTCGAGGAAAAAAGTCAGAAATTTTCCTTATTTTGGGGCAAAAAAGACAGAAATTCCCTTTGTTTTGGGGGAAAAAGACAGAAATTCCACTTATTTAGAGGCAAAAAAGCAGAAAATCCCCTTATTTTGGAGCAAAAATGAAGAAATTTCCCTTTTTTATAGAAAAAAGGTATGCATTCTTATTATTTTTGGGCAAAAAGGCAGAAATTCCCCGAATTGTGGGGCAAAAAGGCAGAAATTCCCTATATGTTGGGGCAAAAAGAAAGAAATTCTCCTTATTTTGGGGCAAAACTCAGAAATTTCACTTATTTTGGGGCAATATTGCAGAAATTTCACTTATTTCAGAAAAAAAGCAGAAATTTCCTTATTTTGAAGCAAAAAGGCAGAAACTTCTTTTATTTTGGTACAAAATTGCAGAATTTTTTTTATTTTGGGGCAAAAATGCTGAAATTTCCCATATTTTGTGGCAAAAATGCAGAAATTCCCCTTATTTTGAGGTAAAAAGGCTGAAATTCCCCTTATTTGGGGGCAAAAAGGCAGAAATTTCTCTTATTTGTGGCAAAATTGCAGAAATTTCACTTATTTCAGGGTAATAAGTCAGAAATTTTCTCTGTTTTGGGGCAAAAAATACAGAAATTCCCTTTGTTTTGGGGGAAAAAGTCAGAAATTTCACTTATTTATAGGCAAAAAAGAAGAAATTCCCCTTATTTTAAAACAAAAATGAAGAAATTTTCCTTTTTATGGCAAAAATGTATGCATTCTTCTTATTTTTGGGCAAAAAAGCAGAAATTCCCCGTATTTTAGAGCAAAATTGCAGAAATTCCCCTAATTGTGGGGCAAAAAGGCAGAAATTCCCTATATGTTAGGGCAAAAACACAGAAATTCTCTTTATTTTGGGGCAAAACTCAGAAATTCCACTTATTTTGGGGCAAAATTCCAGAAATTTCACATATTTTGGCGCAAAATTGCAGAAATTTCACTTATTTCAGGGAAAAATTCAGAAATTTTCCTTATTTTGGGGCAAAAAAGACAGAAATTCCCTTTGTTTTGTGGGAAAAAGACAGAAATTCCACGTATTTAGAGGCAAAAAAGCAGAAATTCCCCTTATTTTGGAGCATAAATGAAGAAATTTCCCTTTTTTTATGGAAAAAAGATATGCATTCTTAGTATTTTTGGGCAAAAAGGCAGAAATTCCTCGTATTTTGGAGAAAAATTGCAGAAATTCCCCTAATTGTGGAGCAAAAAGGCAGAAATTCCCTATATGTTGGGGCAAAAAGACAGAAATTCTCCTTATTTTCGGTCAAAACTCAGAAATTCCACTTATTTTGGGGCAATATTGCAGAAATTTCACTTATTTAAGAAAAAAAAGCAGAAATTTCCTTATTTTGAGGCAAAAAGGCAGAAATTTCTTTTATTTTGGTACAAAATTGCAGAAATTTTTTTAATTTTGGGGCAAAAAGGCAGAAATTTCCCATATTTTGTGGCAAAAATGCAGAAATTCCCCTTATTTGAGGTAAAAAGGCTGAAATTTCCCTTATTTGGGGGCAAAAAGGCAGAAATTTCTCTTATTTCGAGCAAAATTGCAGAAATTTCACTTATTTCAGTGTAATAAATCAGAAATTTTCTTTATTTTGTTTCAAAAAATACAGAAATTCCCTTTCTTTTGGGGAAAAAAAAAGACAGAAATTCCACTCATTTATAGGCAAAAAAGCAGAAATTCCCCTTATTTTAAAGCAAAAATGAAGGAATTTCCCTTTTTTATGGCAAAAAGGTATGCATTCTTCTTATTTTCGGGCTAAAAGGCAGAAATTACTCGTATTTTGGAGCAAAATTGTAGAAATTCCCCTAATTGTGGGGCAAAAAGGCAGAAATTCCCTATATGTTGGGGCAAAAATACAGAAATTCTCCTTATTTTGGGCCAAAACTCAGAAATTCCACTTATTTTGGGGCAAAATTCCAGAAATTTCCCTTATTTTGGGGCAAAATTCCAGAAATTTCCCTTATTTTGGGGCAAAATTGCAAAAATTTAACTTATTTTGGGGCAAAATTGCAGAAATTTCACTTATTTCATGGAAAAAATGCATAAATTTTCTTTATTTTGGGGCAAAAAGGCAGAAATTCCTAATATTTTGTGGCAAAAATGCAGAAATTCCCCTTATTTTGAGGTAAAAATGCTGAAATACCCGTATTTGGGGGCAAAAAGACAGAAATTTCCATTATTTTGGGGCAAAATTGCAGAAATTTCACTTATTTCAGGGTAATAAGTCAGAAATTTTTCTTATTTTGGAGCAAAAAAGACAGAAATTCCCTTTGTTTTGGGGGAAAAAGACAGAAATTCCACTTATTTAGAGGCAAAAAAGAAATTCTCCTTATTTTGGAGCAAAACTGCAGAAATTTCCCTAATTGTGGGGCAAAAAGGCAGAAATTCCCTATATGTTGGGGCAAAAAGACAGAAATTCTCCTTATTTTGGGGCAAAACTCAGAAATTCCACTTATTTTGGGGCAAACTTCCAGAAATTTCACTTATTTTGAGGCAAAATTGCAGAACTTTCACTTATTTTGGTGGCAAAATTGCAGAAATTTCATTTATTTCAGAAAAAAAGCAGAAATTTTCTTTTTGGGGGGCAAAAAGGCAGAAATTTTTTTTATTTTGGTACAAAATTGCAGAAATTTTTCTTACTTTGGTACAAAAAGGCAGAAATATCCCATATTTTGTAGCAAAATGCAAACATTCCCCTTTTTTTGAGGTTAAAGGCTGAAATTCCCTTATTTGAGGGCAAAAAAGCAGAAATTTCACTTATTTTGGGGCAAAATTGCAGAAATTTCACTTATTTCAGGGAAAAAAGTCAGAATTTTTTTTTTATTTTGGGGCAAAAAAGACAGAAATTCCCTTTGTTTTCGGGGAAAAACAGAAATTCCACTTATTTAGAGGCAAAAAGCAGAAATTCCCCTTATTTTGAAGCAAAAATGAAGAAATTTCCCTTTTTTATGGCAAAAAGGTATGCATTCTGCTTATTTTCGGGCAAAAAGGCAGAAATTCCTCGTATTTTTGAGCAAAATTGCAGAAATTCCCCTAATTGGGGGGCAAAAATGCAGAAATTCTCTATATGTTGGGGCAAAAAGAGAGAAATTCTCCTTATTTTGGGGCAAAACTCAGAAATTTCACTTATTTTGGGGCAAAATTGCAGAAATTTCACTTATTTTAAGGCAAAATTGCAGAAATTTCATTTATTTCAGAAAAAAAGGAGAAACTTTCTTCTTTGGGGGCAAAAAGGCAGAAATTTTTTTATTTTGGTACAAAATTGCAGAAATTTTTCTTATTTGGGGGCAAAAATTCAGAAATATCCCATATTTTGGGGCAAAATGCAGACATTCCTTTTATTTTGAGGTAAAAAGGCTGAAATTCCCTTATTTGGGGGCAAAAAAGCAGAAATTTCACTTATTTTGGGGCAAAATTGCAGAAATTTCATTTTTTTCAGAAAAAAAGCAGAAATTTCTTTATTTTGAGGCAAAAAGGCAGAAATTTCTTTTATTTTGGTACAAAATTGCAGAATTTTTTTTTATTTTGGGGCAAAAAAGCAGAAATTTTCCATATTTTGGGGCAAACATGCAGAAATTCCTATTATTTTGAGGTAAAAAGGCTGAAATTCCCCTGATTTGGGGGCAAAAACAGAAATTTCTCTTATTTGGGGCAAAATTGCAGAAATTTCACTTATTTCAGGGTAATAAGGCAGAAATTTTCCTTATTTTGGGTCAAAAAATAAAGAAATTCCCTTTGTTTTGGGGGAAAAATACAAAAATTTCACTTATTTAGAGGCAAAAAAGCAGAAATTCCCCTTCTTTTGGAGTAAAAATAAAGAAATTTCTTTTTTTATGGCAAAAAGGTATGCATTCTTATTATTTTCGGGCAAAAAGGCAGAAATTCCCTGTATTTTGGAGCAAAATTGCAGAAATTCCCCTAATTGTGGGGCAAAAAGGCAGAAATTCCCTATATGTTAGGGCAAAAAGACAGAAAGTCTCCTTATTTTGGGCAAAACATATTAATTCCACTTATTTTGGGGCAAAATTCCAGAAATTTCCCTTATTTTGTGGCAAAATTCCAGAAATTTCCCTTATTTTGGGGCAAAATTGCAGAAATTTCACTAATTTTGGGGAAAAATTGCAGAAATTTCACTTATTTCAGGGAAAAAAGGCAGAAATTTTCCTTATTTTGGGGCAAAAATTCAGAAATTCCTAATATTTTGTGGCACAAATGCAGAAATTCCCCTTATTTTGAGGTAAAGAAGCTGAAATTCCCTTTTTTGGGGGCAAAAAGTCAGAAATTTTCCTTATTTTGGGGCAAAATTGCAGAAATTTCACTTATTTCAGGATAATAAGTCAGAAATTTTCCTTATTTTGGGGCAAAAAAAGACAGAAATGCCTTTTGTTTTGGGAGAAAGAAACTGAAATTTCATTTATTTAGAGGCAAAAAAGCAGAAATTCTCCTTATTTTGGAGCAAAAATGAAGAAATTTTTCTTTTTTATGGCAAAAAGGTATGCATTCTTCTTATTTTCGGGCAAAAAGGCAGAAATTCCCCGTATTTTGGAGCAAAATTGCAGAAGCTTTTTGTATTTTGGGGCAAAACTCAGAAATTCCACTTATTTTGGAGCAAAATTCCAGAAATTTCCCTTATTTTGGGACAAAATTCCAGAAAAATCCCTTATTTTGGGACAAAATTGCAGAAATTTCATTTATTTTGGGGCAAAATTGCAGAAATTTCACTTACTTCAGGGAAAAAAGGCATAAATTTTCCTTATTTTGGGGCAAAAAGGCAGAAATATCTAATATTTTGTGGCAAAAATGCAGAAATTCCCCTTATTTTGAGGTAAAAAGTCCGAAATTTCCTGTATTTTGGGATAAAAAGGCAGAAATTTTCCTTATTTTGGGGCAAAATTGCAGAAATTTCACTCATTTCAGGGTAGTAAGTCAGAAATTTTCCTTATTTTTGAGAAAAAAGACAGAAATTCCCATTTTTTGGGGGGAAAAACAGAAATTCCACTTATTTAGAGGCAAAAAAGCAGAAATTCCCCTTATTTTGGAGCAAAACTGCAGAAATTTTTCTAATTGGGGGGCAAAAAGGCAGAAATTCCCTATATGTTAGGGCAAAAAGTCAGAAATTCTCCTTATTTTGGGGCAAAACTCAGAAATTCCACTTATTTTGGGGCAAAATTCCAGAAATTTCACTTATTTTGGGGCAAAATTGCAGAAATTTCACTTATTTTGGGGCAAAATTGCAGAAATTTCATTTATTTCAGAGAAAAAAGCACATTTTCTTATTTGGAGGCAAAAAGGCAGAAATTTCTTTTATTTTGGTACAAAATTTCAGAAATTTTTTTTATTTTGGGGCAAAAAGGCAGAAATTTCCCATATTTTGGGGCAAAATGCAGAAATTCTTCTTATTTTGAAGTAAAAAGGCTGAAATTCCCTTATTTGGGGGCAAAAAAGCAGAAATTTCACTTATTTTGGGGCAAAATTGCAGAAATTTCACTTATTTCAGGGTAATAAGTCAGAAATTTTCTTTATGTTGGGGCAAAAAAGACAGAAATTCCCTTTGTTTTGTGTGGATAAAGACAGAAATTCCACATATTTAGAGGCCAAAAGCAGAAATTCCCCTTATTTTGGAGCAAAAATGAAGAAATTACCCTTTTTTATGGCAAAAAAGGTATGCATTCTTCTTATTTTCGGGCAAAAAGGCAGAAATTCCCCGTATTTTGGAGCAAAATTGCAGAAATTCCCCTTATTGGGGGGCAAAAAGGCAGAAATTCCCTATATGTTAGGGCAAAAAGACAGAAAGTCTCCTTATTTTGGGCAAAACATATTAATTCCACTTATTTTGGGGCAAAATTCCAGAAATTTCCCTTATTTTGTGGCAAAATTCCAGAAATTTCCCTTATTTTGGGGCAAAATTGCAGAAATTTCACTAATTTTGGGGAAAAATTGCAGAAATTTCACTTATTTCAGGGAAAAAAGGCAGAAATTTTCCTTATTTTGGGGCAAAAATTCAGAAATTCCTAATATTTTGTGGCACAAATGCAGAAATTCCCCTTATTTTGAGGTAAAGAAGCTGAAATTCCCTTTTTTGGGGGCAAAAAGTCAGAAATTTTCCTTATTTTGGGGCAAAATTGCAGAAATTTCACTTATTTCAGGATAATAAGTCAGAAATTTTCCTTATTTTGGGGCAAAAAAAGACAGAAATGCCTTTTGTTTTGGGAGAAAGAAACTGAAATTTCATTTATTTAGAGGCAAAAAAGCAGAAATTCTCCTTATTTTGGAGCAAAAATGAAGAAATTTTTCTTTTTTATGGCAAAAAGGTATGCATTCTTCTTATTTTCGGGCAAAAAGGCAGAAATTCCCTGTATTTTGGAGCAAAATTGCAGAAGCTTTTTGTATTTTGGGGCAAAACTCAGAAATTCCACTTATTTTGGAGCAAAATTCCAGAAATTTCCCTTATTTTGGGACAAAATTCCAGAAAAATCCCTTATTTTGGGACAAAATTGCAGAAATTTCATTTATTTTGGGGCAAAATTGCAGAAATTTCACTTACTTCAGGGAAAAAAGGCATAAATTTTCCTTATTTTGGGGCAAAAAGGCAGAAATATCTAATATTTTGTGGCAAAAATGCAGAAATTCCCCTTATTTTGAGGTAAAAAGTCCGAAATTTCCTGTATTTTGGGATAAAAAGGCAGAAATTTTCCTTATTTTGGGGCAAAATTGCAGAAATTTCACTCATTTCAGGGTAGTAAGTCAGAAATTTTCCTTATTTTTGAGAAAAAAGACAGAAATTCCCATTTTTTGGGGGGAAAAACAGAAATTCCACTTATTTAGAGGCAAAAAAGCAGAAATTCCCCTTATTTTGGAGCAAAACTGCAGAAATTTTTCTAATTGGGGGGCAAAACTCAGAAATTCCACTTAATTTGGGGAAAAATTCCAGAAATTTCCCTTATTTTGGGGCAAAATTCCAGAAATTTCCATTATTTTGGGGCAAAATTGCAGAAATTTCACTTATTTTGGGGCAAAATTTCAGAAATTTCACTTATTTCAGGAAAAAAGGCAGAAATTTTCTTTATTTTGGGGCAAAAAGGCAGAAATTCCTAATATTTTGTGGCAAAAATGCAGAAATTCCCATTACTTTGAGGTAAAAAGGCTGAAATTCCCCTCATTTGGGGGCAAAAAGGTAGAAATTTTCTAAATTTTGGAGCAAAATTGCAGAAATTTCACTTATTTCAGGGTAATAAGTCAGAAATTTTCCTTATTTTGGGGCAAAAAAGACAGAAATTTTCCTTGTTTTGGGGGAAAAAGACTGAAATTTCACTTATTTAGAGGCAAAAAAGGAGAAATTCCCCTTATTTTGGAACAAAACTGCAGAAATTTCCCTAATCGTGGGGCAAAAAAACAGAAATTCCCTATATGTTGGGGCAAAAGGAAAGAAATTCTCCTTATTTTGGGGCAAAACTCAGAAATTCCACTTATTTTGCAGCAAAATTGCAGAAATTTCACTTATTTTGGGGCAAAATTGCAAAAATTTCACTTATTTTGAGGCAAAATTGCACAAATTTCATTTATTTCAGAAAAAAAGCAGAAATTTGATTATTTAAGAGCAAAAAGGCAGAAATTACTTTTATTTTGGTACAAAATTGAAGAAATTTTTCTTATTTTGGGGCAAAAAGGCAGAAATTTTTTATATTTTGGGGCAAAAAAGCAGAATTTCCCCTTATTTTGAGGTAAAAAGGCTAAAATTCTCTTATTTGGGGGCAAAAAAGCAGAAATTTCACTTATTTTGGGGCAAAATTGCAGAAATTTCCCTTATTTCAGGGAAAAAATTCAAAAATTTTCCTTATTTTGCGGCAAAATTTCAGAAATTTCACTTATTTCAGGGTAATAAGTCAGAAATTTTCCTTATTTTTGGACAAAAAAGACAGAAATTCCCTTTGTTTTGGGGGAAAAAACAGAAATTCCACTTATTTAGAGGCAAAAAAGCAGAAATTCCCCTTAATTTTGAGCAAAACAGCAGAAATTTCCCTAATTGTGGGGCAAAAAGGCAGAAATTCCCTATATGTTAGGGCAAAAAGACAGAAATTCTCCTTATTTTGAGGCAAAACTCAGAAATTCCACTTATTTTGGGGCAAAATTCCAGAAATTTCACTTATTTTGGGGCAAAATTGCAGAAATTTCACTTATTTTGGGGCAAAATTGCAGAAATTTCATTTATTTCAGAAAAATAGCTGATTTTCTTATTTGGGGGCAAAAAGGCAGAAATTTCTTTTATTTTGGTACAAAATTTCAGAAATTTTTTTTATTTTGGGGCAAAAATTCAGAAATTTCCCATATTTTAGGGCAAAATTCAGAAATTCTTCTTATTTTGAAGTAAAAAGGCTGAAATTCCCTTATTTGGGGGCAAAAAAGCAGAAATTTCACTTATTTTGGGGCAAAATTGCAGAAATTTCACTTATTTCAGGGTAATAAGTCAGAAATTTTCTTTATGTTGGGGCAAAAAAGACAGAAATTCCCTTTGTTTTGAGGGATAAAGACAGAAATACCACTTATTTAGAGTCAAAAAGCAGAAATTCCCCTTATTTTGGAGCAAAAATGAAGAAATTTCCCTTTTTTATGGCAAAAAAGGTATGCATTCTTCTTATTTTCGGGCAAAAAGGCAGAAATTCCCCGTATTTTGGAGCAAAATTGCAGAAATTCCCCTAATTGGGGGGCAAAAAGGCAGAAATTCCCTATATATTGGGGCAAAAAGACAGAAATTCTTCTTATATTGGGGCAAAACTCAGAAATTTCACTTAATTTGGGGCAAAATTGCAGAAATTTCACTTATTTCAGAAAAAAAAGCAGAAATTTCCTTATTTTGAGTCAAAAAGGCAGAAATTTCTTTTATTTTGGTACAAAATTGCAGAATTTTTTTTTTATTTTGGGGCAAAAAGGCAGAAATTTCCCATATTTTGGGGCAAAAATGCAGAAATTCCCCTTATTTTGAGGTAAAAAGGCTGAAATTCTCCTTATTTGGGGGCAAAAAGGCAGAAATTTCTTTTATTTGGGGAAAAAGTGCAGAAATTTCACTTATTTCAGGGTAATAAGTCAGAAATTTTCCTTATTTGGGGCAAAAAAGACAGAAATTCCCTTGGTTCTGGGGATAAAATACAGAAATTTCACTTATTTAGAGGCAAAAAAGCAGAAATTCCCCTTATTTTGAAGCAAAAATGAAGAAATTTCCCTTTTTTATGGCAAAAAGGTATACATTCTTCTTATTTTCGGGCAAAAAGGCAGAAATTCCCCGTATTTTGAAGCAAAATTGTAGAAATTCCTCTAATTGTGGGGCAAAAATTCAGAAATTCCCTATATGTTGGAGCAAAAAGACAGAAATTCTTCTTAATTTGGGGCAAAACTCAGAAATTCCACTTAATTTAGGGCAAAATTCCAGAAATTTCCCTTATTTTGGGGCAAAATTTCAGAAATTTCACTTATTTCAGGGAAAAAAGGCAGAAATTTTCCTTATTTTGGGGCAAAAAGGCAGAAATTCCTAATATTTTGTGGCAAAAATGCAGAAATTCCCTTTATTTTGAGATAAAAAAGCTGAAATTCCCCTTATTAGGGGTCAAAAAGTCAGAAATTTTCTTTATTTTGGAGCAAAATTGCAGAAATTTCACTTATTTCAGGGTAATAAGTCAGAAATTTTCCTTATTTTGGGGCAAAAAAGACAGAAATTTCCTTTGTTTAAGGATAAAAAGACTGAAATTTCACTTATTTAGAGGCAAAAAAGCAGAAATTCCCCTTATTTTGGAACAAAACTGCAGAAATTTCCCTAATTGTGGGGCAAAAAGGCAGAAATTCCCTATATTTTGGGGCAAAAGGACAGAAATTCTCCTTATTTTGGGGCAAAACTCAGAAATTCCACTTATTTTGGGGCAAAATTGAGGAAATTTCACTTATTTTGGGGCAAAATTGCAAAAATTTCACTTATTTTGAGGCAAAATTGTAGAAATTTCATTTATTTCAGAAAAAAAGCAGAAATTTGCTTATTTGTAGGACAAAAAGGCAGAAATTACTTTTATTTTGGTACAAAATTGAAGAAATTTTTCTTATTTTGGGGCAAAAAAGCAGAATTTCCCCTTATTTTGAGGTTAAAAGGCAGAAATTTCCCATATTTTAAGACAAAAATGCAGAAATTCTCTTTATTTTGAGGTAAAAAGGCTGAAATTCCCCTTATTTGGGGGCAAAAAGGCAGAAATTTCCTTTATTTTGGGGCAAAATTGCAGAAATTTCACTTATTTCAGGGTAATAAGTCAGAAATTTTCCTTATTTTTGGACAAAAAAGACAGAAATTCCCTGTGTTTTGAAGGAAAAAACAGAAATTCCACTTATTTAGAGGCAAAAAAGCAGAAATTCCCCTTATTTTGGAGCAAAACTGCACAAATTTCTCTAATTGTGGGGCAAAATACCAGAAATTTCACTTATTTTGGGGCAAAATTGCAGAAATTTTACTTATTTTGGGGCAAAATTGCAGAAATTTCATTTATTTCAGAAAAATAGCAGATTTTCTTATTTGGGGGCAAAAAGGCAGAAATTTCTTTTATTTTGGTACAAAATTGCAGAAATTTTTCTTATTTTGGGGCAAAAAGGCAGAAATTTCCCATATTTTGGGGCAAAATGCAGAAATTCCCCTTATTTTGAGGTAAAAAGGCTGAAATTACCTTATTTGGGGGCAAAAAAGCAGAAATTTCACTTATTTTGGGGCAAAATTGCAGAAATTTTAATTATTTCAGGGAAAAAAGTCAGAAATTTTCCTTATGTTGGGGCAAAAAAGACAGAAATTCCCTTTGTTTTGGGGGAAAAAAAACAGAAATTCCACTTATTTAGAGGCAAAAGGCAGAAATTCCCTTTAATTTGGAGCAAAAATGAAGAAATTTCCCTTTTTTATGGCAAAAAAGGTATGCATTCTTCTTAATTTTTGGGAAAAAAGGCAGAAATTCCCCGTATTTTGGAGCAAAATTGCAGAAATTCCCCTATTGGGGGACAAAAAGCCCGAAATTCCCTATATGTTGGGGCAAAAAGACAGAAATTCTTCTTATTTTGGGGCAAAACTCAGAAATTTCACTTATTTTGGGGCAAAATTGCAGAAATTTCACTTATTTCAGAAAAAAAAAGCAGAAATTTCTTTTATTTTGGTACAAAATTGCAGAAATTTTTTTTATTTTGGGGCAAAAAGAAAGAAATTTCCCATATTTTGGGGGAAAATGCAGAAATTTCCCTTATTTTGAGGTAAAAAGGCTGAAATGCTCCATATTTGGGGGCAAAAAGGCAGAAATTTCTCTTATTTGGGGCAAAATTGCCGAAATTTCACTTATTTCAGGGTAATAAGTCAGAAATTTTCCTTATTTTGGGGCAAAAAAGACAAAATTTCACTTATTTCAGGGTAATAAGTCAGAAATTTTCCTTATTTTGGGGCAAAAAAGACAGAAATTCCCTTTGTTTTGGGGATAAAATACAGAAATTTCACCTATTTAGAGGCAAAAAAGCAGAAATTCCCCTTATTTTGGAGCAAAAATGAAGAAATTTCCCTTTTTTATGGCAAAAAGGTATACATTCTTTTTATTTTCGGGCGAAAAGGCAGAAATTCCCCGTATTTTTGAGCAAAATTGTAGAAATTCCCCTAATTGTGGGGCAAAAAGGCAGAAATTCCCTATATGTTGGAGCAAAAAGACAGAAATTCTTCTTATTTTGGGGCAAAACTCAGAAATTCCACTTAATTTGGGGCAAAATTCCAAAAATTTCCCTTATTTTGGGGCAAAATTGCATAAATTTCACTTATTTTTGGGCAAAATTTCAGAAATTTAACTTATTTTTGGGCAAAATTTTAGAAATTTCACTTATTTCAGAAAAAAAGGCAGAAATTTTCCTTATTTTGGGGCAAAAAGGCAGAAATTCCTAATATTTTGTGGCAAAAATTCAGAAATTCCCCTTATTTTGAGGTAAAAAAGCTGAAATTCCCCTTATTTGGGGGCAAAAAGGCAAAAATTTTCCTTATTTTGGGGCAAAATTGCAGACATTTCACTTATTTCAGGGTAATAAGTCAGAAATTTTCCTTATTTTGGGGCAAAAAAGACAGAAATTCCCTTTGATTTGGGGGAAAAAGACTGAAATTTCACTTATTTAGAGGCAAAAAAGCAGAAATTCCCCTTATTTTGAAACAAAACTGCAGAAATTTCCCAAATCGTGGGGCAAAAAGGCAGAAATTCCCTATATGATAAGGCAAAAGGACAGAAATTCTTTTTATTTTGGGGCAAATCTCAGAAATTCCACATATTTTGGGGCAACATTACAGAAATTACCCTTATTTTGGGACAATATTGCAGAAATTTCACTTATTTTGGGGCAAAATTGCTGAAATTTTTCTTATTTTGGGCAAAAAGGCAGAAATTTCCCATATTTTGGGTCAAAAATGCAGAAATTCCCCTTATTTTGAGGTAAAAAGGCTGAAATTCCCCTTATTTGGGAACAAAAATTAAGAAATTCCCCTTATTTTGGAGCAAAAAGCAGACATTTCTTTTATTTTGGGGAAAAATTTTAGAAATTTAACTTATTTCAGGGCAAAAGTCAGAAATTTTCTTTATTTTGGGGCAAAAACGCAGAAATTCCTAATATTTTGTTGCAAAAATGCAGAAATTCTCCTTCTTTTGAGGTAAAAAGACTGAAATTCCCCTTATTTGGGGGCAAAAAAGCAGAAATTTCCCTTATTTTGGGGCAAAATTGCAGAAATTTCACTTATTTCAGGGTAATAAATCAGAAATTTTCCTTATTTTGGGGCAAAAAAGACAGAAATTCCCTTTATTTGGGGGAAAAATACAGAAATTCCATTTATTTAGAGGAAAAAAATCAGAAATTCCCCTTATTTTGTGGCAAAAAGCAGACATATCCCTTATTTTGGGGAAAAATTTAGAAATTTAACTTATTTCTGGGCAAAAGGTCAGAAATTTTTTTTATTTTGGGCAAAAAGGCAGAAATTCCTAATATTTTGTGGCAAAAATGCAGAAATTCCCCTTATTTTGAGGTAAAAAGCTGAAATTCCCCTTATTTGGGGGCAAAAAGGCAGAAATTTCCCTTATTTTGGGGCAAAATTGTAGAAATTTCACTTATTTCAGAATAATAAATCAGAAATTTTCCTTATTTTGGGGCAAAAAAGACAGAAATTTTTTTTGTTTGGGGGAAAAAGACAGATATTCCACTTATTTAGAGGCCAAAAATCAGAAATTCCTCTTATTTTGGAAAAAAATTGCAGAAATTTCCCTTTTTTATGGCAAAAAGGTATGAATTCTTCTTATTTTCGGGCAAAAAGGCAGAAATTCCCCGTATTTTGGAGCAAAATTGCAGAAATTCCCCTAATTGTGGGGCAAAAAGGTAGAAATTCCCTATATGTTGGAGCAAAAATACAGAAATTCTCTTTATTTTGGGGCAAAACTCGAACATTCCACTTATTTTGGGGCAAAATTTTAGAAATTTCCCTTATTTTGGGGCAAAATTGCAGAAATTTCACTTATTTCAGCGAAAAAAACAGAAATTTTCTTATTTTGGGGCAAAAAGGCCGAAATTTTCCTTATTTTGAGGTAAAAAGTCTGTAATTCCCCTTATTTTGGGGCAAAAAGGCAGAAATTTCCCTTATTTTGGGGCAAAATTGCAGAAATTTACTTATTTCAAGGTAATAAGTCAGAAATTTTCCTTATTTTGGGGCAAAAAAAACAGAAATTCCCTTTGTTTTGGGGGAAAAAGACAGAAATTCCACTTATTTAGAGGCAAAAAAGCAGAAATTCCCCTTATTTTGGAGCAAAAATGAAGAAAATTTCCATTTTATGGCAAAAAGTTATGCATTCTTCTTATTTTCGGAAAAAAAGGCAGAAATTCGCCGTATTTTGGAGCAAAATTGCAGAAATTTCCCAAATTGTGGGGCAAAAAGGCAGAAATTCCCTATATGTTGGGGCAAAAAGACAGAAATTCTCCTTATTTTGGGGAAAAACTCAGAAATTACACTTATTTTGGGGCAAAATTACAGAAATTTCCCTTATTTTGAGGCAAAATTGCAGAAATTTCACTTATTCTGGGGCAAAGTTGCAGAAATTTCACTTATTTCAGGGAAAAAAACAGAAATTTTCTTATTTTGAGGCAAAAAGGCAGAAATTTTTTATTTTGGTACAAAATTGCAGAAATTTTTCTTATTTTGAAGCAAAAAGGCAGAAATTTCCCATATTTTGGGGCAAAAATCCAGAAATTCTTCTTATTTGAGGTAAAAAGGCTGTAATTCCCCTTATTTGGGGGCAAAAAGGCAGAAATTTCTTTTATTTTGGGGAAAAATTGCAGAAATTAAACTTATTTCAGGGAAAAAAGCAGAAATTTTCTTATTTTGGGGCAAAAAGGCAGACATTTCTTTTATTTTTGTACAAAATTGCAGAAATTTTTTTTATTTTGGGCAAAAAGGCAGAAATTTCCCATATTTTGGGTCAAAAATGCAGAAATTTCCCTTATTTTGAGGTAAAAAGGCTGAAATTCCCCTTATTTGGGGGCAAAAATTAAGAAATTCCCTTTATTTGGGGGAAAAAAGCAGACAATTCTCTTATTTTGGGGAAAAATTTTAGAAATTTAACTTATTTCAGGGCAAAAAGTCAGAAATTTTTTTTTATTTGGACAAAAAGGCAGAAATTCCTAATATTTTGTGGCAAAAAAGCAGAAATTCCCCTTATTTTGGGGTAAAAATTTGAAATTCCTTTTATTTGGGGGAAAAAGGCAGAAATTTCCCTTATTTTGAGGCAAAATTGCAGAAATTTCACTTATTTCAGGGTAATAAGTCAGAAATTTTCCTTATTTTGGGGCAAAAAAGACAGAAATTCCCTTTGTTTTGGGGGAAAAAGACAGAAATTCCACTTATTTAGAGGCAAAAAGCAGAAATACTTCTTATTATGGAGCAAAAATGAAGAAATTTCCCTTTTTATGGCAAAAAGGTATGCATTCTTCTTATTTTCGGGCAAAAAGGCAGAAATTCCCCGTATTTTGGAGCAAAATTGCAGAAATTCCCCTAATTGTGGGGCAAAAAGGTAGAAATTCCCTATATGTTGGAGCAAAAATACAGAAATTCTCTTTATTTTGGGGCAAAACTCGAACATTCCACTTATTTTGGGGCAAAATTTTAGAAATTTCCCTTATTTTGGGGCAAAATTGCAGAAATTTCACTTATTTCAGGGAAAAAAACAGAAATTTTCTTATTTTGGGGCAAAAAGGCCGAAATTTTCCTTATTTTGAGGTAAAAAGTCTGTAATTCCCCTTATTTTGGGGCAAAAAGGCAGAAATTTCCCTTATTTTGGGGCAAAATTGCAGAAATTTCACTTATTTCAATGTAATAAGTCAGAAATTTTCCTTATTTTGGGGCAAAAAAAACAGAAATTCCCTTTGTTTTGGGGGAAAAAGACAGAAATTCCACTTATTTAAAGGCAAAAAAGCAGAAATTCCCCTAATTTTGGAGCAACAATGAAGAAATTTTCATTTTATGGCAAAAAGTTATGCATTCTTCTTATTTTCGTACAAAAAGGCAGAAATTCGCCGTATTTTGGAGCAAAATTGCAGAAATTCCCCAAATTGTGGGGCAAAAAGGCAGAAATTCCCTATATGTTGGGGCAAAAAGACAGAAATCCTCCTTATTTTGGGGCAAAACTCAGAAATTACACTTATTTTGGGGCAAAATTACAGAAATTTCCCTTATTTTGAGGCAAAATTGCAGAAATTTCACTTATTCTGGGGCAAAGTTGCAGAAATTTCACTTATTTCAGGGAAAAAAACAGAAATTTTCTTATTTTGAGGCAAAAAGGCAGAAATTTTTTATTTTGGTACAAAATTGCAGAAATTTTTCTTATTTTGAAGCAAAAAGGCAGAAATTTCTCATATTTTGGGGCAAAAATCCAGAAATTCTTCTTATTTTGAGGTAAAAAGGCTGTAATTCCCCTTATTTGGGGGCAAAAAGGCAGAAATTTCTTTTATTTTGGGGCAAAATTGCAGAATTTTAACTTATTTCAGGGAAAAAAGCAGAAATTTTCTTATTTTGGGGCAAAAAGGCAGACATTTCTTTTATTTTTGTACAAAATTGCAGTAATTTTTCTTATTTTGGGCAAAAAGGCAGAAATTTCCCATATTTTGGGTCAAAAATGCAGAAATTTCACTTATTTTGAGGTAAAAAGGCTGAAATTCCTCTTATTTGGGGGCAAAAATTAAGAAATTCCCTTTATTTGGGGGAAAAAAGCAGACAATTCTCTTATTTTGGGGAAAAATTTTAGAAATTTAACTTATTTCAGGGCAAAAAGTCAGAAATTTTTTTTATTTGGACAAAAAGGCAGAAATTCCTAATATTTTGTGGCAAAAAAGCAGAAATTCCCCTTATTTTGGGGTAAAAACCTGAAATTCCTTTTATTTGGGGGAAAAAGGCAGAAATTTCCCTTATTTTGAGGCAAAATTGCAGAAATTTCACTTATTTCAGGGTAATAAGTCAGAAATTTTCCTTATTTTGGGGCAAAAAAGACAGAAATTCCCTTTGTTTTGGGGGAAAAAGACAGAAATTCCACTTATTTAGAGGCAAAAAGCAGAAATACCCCTTATTATGGAGCAAAAATGAAGAAATTTCCCTTTTTATGGCAAAAAGGTATGCATTCTTCTTATTTTCGGGCAAAAAGGCAGATATTCCCCGTATTTTGGAGCAAAATTGCTGAAATTCCCCTAATTGTGGGGCAAAAAGGCAGAAATTCCCTATATGTTGGGGCAAAAAGACAGAAATTCTCATTATTTTGGGGAAAAACTCAGAAATTCCACTTATTTTGGGGCAAAATTGAAGAAATTTCACTTATTTCAGGAAAAAAAAGAAATTTTCTTATTTTAAGGCAAAAAGGCAGAAATTTCCCATATTTTAGGGCAAAAATGCAGAAATTCCTCTTATTTTGAGGTAAAAAGGCTGAAATTCAACTTATTTGGGGGCAAAAAGGCAGAAATTTCCCATATTTTGGAGCAAAAATCCAGAAATTCCCCTTATTTTGAGGTAAAAAGGCTGAAATTCCCCTTATTTGGGGGCAAAAAGGCGGAAATTTCTCTTATTTTGGGGCAAAATTGCAGAAATTTAACTTATTTCAGGGAAAAAAAGCAGAAATTTTCTTATTTTGGGGCAAAAAGGCAGAAATTTCTTTTATTTTGGTACAAAATTGCAGAAATTTTTCTTATTTTGGGCAAAAAGTCAGAAATTTTCCATATTTTGGGTCAAAAATGCAGAAATTCCCCTTATTTTGAGGTAAAAAGGCTGAAATTTCTCTTATTTGGTGGCAAAAAGTAAGAAATTCCCCTTATTTTGGCCAAAAAGCAGACATTTCCCTTATTTTGGGGAAAAATTTTAGAAATTTTTCTTATTATGGGCAAAAAGGCAGAAATTCCTAATATTTTGTGGCAAAAATGCAGAAATTCTCCTTATTTTGAGGTAAAAAGCTGAAATTCCCCTTATTTGGAGGCAAAAAGGCAGAAATTTCCCTTATTTTGGGGCAAAATTGTAGAAATTTCACTTATTTCAGAATAATAAATCAGAAATTTTCCTTATTTTGGGGCAAAAAAGACAGAAATTTTTTTTTGTTTGGGGGAAAAAGACAGATATTCCACTTATTTAGAGGCCAAAAATCAGAAATTCCCCTTATTTTGGAGCATAATTGCAGAAATTTCCCTTTTTTATGGCAAAAAGGTATGAATTCTTCCTATTTTCGGGCAAAAAGGCAGAAATTCCCCGTATTTTGGAGCAAAATTGCAGAAATTCCCCTAATTGTGGGGCAAAAAGGTAGAAATTCCCTATATGTTGGAGCAAAAATACAGAAATTCTCTTTATTTTGGGGCAAAACTCGAACATTCCACTTATTTTGGGGCAAAATTCCAGAAATTTCCCTTATTTTGGGGCAAAATTGCAGAAATTTCACTTATTTCAGGGAAAAAAACAGAAATTTTCTTATTTTGGGGCAAAAAGGCAGAAATTTTCCTTATTTTGAGGTAAAAAGTCTGTAATTCCCCTTATTTTGGGGCAAAAAGGCAGAAATTTCCCTTATTTTGGGGCAAAATTGCAGAAATTTCACTTATTTCAAGGTAATAAGTAAGAAATTTTCCTTATTTTGGGGCAAAAAAAACAGAAATTCCCTTTGTTTTGGGGGAAAAACACAGAAATTCCACTTATTTAGAGGCAAAAAAGCAGAAATTTCCCTTATTTTGGAGCAAAAATGAAGAAATTTCCATTTTATAGCAAAAAGTTATGCATTCTTCTTATTTTATGACAAAAAGGCAGAAATTCGCCGTATTTTGGAGCAAAATTGCAGAAATTCCCCAAATTGTGGGGCAAAAAGGCAGAAATTCCCTATATGTTGGGGCAAAAAGACAGAAATTCTCCTTATTTTGGGGCAAAACTCAGAAATTACACTTATTTTGGGGCAAAATTACAGAAATTTCCCTTATTTTGAGGCAAAATTGCAGAAATTTCACTTATTCTGGGGCAAAGTTGCAGAAATTTCACTTATTTCAGGGAAAAAAGCAGAAATTTTCTTATTTTGAGGCAAAAAGGCAGAAATTTTTTATTTTGGTACAAAATTGCAGAAATTTTTCTTATTTTGAAGCAAAAAGGCAGAAATTTCCCATATTTTGGGGCAAAAATCCAGAAATTCCCTTTATTTTGAGGTAAAAAGGCTGAAATTCCCCTTATTTGGGGGCAAAAAGGCAGAAATTTCTTTTATTTTGGGGCAAAATTGCAGAAATTTAACTTATTTCAGGGAAAAAAGCAGAAATTTTCTTATTTTGGGGCAAAAAGGCAGACATTTCTTTTATTTTTGTACAAAATTGCAGAAATTTTTCTTATTTTGGGCAAAAAGGCAGAAATTTCCCATATTTTGTGTCAAAAATGCAGAAATTTCCCTTATTTTGAGGTAAAAAGGCTGAAATTCCCCTTATTTGGGGGCAAAAATTAAGAAATTCACTTTATTTGGGGGAAAAAAGCAGACAATTCTCTTATTTTGGGGAAAAATTTTAGAAATTTAACTTATTTCAGGGCAAAAAGTCAGAAATTTTTTTTATTTGGACAAAAAGGCAGAAATTCCTAATATTTTGTGGCAAAAAAGCAGAAATTCCCCTTATTTTGGGGTAAAAACCTGAAATTCCTTTTATTTGGGGGAAAAAGGCAGAAATTTCCCTTATTTTGAGGCAAAATTGCAGAAATTTCACTTATTTCAGGGTAATAAGTCAGAAATTTTCCTTATTTTGGGGCAAAAAAGACAGAAATTCCCTTTGTTTTGGGGGAAAAAGACAGAAATTCCACTTATTTAGAGGCAAAAAGCAGAAATACCCCTTATTATGGAGCAAAAATGAAGAAATTTCCCTTTTTATGGCAAAAAGGTATGCATTCTTCTTATTTTCGGGCAAAAAGGCAGAAATTCCCCGTATTTTGGAGCAAAATTGCAGAAATTCCCCTAATTGTGGGGCAAAAAGGTAGAAATTCCCTATATGTTGGAGGAAAAATACAGAAATTCTCTTTATTTTGGGGCAAAACTCGAACATTCCACTTATTTTGGGGCAAAATTTTAGAAATTTCCCTTATTTTGGGGCAAAATTGCAAAAATTTCACTTATTTCAGGGAAAAAAACAGAAATTTTCTTATTTTGGGGCAAAAAGGCAGAAATTTTCCTTATTTTGAGGTAAAAAGTCTGTAATTCCCCTTATTTTGGGGCAAAAAGGCAGAAATTTCCCTTATTTTGGGGCAAAATTGCAGAAATTTCACTTATTTCAAGGTAAGAAGTCAGAAATTTTCCTTATTTTGGGGCAAAAAAAACAGAAATTCCCTTTGTTTTGGGGGAAAAAGACAGAAATTCCACTTATTTAGAGGCAAAAAAGCAGAAATTCCCCTTATTTTGGAGCAAAAATGAAGAAATTTCCATTTTATGGCAAAAAGTTATGCATTCTTCTTATTTTTGGACAAAAAGGCAGAAATTCGCCGTATTTTGGAGCAAAATTGCAGAAATTCCCCAAATTGTGGGGCAAAAAGGCAGAAATTCCCTATATGTTGGGGCAAAAAGACAGAAATTCTCCTTATTTTGGGGCAAAACTCAGAAATTACACTTATTTTGGGGCAAAATTACAGAAATTTCCCTTATTTTGAGGCAAAATTGCAGAAATTTCACTTATTCTGGGGCAAAGTTGCAGAAATTTCACTTATTTCAGGGAAAAAAGCAGAAATTTTCTTATTTTGAGGCAAAAAGGCAGAAATTTTTTATTTTGGTACAAAATTGCAGAAATTTTTCTTATTTTGAAGCAAAAAGGCAGAAATTTCCCATATTTTGGGGCAAAAATCCAGAAATTCCCTTTATTTTGAGGTAAAAAGGCTGAAATTCCCCTTATTTGGGGGCAAAAAGGCAGAAATTTCTCTTATTTTGGGGCAAAATTGCAGAAATTTAACTTATTTCAGGGAAAAAAAGCAGAAATTTTCTTATTTTGGGGCAAAAAGGCAGAAATTTCTTTTATTTTGTTACAAAATTGCAGAAATTTTTCTTATTTTGGGCAAAAAGTTAGAAATTTCCCATCTTTTGGGTCAAAAATGAAGAAATTCCCCTTATTTTGAGGTAAAAAGGCTGAAATTTCCCTTATTTGGTGGCAAAAAGTAAGAAATTCCCCTTATTTGGGCCAAAAAGCAGACATTTCACTTATTTTGGGGAAAAATTTTAGAAATTTAACTTATTTCAGGGCAAAAAGGCAGAAATTCCTAATATTTTGTTGCAAAAATGCAGAAATTTCCCTTATTTTGAGGTAAAAAACTGAAATTCCCCTTATTTGGGGGCAAAAAGGCAGAAATTTCCCTTATTTTGGGGCAAAATTGCAGAAATTTCACTTATTTCAGGGTAATAAGTCAGAAATTTTCCTTATTTTGGGGCAAAAAAGACAGAAATTCCTTTTGTTTTGGGGGAAAAAGACAGAAATTCCACTTATTTAGTGGCAAAAAAGCAGAAATTCTCCTTATTTTGGAGCAAAAATGAAGAAAATTCCGTTTTTATGGCAAAAAGGTATGAATTCTTCTTATTTTCGGCAAAAAGGCAGATATTCCCCGTATTTTGGAGCAAAATTGCTGAAATTCCCCTAATTGTGGGGCAAAAAGGCAGAAATTCCCTATATGTTGAGGCAAAAATACAGAAATTCTCTTTATTTTGGGGCAAAACTCAGAAATTCCACTAAGTTTGGGGCAAAATTTCAGAAATTTCACTTACTTCAGGGAAAAAAGGCAGAAATTATCCTTAATTTGGGGCAAAAAGGCAGAAATACCTAATATTTTGTGGCAAAAATGCAGAAATTCCCCTTATTTTGAGGTAAAAAAGGTGAAATTCCCCTTATTTGTGGACAAAAATGCAAAAATTTTCCTTATTTTTGTGCAAAATTGCAGAAATTTCACTTATTTCAGGGTAATAAGTCAGAAATTTTT
Source organism: Micromys minutus (assembly GCF_963924665.1). Taxonomy (NCBI): domain Eukaryota; kingdom Metazoa; phylum Chordata; class Mammalia; order Rodentia; family Muridae; genus Micromys; species Micromys minutus. The sequence goes on along the minus strand of NW_027667734.1, from coordinate 146,396 downwards.
CTTATTTTGGTGCAAAAAAGACAGAAAATCCCTTTGTTTTGGGGGAAAAAGACAGAAATTCCACTTATTTAGTGGCAAAAAAGCAGAAATTCCCCTTATTTTGAAGCAAAAATGAAGAAATTTCCCCTTTTTAAGGCAAAAAGGTATGCATTCTTCTTATTTTCGGGCAAAAAGGCAGAAAATCCCCGTATTTTAAAGCAAAATTGCAAAAATTCCCCTAATTGTGGGGGAAAAATGCAGAAATTCCCTATATGTTGAGGCAAACAGACAGAAATTCACCTTATTTTGGGGCAAAATTCAGAAATTCCACTTATTTTGGGGCAACATTCCAGAAATTTCCCTTATTCTGGGGAAAAATTGCAGAATTTTCACTTCTTTTGGTCAAAATTGAAGAAATTTCACTTATTTCAGGGAAAAAAAAGAAATTTTCTTATTTTGTGGCAAAAAGGCAGAAATTCCCCTTATTTTGAGGTAAAAATGCTGAAATTCCCCTTATTTGGGGGCAAAAAGGCAGAAATATCCCTTATTTTAGGGCAAAATTGCAGAAATTTCACTTATTTCAGGGTAATAAGTCAGAAAATCCCCTTAATTTGGGGCAAAAAAGACAGAAAGTCCCTTTGTTTTTGGGGAAAAAGACAGAAATTTCACATATTTAGATGCAAAAAGGCAGATATTTCCTTTATTTTGGAGCAACAAAGATGAAATTTCCCTTTTTATGGCAAAAAGGTATGCATTCCCATTATTTTCGGGCAAAAAGGCAGAAATTCCCTGTATTTCGGAGCAAAATTGCAGAAATTCCCCTAAATTTGGGGAAAAAGGCAGAAGTTCCCTTTATTTTGGGGCAAAAATCATAAATTCCTCTTATTTTGGGGCAAAATTCAAGAAATTTCCTTTATTTTGGGGCAAAATTGCAGGAATTTACCTTATTTGGGGCAAAATTGCAGAAATTTTTCTTATTTGGGGCAAAATTGCAGAAATTTCACTTATTTTCAGGTAAAAAGGCTGAAATTTCCTTTATTTTGGGGCAAAAAGAGAGAAATTCCCCTTATTTTGGGGCAAAATTGCAGAAATTTCCCTTATTATTGGGAAAAATTGCAGAAATTTTCTTTATTTTAGGGCAAAATTGCAGAAATTTCACTTATTTCAGAGAAAAAAAGCAAAAATTTTTCTTATTTGGGGCAAAAAGGTGGAAATTCCCATTATTTTGGGGCAAAAAGGCAGAAATTCACCTTATTTTGGGGTAAAATTGCAGAAATTTCACATATTTCTGGGCAAAAAGGCAAAAATTTCCCTTATTTTGGGGCAAAATTGCAGAAATTTCACTTAATTCAGGGTAATAAGTCAGAAATTCTACTTATATTGAGGCAAAAAACACAAAAATTCGCTTTGTTTTGAGGGAAAAAAACATAAATTCCACTTATTTAGAGGCAAAAAGGCAGAAATTTCCCTTATTTGGAGCAAAAATGAAGAAATTTCCCTTTTTTATGGCAAAAAGTTATGCATTTCTCTTTTTTTTGGGCAAAAAGGCAGAAATTCCTCGTATTTTAGAGCAAAATTGCAGAAATTTCCCTAGTTGTGGGGCAAAAAGACCGAAATTCCCTATATGTTGGGGCAAAAAGACAGAAATTCTTTTTATTTTGGGGCAAAACTCAGAAATTCCACTTATTTTGGGGCAAAATTCCAGAAATTTCCCTTATTTTGGGGCAAAATTGCAGAAATTTCACTTTTTTGGGGGCAAAATTGCAGAAATTTCACTTATTTCAGGGAAAAAAGGCAGAAATTATCTTTATTTTGGGGCAAAAAGGCAAAAATTCCTAATATTTTGTGGCAAAAATGCAGAAATTCTCCTTATTTTGAGGTAAAAAAGCTGAAATTCCCCTTATTTTGGGGCAAAAATGCAGAAATTTTCCTTATTTTGGGGCAAAATTGCAGAAATTTCACTTATTTCAGGGTAATAAGTCAGAAATTTTCTTTATTTTGGGGCAAAAAAGGCAGAAAATTCCTTTTTTTTTTGGGGAAAAAGACAGAAATTCCAATAATTTGAGGCAAAAAAAGCAGAAATTCCCTTTATTTTGGAGCAAAAATGAAGAAATTTCCTCTTTTTAAGGCAAAAAGTTATGCATTCTTCTTATTTTCGGGCAAAAATGCAGAAATTCCTCGTATTTTGGAGCAAAATTGCAGAAATTCTCCTAATTCTGGGGCAAAAATGCAGAAATTCCATATATGTTGGGGCAAAAAGACAGAAATTCTACTTATTTTGGGGAAAAACTAAGATATTCCATTTATTTTGGGGCAAAATTCCAGAAATTTCCCTTATTCTGGGGCAAAATTGCTGAAATTTCACTTATTTTGGGGCAAAATTGCAGAAATTTTAATTATTTCAGGGAAAAAAGGCAGAAATTTTTCTTATTTTTAGGCAAAAAGGCAGAAATTCCCTTTATTTTGAGGTAAAAATGCTGAAATTCCCTTTATTTGGGGGAAAAAAGGCAGAAATTTCCCTTATTTTGGGGCAAAATTGCAGAAATTTCACTTATTTTAGGGTAATAAGTCAAAAATTCCTCTTATTTTGGGGCAAAAAAGACAGAAATTCCCTTTGTTTTGGAGGAAAAAGACAGAAATTCCACTTATTTAGAGGCGAAAAGGCAGAAATTCCCCTTATTTTGGAGCAAAAATGAAGATATTTACCTTTTTATGGCAAAAAGGTATGCATTCCCCTTACTTCGGGATAAAAAACAGAAAATCCCCGTATTTTGAAGCAAAATTGCAGAAATTCTCATAATTTTCAGGCAAAAAGGCAGAAATTCTTCTTATTTTGGGGCAAAAAAAGAAAGTCTCCATTTTTTGGGAACAAACAGTCAGAAATTCCCTTTATTTTGGGGCAAGATTGCAGAAATTTCCTTTACATTGGGGCAAAATTGCAGAAATTTCCCTTATTTTGGGGCAAATTTGCAGAAATTTCACTTATTTCAGGGTAATAAGTCAGAAATTTCCCTTATTTTAGGGCAAAAAACTGAGAAATTCCCTTTGTTTTGAGGGAAAAAGACAGAAATTCCACTTATTTAGAGGCAAAAATGCAGAAATTCCCCTTATTTTGGAGCAAAAATGAAGAAATTTCTTTTTTTATAGCAAAAAGGTATGCATTCCCATTATTTTCGGGCAAAAAGGCAGAAATTCCTCGTATTTTGGAGCACAATTTGAGAAATTCTTCTAATTTTAGGGCAAAAGGCAGAAATTCCCTTTATTTTGGGGCAAAAATCAGAAATTCCCCTTCTTTTGGGGCAAAATTCAGAAATTTTTTTTTATTTTGGGGCAAAATTGCAGGAATTTACTTTTTTTGGGGCAAAATTGAAGTAATTTCCCTTATTTGGGGCAAAATTGCAGAAATTTCACTTATTTTCAGGTAAAAAAGCTGAAATTTCCTTTATTTTGGGGCAAAAAGAGAGAAATTTCCCTTATTTTGGGGCAAAATTGCAGAAATTTTCCTTATTATGGGGAAAATTTGCAGAAATTTCCCTTATTTTAGGACAAAAAGGCAGAAATTCCCCTTATTTTGGAGCAAAATTGCAGAAATTCCCCTAGTTGTGGGGCAAAAGGAAAGAAATTCCCTATATGTTGGGGCAAAAAGACAGAAATTCTCCTTATTTTGGGGCAAAACTTAGAAATTCCACTTATTTTAGGGCAAAATTCCAGAAATTTCCCTTATTTCAGGGCAAAAAGGCAGAAATTTCGCTTATTTTGGGGCAAAATTGCAGAAATTTCCCTTATTTCAGGGTAATAAGTCAAAAATTCCCCCTTATTTTGGGGCAAAAAAATACAGAAATTCCCGTTGTTTTGGGGGAAAAAGATAGAAATTCCACTTATTTAGAGGCAAAAAAGAAGAAATTCCCCTTATTTTGGAGCAAAAATGAAGAAATTTCCCCTTTTTAAGGCAAAAAGGTATGCATTCTTCTTATTTTCGGGCAAAAAGGCAGAAAATCCCCGTATTTTAAAGCAAAATTGCAAAAATTCCCCTAATTGTGGGGGAAAAATGCAGAAATTCCCTATATGTTGGGGCAAACAGACAGAAATTCACCTTATTTTGGGGCAAAATTCAGAAATTCCACTTATTTTGGGGCAACATTCCAGAAATTTCCCTTATTCTGGGGAAAAATTGCAGAATTTTCACTTCTTTTGGTCAAAATTGAAGAAATTTCACTTATTTCAGGGAAAAAAAAGAAATTTTGTTATTTTGTGGCAAAAAGGCAGAAATTCCCCTTATTTTGAGGTAAAAATGCTGAAATTCCCCTTATTTGGGGGCAAAAAGGCAGAAATATCCCTTATTTTAGGGCAAAATTGCAGAAATTTTACTTATTTCAGGGTAATAAGTCAGAAAATCCCCTTAATTTGGGGCAAAAAAGACAGAAAGTCCCTTTGTTTTTGGGGAAAAAGACAGAAATTTCACATATTTAGATGCAAAAAGGCAGATATTTCCTTTATTTTGGAGCAACAAAGATGAAATTTCCCTTTTTATGGCAAAAAGGTATGCATTCCCATTATTTTCGGGCAAAAAGGCAGAAATTCCCTGTATTTCGGAGCAAAATTGCAGAAATTCCCCTAAATTTGGGGAAAAAGGCAGAAGTTCCCTTTATTTTGGGGCAAAAATCATAAATTCCTCTTATTTTGGGGCAAAATTCAAGAAATTTCCTTTATTTTGGGGCAAAATTGCAGGAATTTACCTTATTTGGGGCAAAATTGCAGAAATTTTTCTTATTTGGGGCAAAATTGCAGAAATTTCACTTATTTTCAGGTAAAAAGGCTGAAATTTCCTTTATTTTGGGGCAAAAAGAGAGAAATTCCCCTTATTTTGGGGCAAAATTGCAGAAATTTCCCTTATTATTGGGAAAAATTGCAGAAATTTTCTTTATTTTAGGGCAAAATTGCAGAAATTTCACTTATTTCAGAGAAAAAAAGCAAAAATTTTTCTTATTTGGGGCAAAAAGGTGGAAATTCCCATTATTTTGGGGCAAAAAGGCAGAAATTCACCTTATTTTGGGGTAAAATTGCAGAAATTTCACATATTTCTGGGCAAAAAGGCAAAAATTTCCCTTATTTTGGGGCAAAATTGCAGAAATTTCACTTAATTCAGGGTAATAAGTCAGAAATTCTACTTATATTGAGGCAAAAAACACAAAAATTCGCTTTGTTTTGAGGGAAAAAAACATAAATTCCACTTATTTAGAGGCAAAAAGGCAGAAATTTCCCTTATTTGGAGCAAAAATGAAGAAATTTCCCTTTTTTATGGCAAAAAGTTATGCATTTCTCTTTTTTTTGGGCAAAAAGGCAGAAATTCCTCGTATTTTAGAGCAAAATTGCAGAAATTTCCCTAGTTGTGGGGCAAAAAGACAGAAATTCCCTATATGTTGGGGCAAAAAGACAGAAATTCTTTTTATTTTGGGGCAAAACTCAGAAATTCCACTTATTTTGGGGCAAAATTCCAGAAATTTCCCTTATTTTGGGGCAAAATTGCAGAAATTTCACTTTTTTGGGGGCAAAATTGCAGAAATTTCACTTATTTCAGGGAAAAAAGGCAGAAATTATCTTTATTTTGGGGCAAAAAGGCAAAAATTCCTAATATTTTGTGGCAAAAATGCAGAAATTCTCCTTATTTTGAGGTAAAAAAGCTGAAATTCCCCTTATTTTGGGGCAAAAATGCAGAAATTTTCCTTATTTTGGGGCAAAATTGCAGAAATTTCACTTATTTCAGGGTAATAAGTCAGAAATTTTCTTTATTTTGGGGCAAAAAAGGCAGAAAATTCCTTTTTTTTTGGGGGAAAAAGACAGAAATTCCAATAATTTGAGGCAAAAAAAGCAGAAATTCCCTTTATTTTGGAGCAAAAATGAAGAAATTTCCTCTTTTTAAGGCAAAAAGTTATGCATTCTTCTTATTTTCGGGCAAAAATGCAGAAATTCCTCGTATTTTGGAGCAAAATTGCAGAAATTCTCCTAATTCTGGGGCAAAAATGCAGAAATTCCATATATGTTGGGGCAAAAAGACAGAAATTCTACTTATTTTGGGGAAAAACTAAGATATTCCATTTATTTTGGGGCAAAATTCCAGAAATTTCCCTTATTCTGGGGCAAAATTGCTGAAATTTCACTTATTTTGGGGCAAAATTGCAGAAATTTTAATTATTTCAGGGAAAAAAGGCAGAAATTTTTCTTATTTTTAGGCAAAAAGGCAGAAATTCCCTTTATTTTGAGGTAAAAATGCTGAAATTCCCTTTATTTGGGGGAAAAAAGGCAGAAATTTCCCTTATTTTGGGGCAAAATTGCAGAAATTTCACTTATTTTAGGGTAATAAGTCAAAAATTCCTCTTATTTTGGGGCAAAAAAGACAGAAATTCCCTTTGTTTTGGAGGAAAAAGACAGAAATTCCACTTATTTAGAGGCGAAAAGGCAGAAATTCCCCTTATTTTGGAGCAAAAATGAAGATATTTACCTTTTTATGGCAAAAAGGTATGCATTCCCCTTACTTCGGGATAAAAAACAGAAAATCCCCGTATTTTGAAGCAAAATTGCAGAAATTCTCATAATTTTCAGGCAAAAAGGCAGAAATTCTTCTTATTTTGGGGCAAAAAAAGAAAGTCTCCATTTTTTGGGAACAAACAGTCAGAAATTCCCTTTATTTTGGGGCAAGATTGCAGAAATTTCCTTTACATTGGGGCAAAATTGCAGAAATTTCCCTTATTTTGGGGCAAATTTGCAGAAATTTCACTTATTTCAGGGTAATAAGTCAGAAATTTCCCTTATTTTAGGGCAAAAAACTGAGAAATTCCCTTTGTTTTGAGGGAAAAAGACAGAAATTCCACTTATTTAGAGGCAAAAATGCAGAAATTCCCCTTATTTTGGAGCAAAAATGAAGAAATTTCTTTTTTTATAGCAAAAAGGTATGCATTCCCATTATTTTCGGGCAAAAAGGCAGAAATTCCTCGTATTTTGGAGCACAATTTGAGAAATTCTTCTAATTTTAGGGCAAAAGGCAGAAATTCCCTTTATTTTGGGGCAAAAATCAGAAATTCCCCTTCTTTTGGGGCAAAATTCAGAAATTTTTTTTTATTTTGGGGCAAAATTGCAGGAATTTACTTTTTTTGGGGCAAAATTGAAGTAATTTCCCTTATTTGGGGCAAAATTGCAGAAATTTCAATTATTTTCAGGTAAAAAAGCTGAAATTTCCTTTATTTTGGGGCAAAAAGAGAGAAATTTCCCTTATTTTGGGGCAAAATTGAAGAAATTTTCCTTATTATGGGGAAAATTTGCAGAAATTTCCCTTATTTTAGGACAAAAAGGCAGAAATTCCCCTTATTTTGGAGCAAAATTGCAGAAATTCCCCTAGTTGTGGGGCAAAAGGAAAGAAATTCCCTATATGTTGGGGCAAAAAGACAGAAATTCTCCTTATTTTGGGGCAAAACTTAGAAATTCCACTTATTTTAGGGCAAAATTCCAGAAATTTCCCTTATTTCAGGGCAAAAAGGCAGAAATTTCGCTTATTTTGGGGCAAAATTGCAGAAATTTCCCTTATTTCAGGGTAATAAGTCAAAAATTCCCCCTTATTTTGGGGCAAAAAAATACAGAAATTCCCGCTGTTTTGGGGGAAAAAGATAGAAATTCCACTTATTTAGAGGCAAAAAAGAAGAAATTCCCCTCATTTTGGAGCAAAAATGAAGAAATTTCCCTTTTTTATGGCAAAAAGTTATGCATTTCCCTTATTTTTGGGAAAAAAGGCAGAAATTCCCCGTATTTTGGAGCAAAATTGCAGAAATTCCCCTAATTGTGGGGCAAAAGGCAGAAATTCCCTATATGTTGGGGCAAAAAGACAGAAATTCTCCTTATTTTGGGGCAAAACTCAGAAATTCCACTTCTTTTGGGGCAAAATTCCAGAAATTTCCCTTATTTTGGGGCAACATTGCAGAAATTTCACTTATTTTGGGGCAAAATTGCAGAAATTTTACTTATTTCAGGGAAAAAAGTCAGAAATTTTCCTTATTTTAAGGCAAAAAAACAGAAATTCCTAATATTTTGTGGCAAAAATGCAGAAATTCCTCTTATTTTGAGGTAAAAAGGCTGAATTACCCTTATTTGAGGGCAAAAAGGCAGAAATTTCCCTATTTTGGGGCAAAATTGCAGAAATTTCACTTATTTCATGGTAATGAGTCAGAAATTCCCCTTATTTTGGGGCAAAAAAGAGAGAAATTCCCTTTGTTTTGTGGGGAAAAGACAGAAATTCCACTTATTTAGAGGCAAAAAGGCAGAAATTCCCCTTATTTTGGAGCAAAAATGAAGAAATTTCATTTTTTATGGCAAAAAGGTATGCATTCCTATTATTTTCGAGCAAAAAGGCAGAAATTCCCCGTATTTTTGAGCAAAATTGCAGAAAATCCCCTAATTTTGGGGCAAAAATCAGAAAATCTCTTTATTTTGGGGCAAAATTCAAGAATTTTCCTTTATTTTGGGGCAAAATTGGAGGAATTTACCTTATTTTTGGGCAAAATTGCAGAAATTTCACTTATTTGGGGCAAAATTGCAGAAATTTCACTTATTTTCAGAAAAAAGGGCTGATATTTCCTTTATTTGGGGCTAAAAGGGAGAAATTCCTCTTATTTTCGGGCAAAATTGCAGAAATTTCTATTATTATGGGGAAAAATTGCAGAAATTTTCCTTATTTTAGTGCAAAATTGGAGAAATTTCACTTATTTCAAAGAAAAAAAGCAAAAATTTTTCTTATTTTGGGGCAAAAAGGCAGAAATTCCCATTATTATGGGGCAAAAACGCAGAAATTCGACTTATTTTGGGGTAAAATTGCAGAAATTCCCCTAATTTTGGGGGAAAAGGCAGAAATTCCCTTTATTTTGGGGCAAAAATCATAAATTCCCCTTATTTTGGGGCAAAATTCAAGAAATGTCCATTAATTTGTGGCAAAAAGGCAGAAATTCACCTTATTTTGGGGAAAAATTGCAGAAATTTCACATATTTCAGGGCAAAAAGGCAGAAATTTCCCTTATTTTGGGGCAAAATTGCAGAAATTTTACATATTTCAGTGTAATAAGTCAGAAATTTTCCTTATTTTGAGGCAAAAAATACAGAAATTCCCTTTGTTTTGAGGGAAAAAGACAGAAATTCCACTTATTTAGAGGCAAAAAGGCAGAAATTTTCTTTATTTTGGAGCAAAAATGAAAATTTCCCTTTTTTATGGCAAAAAGTTATGCATTCCCTTTATTTTCGGGAAAAAGGCAGAAATTCCCCGTATTTTGGAGCATAATTGCAGAAATTCTTCTAGTTGTGGTGCATAAAGAAAGAAATTCCCTATATGTTGTGGGAAAAGACAGAAATTCTCCTTATTTTGGGGCAAAACTCAGAATTTCCACTTATTTTGGGGCAAAATTCCAGAAATTTCCCTTATTTTGGAGCAAAAATGAAGAAATTTACCTTTTTATGGCAAAAAGGTATGCATTCCCCTTACTTTCGGGATAAAAAGCAGAAATTCCCCGTATTTTGAAGCAAAATTGCAGAAATTCTCATAATTTTCGGGCAAAAAGGCAGAAATTCTCCTTATTTTGGGGCAAAAAGACAGAAAATCTCCTTTTTTCGGGAGCTCACAGTCAGAAATTTTCCTTATTTTGGGGCAAAATTACAGAAATTTCCTTTACATTGGGGCAAAATTGCAGAAATTTCTCTTATTTTGGGGCAAAATTGCAGAAATTTCACTTATTTCAGGGTAATAAGTCAGAAATTCCCGTTATTTTGGAACAAAAAAAGGCAGAAATTCCCTTTGTTTTGGAGGAAAAGACAGAAATTCCACTTATTTAGACGCAAAAAGGCAGAAATTTCACTTATTTTGGAGCAAAAATGAAGAAATTTACCTTTTTATGGCAAAAAGGTATGCATTCCCCTTACTTTCGGGATAAAAAGCAGAAATTCCCCGTATTTTGAAGCAAAATTGCAGAAATTCTCATAATTTTCGGGCAAAAAGGCAGAAATTCTCCTTATTTTGGGGCAAAAAGACAGAAAATCTCCTTTTTTCGGGAGCTCACAGTCAGAAATTTTCCTTATTTTGGGGCAAAATTACAGAAATTTCCTTTACATTGGGGCAAAATTGCAGAAATTTCTCTTATTTTGGGGCAAAATTGCAGAAATTTCACTTATTTCAGGGTAATAAGTCAGAAATTCCCATTATTTTGGCACAAAAAAAGACAGAAATTCCCTTTGTTTTGGAGGAAAAGACAGAAATTCCACTTATTTAGACGCCAAAAGGCAGAAATTTCCCTTATTTTGGAGCAAAAATGAAGAAATTTACCTTTTTATGGCAAAAAGGTATGCATCCCCCTTACTTTCGGGATAAAAAGCAGAAATTCCCCGTATTTTGAAGCAAAATTGCAGAAATTCTCATAATTTTCAGGCAAAAAGGCAGAAATTCTTATTTTGGAGAAAAGACAGAAAATTTCCTTTTTCGGGAGCAAACAGTCAGAAATTTCCCTTATTTTGGAGGAAAATTGCTAAAATTTCTTTTACATTGGGGCAAAATTGCAGAAATTTTTTTTAATTTGGAGCAAAATTGCAGAAATTCCCCTTTTTGTGGGGCAAAAAGGCAGAAATTCCCTATATGTTGGGGAAAAAAGACAGAAATTCTCCTTATTTTGGGGCAAAACTCAGAAAATCCACTTATTTTTGGGCAAAATTCCAGAAACTGCCCTTATTTTGAGGAAAAATTGCAGAAATTTCACTTATTTTAAGGCAAAATTGGAGAAATTTCACTTATTTCAGGGAAAAAAGGCAGAAATTTTCCTTATTTTGGGGCAAAAATGCAGAAATTCCTAATATTTTGTGGCAAAAATGTAGAAATTCCCTTTATTTTGAGGTAAAAAGGCTGAAATTCTTTTTATTTGGGGGCAAAAAGGCAGAAATTTCTCTTATTTTGGGGCAAAAAGACAGAAATTCCTTTTATTTTGTGGCAAAAAGGCAGAAATTTCATTTATTTTGGGGCAAAATTGCAGAAATTTCACTTATTTCAGGGCATAATTCAAAAATTCCTTTTATTTTGGGGCAAAAAGACAGAAATTCCATTTATTTTTGGTACAAAGGCAGAAATTTCATTTACTTTGAAGTAAAAAGGCAGAAATTCCTCTTATTTTGGGGCAAAAATGAAGAAATTTCTTTTTTTGTGGTAAAAGGTATACATTCCCCTTACATTCGGGATAAAAAGCAGAAATTCCCCGTATTTAGAAGCAAAATTGCAGAAATTCTCATAATTTTCGGGCAAAAAGAGAGAAATTCCCTAATTTTGGGGCAAAAGGCAGAAATTTCTTTTATTTTGGGGCCAAAATCAGAAATTCTTCTTCTTTTGGGGCAAAATTCAAGAAATTTCCTTTATTTTAGGACAAAATTACAGGAATTTACCTTATATGGGGCAAAATTGAAGAAATTTCCCTTATTTGGGGCAAAATTGCAGAAATTTCACTTATTTTCAGGTAAAAAAGCTGAAATTTCCTATATTTTGGGGCAAAAAGGGAGAAATTCCCCTTATTTTGGGGCAAAATTGCAGAAATTTTCCTTATTATTGAGAAAAATTGCAGAAATTTTCCTTATTTTAGGGCAAAATTGCAGAAATTTCACTTATTTCAGAGAAAAAAAGCAAAAATTTTTCTTATTTTGGGGCAAAAAGGCAGAAATTCTCATTAATTTGTGGCAAAAAGGTAGAAATTCACCTTATTTTGGGGTAAAATTGCAGAAATTTCACATATTTCAGGACAAAAAGCAGAAATTTCCCTTATTTTGGGGCAAAATTGCAAAAATTTCACTTATTTCAATGTAATAAGTCAGAAATTCCCCTTATTTTGAGGCAAAAGAGACAGAAATTTCCTTTGTTTTGAGGGAAAAAGACAGAAATTCCACTTATTTAGAGGCAAAAAGGCAGAAATTTCTCTTATTTTGGAGCAAAAATGAAGAAATTTCCCTTTTTTATGGCAAAAAGTTATGCATTCCCCTTATTTTCGAACAAAAAGGCAGAAATTCCTCGGATTTTGGAGCATAATTGCAGAAATTCCCCTAGTTGTGGTGCAGAAAGACAGAAATTCCCTATATGTTGGAGAAAAAAGACAGAAATTCTCTTTATTTTGGGGCAAAACTCAGAAATTCCACTTATTTTGAAGCAAAATTCTAGAAATTTCCCTTTTTTTGGAACAAAATTGCAGAAATTTCCTTTATTTTGGGACAAAATTGCAGAAATTTCACTTATTTTGGGGCAAAATTGCAGAAATTTCACTTATTTCAGGGGAAAAAGGCAGAAATTTTCTTTATTTTGGGGCAAAAAGGCAGAAATTCCTAATATTTTCTGGCAAAAATGCAGAAATTCCCCTTATTTAGAGGTAAAAAGGCTGAAATTCTTCTTATTTGAGGGCAAAAAGGCAGAAATTTCCCTTATTTTGGTGCAAAATTGCAGAAATTTCAATTATTTAGAGGCAAAAAGACAGAAATTCTCCTTATTTTGGGGCAAAACTTAGAAATTCCACTTATTTTGGGGCAAAATTCCAGAAATTTCCCTCATTTTGGGCCAAAATGGCAGAAATTTCACTTATTTTGGGGCAAAATTGCAGAAATTTAAATTATTTCACAGAAAAACGGCACAAATTTTCCTTATTTTGGGGCAAAAAGTCAGAAATTCCTAATATTTTGTGGCAAAAATGCAGAAATTCTTCTTATTTTGAGGTAAAAGGGCTGAAATTCCCCTTATTTGGTGGCAAAGAGGCAGAAATTTCCCTTATTTTGGGGCAAAATTAGAGAAATTTCACTTATTTCAGGGTAATAATTTAGAAATTCCCCTTATTTTGGGGCAAAAAATACAGAAATTCACTTTGTTTTGGGGGAAAAAGACAGAAATTCCACTTATTTAAAGGCAAAAAGGCAGAAATTCCCCTTATTTTGGAGCAAAAATGAAGAAATTTACCTTTTTATGGCAAAAAGGTATGCATTCCCCTTACTTTCGGAATAAAAAGCAGAAATTCCCCGTATTTTGAAGCAAAATTGCAGAAATTCTCATAATTTTTGGGCAAAAAGGCAGAAATTCTCCTTATTTTGGGGCAAAAAGACAGAAGATCTCCTTTTTTCGGGAGCAAACATTCAGAAATTCCCCTTATTTTGGGGCAAAATTGCAGAAATTACCTTTACATTGGGGCAAAATTGCAGAAAGTTCCCTTATTTTGGGGCAAAATTGCAGAAATTTCACTTACTTCAGGGTAATAAGTCAGAAATTCCCCTTATTTTGGGGCAAAAAAGACAGAAATTCTTTTTGTTTTAGGGGAAAAAGACAGAAATTCCACTTATTTAGAGGCAAAAAGGCAGAAATTCCCTTTATTTTGGAGCAAAAATGAAGAAATTTCCTTTTTTATGGCCAAAAGTTATACATTCCCATTATTTTCAGGCAAAAAAGCAGAAATTCTCGTATTTTGGAGCAAAATTGCAGAAATTCCCCTAATTTTGGGACAAAAGGCAGAAATTCCCTTTATTTTGGGGCAAAAATCAGAAATTCCTCTTATTTTGGGAAAAAATTCCAGAAATTTCCTTTATTTTGGGGCAAAATTGCAGGAATTTACCTTATTTTGGGGCACAATTGCAGAAATTTCCCTTATTTGGGGCAAAATTTCAGAAATTTCACTTATTTTCAGGTAAAAGGGCTGAAATTTCCTTTCTTATGGGGCACAAAGGAAGAAATTCCCCTTATTTTGGGACAAAATTGCAGAAATCTCCCTTATTATGGGAAAAAATTGCAAAAATTTCCCTTATTTTAGGGGAAAATTGCAGAAATTTCACTTATTTCAGAGAAAAAAAGCAAAAATTTTTCTTATTTTGGGCAAAAAGGCAGAAATTCCCATTATTTTTGGGCAAAAAACCAGAAATTCACCTTATTTAGGGGTAAAATTGCAGAAATTTCACATATTTCAGGGCAAAAAGGCAGAAATTCCTTGTATTTTGGAGCAAAATTGCAGAAATTCCCCTAGTTGTGAGGCAAAAAGACAGAAATTCCCTATATGTTGGCGCAAAAAGACAGAAATTCTTCTTATTTTGGGGCAAAATTTAGAAATTCCACTTATTTTGGGGCAAAATTCCAGAAATTTTCCTTATTTTGGGGCAAAATTGCAAAATTTCAGTTATTTTGGGGCAATATTGCAGAAATTTCACTTATTTTAGGGATAAAAGGCAGAAATTTTCCTTATTTTGGGGCAAAAAGTCAGAAATTCCTAATAATTTGTGGCAAAAATGCAGAAATTCTCCTCATTTTGAGGTATAAAGGCTGAAATTCCCATTATTTCAGGGCAAAATTGCAGAAATTCCCCTAGTTGTGGGGCAAAAAGACAGAAATTCCCTATATGTTGGGGCAAAAAGACAGAAATTCTCCTTATTTTGGGGCAAAACTCAGAAATTCCACTTATTTTGGGGCAAAATTGCAGAAATTTCACTTATTTCAGGGAAAAAAAAAACAGAATTTTTTTTTATTTTGTGGCAAAAAGGCAGAAATTCCTAATATTTTGTGGCAAAAATGCAGAAATTCCCCTTATTTTGAGGTAAAAAGGGTGAAATTCCCTTTATTTGTGGGCAGAAAGGCAAAAATTTCCCTTATTTTGGGGCAAAATTGCAGAAATTTCACTTATTTTAGGGTAATAAGTCAGAAATTCCCCTTATTTTGGGGCAAAAAAGACAGAAATTCCCTTTGTTGTGGGGGAAAAAGACAGAAATTCCACTTATTGATTAGCAAAAAGGCAGAAATTCCACTTATTTTGGAGCAAAAATGAAGAAATTTCCCCTTTTATGGCAAAAAGGTATGCATTCCCATTATTTTCAGGCAAAAAGGCAGAAATTCCCCGTATTTTGGAGCAAAATTGCAGAAATTCCCCTAATTTTGGGGCAAAATTGCAGAAATTTCACTTATTTTGTGGCAAAATTGCAGAAATTTTACTTATTTCAGGGAAAAAAGTTAAATTTTCCTTATTTTGGGTCAAAAAGGCAGGAATTCCCCTTATTTTGAGGTAAAAAAGCTGAAATTCCACTTATTTGAGGGCAAAGAGGCAGAAATTTCCCTTATTTTGGGGCAAAATTGCAGAAATTTCACTTATTTCAGGGTAATAAGTCAGAAATTCCCCTTATTTTTGGGGCAAAAAAGACAGAAATTCCCTTTATTTTTGAGGAAAAGACAGAAATTCCACTTATTTAGAGGCAAAAAGGCAGAAATTTCTCTGATTTTGGAGCAAAAATGATGAAATTTACCTTTTTATGGCGAAAAGGTATGCATTCCCCTTACTTTCGGGATAAAAAGCAGAAATTCCCCGTAATTTGAAGCAAAATTGCAGAAATTCTCATAATTTTTGGGCCAAAAGGCAGAAATTCTTTTTATTTTGGGAAAAAAAGACAGAAAATCTTTTTTCGGGAGCAAACAGTCAGAAATTTCCCTTATTTTGGGGCAAAATTGCAGAAATTTCCTTTACATTGGAACAAAATTGCAGAAATTTCCCTTATTTTGGGGCAAAATTGCAGAAATTTCACTTATTTCAGGGTAATAAGTCAGAAATTCCCCTTATTTTGTGGCAAAAAAGACAGAAATTCCCTTTGTTTTGGGGGAAAAAGACAGAAATTCCACTTATTCAGAGGCACAAAGGCAGAAATTCCCCTTATTTTGGAGCAAAAATGAAGAAATTTCCCTTTTTTATGGCAAAAAGTTATGCATTCCCTTTATTTTTGGGAAAGGGAAGAAATTCCCTGTATTTTGGAGCAAAATTGCAGAAATTCCCCTAATTGTGTGGCAAAAAGTCAGAAATTCCCTATATGTTGGGGAAAAAAGACAGAAATTCTCCTTACTTTGGGGAAAAACTCAGAAATTCCACATATTTTTGGCCAAAATTCCAGAAATTTCCCTTATTTTGGGGAAAAATTGCAGAAATTTCACTTATTTTAGGGCAAAATTAGAGAAATTTCACTTACTTCAGGGAAAAAAGGCAGAAATTTTCCTTATTTTTGGGCAAAAATGCAGAAATTATTAATATTTTGTAGCAAAAATTTAGAAATTTCCCTTATTTTTAGGTAAAAAGGCTGAAATTCCTTTTATTTGGGGGCAAAAAGGCAGAAATTTCTTTTATTTTGGGGGAAAATTGCAGAAATTTCACATATTTAGAGGCAAAAATACAGAAATTCTCCTTATTTTGGGGCAAAACTTAGAAATTCCACTTATTTTGGGGCAAAATTCCAGAAATTTCCATTATTTTGGTGCATAATTGCAGAAATTTCACTTATTTTGGGGCAAAATTGCAGAAATTTCACTTATTTCAAGGAAAAATGGCACAAATTTTCCTTATTTTGGGGCAAAATGTCAGAAATTCCTAATATTTTGTGGCAAAAATGCAGAAATTCCCCTTATTTTGAGGTAAAAAGGCTAAAATTCCCATTATTTGGGGGCAAAGAGGCAGAAATTTCCCTTATTTTGGGGCAAAATTGGAGAAATTTCACTTATTTCAGGTTAATAATTCAGAAATTCCCCTTATTTTGGGGCAAAAAAGACAGAAAATCCCTTTGTTTTGGGGGAAAAAGACAGAAATTCCACTTATTTAGAGGCAAAAAGGCAGAAATTCCCCTTATTTTGGAGCAAAAATGAAGAAATTTATCTTTTTATGGCAAAAAGGTATGCATTCCCCTTACTTTCGGGATAAAAAGCAGAAATTCCCCGTATTTTGAAGCAAAATTGCAGAAATTCTAATAATTTTCGGGCAAAAAGGCAGAAATTTTCCCTATTTTGGGGCAAAAAGACAGAAGATCTCCTTTTTTCGGGAGCAAACTGTCAGCAATTCCCCTTATTTTTGGGCAAATTTGCAGAAATTTCCTTT
This sequence comes from Micromys minutus, assembly GCF_963924665.1. NCBI lineage: Eukaryota > Metazoa > Chordata > Mammalia > Rodentia > Muridae > Micromys > Micromys minutus. The sequence goes on along the minus strand of NW_027667734.1, from coordinate 129,498 downwards.
ACATTGGGGCAAAATTGCAGAAATTTCCCATATTTTGGAGCAAAATTGCAGAAATTCCCCTAGTTGTGGGGCAAAAAGACAGAAATTCCCTATATGTTGGGGCAAAAATACAGAAATTCTCCTAATTTTGGGGCAAAACATAGAAATTCCACTTATTTTGGGGCAAAATTCCAGAAATTTTCCTTATTTTGGGGCAAAATTGCAGAAATTTCACTTATTATGGGGCAAAATTGCAGAAATTTCACTTATTTCAGACACAAAAGGCAGAAATTTTCTTTATTTTGAGGCAAAAAGTCATAAATTCCTAATATTTTGTGGCAAAAAATGCAGAAATTCCCCTTAATTTGAGGTATAAAGGCTGAAATTCCTCTTATTTCAGGGCAAAAAGGCAGAAATTTTCCTTATTATGGGGCAAAATTGCAGAAATTTCACTTATTTTAGGGTAATAAGTCAGAAATTCCCCTTATTTTGGGGCAAAAAAGACAGAAATTCCCTTTGTTTTGGGGGGAAAAGACAGAAATTCCACTTATTGAGAAGCAAAAAGGCAGAAATTCCACTTATTTTAGAGCAAAAATGAAGAAATTTCTCTTTTTATGGCAAAAAGGTATGCATTCCCATAATTTTCAGGCAAAAAGGCAGAAATTCCCCTTATTTTGGAGCAAAATTACAGAAATTCCCCTAATTTTGGCGCAAAAGGCAGAAATTCCCTTTATTTTAAAGCAAAAATCAGAAATTCCCCTTATTTTGGGGCAAAATTCCAGAAATTTTATTTATTTTGCGGCAAAATTGCAGGAATTTACCTTATTTTGGGGCAAAATTGCAGAAATTTCCCTTATTTGGGGCAAAATTTCAGAAATTTCACTTATTTTCAGGTAAAAAGTCTGAAATTTTCTTTGTTTTGGGGTAAAAAGAAAGAAATTCCCCTTAATTTGGGATAAAATTGCAGAAATCTCCCTTATTATGGGAAAAAATTGCAAAAATTTCCCTTATTTTAGGGGAAAATTGCAGAAATTTCACTTATTTCAGAGATAAAAAGCAAGAATTTTTCTTATTTTGGGGCAAAAAGGCAGAAATTCCCATTATTTTGGGGCAAAAAAGCAGAAATTCACCTTATTTAGGGGTAAAATTGCAGAAATTTCACATATTTCAGGGCAAAAAGGCAGAAATTCCCCGTCTTTTGGAGCAAAATTGCAGAAATTCCCCTAGTTGTGGGGCAAAAAGACAGAAATTGCCTATATGTTTGGGCAAAAAGACAGAAATTCTTCTTATTTTGGGGCAAAACTTAGAAATTCCACTTATTTTGGGGCAAAATTCCAGAAATTTTCCTTATTTTGGGGCAAAATTGCAGAAATTTCACTTATTTCAGGGAAAAAAGGCAGAAATTTCTCTTATTTTGGAATAAAAAGGCAGAAATTTCTTCTTTTTTGGTACAAAATTGCAGAAATTTTTCTTATTTTGGGGCAAAAAGGCAGAAATCTCTCATATTTTGGGGCAAAAGGCAGATATTCCCCTTATTTTGAGGAAAAGAGGCTGAAATTCCCCTTATTTTGGGGCAAAAGGCAGAAATTCTCCTTATTTTGGGGCAAAAAGCAGACATTTCCCTTTTTTTGGGGAAAAAATTTAGAAATTTCACTTATTTCAGGGCAGAAAGTCAGAAATACCCCTTATTTTGGGGCAAGAAGACAGAAATTCTGTTTATTTTTGTGGAAAAGTCAGAAATTGCACTTATTTTGAGTCAAAAAGGCGAAAAATCGCCTTATTAAGGGGCAAAAGTAAAGAAATTTCCCTTTTTTATAGCAAAAAGGTATACATTGCCTTTATTTTCAGGCAAAAAGGCAGAAATTCCCCGTATTTTGAGCAAAATTGCAGAAATTCCCCTAATTTTGGGGCAAAAAGGCAGAAATTCCCCTTATTTTGAGGTAAAACTGCAAAAATTTCACTTATTTCACGGCAAAATGGCAGAAATTCCCCTTATTTTCGGCGAAAAAGGCAGAAAATCTTCGTATTTTGGAGCAAAATTGCAGAAATTCACCTAATTTTTGGGTAAAACATGCAGTAATTTTCATTATTTTGTGGCAAAAAGGCAGAAATTCCCCTTATTTTGGGGCAAATGGCAGAAATTCCCCTTATTTTAGGGCAAAACTGCAGAAATTTCCTTTATTTGGGGGCAAAAAACAGAAATTCCCCTTATTTTGCAGCAAAATTGCAGAAATTTGCTTTATTATGGGGAAAAATTGGAGAAATTTCCCTTATTTTAGGGCAAAATTGCAGAAATTCACTTATTTCAGAAGAAAAAACAAAAATTTTTCTTATTTTGGGGCAAAAAGGCAGAAATTCCCATTATTTTGGGGAAAAAGGCAGAAATTCACCTTATTTTGGGGTAAAATTGCAGAAATTTCACATATTTCAGGGCAAAAAGGCAGAAATTCCCCTTATTTTGAGGTAAAATGCTGAAATTCCCCATATTTTGGGGCAAAAGGCAGAAATTCCCCTAATATCGGGGAAAAATGCAGAAATTCCCATTATTTGGGGCTAAAAAACAGGAATTTTCCATATTTTGAAGAAAAATTGCAGAAATTCTCATAATTTTCAGGCAAAAAGGCTGAAATTCTCCTTATTTTGGGGCAAAAATACAGAAAATCTCCTTTTTTCGGGTGCAAAAAGTCAGAAATTCCCCTTATTTGGGGCAAAATTGCAGAAATTTCCTCTACTTTGGGGCAAAATTGCAGAAATTTTCCTTATTTTGGGGCAAAATTGCAGAAATTTCACTTATTTCAGGGAAAAAAAGGCAGAAATTTCTCTTATTTTGGAATAAAAATGCAGAAATTTCTTTTATTTTGGTACAAAATTGCAGAAATTTTTCTTATTTTGGGTCAAAAAGGCAGAAATTTCCCATATTTTGGGGCAAAAGGCAGATATTCCCCTTATTTTGAGAAAAAAAGGCTGAAATTCCCCTTATTTTGGGGCAAAAGGCAGAAATTCTCCTTATTTTGGGGCAAAAAGCAGACATTTCCCTTATTTTGGGAAAAAAGTTTAGAAATTTCACTTATTTCAGGGCAAAAAGTCAGAAATTTTCCTTATTTTGGGGCAAAAAGACAGAAATTCCGTTTATTTTTGGGGAAAAGTCAGAAATTGCACTTATTTTGAGTCAAAAAGGCGGAAAATCGCCTTATTATGGGGCAAAAGTGAAGAAATTTCCCCTTTTTATAGCAAAAAGGTATACATTGCCTTTATTTTCGGGCAAAAAGGAAGAAATTCCCCGTATTTTGGAGGAAAATTGCAGAAATTCCCCTAATTTTGGGGCAAAAAGGCAGAAATTCCCCTTATTTTGGGGTAAAACTGCAGAAATTTTACTTATTTCGCGGCAAAATGGCAGAAATTCCCCTTATTTTCGGCGAAAAAAACAGAAAATCCTCGTATTTTGGAGCAAAATTGCAGAAATTCACCTAATTTTGGGGTAAAACATGCAGTAATTTTCATTATTTTGTGGCAAAAAGGCAGAAATTCCCCTTATTTTGGGGCAAATGGCAGAAATTCCCCTTATTTTAGGGCAAAATTGCAGAAATTTCCTTTATTTGGGGGCAAAAAACAGAAATTCTCTTTATTTTGGGGCAAAATTGCAGAAATTTGCTTTATTAAGAGGCAAAAAACAGAAATTCCCCTTCTTTTGCAGCAAAATTGCAGAAATTTGATTTATTATGGGGAAAAATTGGAGAAATTTCCCTTATTTTAGGGCAAAATTGCAGAAATTTCACTTATTTCAGAAGAAAAAACAAAATTTTTTCTTATTTTGGGGCAAAAAGGCAGAAATTCCCATTATTTTGGGGCAAAAAGGCAGAAATTCAACTTATTTTGGGGTAAAATTGCAGAAATTTCACATATTTCAAGGCAAAAAGGCAGAAATTCCCCTTATTTTGAGGTAAAATGCTGAAATTCCGCATATTTTGGGGCAAAAGGCAGAAATTCCCTTAATATCGGGGAAAAAATGCAGAAATTCCCTTTATTTTGGGGCTAAAACGCAGAAATTTTCCGTATTTTGAAGAAAAATTGCAGAAATTCTCATAATTTTCAGGCAAAAACACTGAAATTCTCTTTATTTTGGGGCAAAAAGACAGAAAATCTCCTTTTTACGGGTGCAAAAAGTTAGAAAATCCCCTTATTTGGGGCAAAATTGCAGAAATTTCCTCTACTTTGGGGCAAAATTGCAGAAATTTTCCATATTTTGGGGCAAAATTGCAGAAATTTCACTTATTTCAGGAAAAAAAGGCAGAAATTTCTCTTATTTTGGAACAAAAAGGCAGAAATTTCTTTTATTTTGGTACCAAATTGCAGAAACTTTTCTTATTTTGGGGCAAAAAGGCAGAAATTTCTCATATTTTGGGGCAAAAGGCAGATATTCCCCTTATTTTGAGGAAAAAAGGCTGAAATTCTTTTTTTTTGAGGCAAAAGGCAGAAATTCTCCTTATTTTGGGGCAAAAAGCAGACATTTCCCTTATTTTGGGGAAAAATTTTAGAAATTTCACATATTTCAGGGCAAAAAGTCAGAAATACCCCTTATTTTGAGGCAAAAAGACAGAAATTCTGTTTATTTTAGTGGAAAAGTCAGAAATTGCACTTATTTTAAGTCAAAAAGGTGGAAAATTGCCTTATTATGGGGCAAAAGTGAAGAAATTTCCCTTTTTTATAGCAAAAAGGTATACATTGCCTTTATTTTCGGGCAAAAAGGCAGAAATTCCCTGTATTTTGGAGCAAAATTGCAGAAATTCCCCTAATTTTGGGGCAAAAAGGCAGAAATTCCCCTTATTTTGGGGTAAAACTGCAGAAATTTCACTTATTTCGCGGCAAAATGGTAGAAATTCCCCTTATTTCCGGCGAAAAAGGTAGAAAATCCTCGTATTTTGGAGCAAAATTGCAGAAATTCACCTAATTTTTGGGTAAAACATGCAGTAATTTTCATTATTTTGTGGCAAAAAGGCAGAAATTCCCCTTATTTTGGGGCAAATGGCAGAAATTCTTCTTATTTTAGGGCAAAATTGCAGAAATTTCCTTTATTTGGGGGCAAAAAACAGAAATTCTCTTTATTTTGGGGCAAAATTGCAGAAATTTGCTTTATTTGGGGGCAAAAAACAGAAATTCTTCTTATTTTCCAGCAAAATTGCAGAAATTTGCTTTATTATGGGGTAAAATTGGAGAAATTTCCCTTATTTTAGGGCAAAATTGCAGAAATTTCACTTATTTCAGAAGAAAAAACAAAAATTTTTCTTATTTTGGGGCAAAAGGCTGAAATTCCCATTATTTTGGGGCAAAAAGTTAGAAATTCACCTTATTTTGGGGTAAAATTGCAGAAATTTCACATACTTCAGGGCAAAAAGCAGAAATTCCCCTTATTTTGAGGTAAAATGCTGAAATTCCCCATATTTTGGGGCAAAAGGCAGAAATTCCGCTTATTTTGGGCCAAAAAAGGCACAAATTTTCCTTATTTTCGGACAAAATTGCAGAAATTTCATTTATTTCAGGGTAAAAAGTCAGAAATTCCCCTTCTTTTTGGGGCAAAAAGAAGAAATTTCCTTTATTATGGTACAAAATTGAAGAAATTTTCTTTATTTTGGACCAAAAAGTCAGAAATTCCCCATATTTTGGGGTAAAAGTCAGAAATTCTTCTTATTTTGAGGTAAAATGCAGAAATTTCTTTTATTTAGAGGTAAAATACAGAAATTCCCCTAATATTAAGGGAAAATGCAGAAATTCCCTTTATTTTGGGGCTAAAAAGAAGAAATTTCCCGTATTTTGAAGAAAAATTGCAGAAATTCTCATAATTTTTGGGCAAAAATGCTGAAATTCTCTTTATTTTGGGGCAAAAAGACAGAAAATCTTCTTTTTTCGGGTGCAAAAAGTCAGAAATTCCTTTTATTTGGGGCAAAATTGCAGAAATTTCCCTTAATTTGGGGCAAAATTGCAGAAATTTCACTTATTTCAGGGAAAAAAGGCAGAAATTTCTCTTATTTTGGAACAAAAAGGCAGGAATTTCTTTTATTTTGGTACAAAATTGGAGAAATTTTTCTTATTTTGGAACAAAAAGGCAGAAATTCCCCTTATATTGGGGCAAAAAGGTAGAAATTGTCCTTATTTTGGGGCAAAAAACAGACATTTCCCTTATTTTGGGGAAAAATTTTAGAAATTTCACTTATTTCAGGGCAAAAAGTCAGAAATTCCCCTTATTTTGGGGCAAAAAGACAGAAATTTCGTTTATTTTTGGGGAAAAGGCAGAAATTGCAATTATTTTGAGTCAAAAAAAGCGGAAAATCGCCTTATTTTGGGGCAAAAGTGAAGAAATTTCCCTTTTTTATAGCAAAAAGTTATACATTGCCTTTATTTTCGGGCAAAAAGGCAGAAATTCCCTGTATTTTGGAGCAAAATTGCAGAAATTCCCCTAATTTTGGGGGAAAAGGCAGAAATTCCCCTTATTTTGGGGTAAAACTGCAAAAATTTCACTTATTTCGCAGCAAAATTGCAGAAATTCCCCATATTTTCGGCCAAAAAGGTAGAAAATCCTCGTATTTTGGAGCAAAATTGCAGAAATTCACCTAATTTTGTGGTAAAACATGCAGTAATTTTTTTTTATTTTGTGGCAAAAAGACAGAAATTCCCCTTATTTTGGGGCAAATGGCAGAAATTCCCCTTATTTTAGAGCAAAATAGCAGAAATTTCCATTATTTGGGGGCAAAAAACAGAAATTCCCCTTATTTTAAGGCAAAATTGCAGAAATTTGGTTTATTTGGGGGCAAAAAACAGAAATTCCTCTTATTTTGCGGCAAAATTTCCGAAATTTGCTTTATTATGGGGAAAAATTGCAGAAATTTCCCTTATTTTAGGGCAAAATTGCAAAAGTTTCACTTATTTCAGAAGAAAAAACAAAAATTTTTCTTATTTTGGGGCAAAAAGGCAGAAATTCCCATTATTTTGGGGCAAAAATGCAGAAATTCACCTTATTTTGGGGTAAAATTGCAGAAATTTCACATATTTCAGGGCAAAAAGGCAGAAATTCCCCTTCTTTTGAGGTAAAATGCTGAAATTCCCCATATTTTGGGGCAAAAGGCAGAAATTCCCCTTATTTTGGGGCAAAAGAGGAACAAATTTTCCTTATTTTCGTGCAAAATTGCAGAAATTTCATTTATTTCAGGCTAAAAAGTCAGAAATTCCCCTTATTTTGGGGCAAAAAGGAGAAATTTCTTTTATTACGGTACAAAATTGAAGAAATTTTCTTTATTTTGGAACAAAAAGGCAGAAATTCTCCATATTTTGGGGTAAAAGGCCGAAATTCTTCTTATTTTGAGGTAACATGCAGAAATTCCTCTTATTTTGAGGTAAAATGCAGAAATTCCCCTAATATCGGGGAAAAAAATACAGAAATTCCCTATATTTTGGGGCTAAAAGGCAGGAATTTTCCGTGTTTTGAAGAAAAATTACAGAAATTCTCATAATTTTCAGGCAAAAAGGCTGAAATTCTCCTTATTTTGGGGCAAAATTGCAGAAATTTCCTCTCCTTTGGGGCAAAATTGCAAAAATTTCCCTTATTTTGGGGCAAAATTGCAGAAATTTCACTTATTTCATGGAAAAAAGGCAGAAATTTCTCTTATTTTGAAACAAAATGGCAGAAATTTCTTTTATTTTGGTACAAAATTGCAAAAATTCTTTTTTTTGGGGGCAAAAAGGCAGAAATTTCCCATATTTTGGGGAAAAAGGCAGAAATTCCCCTTGTTTTGAGGAAAAAAGGCTGAAATTCTCCTTATTTTGGTGCAAAAGGCAGAAATTCTCCTTATTTTGGGGCAAAAAGCAGACATTTCCCTTATTTTGGGGAAAAATTTTAGAAATTTCACTTATTTCAGGGCAAAAAGTCAGAAATTCCCATTATTTTGGGGCAAAAAGACAAAAATTCCGTTTATTTTTGTGGAAAAGTCAGAAATTGCACTTATTTTGAGTCAAAAAGGCAGAAAATCGCCTTATTATGGGGCAAAAGTGAAGAAATTTCCCTTTTTTATGGCAAAAAGTTATACATTGCCTTTAATTTCGTGCAAAAAGGCAGAAATTCCCTGTATTTTGGAGCAAAATTGCAGAAATTCCCCTAATTTTGGGGCAAAAAGGCAGAAATTCTCCTTATTTTGGGGTAAAACTGCAGAAATTTCACTTATTTCGCGGCAAAATGGCACAAATTCCCCTTTTTTTCGGCGAAAAAGGCAGAAAATCCTCGTATTTTGGAGCAAAATTGCAGATATTCACCTAATTTTGGGGTAAAACATGCAGTAATTTTCATTATTTTGTTGCAAAAAGGCAGAAATTCCCCTTATTTTGGGGCAAATGGCAGAAATTCCTTTTATTTTAGGGCAAAATTGCAGAAATTTCCCTTATTTGGGGGCAAAAACCAGAAATTCTCCTTATTTTGGGGCAAAATTGCAGAAATTTGCTTTATTTGGGGGCAAAAAACAGAAATTCCCCTTATTTTGCAGCAAAATTGCAGAAATTTGCTTTATTATGGGAAAAAAATTGCAGAAATTTGCCTCATTTTAGGGCAAAATTGCAGAAATTTCACTTATTTCAGAAGCAAAAACAAAAATTTTTCTTATTTTGGGGCAAAAAGGCAGAAATTCCCATTATTTTGGGGCAAAAAGGCAGAAATTCACTTTATTTTGGGGTAAAATTGCAGAAATTTCACATATTTTAGGGCAAAAAGGCAGAAATTCCCCTTCTTTTGAGGTAAAATGCTGTAATTCCCCATATTTTGGGGCAAAAGGCAGAAATTCCCCCTATTTTGGGGCAAAAAAACCCACAAATTTTCCTTATTTTTGGGCAAAATTGCAGAAATTTCATTTATTTCAGGGTATAAAGTCAGAAATTCCCCTTATTTTGGGGCAAAAATGAGAAATTTATTTTATTATGGTACAAAATTGAAGAAATTTTCTTTATTTTGGAACAAAAAGGCAGAAATAACCCATATTTTGGGGTAAAAGGCAGAAATTCTTCTAATTTGAGGTAACATGCAGAAATTCCTTTTATTTAGAGGTAAAAGGCAGAAATTCCCCTAATATTGGGGACAAAGGCAGAAATTCCCTTTTTTTTGGGGCTAAAATGCAGAAATTTTCTGTATTTTGAAGAAAAATTGCAGAAATTCTCATAATTTTTGGGCAAAAAGTCTAAAATTCTCCTTATTTTTGGTCAAAAAGACAGAAAATCTCCTTTTTTTGGGTGCAAAAAGTCAGAAATTCCCATTATTTTGGGCAAAATTGCAGAAATGTCCTCTACTTTGGGGCAAAATTGCAGAAATTTCCCTTATTTTGGGGAAAAATTGCAGAAATTTCACTTATTTCAGGGCAAAAAGGCAGAAATTTCTCTTATTTTGGAACAAAAGGCAGAAATTTCTTTTATTTTTGTACAATATTTCGGAAATTTTTCATATTTTAAGGAAAAAAGGCTGAAATTCCCCTTATTTTGGGGCAAAAAGGCAGAAATTCCCCTTATTTTGGAGCAAAAAGCAGACATTTCCCTTATTTTGAGGAATAATTTTAGAAATTTCACTTATTTCAGGGCAAAAAGTCAGAAATTCCCCTTATTTTGGGGCAAAAAGACAGAAATTCCGTTTATTTTTGGGGAAAAGGCAGAAATTGCACTTATTTTGAGTCAAAAAGGTGAAAGATCCCCTTATTTTGGGGCAAAAGTGAAGAAATTTCCCTTTTTTATAGCAAAAAGGTATACATTGCCTTTATTTTCGGGCAAAAAGGCAGAAATTCCTCGTATTTTGGAGCAAAATTGCAGAAATTCGCCGAATTTTGGGGCAAAAAGGCAGAAATTCCTTATATGTTGGGGCAAAAAGACAGGAATTCTCCTTATTTTGGGGCAAAACTCAGAAATTCCACTTATTTTGGTGCAAAATTCCAGAAATTTTCCTTATCCTGGGGCAAAATTGCAGAAATTTCACTTATTTTTGGGCAAAATTGCAGAAATTTTACTTATTTCAGGGAAAAAAGTTAGAAATTTTCCTTATTATGGGCCAAAAAGACAGAAATTCCCTTTGTTTTGGAGGAAAAGACAGAAATTCCACTTATTTAGAGGCAAAAAGGCAGAAATTTCCCTTATTTTGGAGCAAAAATGAAGAAATTTACCTTTTTTCTGGCAAAAAGTTATGCATTCCCCTTATTTTCTGGCAAAAAGGCAGAAATTCCCCATATTTTGGAGCAAAATTGCAGAAATTCCTCTAATTGTGGTGCAAAAATGCAGAAATTCCCTATATGTTGGGGCAGAAAGACAGAAATTCTCCTTATTTTGGGGCAAAACTCAGAAATTCCACTTATTTTGGGGCAAAATTGCAGAAATTTCACTTATTTCAGGGAAAAAAGGCAGAAATATTCTATATTTTGGGGCAAAAAGGCAGAAATTCCTAATATTTTGTGGCAAAAACGCAGAAATTCCACTTATTTTGAGGTAAAAAGGCTGAAATTCCCCTTATTTGTGGGCAGAAAGGCAAAAATTTTCCTTATTTTGGGGAAAAATTGCAGAAATTTCACTTATTTCAGGGTAATAAGTCAGAAATTTTTTTTATTTTGGGGCAAAAAAGACAGAAAATCCCTTTGTTTTGGGGGGAAAAGACAGAAATTCCACTTATTTAGAGGCAAAAAAGCAGAAATTCCTCTTATTTTGAAGCAAAAATGAAGAAATTTCCCTTTTTTAAGGCAAAAAGGTATGCATTCTTCTTATTTTCGGGCAAAAAGGCAGAAATTCCCCGTATTTTGGAGCAAAATTTCAAAAATTCCCCTAATTGTGGGGCAAAAATGCAGAAATTCCTAATATGTTGGGGCAAAAAGACAGAAATTCTCCTTATTTTGGGGCAAAACTCAGAAATTCCACTTATTTTGGGGCAAAATTCCAGAAATTTTACTCATTCTGGGGCAAAATTGCAGAAATTTCACTTATTTTGGGCAAAATTGAAGAAATTTCCCTTATTTTGGAGCAAAAATGAAGAAATTTCCATTTTTTATGGCAAAAAGATATGCATTCCCCTTATTTTCGGGGAAAAAGACAGAAATTCCCTGTATTTTGGAGCATAATTGCAGAAATTCCCCTAGTTGTTGTGCAGAAAGACAGAAATTCCCTATATGTTGGGGCAAAAAGACAGAAATTCTCCTTATTTTGGGGCAAAACTCAGAAATTCCACTTATTTTGGGGCAAAATTCCAGAAATTTCCCTTATTTTGTGGCAAAATTGCAGAAATTTCACTTATTTTGGGGCAAAATTGTAGAAATTTCACTTATTTCAGGGAAAAAAGGCAGAAATTTTCTTTATTTTGGGGCAAAAAGGCAGAAATTCCTAATATTTTCTGGCAAAAATGCAGAAATTCCCCTTATTTTGAGGTAAAAAGGCTGAAATTCCCCTTATTTGGGGGCAAAAATGCAGAAATTTCCCTTATTTTGGGGCAAAATTGCAGAAATTTCACTTATTTAGAGGCAAAAAGACAGAAATTCTCCTTATTTTGGGGCAAAACTTAGAAATTCCACTTATTTTGGGGCAAATTCCAGAAATTTCCCTTATTTTGGGGCAAAATTGCAGAAATTTCACTTATTTTGTGGCAAAATTGCAGAAATTTCACTTATTTCAGGAAAAAAATGCACAAATTTTCCTTATTTTTGGGGCAAAAAGTCAGAAATTACTAATATTTTGTGGCAAAAATGCAGAAATTCCCCTTATTTGGGGGCAAAGAGGCAGAAATTTCCTTTATTTTGAGACAAAATTGCAGAAATCTCCCTTATTATGGGAATAAATTGCAAAAATTTCCCTTATTTTAGGGGAAAATTGCAGAAATTTCACTTATTTCAGAGAAAAAAAGCAAAAATTTTTCTCATTTTGGGGCAAAAAGGCAGAAATTCCCATTATTTTGGGGCAAAAAAGCAGAAATTCACCTTATTTAGGGGTAAAATTGCAGAAATTTAACATATTTCAGGGCAAAAAGGCAGAAATTCCCCGTATTTTGGAGCAAAATTGCAGAAATTCCCCTAGTTGTGGGGCAAAAAGACAGAAATTCCCTATATGTTGGGGCAAAAAGACAGAAATTCTCCTTATTTTGGGGCAAAACTTAGAAATTCCACTTATTTTGGGGGAAAATTCCAGAAATTTTCCTTGTTTTGGGGCAAAATTGCAGAAATTTCACTTATTTTGGGGCAAAATTGCAGAAATTTCACTTATTTTAGGGTAATAATTCAAAAATTCCCCTTATTTTGGGGCAAAAAGACAGAAATTCCCTTAGTTTTGGGGGAAAAAGACAGAAATTCCACTTATTGAGAAGCAAAAAGGCAGAAATTCCCCTTATTTTGGAGCAAAAATGAAGAAATTTTCCTTTTTTATGGCAAAAAGTTATGCATTCCCCTTATTTTTGGGCAAAAAGGCAGAAATTCCCCTATTTTGGAGCAAAATTTCAGAAATTCCCCTAATTGTGGTGCAAAAAGGCAGAAATTCCCGATATGTTGGGGCAAAAAGACAGAAATTCTCTTTATTTTGGGGCAAAACTCAGAAATTCCACTTATTCTGGGGCAAAATTGCAGAAATTTCACTTATTTCAGGGAAAAAAAACAGAAATTTTCTTTATTTTGGTGCAACAAGGCAGAAATTCCTAATATTTTGTGGCAAAAATGCAGAAATTTCTCTTATTTTGAGGTAAAAAGGCTGAAATTCCCCTTATTTGTGGGCAGAAAGGCAAAAATTTCTCTTATTTTGGGGCAAAATTGCAGAAATTTCATTATTTCAGGGTAATAAGTGAGAAATTTTTCTTATTTTGGGGCAAAAAAGACAGAAAATCCCTTTGTTTTGGGGGGAAAAGACAGAAATTCAACATATTTAGAGGCAAAAAAACAGAAATTCCCCTTATTTTGGAGCAAAAATGAAGAAATTTCCCTTTTTTAAGGCAAAAAGGTATGCATTCTTTTTATTTACGGGCAAAACGGCAGAAAATTCCCATATTTTGGAGCAAAATTGCAGAAATTCCTCTAATTGTGGGGCAAAAATGCAGAAATTCCATATATTTTGCGGCAAAAAGACAGAAATTCTCCTTATTTTGGGGCAAAACTCAGAAATTCCACTTATATTGGGGACAAATTCCAGAAATTTTCCTTATTTTGGGGCAAAATTGCAAAATTTCAGTTATTTTGGGGCAAAATTGCAGAAATTTCACTTATTTTGGGCAAAATTGCAGAAATTTCCCTTATTTCATGGAAAAAAAATATTTTGTTATTTTGGGGCAAAAATGCAGAAATTCCCCTTATTTTGAGGTAAAAAGGCTGAAATTTCCCTTATTTGGGGGCAAAAAGGCAGAAATTTCCCTTATTTTGGGGCAAAATTGCAGAAATTTCACTTATTTCAGGGTAATAAGTCAGAAATTTTCTTTATTTTGGGGCAAAAAATACAGAAAATCCCTTTGTTTTGGGGGAAAAAGACAGAAATTCCACTTATTTAGAGGCAAAAAAGCAGAAATTCCCTTTATTTTGGAGCAAAAATGAAGAAATTTCTCTTTTTTAATGCAAAAAGTTATGCATTGTTTTTATTTTCGGGCAAAAAGGCAGAAATTCCTCGTATGTTGGAGCAAAATTGCAGAAATTCCCCTAATTGTGGGGCAAAAATGCAGAAATTTCTTATATGTTGGGGCAAAAAACAGAAATTCTCCTTATTATAGGGCAAAACTCAGAAATTCCACTTATTTTGGTGCAAAATTCCAGAAATTTTCCATATTCTGGGGCAAAATTGCAGAAATTTCACTTATTTTGTGGCAAAATTGCAGAAATTTTACTTATTTCAGGAAAAAAAATTAGAAATTTTCCTTATTTTGGGTCAAAAAGGCAGGAATTTTCCTTATTTTGAGGTAAAAAGGCTGAAATTCCCCTTATTTGAGGGCAAAGAGGCAGAAATTTCCCTTATTTTGGGGCAAAATTGCAGAAATTTCACTTATTTCAGGGTAATAAGTCAGAAATTCCCCTTATCTTGGAGCAAAAAAGACAGAAATTCCCTTTGTTTTGGAGGAAAAGACAGAAATTCCACTTTTTTAAAGGCAAATAGGCAGAACTTTCCCTTATTTTGGAGCAAAAATGAAGAAATTTACCTTTTTATGGCAAAAAGGTATGCATTCCCCTTACTTTCGGGATAAAAAGCAGAAATTCCCCGTATTTTGAAGCAAAATTGCAGAAATTCTCATAATTTTCGGGCAAAAAGGCAGAAATTCTCCTTATTTTGGGGCAAAAAGACAGAAAATCTCCTATTTTCGGGAGCCAACTGTCAGAAATTTCCCTTATTTTGGGGCAAAATTGCAGAAATTTCCTTTACATTGGGGCAAAATTGCAGAAATTTCCTTTTTTTGTGGCAAAATTGCAGAAATTTCACTTAATTCAGGGTAATAAGTCAGAAATTCCCATTATTTTGGGGCAAAAAAGACAGAAATTCCCTTTGTTTTGGGGAAAAAAGACAGAAATTCTACCTATTTATAGGCAAAAAGGCAGAAATTCCCCTTATTTTGGAGCAAAAATGAAGAAATTTCATTTTTTATGGCAAAAAGTTATGCATTCCCTTTATTTTTGGGAAAAGGCAGAAATTCCCCGTATATTGGAGCAAAATTGCAGAAATTCCACTAATTGTGGGGCAAAAAGGCAGAAATTCCCTATATGTTGGGGAAAAAAGACAGAAATTCTACTTATTTTGGCACAAAACTCAGAAATTCCACTTATTTTTGGGCAAAATTCCAGAAATTTTCCTTATTTTATGAAAAAATTGCAGAAATTTCACTTATTTTAGGGCAAAATTGGAGAAATTTCACTTATTTCAGGGAAAAAAGGCAGAAATTTTCCTTATTTTGGGGCAAAAAGGCAGAAATTTTTAATATTTGGTGGCAAAAATGTAGAAATTCCCCTTATTTTGAGGTAAAAAGGCTGTAATTCCTTTTATTTGGGGGCAAAAAGGCAGAAATTTCCCTTATTTTGGGGCAAAAAGGCAGAAATTCCTTTTATTTTGTGGCAAAAAGGCAGAAATTTCATTTATTTTGGGGCAAAATTGCAGAAATTTCACTTATTTCAGGGCATAATTCAAAAATTCCTTTTATTTTGGGGCAAAAAGACAGAAATTCCATTTATTTTTTGGTACAAAGGCAGAAATTTCACTTACTTTGAAGTAAAAAGGCAGAAATTCCTCTTATTTTGGGGCAAAAATGAAGAAATTTCCTTTTTTGTGGTAAAAGGTATACATTCCCCTTACATTCGGGATAAAAAGCAGAAATTCCCCGTATTTTGAAGCAAAATTGCAGAAATTCTCATAATTTTCGGGCAAAAAGGGAGAAATTCCCTAATTTTGGAGCAAAAGGCAGAAATTCCTTTTATTTTGGGGCAAAAATCAGAAATTCCCCTTCTTTTGGGGCAAAATTCAAGAAATTTCCTTTATTTTGGGGCAAAATTACAGAAATTTACATTATTTTGCAGCAAAATTGAAGAAATTTCCCTTATTTGGGGCAAAATTGCAGAAATTTCACTTATTTACAGGTAAAAAGGCTGAAATTTCCTTTATTTTGGGGCAAAAAGGGAGAAATTCCACTTATTTTGAAGCAAAATTGCAGAAATTTCCCTTATTATGGGGAAATATTGCAGAAATTTCCCTTAATTTAAGGCAAAATTGCAGAAATTTCACTTATTTTAGAGAAAAAAAGCAAAAATTTTTCTTATTTTGGGGCAAAAAGGCAGAAATTCCCATTATTTTGGGGAAAAAAAGACAGAAATTCTTTTTGTTTTGAGGGAAAAAGACAGAAATTCCACTTATTTAGAGGCAAAAACGCAGAAATTCTTCTTATTTTGGAGCAAAAATGAAGAAATTTACCTTTTTATGGCAAAAAGGTATGCATTCCCCTTACTTTCGGGATAAAAGCAGAAATTTCCCGTATTTTGAAGCACAATTGCAGAAATTCTCATAATTTTCGGGCAAAAAGGCAGAAATTCTCTTTATTTGGGGGCAAAAAGACAGAAAATCTCCTTTTTTTGGGAACAAGCAGTCAGAAATTTCCTATATTTTGGGGCAAAATTGCAGAAATTTCACTTATTTCAGGGTAATAAGTCAGAAATTCCCCTTATTTTGGGGCAAAAAAGACAGAAATTCCCTTTGTTTTGGGGGAAAAAGACAGAAATTCCACTTATTTAGAGGTAAAAAGGCAGAAATTCCCTTTATTTTGGAGATAAATTGAAGAAATTTTCCTTTTTATGGAAAAAAAGGTATGCATTTCCATTATTTTTGGGCAAAAAGGCAGAAATTCCCCGTATTTTTGAGCAAAATTGCAGAAATTCCACTAATTTTGTGGCAAAATTCTAGAAATTTCCTTTATTTAGAGGCAAAATTCCAGAAATTTCCTTTATTTTGGGGCAAAATTGCAGGATTTTACCTTATTTTGGGGCAAAATTGCAGAAATTTCCCTTATTTGGGTCAAAATTGCAGACATTTCAGTTATTTTCAGGTAAAAAGACTGAAATTTCTCTTATTTTGGGGCAAAAAGGGAGAAATTCCCCTTATTTTGAGGCAAAATTGCAGAAATTTTCCTTATTATGGGGAAATATTGCAGAAATTTTTCTCAATTTAAGGCAAAATTGCAGAAATTTCACTTATTTTACAGAAAAAAAGCAAAAATTTCTCTTATTTTGAGGCAAAAAGGCAGAAATTCCCATTATTTTGGGGCAAAAAGGCAGAAATTCACCTTATTTTGGGGTAAAATTGCAGAAATTTCACATATTTCAGGGCAAAAAGGCAGAAATTTCCCTTAATTTGGGGCAAAAAAGACAGAAATTTTCTTTGTTTTGGGGGAAAAAGACAGAAATTCCACTTATTTAGAGGCAAAAAGGCAAAAATTCCTCTTATTTTGGAGCAAAAATGAAGAAATTTCCCTTTTTTTATGGCAAAAAGTTATGCATTCCCCTTATTTTCGGGCAAAAAGGCAGAAATTCCTTGTATTTTAGAGCAAAATTGCAGAAATTCCCCTAATTGTGAGGCAAAAATGCAGAAATTCCCTACATGTTGGGGCAAAAAGACAGAAATTCTCCTTATTTTGGGGCGAAACTCAGAAATTCCACATATTTTGGGGCAAAATTTAAAAAATTCCCCTTATTTTGGGGCAAAATTGCAGAAATTTGACTTATTTTAGGGCAAAATAGCAGAAATTTCACTTATTTCAGGAAAAAAAGGCAGAAATTTTCCTTATTTTGGAGCAAAAAGTCAGAAATTCCTAATATTTTGTGGCAAAAATGCAGAAATTCCTCTTATTTTGAGGTGAAAAGGCTGAAATTCCCCTTATTTGGGGGCAAAAAGGCAGAAATTTCCCTTATTCTGGGGCAAAATTGCAATCAGAAATTTTCTTGATTTTGGGGCAAAAAAGACAGAAAATCTTTTTGTTTTGGAGGAAAAAACAGAAATTCCACTTATTTAGAGTCAAAAAAGCAGAAATTCCCCTTATTTTGGAGTAAAAATGTAGAAATTTCCCCTTTTTAAGGCAAAAAGGAATGCATTCCTTTTATTTTCGGGCAAAAAGGCAGAAATTCCTCGTATTTTGGAGCAAAATTGCAGAAATTCCCCTAATTTTGGGGCAAAAATGCAGAAATACCCTATATGTTGAGGAAAAAAGGCAAAAATTCTCCTTATTATGGGGCAAAACTCAAAAACTCCACTTATTTTGGGGCAAAATTCCAGAAATTTCCTTTATTCTGGTGCAAAATTGCAGAAATTTCACTTATTTTCAGGTAAAAATGCTGAAATTTCCTTTATTTAGGGCAAAAAGGGAGAAATTCCCCTTATTTTGCGGCAAAAAGGCAGAAATTTTCCTTATTTTGAGGTAAAAAGCCTGAAATTCCCCTTATTTGGGGGCAAAGAGGCAGAAATTTTCTTTATTTTGGGCCAAAATTGCAGAAATTTTACTTATTTCATAGTAATTAGTCAGAAATTCCCCTTATTTTGGGGCAAAAATGACAGAAATTCCTTTTGTTTTGTGGGAAAAAGACAGAAATTCCACTTATTTAGAGGCAAAAAACAGAAATTCCCCTTATTTCGGAGCAAAAATGAAGAAATTCACCTTATATGGCAAAAAGGTATGCATTCCCCTTACTTTCGGGATAAAAGCAGAAATTACCCGTATTTTGAAGCAAAATTGCAGAAATTCTCATAATTTTCGGGCAAAAAGACAGAAATTCTCCTTATTTTGGGGCAAAAAGAAAAAAATTCCTTTTTTTGGGAACAAACAGTCAGAAATTCCTCTTATTTTGGGGCATAATTGCATAAATTTCCTTTACATTGGGGCATAATTGCAGAAATTTTCCTTATTTTGGGGCAAAATTGCAGAAATTTTACTTATTTCAGGGTAATATGTCAGAAATTCCCCTTATTTTGGGGCAAAAAAGACAGAAATTCCCTTTGTTTTGGGGGAAAAAAACAGAAATTCCACTTATTTAGAGGCAAAAAGGCAGAAATTCCCTTTATTTTGGAGCAAAAATGAAGAAATTTCCCTTTTCATGGCAAAAAGGTATGCATTCCCATTATTTTCGGGCAAAAAGGCAGAAATTCCCTGTATTTTGTAGAAAAATTGCAGAAATTCCCCTAATTTTGGGGCAAAAGGCAAAAATTCTTTTTATTTTGGGGCAAAATTTCAGAAATTTCCTGTATTTTGGGGAAAAATTGCAATAATTTACCTTATTTTGGGGCACAATTTCAGAAATTTCCATTATTTGGGGCAAATTGCAGAAATTTCAGTTATTTTCAGGTAAAAAGTGTGAAATTTCCTTTATTTTGGGGCAAAAAGGGAGAAATTCCCCTTATTTTGGGGCAAAATTGCAGATATTTCCCTTATTATGGGGAAAAATTGCAGAAATTTCCCTTATTTTAGGCCAAAATTGCAGAAATTTCACTTATTTCAAAGGAAAAAAGCAAAAATTTTTCTTATTTTGGGGCAAAAAGGCAGAAATTCCCATTATTTTGTGGCAAAAAAGCAGAAAATCACCTTTTTTGGGGGTAAAATTGCTGAAATTTCACATATTTCAGGGCAAAAAGGCAGAAATTTCCCTTATTTTGGGGCAAAAAAGACAGAAATTCCCTTTGTTTTGGGGGAAAAAGACAGAAATTCTACTTATTTAGAGGCAAAAAGGCAGAAATTCCCCTTATTTTGGAGCAAAAATAAAGAAATTTCCCTTTTTTATGGCAAAAAGTTATGCATTCCGCTTATTGTCGGGCAAAAATGCAGAAATTCCCCGTATTTTGGAGCAAAATTGCAGAAATTCCCCTAATTGTGGGGCAAAAATGCAGAAATTCCCTATATGTTGGGGCAAAAAGACAGAAATTCTCCTTATTTTGTGGCAAAACTCAGAAATTCCACTTATTTTGGGGCAAATTTCCAGAAATTCCCCTTATTTTGGGGCAAAATTGCAAAATTTCACTTATTTTAGGGCAAAATTGCAGAAATTTCACTTATTTCAGGGAAAAAAAGCAGAAATTTTCTTTATTTTGGGGCAAAAAGGCAGAAATTCCTAATATTTTGTGGCAAAAATGCAGAAATTCCCCTTATTTTGAGGTGAAAAAGCTGAAATTCCCCTCTTTGTGGGCAAAATGGCAGAAATTTCCCTTATTTTGGGGCAAAATTGCAGAAATTTTACTTATTTCAGGGTAATAAGTCAGAAATTTTCTTGATTTTGGGGCAAAAAAGACATAAAATCTCTTTTTTTTGGTAAAAAACCAGAAATTCCACATATTTAGAGGCAAAAAAACAAATTCCCCTTATTTTGAGGCAAAATGAAGAAATTTCCCTTTTTTAAGGCAAAAAGGTATGCATTCTTCCTATTTTCGGGCAAAAAGGCAGTAATTCCCTGTATTTTGGAGCAAAATTGTAGAAATTCCCATAATTGTGGGGCAAAAATGAAGAAATTCCCTCTATGTTGGGGCAAAAAGACAGAAATTCTCCTTATTTTGGGGCAAAACTCAGAAATTCCACATATTTTGGGGCAAAATTCCAGAAATTTCCTATATTCTGGGGCAAAATTGCAGAAATTTCACTTATTTGGGGGCAAAATTGCAGAAATTTCACTTATTTCATGGAAAAAAGGCAGAAATTTTTCTTATTTTGGGGCAAAAGGGCAGAAATTCCCCTTATTTTGAGGTAAAAAGCCTGAAATTCCCCTTATTTGGGGGCAAAAATGAAGAAATTTCCTTTATTTTGGGGCAACATTGCAGAAATTCTCCTTTTTTTTGGAGCAAAAATGAAGAAATTTCCCTTTTTATGGCAAAAAGGTATGCATTCCCATTATTTTCGGGCAAATAGGCAGAAATTCCTCGTATTTTGGAGCAAAATTGCAGAAATTCCCTTTGTTTTGGGGGAAAAATACAGAAATTCCACTTATTTTAGGGCAAAAAAGACAGAAATTCCCTTTGTTTTGGGGGAAAAAGACAGAAATTCCACTTATTTAGAGGCAAAAAAGCAGAAATTCCCCTTATTTTGGAGCAAAAATGAAGAAATTTACCTTTTTATGGCAAAAAGGTATGCATTCTTCTTATTTTCGGGATAAAAGCAGAAATTCCCCGTATTTTGAAGCAAAATTGCAGAAATTCTCATAATTTTCGAGCAAAAAGGCAGAAATTCTCCTTATTTTGGGGCAAAAAGGCACAAAGTCTCCTTTTTTTGGGAACAAACAGTCAGAAATTCCCCTTATTTTGGGGCAAAATTGCAGAAAATTCACTTATGTCAGGGTAATAAGTGAGAAATTCTCCTTATTTTGCAGCAAAAAAGACAGAAAATCCCTTTTTTGGGGGGAAATAGACAGAAATTCCACTTATTTAGAGACAAAAATACAGAAATTCCCATTTTTTTGGAGCAAAAATGAAGAAATTTCCCTTTTTTATGGCAAAAAGGTATGCATTCCCATTATTTTCCGGCAAAAAGGCAAAAATTCCTCGTATTTTGGAGCAAAATTGCAGAAATTCCCTTAATTTTGGGGCAAAAGGCAGAAAATCCCTTTATTTTGGGGCCAAAATCAGAAATTCCCATTATTTTGGGGCAAAATTCAAGAAATTTCCTCTATTTTGGGGCATAATTGCAGGAATTTACCTTATTTTGGAGGAAAATTGCAGAAATTTTCCTTATATGAAGCAAAATTACAGAAATTTCACTTATTTTCAGGTAAAAAGGCTAAAACTTCCTTTATTTTGGGGCAAAAAGGGAGAAATACCCCTTATTATGGGTCAAAATTGCAGAAATTTCCCTTATTATGTTGAAATATTGCAGAAATTTCCCTTAATTTAAAGCAAAATTGCAGAAATTTCACTTATTTCAGAGAAAAAAAGCAAAAACTTCTCTAATTTTGGGGCAAAAAGGCAGAAATTCCCATTATTTTGGGGCAAAATGCAGAAATTGACCTTATTTTAAGGTAAAATTGCAGAATTTTCACTTATTTTGGGGCAAAATTGCCGAAATTTCACTTATTTCAGGGAAAAAAGGCAGAAATTTCACTTATTTCAGGGAAAAAAGGCAGAAATTTTCGATATTCTGGGGCAAAAATGCAGAAATTCCCCTTATTTTGAGGTAAAATGGCTGAAATTCTTTTTATTTGGGGGCAAAAAGGCAGAAATTTCCCTTATTTTGGGGCAAAATTGCAGAAATTTCACTTATTTCAGGGTAATGAGTCAGAAATTCCCCTTATTTTGGGGCAAAAAAGACAGAAATTCCCTGTGTTTTGTGAGAAAAAGACAGAAATTCCACTTATTTAGAGGCAAAAAGGCAGAAATTCCCCTTATTTTGGAGCAAAAATGAAGAAATTTCATTTTTTATGGCAAAAAGGTGTGCATTCCCATTATTTTCGGGCAAAAAGGCAGAAATTTCCGTAATTTTGGAGCAAAATTGCAGAAATTCCCCTAATTTTGGGGCAAAAGGCAAAAATTCCCTTAATTTTGGGGCAAAAATCAGAAAATCCCTTTATTTTGGGGCAAAATTCAAGAAATTTCCTTTATTTTGGGGCAAAATTGGAGGAATTTACCTTATTTTAAGGCAAAATTGCAGAAATTTCCCTTATTTGGGGCAAAATTGCAGAAATTTAACTTATTTTCAAAAAAAAGGCTGAAATTTCCTTTATTTTGGGGCAAAAAGGGAGAAATTTCCCTTATTTTGGGGCAACATTGCAGAAATTTCACTTATTTCAGGGAAAAAAGGCAGAAATTTTCCTTATTTTGGGGCAAAAATGCAGAAATTCTTAATATTTTGTGGCAAAAATGCAGAAATTCCCTTTATTTTGAGGGAAAAAGGCTGAAATTCCCCTTATTTGGGGGCAAAAAGGCAGAAATTTCCCTTACTTTGGGGCAAAAAGACAGTAATTCCTTTTATTTTGTGGCAAAAAGTCAGAAATTTCTTTTATTTTGGGGCAAAATTGCAGAAATATCACTTATTTCAGGGCCTAATTCAAAAATTCCTTTTATTTTGGGGCAAAAAGACAGAAATTCCATTTATTTTTGGTTAAAAAGGGAGAAATTTCACTTATTTTGAGGTAAAAAGCAGAAATTCCTCTTATTTTGGGGCAAAAATGAAGAAATTTCCTTTTTTTGTGGCAAAAGGTATACATTCCCCTTACTTTCGGGATAAAAAGCAGAAATTCCCCGTATTTTGAAGCAAAATTGCAGAAATTTTCATAATTTTCGGGCAAAAAAGCAGAAATTCTCTTTATTTTAGGGCAAAAAGACAGAAAATCTCCTTTTTTCGGAAGCAAACAGTCAGAAATTCCCCTTATTTTGGGGCAGAATTGCAGAAATTTCCTTTATATTGGGGCAAAATTTCAGAAATTTCCCTTATTTTGGGGTTAAATTGCAGAAATTTCACTTATTTCAGGGTAATAAGTCAGAAATTCCCCTTATTTTGGGGCAAAAAAGACAGAAATTCCCTTTGTTTTGGGGGAAAAAACAGAAATTCCACTTAGTTAGAGGCAAAAATGCAGAAATTCCCCTTATTTTGGAGCAAAAATGAAGAAATTTTCCTTTTTATGGCAAAAAGGTATGCATTCCCATTATTTTCGTGCAAAAAGGCAGAAATTCTCCGTATTTTGGAGCAAAATTGCAGAAATTCCCCTAATTTTGGGTCAAAAGGCAGAAATTCCCTTTATTTTGGGGCAAAAATCAGAAATTCCCCTTATTTGGGGGCAAAATTCAAGAAATTTCCTTTATTTTGGGGCAAAATTGCAGGAATTTACCTTATTTTGGGGCAAAATTGCAGAATTTTCCTTTATTTGGGGCAAAATTGCATAAAATTCACTTATTTTCAGGTAAAAAGGCTGAAATTTCCTTTATTTTGGGGCAAAAAAAGAGAAATTCCCCTTATTTTGGGGCAAAATTGCAGAAATTTCCCTTGTTATGGGAAAAAATTGCAGAAATTTTCCTTATTTTAGGGCAAAATTGAAGAAATTTCACTTATTTTAGAGAAATAAAGCAAAAAAGTTTCTTATTTTGGGGCAAAAAGGCAGAAAATCCCATTATTTTAGGGCAAAAAGGCAGAAATTCACCTATTTTGGGGTAAAATTGCAGAAATTTCACATATTTCAGGGCAAAATGGCAGAAATTTCTTTTATTTTGGGGCAAAATTTCAGAAATTTCACTTATTTCAGGGTAATAAGTCAGAAATTCCACCTTATTTTGGGGCAAAAAATACAGAAATTCCTTTTGTTTTGGAGGAAAAAGACAGAAATTCCACTTATTTAGAGGCAAAAAGGCAGAAATTCCCCTTATTTTGGAGCAAAAATGAAGAAATTTCCCTTTTTTATGGCAAAAAGATATGCATTTCTTTTATTTTTGGGAAGAAAGGCATAAATTCCCCGTATTTTGGAGAAAAATTGCAGAAATTCCCCTAATTGTTGGGCAAAAGGCAGAAATTCCCTTTATTTTGGGGCAAAAATCAGAAAATCCCTTTATTTTGGGGCAAAATTCAAGAAATTTCCTTTATTTTCGGTCAAAATTGGAGGAATTTACCTTATTTTGGGGCAAAATTGCAGAAATTTCTTTTATTTGGGGCAAAATTGCAGAAATTTAACTTATTTTCAGAAAAAAAGCCTGAAATTTACTTTATTTTGGGGCCAAAAGGGAGAAATTCCCCTTATTTTGGGGCTAAATTGCAGAAATTTCCCTTATTATGTGGAAAAATTGCAGAAATTTTCCTTATTTTAGAGCAAAATTGCAGAAATTTCACTTATTTCAGAGAAAAAAAGCAAAAATTTTTCTTAATTTGGGACAAAAATTCAGAAATTCCCATTATTTTGGGGCAAAAAGGCAGAAATTCGACTTAATTTGTGGTAAAATTGCAGAAATTTCACATATTTCAGGGCAAAAAGGCAGAAATTTCCCTTATTTTGGGGCAAAATTGCAGAAATTTCACTTATTTCATGGTAATACATCAGAAATTCCCCATATTTTGGGGCAAAAAAGACAAAAATTCCCTTTGTTTTGGGGAAAAAGACAGAAATTCCACTTATTTAGAGGCAAAAAGGCAGAAATTCTCATTATTTTGGAGCAAAAATAAAGAAATTTCCCTTTTTTATGGCAAAAAGTTATGCATTCCCCTTATTTTCGGGCAAAAAGGCAGCAATTCCCCGTATTTTGAAGTAAAATTGCAGAAATACCCCTAATTGTGGGGCAAAAATGCATAAATTCCCAATATGTTGGGGCAAAAAGACAGAAATTCTCCTTTTTTTTGGGCATAACACAGAAATTCCACTTATTTTGTGGAAAAATTCCAAAATTTTTCTTTTTTTGGGGCAAAATTGCAGAAATTCTTAATATTTTGTGGCAAAAATGCAGAAATTCCCTTTATTTTGAGGGAAAAAGGCTGAAATTCCCCTTATTTGGGGGCAAAAAGGCAGAAATTTTCCTTAATTTAGGGCAAAAAGACAGTAATTCTCCTTATTTTGTGGCAAAAAGTCAGAAATTTCTTTTATTTTGGGGCAAAATTGCAGAAATATCACTTATTTCAGGTCCTAATTCAAAAATTCCTTTTATTTTGGGGCAAAAAGACAGAAATTCCATTTATTTTTGGTTAAACAGGGAGAAATTTCACTTATTTTGAGGTAAAAAGCAGAAATTCCTCTTATTTTGGGGCAAAAATGAAGAAATTTCCCTTTTTTGTGGCAAAAGGTATACATTCCCCTTACTTTCGGGATAAAAATCCGAAATTCCCCGTATTTTGAAGCAAAATTGCAGAAATTTTCATAATTTTCGGGCAAAAAAGCAGAAATTCTCCTTATTTTAAAGCAATAAGTCAGAAAATCTCCTTTTTTCGAGAGCAAACAGTCAGAAATTCCCCTTATTTTGGGGCAAAATTGCAGAAATTTCCTTTACATTGGGGCAAAATTGCAGAAATTTCACTTATTTCAGGGTAATAAGTCAGAAATTCCCCTTATTTTGGGGCAAAAAAGACAGAAATTTCCTTTGTTTTGGGGGAAAAAGACAGAAATTCCACTTAGTTAGAGGCAAAAATGCAGAAATTCCCCTTATTTTGGAGCAAAAATGAAGTAATTTTCCTTTTTATGGCAAAAAGGTATGCATTCCCATTATTTTCGTGCAAAAAGGCAGAAATTCCCCGTATTTTGAAGCAAAATTGCAGAAATTCCCCTAATTTTGGGTCAAAAGGCAGAAATTCCCTTTATTTTTGGGCAAAAATCAGAAATTACTTTATTTTGGGGCAAAATTCAAGAAATTTCCATTATTTTGGGGCAAAATTGCAGGAATTTACCTTATTTTGGGGCAAAATTGCAGAAATTTCTTTTATTTGGGGCAAAATTGAATAAAATTCACTTATTTTCAGGTAAAAAGGCTGAAATTTCCTTTATTTTGGGGCAAAAAAAGAGAAATTCCTTTTATTTTGGGGCAAAATTGCAGAAATTTCTCTTGTTATGGGAAAAAATTGCAGAAATTTCCCTTATTTTAGGGCAAAATTGCAGAAATTTCACTTATTTCAGAGAAATAAAGCTAAAATGTTTCTTATTTTGGGGCAAAAAGGCAGAAATTCCCATTATTTTAGGGCAAAAAGGCAGAAATTCACCTTATTTTTGGGTAAAATTGCAGAAATTTTACATATTTCAGGGCAAAAAGGCAGAAATTTTTTTATTTTGGGGCAAAATTGCAGAAATTTCACTTATTTCAGTGTAATAAGTCAGAAATTCCCCCTTATTTTGGGGCAAAAAATACAGAAATTCCCGTTGTTTTGGGCGAAAAAGACAGAAATTCCACTTATTTAGAGGCAAAAAGGCAGAAATTCCCTTTATTTTGCAGCAAAAATTAAGAAATTTCCCTTTTTTATGGCAAAAAGATATGCATTTCCCTTATTTTGGGAAAAAAGGCAGAAATTCCCCGTATTTTGGAGCAAAATTGCAGAAATTCCCCTAATTGTGGGGCAAAAGTCAGAAATTCCCTATATGTTGGGGCAAAAAGACAGAAATTCTCCTTATTTTTGGGCAAAACTCAGAAATTCCACTTCTTTTGGGGCAAAATTCCAGAAATTTCTCTTATTTTGGGGCAAAATTGCAGAAATTTCACTTATTTTGGGGCACAATTGCAGAAATTTCACTTATTTCTGAGAAAAAAGTCAGAAATTTTTTTATTTTGGGGCAAAACACAGAAATTCCTAATATTTTGTGGCAAAAATGCAGAAATTCCTCTTATTTTGAGGTAAAAAGGCTGAATTACCCTAATTTGGGGGCAATAAGACAGAAATTTCCCTTATTTTGGAGCAAAATTGCAGAAATTTCACTTATTTCAGGGTAATGAGTCAGAAATTCCCCTTATTTTGGGTCAAAAAAGAGAGAAATTCCCTTGTTTTGTGGGAAAAAGACAGAAATTCCACTTATTTAGAAGCAAAAATACAGAAATTCCCCTTATTTTGGAGCAAAAATGAAGAAATTTCATTTTTATGGCAAAAAGGTATGCATTCCCATTATTTTCGGGCAAAAAGGCAGAAATTCCCTGTATTTTGGAGCAAAATTGCAGAAATTCCCCTAATTTTGGGGCAAAAGGCAGAAATTCCCTTTATTTTGGGGCAAAAATCAAAAAATCTCTTTATTTTGGGGCAAAATTCAAGAAATTTCCTTTATTTTGGGGCAAAATTGGAGGAATTTACCTTATTTTTGGGCAAAATTGCAGAAATTTCCCTTATTTGGGACAAAATTGCAGAAATTTCACTTATTTTCAGGAAAAAGGGCTGATATTTCTTTTATTTTGGGGCAAAAAGAAAGAAATTCCTCATATTTTGGGGCAAAATTGCAGAAATTTCTCTTATTATGGGGAAAAATTTCAGAAATTTTACTTATTTAAGGGCAAAATTGCAGAAATTTCACTTATTTCAGAGAAAAAAAGCAAAAATTTTTCTTATTTTGAGGCAAAAAGGCAGAAATTCCCATTATTTTGGGGCAAAAAGGCAGAAATTTGACTTATTTTGGGGTAAAATTGCAGAAATTACCCTAATTTTGGGGCAAAAGGCAGAAATTCCCTTTATTTTGGGGTAAAAATCATAAATTCCCATTATTTTGGGGCAAAATTCAAGAAATTTCCTTTAATTTGGGGCAAAATTGCAGAAATTTACATTATTTTGGGGCAAAATCGCAGAAATTTTCCTTATTTTAGGGCAAAATTGCAGAAAGTTCACTTATTTCAGAGAAAAAAAGCAAAAATTTTTCTTATTTTTGGGCAAAAAGGCAGAAATTCCCATTAATTTGTGGCAAAAAGGCAGAAATTCACCTTATTTTGGGGTATAATTGCAGAAATTTCACATATTTCAGGGCAAAAAGGCAGAAATTTCCCTTATTTTGGGGAAAAATTGCAGAAATTTCACTTATTTCAGTGTAATAAGTCAGAAATTCCCCTTATTTTGAGGCAAAAAAGACAGAAATTCCCTTTGTTTTGAGGGAAAAAGACTGAAATTCCACTTATTTAGAGGCAAAAAGGCAGAAATTTCCCTTCTTTTGGAGCAAAAATGAAGAAATTTCCCTTTTTTATGGCAAAAAGGTATGCATTCACCTTATTTTCGGGCAAAAAGGCAGAAATTGCCCGTATTTTGTAGAATAATTGCAGAAATTCTCCTAGTTGTGCTGCAGAAAGACAGAAATTCCCTATATGTTGGGGCAAAAAGACAGAAATTCTCCT
Source organism: Micromys minutus (assembly GCF_963924665.1). Lineage (NCBI taxonomy): Eukaryota > Metazoa > Chordata > Mammalia > Rodentia > Muridae > Micromys > Micromys minutus. The sequence continues at coordinate 101,310 of NW_027667734.1, read as the reverse complement.
TATTTTGGGGCAAAACTCAGAAATTCCACTTATTTTGGGGCAAACTTCCAGAAATTTCCCTTATTTTGGGGCAAAATTGCAGAAATTTCACTTATTTTGGGGCAAAATTGCAGAAATTTCACTTATTTCAGGGAAAAAAGGCAGAATTTTTCTTTATTTTGGGGCAAAAAGGCTGAAATTCCTAATATTTTCTGGCAAGAATTTAGAAATTCCCCTTATTTTGAGGTAAAAAGGCTGAAATTCCCAGTATTTGGAGGCAAAAAGGCAGAAATTTCCCTTATTTTGGGGCAAAATTGCAGAAATTTCACTTATTTAGAAGCAAAAAGACAGAAATTCTCCTTATTTTGGGGCAAAACTTAGAAATTCCACTTATTTTGGGGCAAAAATCCAGAAATTTCCCTTATTTTGTGGCAAAATTGCAGAAATTTCACTTATTTTGGGGCAAAATTGCAGAAATTTCACTTATTTCAGGGTAATGAGTCAGAAATTCCCCTTATTTTGGGGCAAAAAAGAGAGAAATTCCCTTGTTTTGTGGGAAATAGACAGAAATTCCACTTATTTAGAGGCAAAAAGGAAGAAATTCCCCTTATTTTGGAGCAAAAATGAAGAAATATCCATTTTTTATGGCAAAAAGGTATGCATTCCCCTTATTTTCGGGCTATAAGGGAGAAATTCCCCGTATTTTGGAGCATAATTGCAGAAATTCCCCTAGTTGTGGTGCAGAAAGACAGAAATTCCCTATATGTTGGGGCAAAAAGACAGAAATTCTTCTTATTTTGGGGCAAAACTCAGAAATTCCACTTATTTTGGGGCAAAATTGCAGAAATTTCCTTTATTTTGGGGCAAAATTGGAGAAATTTCACTTATTTTGGGGCAAAATTGCAGAAATTTCACTTATTTCAGGGAAAAAAGGCAGAAATTTTCTTTATTTTGGGGCAAAAAGGGAGAAATTCCTAATATTTTCTGGCAAAAATGCAGAAATTCCTCTTATTTTGAGGTAAAAAGGCTGAAATTCCCCTTATTTGGGGGCAAAAAGCAGAAATTTCTCTTATTTTGGGGCAAAATTGCAGAAATTTCACTTATTTAGAGGCCAAAAGAAAGAAATTCTCTTTATTTTGGGGCAAAACTTAGAAATTCCACTTATTTTGGGGCAAAATTCTGGAAATTTCCCTTATTTTGGGGCAAAATTGCAGAAATTTCACTTATTTTGGGGCAAAATTGCAAAGATTTCACTTATTTCATGGAAAAAAGGCACAAATTTTCCTTATTTTGGGGCAAAAAGTCAGAAATTCCTAATATTTTGTGGCAAAAATGCAGAAATCCCCCTTATTTTGAGGTAAAAAGGCTGAAATTCCCCTTATTTGGGGGCAAAGAGGCAGAAATTTCCCTTATTTTGGGGCAAAATTGGAGAAATTTCACTTATTTCAGGGTAATAATTCAGAAATTCCCCTTATTTTAAGGCAAAAAAACAGAAATTCTTTTTGTTTTGGGGGAAAGAGACAGAAATTCCACTTATTTAGAGGCAAAAAGGCAGAAATTCTCCGTATTTTGGAGCAAAAATGAAGAAATTTACCTTTTTATGGCAAAAAGGTATGCATTCCCCTTACTTTCGGGATAAAAAGCAGAAATTCCCCGTATTTTGAAGCAAAATTGCAGAAATTCTCATAATTATCGGGCAAAAAGGCTGAAATTCTCCTCATTTTGGGGCAAAAAGACAGAAGATCTCCTTTTTTCGGGAGCAAACTGTCAGAAATTCCCTTTATTTTTGGGCAAAATTGCAGAAATTTCCTTTACATTGGGACAAAATTGCAGAAATTTTCCTTATTTTGGGGCAAAATTGCAGAAATTTCACTTACTTCAGAGTAATAAGTCAGAAATTCCCCTTATTTTGGGACAAAAAAGACAGAAATTCTCTTTGTTTTTGGGGGAAAAAGACAGAAATTCCACTTATTTAGAGGCAAAAAGGCAGAAATTCCCCTTATTTTGGAGCAAAAATGAAGAAATTTCCCTTTTTATGGCAAAAAGGTATGCATTCCCATTATTTTCAGGCAAAAAGGCAGAAATTCCCCGTATTTTGGAGCAAAATTGCATAAATTCCCCTAATTATGGGGCAAAAGGCAGAAATTCCCTTTATTTTGGGGCAAAATTCCAGAAATTTCCTATTTTTGGGGCAAAATTGCAGGAATTTACTATATTTTGAGGCTAAATTGCAGAAATTTCTCTTATATGGGGCAAAATTTCAGAAATTTCACTTATTTTCAGGTAAAAAGGCTGAAATTTCCTTTGTTTTGGGGCAAAAAGGAAGAAATTCTTCTTATTTTGGGGCAATATTGAAGAAATCTCTCTTATTATGGGAAAAAATTGCAAAAATTTCCATTATTTTAGGGGAAAATTGCAGAAATTTCACTTATTTCAGAGAAAAAAAGCAAATTTTTTTTATATTTTGGGGCAAAAGGCAGAAATTCCCATTATTTTGGGGCAAAAAAGCAGAAATTCACCTTATTTAAGGGTAAAATTGCAGAAATTTCACATATTTCAGGGCAAAAAGGCAGAAATTCCCCGTACTTTGGAGCAAAATTGGAGAAATTCCCCTAGTTGTGGGGCAAAGAGACAGAAATTTCCTATATGTTGGGGCAAAAAGACAGAAATTCTCCTTATTTTGGGGCAAAACTTAGAAATTCCACATATTTTGGGACAAAATTCCAGAAATTTTCCTTATTTTGGGGCAAAATTGCAGAAATTTCACTTATTTTGGGGAAAAATTGCAGAAATTTCACTTATTTCAGGGAAAAAAGGCAGAAATTTTCCTTATTTTGGGGCATAAAGTCATAAATTCCTAATATTTTGAGGCAAAAATGCAGAAATTCCCTTTATTTTGAGGTATAAAGTCTGAAATTCCCCTTATTTTAGGGCAAAAAAGCAGAAATTTCCCTTATTTTGGGGCAAAATTGCAGAAATTTCACTTATTTTAGGGTAATAAGTAAGAATTCCCCGTATTTTGGGGCAAAACACAGAAAATCTTCTTTTTTCGGGAGCAAACAGTCAGAAATTTCCCTTATTTTGGGGCAAAATTGCAGAAATTTCCTTTAAATTGGGGCAAAATTCCAGAAATTTCCCTTATTTTGGGGCAAAATTGCAGAAATTTCACATATTTCAGGGTAATAAGTTAGAAATTCCTGTTATTTTGGGGCAAAAAAGACAGAAATTCCCTTTGTTTTGGGGGAAAAAGACAGAAATTCCACTTATTTAGAGGCAAAAAAGCAGAAATTCCCCTTATTTTGGAGCAAAAATGAAGAAATTTCTTTTTTTATGGCCAAAAGTTATTTATTTTCTTTATTTTTGGGAAAAGGCAGAAATTCCTTGTATTTTGGAGCAAAATTGCAGAAATTCCCCTAATTTGGGGCAAAAAGGCAGAAATTCCCTATATGTTGGGGAAAAAAGACAGAAATTATCCTTATTTTGGGGCAAAATTCAGAAATTCTACTTATTTTTGGGCAAAATTCCAGAAATTTCCCTTATTTTGGAGAAAAATTGCAGAAATTTCACTTATTGTAGGGCAAAATTGGAGAAATTTCACTTATTTCAAGGAATAAAGGCAGAAATTTTCCTTATTTTGGGGTAAAAATGCAGAAATTCTTAATATTTTGTAGCAAAAATGTAGAAATTCCCCTTATTTTGAGGTAAAAAGGCTGAAATTCCATTTATAAGGGGGCAAAAAGGCAGAAATTTCCCTTATTTTGGGGCAAAAGACAGAAATTCCTTTTATTTTGTGACAAAAGGCAGACATTTCTTTTATTTTGGGGCAAAATTGCAGAAATTTCACTTATTTCAGGGCATAATTCAAAAATTCCTTTTATTTGGGGAAAAAAGACAGAAATTCCATTTATTTTTTGGTACAAAGGCAGAAATTTCACTTACTTTGAATTAAAATGCAGAAATTACGCTTATTTTGGGGCAAAAATGAAGAAATTTCCTTTTTTGTGGTAAAAGGTATACATTCCCCTTACATTCGGGATAAAAAGCAGAAATTCCTTGTATTTTGAAGCAAAATTGCAGAAATTCTAATAATTTTCGGGCAAAAAGGGAGAAAATCCCTAATTTTGGGGCAAAAGGCAGAAATTCCTTTTATTGTGGGACAAAAATAAGAAATTCCCCTTCTTTTGGGGCAAAATTCAAGAAATTTCCTTTATTTTGTGGCGAAATTACAGGAAGTTACCTTATTTTGGGGCAAAATTGAAGAAATTTCCCTTATTTGGGGCAAAATTGCAGAAATTTCACTTATTTTCAGGTAAAAAGGCTGAAATTTCCTTCATTTTAGGGCAAAAAGGGAGAAATTCCCCTTATTTTGGGGCAAAATTGCAGAAATTTCCCTTATTATTGGGAAAAATTGCAGAAATTTTCCTTATTTTAGGGCAAAATTGCAGAAATGTCACTTATTTCAGAGAAAAAAAGCAAAAATTTTTCTTATTTTGGGGCAAAAAGGCAGAAATTCCCATTAATTTGTGGCAAAAAGGCAGAAATTCACATTATTTTGGGGTAAAATTGCAGAAATTTCACATATTTCTGGGCAAAAAGGCAGAAATTTCCCTTATTTTGGGCCAAAATTGCAGAAATTTCACTTATTTCAGTGTAATAAGTCAGAAATTCCCCTTATTTTGAGGCAAAAAAGACAGAAATTCCCTTTGTTTTGAGGGAAAAAGACAGAAATTCCACTCATGTAGAGGCAAAAATGCAGAAATTTCCCTTATTTTGGAGAAAAATGAAGAAATTTCCCTTTTTTATGGCAAAAAGTTATGCACTCCCCTTATTTTCACGCAAAAAGTCAGAAATTCCCCGTATTTTGGAGCATAATTGCAGAAATTCCCCTAGTTGTTGTGCAGAAAGACAGAAATTCCTTATATGTTGGGGCAAAAAGACAGAAATTCTTATTTTGGGGCAAAACTTAGAAATTCCACTTATTTTGGGGCAAAATTCCAGAAATTTCCCTTATTTTGAGGCAAAATTGCAGAAATTTCACTTATTTTGGGGCAAAATTGCAGAAATTTCACTTATTTTAGGGAAAAAAGGCACAAATTTTCTTTATTTTGGGGCAAAGATTCAGAAATTCCTAATATTTTCTGGCAAAAATGCAGAAATTCCCCTTATTTTGAGGTAAAACGGCTAAAATTTCCCTTATGTGGGGGCAAAAAGGCAAAAATTTCCCTTATTTTGGGGAAAAATTGCAGAAATTTCACTTATTTAGAGGCAAAAAGACAGCAATTCTCCTTATTTTGGGGCAAAACTTAGAAATTCCACTTATTTTGGGGCAAAATTCCAGAAATTTCCCTTATTTTGGGGCAAAATTGCAGAAATTTCACTTATGTTGTGGCAAAATTGCAGAAATTTCACTTATTTTAGGGAAAAAAGGCACAAATTTTCCTTATTTTGGGGCAAAGATTCAGAAATTCCTAATATTTTCTGGCAAAAATGCAGAAATTCCCTTTATTTTGAGGTAAAATGCTGAAATTCCCCTTATTTGGGAGCAAAGAGGCAGAAATTTCCCTTATTTTGGGGCAAAATTGGAGAAATTTCACTTATTTCAGGGTAATAATTCAGAAATTCCCCTTATTTTGGGGCAAAAAAGACAGAAATTCCCTTTGTTTTGGGGGAAAAAGACAGAAATTCCACTTATTTAGAGGCAAAAGGCAGAAATTCCCTTTATTTTAGAGCAAAAATGAAGAAATTTACCTTTTTATGGCAAAAAGGTATGCATTCCCCTTACTTTCGGGATAAAAAGCAGAAATTCCCCGTATTTTGAAGCAAAATTGCAGAAATTCTCATAATGTTCGGGCAAAAAGGCAGAAATTCTCCTTATTTTGGGGCAAAAATACAGAAGATCTCCTTTTTTCGGGAGCAAACATTCAGAAATTCCCCTTATTTTGCGGCAAAATTGCAGCAATTTCCTTTACATTGGGGCAAAACTAAAGAAATTTCCCTTATTGTGGGGCAAAATTGCAGAAATTTCACTTACTTCAGGGTAATAAGTCAGAAATTCCCCTTATTTTCGGGCAAAAAAGACAGAAATTCTTTTTTTGGGGGGGAGAAAAAGACAGAAATTTTACTTATTTAGAGGAAAATAGGCAGAAATTCCATTTATTTTGGAGCAAAAATGAAGAAATGTCTCTTTTTATGGCAAAAAAATATGCATTCCCATTATTTTCAGGCAAAAAGGCAGAAATTCCCCATATTTTGGAGCAAAATTGCAGAAATTCCCCTAATTTTGGGGCAAAATGCAGAAATTCCCTTTATTTTGGGGCAAAAATTAGAAATTCCCCTTATTTTGGGGGCAAAATTGCAGAAATTTCACTTATTTCAGGTAATAAGTCAGAAATTCCCCTTATTTTGAGGCAAAAAAGACAGAAATTCCCTTTGTTTTGAAGAAAAAAGACAGAAATTCCACTTATTTAGAGGCAAAAATGCAGAAACTTCCCTTATTTTGGAGCAAAAATGAAGAAATTTTTCTTTTTTATGGCAAAAAGTTATGCATTCCCCTTATTTTCTGGCAAAAAGGCAGAAATTCCCCGTATTTTGGAGCATAATTGCAGAAATTCCCCTAGTTGTGGTGCAGAAAGACAGAAATTCCCCATATGTTGGGGCAAAAAGACAGAAATTCTCCTTATTTTTGGGCAAAACTCAGATATTCCACATATTTTTGGGCAAAATTCCAGAAATTTCCCTTATTTTGGGGCAAAATTGCAGAAATTTCACTTATTTTGGGGCAAAATTGCAGAAATTTCACTTATTTCAGAGAAAAAAGGCAGAAATTTTCTTTATTTTGGGGCAAAAAGGAAGGAATTCCTAATATTTTCTGGCAAAAATGCAGAAATTCCTCTTATTTTGAGGTAAAAAGGCTGAAATTCCATTTATAAGGGGGCAAAAAGGCAGAAATTTCCCTTATTTTGGGGCAAAATTGGAGAAATTTAACTTATTTAGAGGGAAAAATACAGAAATTCTCCTTATTTTGGGGCAAAACTTAGAAATTCCACTTATTTTGGGGCAAAATTCCAGAAATTTCCCTTATTTTGGGGAAAAATTGCAGAAATTTCACTTATTTTGGGGCAAAATTGCAGAAATTTCACATATTTCAGGGCAAAAATGCAGAAATTTTCCTTATTTTGGAACAAAATTGCAGAAATTTCACTTATTTCAGTGTAACAAGTCAGAAATTCCCCTTATTTTGAGGCAAAAAAGACAGAAATGCCTTTTGTTTTGAGGGAAAAGGACAGAAATTCCACTTATTTAGAGGCAAAAATGCAGAAATTTCGCTTACATTGGAGCAAAAATGAAGAAATTTCCTTTTTTTATGGCAAAAAGTTATGCATTCCCCTTATTTTCAGGCAAAAAGGCAGAAATTCTCCGTATTTTGGAGCATAATTGCAGAAATTCCCCTAGTTGCGGTGCAGAAAGACAGAAATTCCCTATATGTTGGGGCAAAAAGACAGAAATTCTTCTTATTTTGGGGCAAAACTCAGAAATTCCACTTATTTTGGGGCAAAATTCCAGAAATTTCCCTTATTTTGGGGCAAAATTGCAGAAATTTCAATTATTTTGAGGCAAAATTGCAGAAATTTCACTTATTTCAGGGAAAAAAGACAGAAATTTTCTTTATTTTGGGGAAAAAGGCAGAAATTCCTAATATTTTCTGGCAAAAATGCAGAATTTCCCCTTATTTTGAAGTAAAAAGGCTGAAATTCCCCTTATTTGGGGGCAAAAAGGCAAAAATTTCCCTTATTTTGGGGCAAAATTGCAGAAATTTCACTTATTTAGAGGCAAAAAGACAGCAATTCTCCTTATTTTGGGGCAAAACTTAGAAATTCCACTTATTTTGGAGCAAAATTCCAGAAATTTCCCTTATTTTGGGGCAAAAAGTCAGAAATTCCTAATATTTTGTGGCAAAAATGCAGAAATTCCCCTTATTTTGAGGTAAAAAGGCTGAAATTCCCCTTATTTGGGGGCAAAGAGGCAGAAATTTCCCTTATTTTGGGGCAAAATTGGAGAAATTTCACTTATTTCAGGGTAATAATTCAGAAATTCCCCTTATTTTGGGGCAAAAAAGACAGAAATTCCCTTTGTTTTGGGGGAAAAAAACAGAAATTCCACTTATTTAGAGGCAAAAAGGCAGAAATTCCCCTTATTTTGGAGCAAAAATGAAGAAATTTACCTTTTTATGGCAAAAAGGTATGCATTCCCCTTACTTTCGGGATATAAAGCAGAAATTCCACGTATTTTGAAGCAAAATTGCAGAAATTCTCATAATTTTTGGGCAAAAAGTCAAAAATTCTCATTATTTTGGGGCAAAAAGACAGAAGATCTCCTTTTTTCGGGAGCAAACATTCAGAAATTCCCTTTTTTTGGGGCAAAATTGCAGAAATTTTATTTACATTGGGGTAAAATTGAAGAAATTTCCCTTATTTTGGGGCAAAATTGCAGAAATTTCACTTACTTTAGGGTAATAAGTAAGAAATTCCCCTTATTTTGGGGCAAAAAAGACAGAAATTCTCTTTGTTTTGGGGGAAAAAGACAGAAATTCCACTTATTTAGAGGCAAAAAGGCAGAAATTCCCTTTATTTTGGAGCAAAAATGAAGAAATGTTTCTTTTTTAAGGGCAAAATGTATGCATACCCATTATTTTCAGGCAAAAAGGCAGAAATTCATCGTATTTTGGAGCAAAATTGCAGAAATTCCCCTAATTTTGGGGCAAAAGGCAGAAATTCCCTTTATTTTGGGGAAAAATCAGAAATTTCCCGTGTTTTGGTGAAAAATTCCAGAAATTTCCATTATTTTGGGGCAAAATGCAGGAATTTACCTTATTTTGGGGCAAAATTTCAGAAATTTCCCTTATTTGGGGCAAAATTTCAGAAATTTCACTTATTTTCAGGTAAAAAGGCTGAAATTTCCTTTGTTTTGGGGCAAAAAGGAAGAAACTCCCCTTATTTTGGGGCAAAATTGCAGAAATCTCCCTTATAATGAGAAAAAATTGAAAAAATTTCCCTTATTTTAGGGGAAAATTGCAGAAATTTCACTTATTTCAGAGAAAAAAAGCAAAAATTTTTCTTATTTTGGGGCAAAAATGCAGAAATTCCCATTATTTTGGGGCAAAAAAACAGAAATTCACCATATTGAGGGGTAAAATTGCAGAAATTTCACATATTTCAGGGCAAAAAGGCAGAAATTCCCCGTATTTTGGAGCAAAATTGGAGAAATTCCCCTTGTTGTGGGGCAAAAAGACAGAAATTCCCTACAGGTTGGGGCAAAAAACAGAAATTCTCATTATTTTGCGGCCAAACTTAGAAATTCCACTTATTTTAGGGCAAAATTCCAGAAATTTTCCTTATTTTGGGGCAAAATTGCCAAATTTCACTTATTTTGGGGCAAAATTGCAGAAATTTCAATTATTTCAGGGAAAAAAGGCAGAAATTTTCCTTATTTTAGAGCAAAAATTCAGAAATTCCTAATATTTTGTGGCAAAATGCAGATATTCCCCTTATTTTGAGCTATAAAGGCTGAAATTCCCCTTATTTGGGGGCAAAGAGGCAGAAATTTCCCTTCTTTTGGGGCAAAATTGCAGAAATTTCACTTATTTTAGAGTAATAAGTCAGAAATTCCCCTTATTTTGGGGCAAAAAAAAAGAAATTCCCTTTGTTTTGGGGGGAAAAGACAGATATTCCACTTATTGAGAAGCAAAAAGGCAGAAATTCCCCTTATTTTGGAGCAAAAATGAAGAAATTTCCCTTTTTTATGGCAAAAAGTTATGCATTCCCCTTATTTTCGGGCAAAAAGGCAAAAATTCCATGTATTTCGGAGCAAAATTGCAGAAATTCCTCTAATTGTGGTGCAAAAAGGCAGAAATTCCCTTTATGTTGTGGCAAAAAGACAGAAATTCTCCTTATTTTGGGGCAAAACTCAGAAACTCCACTTATTTTGGGGCAAAATTGCAGAAATTTCACTTATTTCAGGGAAAAAGGCAGAAATTTTCTTTATTTTGGGGCAAAAATGCAGAAATTCCTAATATTTTGTGGCAAAAATGCAGGAATTCCCCTCGTTTTGAGGTAAAAAGGCTGAAATTCCCCTAATTTGTGGGCAGAAAGGCAAAAATTTTCCCTTATTTTTGGGCAAAATTGCAGAAATTTCATTTATTTCAGGGTAATAAGTCAGAAATTTTTCTTATTTTGGGGCAAAAAAGACAGAAAATCCCTTTGTTTTGAAGGAAAATCCTAAATTCCACTTATTTAGAGGCAAAAAAGCAGAAATTCCCCTTATGTGAAGCAAAAATGAAGAAATTTCCCTTTTTTAAGGCAAAAAGGTATGCATTCTTCTTATTTTCGGGCAAAAAGGCAGAAATTCCCCGTATTTTGGAGCAAAATTGCAAAAATTCCTTTAATTGTGGGGCAAAAATGCAGAAATTCCCTATATGTTGGGGCAAAAAGACAGAAATTCTCCTTATTTTTGGGCAAAACTCAGAAATTCCACTTATTTTGGGGCAAAATTCCAGAAATTTCCCTTATTCTGGGGCAGAATTGCAGAAATTTCACTTATTTTCAGCAAAATTGCAGAAATTTCCCTTATTTCATGGAAAAAAAAGAAATTTTGTTATTTTGGAGCAAAAAGGCAGAAATTCCCCTTATTTTGGAGCAAAAATGAAGAAATTTACCTTTTTATGGCAAAAAGGTATGCATTCCCCTTACTTTCGGGATAAAAGCAGAAATTCCCCGTATTTTGAAGCAAAATTGCAGAAATTCTCATAATTTTCGGGCAAAAAGGCAGAAATTCTCCTTATTTGGGGGCAAAAAGACAGAAAATCTAATTTTTTTGGGAACAAACAGTCAGAAATTTCCATTATTTTGGGGCAAAATTGCAGAAATTTCATTTACATTGGGGCAAAATTTCAGAAATTTCCCTTATTTTGGTGCAAAATTGCAGAAATTTCACTTATTTCAGGGTAATAAGTCAGAAATTCTACTTATTTTGGGGCAAAACTCAGAAATTCCACTATTTTGGGGCAAAATTCCAGAAATTTCCGTTATTTTGGGGCAAAATTGCAGAAATTTCACTTATTTCAGAGAAAAAAAGCAAAAATTTTTCTTATTTTGGGGCAAAAAGGCAGAAATTCCCATTATTTTGGGGCAAAAAGGCAGAAATTCACCTTATTTTGCGGTAAAATTGCAGAAATTTCACATATTTCATGGCAAAAAGGCAGAAATTTCTCTTAATTTGGGGCAAAAAAGACAGAAATTCCCTTTGTTTTGGGGGAAAAGACAGAAATTCCACTTATTTAGAGGCAAAAAGGCAAAAATTCCCCTTATTTTGAGCAAAAATGAAGAAATTTCCATTTTTTGTGGCAAAAAGTTATGCATTCCCCTTTTTTTCGGGCAAAAAGCAGCAATTCCCTATATGTTGGGGCAAAAAGACAGAAATTCTCCTTATTTTGGGGCAAAACTCAGAAGTTCCACTTATTTTGGGGAAAAATTCCAGAAATTCCCCTATATTTTGGGGCAAAATTTTGGAGTAAAATTTCAGAAATTCCCCTAATTGTGGGGCAAAAATGCAGAAATTCCCTATATGTTGGGGCAAAAAGACAGAAATTCTCCTTATTTTGGGGCAAAACTCAGAAGTTCCACTTATTTTGGGGAAAAATTCCAGAAATTCCCCTATATTTTGGGGCAAAATTGCAGAAATTTCACTTATTTTAGGGCAAAATTGCAGAAATTTCACTTATTTCAGAGAAAAAAGGCAGAAATTTTCCTTATTTTGGAGCAAAAAGGCAGAAATTCCTAATATTTTGTTGCAAAAATGCAGAAATTTCTTTTATTTTGAGGTAAAAAAGCTGAAATTCTTCTTATTTGGGGGCAAAAAAGGCAGAAATTTCCCTTATTTTGGGGCAAAATTGCAGAAATTTCACTTATTTCAGGGTAATAAGTCAGAAATTTTCTTGATTTTGGGGCCAAAAAACAGAAAATCCCTTTCTTTTGGAGGAAAAAGCAGAAATTCCACTTAGTTAGAGGCAAAAAAGCAGAAATTTCCCTTATTTTGGAGCAAAAATGAAGAAATTTCCCTTTTTTAAGGCAAAAAGGTATGCATTCCCCTTATTTTCGGTCAAAAAGGCAGAAATTCCTCGTATTTTGGAGCAAAATTGCAGAAATTCTCCTAATTGTGGGGCAAAAAGGCAGAAATTCCCTATATGTTGGGGAAAAAGACAGAAATTCTCCTTATTTTGTGCAAAACTCAGAAATTCCACTTATTTTTTGGGCAAAATTCCAGAAATTTCCCTTATTTTGGGAAAAAATTGCAGAAATTTCACTTATTTTAGGGCAAAATTGGAGAAAATTCACTTATTTCAGGGAAAAAAGGCAGAAATTTTCCTTATTTTGTGGCAAAAATGCAGAAATTCTTAATATTTTGTGGCAAAAATATAGAAATTCCCCTTATTTTGAGGTAAAAAGGCTGAAATTCCTTTTATTTGGGGGCAAAAAGGCAGAAATTTCCCTTATTTTGGGGCAAAAAGACAGAAATTCCTTCTATTTTGTGGCAAAAAGGCAGAAATTTCATTTATTTTGGGGCAAAATTGCAGAAATTTCACTTATCTCAGGGCATAATTCAAAAATTCCTTTTATTTTGGGGCAAAAAGACAGAAATTCCATTTATTTTTTTGTACAAAGGCAGAAATTTCACTTACTTTGAAGTAAAAAGGCAGAAATTCCTCTTAATTTGGAGAAAAAATGAAGAAATTTCCTTTTTTGTGGTAAAGGGTATACATTCCTCTTACATTCGGGATAAAAAGCAGAAATTCCTCGTATTTTGAAGCAAAATTGCAGAAATTCTCATAATTTTTGGGCAAAAAGGGAGAAATTCCCTAAATTTGGGGCAAAAGGCAGAAATTCCTATTATTGTGCGGCAAAAATCAGAAATTCCCCTTCCTTTGGGGCAAAATTCAAGGAATTTCCTTTTTTTGGGGCATAATTACAGGAATCTACCTCATTTTAGGGCAAAATTGAAGAAATTTCCCTTATTTGGGGCAAAATTGCAGAAATTTCACTTATTTTCAGGTAAAAATGCTGAAATTTCCTTTATTTTGTGGCAAAAAGGGAGAAATTCCTCTTATTTTGGAGCAAAATTGCAGAAATTTCCCTTATTATGGGGAAATATTGCAGAAATTTCCCTTAATTTAAGGCAAAATTGCAGAAATTTCACTTATTTCAGAGAAAAAAAGAAAAAATTTTTCTTATTTTGGGGCAAAAAGGCAGAAATTCCCATTATTTTGGGGCAAAAAAGACAGAAATTCACTTTGTTTTGGGGGAAAAAGACAGAAATTCCACTTATTTAGAGGCAAAAAGGCAGAAATTCCCCTTATTTTGGAGCAAAAATGAAGAAATTTCCCTTTTTATGGCAAAAAGGTATGCATTCCCCTTACTATTGGGATAAAAGCAGAAATTCCTCGTATTTTGAAGCAAAATTGCAGAAATTCTCATAATTTTCGGGCAAAAAGGCAGAAATTCTCCTTATTTGAGGGCAAAAAGACAGAAAATCTTTTTTTTTTTTTTTGGGAACAAACTTGCAGAAATTTCCCTTATTTTGGGACAAAATTGCAGAAATTTCTTTTACATTGGGGCAAAATTTCAGAAATTTCCCTTATTTTTGGGCAAAATTGCAGAAATTTCACTTATTTCAGGATAATAAGTCAGAAATTCCCCTTATTTTGGGGCAAAAAAGACAGAAATTCCCTTTGTTTTGGGGGAAAAAGAGAAATTCCACTTATTTAGAGGCAAAAAGGCAGAAATTCCCTTTATTTTAAAGCAAAAATGAAGAAATTTCCCTTTTTATGGAAAAAAAAATATGCATTCCCATTATTTTCGGGCAAAAAGGCAGAAATTCCCCGTATTTTGGAGCAAATTGCAGAAATTCCCCTAATTTTGGGGCAAAAGGCAAAAATTCCCTTTATTTTGGGGCAAAAATCAGAAATTCCCCTTATTTTGGGGCAAAATTCCAGAAATTTCCCTTATTTTGGGAAAAAATTGCAGAAATTTCACTTATTTTAGGGCAAAATTGGAGAAATTTCACTTATTTCAGGAAAAAAATGCAGAAATTTTCCTTATTTTGTGGCAAAAATGCAGAAATTCTTAATATTTTGTGGCAAAAATATAGAAATTCCTTTTATTTTGAGGTAAAAAGGCTGAAATTCCTTTTATTTGGGGGCAAAAGCAGAAATTCCTTTTATTTGGGGGCAAAAAGACAGAAATTCCTTCTATTTTGTGGCAAAAAGGCAGAAATTTCATTTATTTTGGGGCAAAATTGCAGAAATTTCACTTATTTCAGGGCATATTCAAAAATTCCTTTTATTTTGGGGCAAAAAGACAGAAATTCCATTTATTTTTTTGTACAAAGGCAGAAATTTCACTTACTTTGAAGTAAAAAGGCAGAAATTCCTCTTAATTTGGAGCAAAAATGAAGAAATTTTCTTTTTTGTGGTAAAGGGTATACATTCCTCTGACATTCGGGATAAAAAGCAGAAATTCCCCGTATTTTGAAGCAAAATTGCAGAAATTCTCATAATTTGCGGGCAAAAAGGGAGAAATTCCCTAATTTTGGGGCAAAAGTCAGAAATTCCTTTTATTGTGGGGCAAAAATCAGAAATTCCCCTTCTTTTGGGGCAAAATTCAAGAAATTTTCTTTCTTTGGGGCAAAATTACAGGAATCTACCTTATTTTAGGGCAAAATTGAAGAAATTTCCCTTATTTGGGGCAAAATTGCAGAAATTTCACTTATTTTCAGGTAAAAATGCTGAAATTTCCTTTATTTTGTGGCAAAAAGGGAGAAATTCCTTTTATTTTGGAGCAAAATTGCAGAAATTTCCCTTTTTATGGGGAAATATTGCAGAAATTTCCCTTAATTTAAGGCAAAATTGCAGAAATTTCACTTATTTCAGAGAAAAAAAGAAAAAAATTTTTTTATTTTGGGGCACAAAGGCAGAAATTCCCATTATTTTGGGGCAAAAAAGACAGAAATTCACTTTGTTTTGGAGGAAAAAGACAGAAATTCCACTTATTTTGAGGCAAAAAGGCAGAAATTCCCCTTATTTTGGAGCAAAAATGAAGAAATTTACCTTTTTATGGCAAAAAGGTTTGCATTCTCCTTACTTTCGGGATAAAAGCTGAAATTCCCCGTATTTGGAAGCAAAATTGCAGAAATTCTCATAATTTTCGGGCAAAAGGGCAGAAATTCTCCTTATTTGGGGGCAAAAAGACAGAAAATCTTTTTTTTTTTGGGAACAAACAGTCAGAAATTTCCCTTATTTTGGGGCAAAATTGCAGAAATTTCTTTTACATTGGGGCAAAATTTCAGAAATTTCCCTTATTTTGGGGCAAAATTGCAGAAATTTCACTTATTTCAGGGTAATAAGTCAGAAATTCCCCTTATTTTGGGGCAAAAAAGACAGAAATTCTTTTTGTTCTGGGGGAAAAAGACAGAAATTCCACTTATTTAGAGGCAAAAAGGCAGAAATCCCCTTTATTTTAAAGCAAAAATGAAGAAATTTCCCTTTTTATGGAAAAAAGGTATGCATTCCCATTATTTTCGGGCAAAAAGGCAGAAATTCCCCGTATTTTGGAGCAAAATTGAAGAAATTCCTCTAATTTTGGGGCAAAAGGCAAAAATTCCCTTTATTTTGGGACAAAATTCAAGAAATTTCCTTTATTTTGGGGCAAAATTGCAGGAATTTACCTTATATTGGAGCAAAATTGCAGAAATTTCCCTTATATGGGGAAAAATTGCAGAAATTTCACTTATTTTCATGTAAAAAGGCTGAAATTTCCTTTATTTTGGGGCAAAAAGGCAGAAATTCCCATTATTTTGGGGCAAAATGAAGAAATTCACCTTATTTTGGGGGAAAATGGCAGAATTTTCACATATTTCAGGGCAAAAAGGCAGACATTTCCCTTATTTTGGGGCAAAAAAGACAGAAATTCCTTTTGTTTTGGGGGAAAAAGGCAGAAATTCCACTTATTTAGAGGCAAAAATGCAGAAATTCCTCTTATTTTGGAGCAAAAATGAAGAAATTTCCCTTTTTTATGGCAAAAAATTATGCATTTCCCTTATTTTTTAGAAAAAAGGCAGAAATTTCCCGATTTTGGAGCAAAATTGCAGAAATTTCCCTTATAATGGGGAAATATTGCAGAAATTTCTCTTAATTTAAAGCAAAATTGCAGAAATTCCACTTATTTAGAGGCAAAAAGACAGAAATTCCCCTTATTTTGGAGCTAAAATGAAGAAATTTCATTTTTTATGGCAAAAAGTTATGCATTCCCATTATTTTCGGGCAAAAACGCAGAAGTTCCTTGTATTTTGGAGCAAAATTGCAGAAATTTCACTTATTTCAGGGTAATAAATCAGAAATTTTCCTTATTTTGGGGCAAAAAAGACAGAAATTCTCTTTGTTTTGGGAAAAAAGATAGAAATTCCACTTATTTAGAGGTAAAAACGCAGAAATTACCCTTATTTTGGAGCAAAAATGAAGAAATTTCCCTTTTTTATGGCAAAAGGTTATGCATTCCCTTTATTTTCGGGCATAAAGGCAGAAATTCCCTCTATTTTGGAGCAAAATTGCAGAAATTTCCCTAATCGTGGTACAAAAAGGCAGAAATTTCCTATATGTTGGGGCAAAAAGACAGAAATTCTCCTTATTTGGGGCAAAACTCAGAAATTCCACTTATTTTGGGGCAAAATTGCAGAAATTTCCAATATTTTGGGGCAAAATTGCAGAAATTTCACTTATTTCAGGGAAAAAAGGCAGAAATTTTCCTTATTTTGGGGAAAAAGGCAGAAATTCCTAATATTTTGTGGCAAAAATGCAGAAATTCCCTTTATTTTGAGGTAAAAATGCTGAAATTCCCCTTATTTGGGGGCAAAAAGGCAGAAATTTCCCTTATTTTGCGGCAAAATTGCAGAAATTTCACTTATTTCAGGGTAATAAGTCAGAAATTTTTCTTATTTTGGGGCAAAAAGACAGAAAATCCCTTTGTTTTGGGGTAAAAAGACAGATATTCCACTTATTTAGAGGCAAAAAGGCAGAAATTCCCCTTTTTTTGAGCAAAAATGAAGAAATTTCCCTTTTTATGGCAAAAAAGTATGCATTCCCATTATTTTTGGGCAAAAAGGAAGAAATTTACAGTATTTTGGATAAAAATTGCAGAAATTCCCTTAATTTTGGGGCAAAAGGCAGAAATTCCCTTTATTTTGAGGCCAAAATCAGAAATTCTCCATATTTTGGGGCAAAATTCAAGAAATTTACTTTATTTTGGGGTAAAATTGCAGGAATTTACCTTATTTTGGAGCAAAGTTGCAGAAATTTCCCTTATATGGGGCAAAATTGAAGAAATTTCACTTATTTTCAGGTAAAAGGCTGAAATTCCTTTTATTTGGGGGCAAAAAGGCAGAAATTTTCCTTATTTTGGGGCAAAAAGACAGAAATTCTTCTTATTGTGTGGCAAAAAGGCAGAAATTTCTTTTATTTTGAGGCCAAATTGCAGAAATTTCACTTATTTCAGGGCATAATTCAAAAATTCCTTTTATTTTGTGGCAAAAAGACAGAAAATCCGTTTATTTTTGGGTAAAAAGGCAGAAATTTCACTTATTTTGAGGTAAAAAGGCAGAAATTCCTCTTATTTTGGGGCAAAAATGAAGAAATTTCCCTTTTTTGTGGCAAAAGGTATACATTCCCCATACTTTCGGGATAAAAAGCAGAAATTCCCCGTATTTTGAAGCAAAATTGCAGAAATTCTCCTAATTTTCAGGCAAAAAAACAGAAATTCTCCTTATTTTGTGGCAAAAAGACAGAAAATCTTCTTTTTTCGGGAGCAAACTGTCAGAAATTCCCCTTATTTTTGGGCAAAATTGCAGAAATTTTCCTTATTTTAGGGCAAAATTGCAAAAAATTCACTTATTTCAGGGTAATGAGTAAGAAATTCCCCTTATTTTGGGGCAAAAAACACATAAATTCCCTTTGTTTTTGGGGAAAAAGACCGAAATTCCACTTATTTAGGGGCAAAAAGGCAGAAATTCCCCTTATTTTGAAGCAAAAATGGAGAAATTTTTTTTTATGGCAAAAAGATACGCATTCCCATTATTTTCAGGCAAAAAGGCAGAAATTCCCCGTATTTTGGAGCAAAATTGCAGAAATTCCCCTAATTTGGGGGCAAAAGGCAGAAATTCCCTTTATTTAGAGGCAAAAATCAGAAATTCTTCGTGTTTTGGGGCAAAATTCTAGAAATTTCCTATTTTGGGGGCAAAATTACAGAAATTTACCTTATTTTGGGGCAAAATTGCAGAAATTTCCCTTATTTGGGGCAAAATTGCATAAATTTCACTAATTTTCAGGTAAAAAGGCTGAAATTTCCTTTATTTTGGGGCAAAAAGAGAGAAATTCCCTTTATTTTGGGGGAAAAAGGCAGAAATTCACCGTATTTTGGGGTAAAATTGCAGAAATTTCACATATTTCAGGGCAAAAAGGCAGAAATTTCCCTTATTTTGGGGCAAAATTGCAGAAATTTCACTTATTTTAGGGTAATAAGTCAGAAATTCCCCTTATTTTGGAACAAAACAGACAGAAATTCCCTTTGTTTTGGGGGAAAAAGACAGAAATTCCACTTATTTAGAGGCAAAAAGGCAGAAATTCCCCTTATTTTGGAGCAAAAATGAAGAAATTTCCCTTTTTATGGCCAAAAGGTATGCATTCCCCTTACTTTTGGGATAAAAGCAGAAATTCCCTGTATTTTGAAGCAAAATTGCAGAAATTCTCATATTTTTCGGGCAAAAAGAAAGAAATTCTCCTTATTTTGTGGCAAAAAGGCAGAAATTTCTTTTAATTTGGGGCCAAATTGCAGAAATTTCACTTATTTCAGGGCATAATTCAAAAATTCCTTATATTTTGGGGCAAAAAGACAGAAAATCCGTTTATTTTTGGGTAAAAAGGCAGAAATTTCACTTATTTTAAGGTAAAAAGGCAGAAATTCTTTTTATTTTGGGGCAAAAATAAAGAAATTTCCCTTTTTTGTGGCAAAAGGTAAACATTCCCCTTACTTTCGGGATATAAAGCAGAAATTCCCTGTATTTTGAAGCAAAATTGCAGTAATTCTCCTAATTTTCGGGCAAAAAGACAGAAATTCTCCTTATTTTGAGGCAAAAAGACAGAAAATCTTCTTTTTTCGGGAGCAAACTGTCAGAAACTCCCCTTATTTTTGGGCAAAATTGCAGAAATTTCCTTTACATTGGGGCAAAATTGCAGAAATTTCCCTTATTTTAGGGCAAAATTGCAAAAATTTTACTTATTTCAGGGTAATAAGTAAGAAATTCCCCTTATTTTGGGCCAAAAAACACATAAATTCCCTTTGTTTTTGGGGAAAAAGACAGAAATTCCACTTATTTAGAGGCAAAAAGGCAGAAATTCCCCTTATTTTGAAGCAAAAATGAAGAAATTTCTCTTTTTATGGCAAAAAGGTATGCATTCCCATTATTTTCAGGCAAAAAGGCAGAAATTCCCCGTATTTTGGAGCAAAATTGCAGAAATTCTCCTAATTTTGGGGCAAAAGGCAGAAATTCCCTTTATTTTGAGGCAAGAATCAGAAATTCTTCGTGTTTTGGGTCAAAATTCTAGAAATTTCCTTTTTTGGGGGCAAAATTACAGGAATTTACCTTATTTTGGGGCAAAATTGCAGAAATTTCCCTTATTTTGGGCAAAATTGCAAAAATTTCACTTATTTTCAGGTAAAAAGGCTGAAATTTCCTTTATTTTAAGGGAAAAAGGGAGAAATTCCCTTTATTTTGGGGGAAAAAGGCAGAAATTCACAGTATTTTGGGATAAAATTGCAGAAATTTCACATATTTCAGGGCAAAAAAGCAGAAATTTCCCTTATTTTGGGGCAAAATTGCAGAAATTTCACTTATTTAATGGTAACAAGTCAGAAATTCCACTTATTTTGGGGCAAAAAAGACAGAAATTCCTTTTGTTTTGGAGGAAAAATACAGAAATTCCACTTATTTAGAGGCAAAAAGGCAGAAATTCCCCTTATTTTGGAGCAAAAATGAAGAAATTTCCCTTTTTATGGCAAAAAGGTATGCATTCCCTTACTATTGGAATAAAAGCAGAAATTCCCCGTATTTTGAAGCAAAATTGCAGAAATTCTCATAATTTTCAGGCAAAAAGGCAGAAATTCTCTTTATTTTGTGGCAAAAGGCAGAAATTTCTTTTATTTTGGGGCCAAATTGCAGAAATTTCACTTATTTCAGGGCATAATTCAAAAATTCCTTTTATTTTGGGGCAAAAAGACAGAAAATCCGTTTATTTTTGGGTAAAAAGGCAGAAATTTCATTTATTGTGAGGTAAAAAGGCAGAAATTTCTCTTATTTTGGGGCAAAAATGAAGAAATTTCCCTTTTTTGCGGCAAAAGGTATACATTCCCCTTACTTTCGGGATAAAAAGCAGAAATTCCCCATATTTTGAAGCAAAATTGCAGAAATTCTCCTAATTTTCGGGCAAAAAGACAGAAATTCTCCTTATTTTGGGGCAAAAAGACAGAAAATCTTTTTTTTTCGGGGGCAAACTGTCAGAAATTCCCCTTATTTTTGGGCAAAATTGCAGAAATTTCTTTTACATTGGGGCAAAATTGCAGAAATTTCCCTTATTTTAGGGCAAAATTGCAAAAATTTCACTTATTTCAGTGTAATAAGTAAGAAATTCCCCTTATTTTGGGGCAAAAAATACAGAAATTCTCTTTGTTTTTGGGGAAAAAGACAGAAATTCCACTTATTTAGAGGCAAAAAGGCAGAAATTCCCCTTATTTTGAAGCAAAAATGAAGAAATTTCCCTTTTTATGGCAAAAAGGTATGCATTCCCCTTACTATTGGGATAAAAGCAGAAATTCCCCGTATTTTGAAGCAAAATTGCAGAAATTCTCATAATTTTTGGGGAAAAAGACAGAAATTCTCCTTATTTTGGGGCTAAAAGACAGAAAATCTTCTTATTTCGGGGGCAAACTGTCAGAAATTCTCCTTATTTTTGGGCAAAATTGCAGAAATTTCCTTTACATTGGGGCAAAATTGCAGAAATTTCCTTTATTTTAGGGCAAAATTGCAAAAATTTCACTTATTTCAGGGTAATAAGTCATAAATTCCCCTTATTTTGGGGCAAAAAAGACAGAAATTCCTTTTGTTTTGGGGGAAAAAGACAGAAATTCCACTTATTTAGAGGCAAAAAGGCAGAAATTCCTCTTATTTTGAAGCAAAAATGAAGAAATTTCTCTTTTTATGGCAAAAAGGTATGCATTCCCATTATTTTCAGGCAAAAAGGCAGAAATTCCCCGTATTTTGGAGCAAAATTGCAGAAATTCCCCTATTTTTGGGGCAAAAGGCAGAAATTCCCTTTATTTTGGGGCAAAAATCAGAAATTCCCCGTGTTTTATGGCAAAATTCTAGAAATTTCCTTTTTTTGGGGGCAAAATTACAGGAATTTACCTTATTTTGGGGCAAAATTTCAGAAATTTTCCTTATTTGGGGCAAAATTGCAGAAATTTCAGTTATTTTCAGGTAAAAAGACTGAAATTTCCTTTATTTTGGTGCAAAAAGGGAGAAATTCCCTTTCTTTTGGGGGAAAAAGGCAGAAATTCACCGTATTTTGGGGTAAAATTTCAGAAATTTCACATATTTCAGGGCAACAATGCAGAAATTTCCCTTATTTTGGGGGAAAATTGCAGAAATTTGCTTTACATTGGGGCAAAATTGCAGAAATTTCCCTTATTTTGGGGAAAAATTGCAGAAATTTCACTTATTTCAGGGTAATAAGTCAGAAATTAATCTTATTTTGGGGCAAAAAAGACAGAAATTCTCTTTGTTTTGAAGGAAAAAGACAGAAATTCCACTCATTTAGAGGCAAAAAGGCAGAAATTCCCCTTATTTTGGAGCAAAAATGAAGAAATTTTATTTTTATGGCAAAAAGGTATGCATTCCCATTAATTTCGGTAAAAAAGGCAGAAATTCCCCGTATTTTGGAGCAAAATTGCAGAAATTTCCCTAATTTTGGGGCAAAAGGCAGAAATTCCTTTTATTTTGGGGCAAAAATCAGAAAATCCCTTCATTTTGGGGCAAAATTCAAAAAATTTCCTTTATTTTGGGGCAAAATTAAAGAAATTTACCTTATTTTGGGGCAAAATTGCAGAAATTTCACTTATTTTCAGGAAAAAAGGCTGAAATTTCCTTTATTTTGGGGCAAAAAGGGAGAAATTCCTCTAATTTTGAGGCAAAATTGCAGAAATTTCCCTTATTGTGGGGAAAAATTGCAGAAATTTTCCTTATTTTAGGGCAAAATTGCAAAATTTCACTTATTTCAGAGAAAAAAAGCAAAAATTTTTCTTATTTTGGGGCAAAAAGCCAGAAATTCGACTTATTTTGGGGTAAAATTGCAGAAATTTCACATATTTCAAGGTAAAAAAGCAGAAATTTCCCTTATTTTGAGGCAAAATTGCAGAAATTTCACTTATTTCATGGTAATAAGTCAGAAATTCCCCTTATTTTGGGGAAAAAAAGACAGAAATTCCCTTTGTTTTGGGGGAAAAAAACAGAAATTCCACTTATTTAGAGGCAAATTGCAGAAATTCCCCTTATTTTGGAGCAAAAATGAAGAAATTTTCCTTTTTATGGCAAAAAGGTATGCATTCCCATTATTTTCGGGCAAAAAACAGAAATTCCCCGTATTTTGGAGCAAAATTGCAGAAATTCCCAAATTTTGGGGCAAAAGGCATAAATTCCCTTTATTTTGGGGCAAAAATCAGAAATTCCCCTTATTTTGGGGCAAAATTCAAGAAATTTACTTTCTTTTGGGGCAAAATTTCAGGAATTTTCCTTATTTTGGTGCAAAATTGCACAAATTTCCCTTATTTGGGGCAAAATTGCAGAAAATTCAGATATTTTCAGGTAAAAAGTCTGAACTTTTCTTTATTTTGGGGCAAAAAGAAAGAAAATCCCCTTATTTTGGGGCAAAATTGCAGAAATTTCCCTTGTTATAGGAAAAAATTGCAGAAATTTACCTTATATTAGGGCAAAATTGCAGAAATTTCAATTATTTCGGAGAAATAAAGCAAAAATGTTTCTTATTTTGAAGCAAAAAGACAGAAATTCCCATTACTTTAGTGCAAAAAGGCAGAAATTCACCTTATTTTGGGGTAAAATTGCAGAAATTTCACATATTTCAGGGCAAAAAGGCAGAAATTTCCATTGTTTTGGGGCAAAATTGCAGAAATTTCACTTATTTCAGAGTAATAAGTCAGAAATTCCCCTTATTTTGGGGCAAAAAAGACAGAAATTCCCGTTGTTTTGGGGGGAAAAGACAGAAATTCTACTTATTTAGAGGCAAAAAGGCAGAAATTCCCCTTATTTTAAAGAAGAAATGAAGAAATTTTCCTTTTTTATGGCAAAAAGTTATGCATTTCCCTTATTTTTGGGAAAAAAGGCAGAAATTCCCCGTATTTTGGAGCAAAATTGAAGAAATTCCCCTAATTGTGGGGCAAAAAGGCAGAAATTCACTATATGTTTTGGCAAAAGACAGAAATTCTCCTTATTTTGGGGCAAAACTCAGAAATTCCACTTCTTTTGGGGCAAAATTCCAGAAATTTCCCTTATTTTGGGGCAAGATTGCAGAAATTTCTCTTATTTAGGGGCAAAATTGCACAAATTTGACTTATTTCAGGGAAAAAAGGCAGAAATTTTTTTTTATTTTGTGGTAAAAAAACAGAAATTTCTAATATTTTGTGGCAAAAATGCAGAAATTCCTCTTATTTTGAGGTAAAAAGGCTGAATTCCCCTTATTTGGGGGCAAAAAGGCAGAAATTTCCCTTATTTTGGGGTAAAATTGCAGAAATTTCACTTATTTCAGGGTAATAAGTCAGAAAATTTCCTTATTTTGGGGCAAAAAAGACAGAAAATCCCTTTGTTTTGGTGGAAAAAGACAGAAATTCCACTTATTTAGAGGCAAAAAAGCAGAAATTCTCCTTATTTTGGAGCAAAAATGAAGAAATTTTTTTTAAGGCAAAAAGTTATCTATTCTTTTTATTTATGGGCAAAAATAAAGAAATTTCCCGTATTTTGGGGCAAAATTCCAGAAATTTCCCTTATTATTGGGCAGAATTGCAGAAATTTCACTTATTTTAGGGCAAAATTGCAGAAATTTCACTTATTTCAGTGAAAAAAGGCAGAAATTTCCCTTATTTTGGGGCAAAACGGCAGAAATTCTCCTTATTTTGAGGTAAAAAGGCTGAAATTCCCCTTATTTGAGGGCAAAAAGACAGAAATTTCCCTTATATTGGGGCAAAATTGCAGAAATTTCACATATTTCAGGGTAATAAGTCAGAAATTCCCCTTATTTTGGGGCAAAAAAGACAGAAATTTCCTTTGTTTTGGGGGAAATGGCAGAAATTCCACATATTTAGAGGCAAAAAGGCAAAAATTTCTCTTATTTTGGAGCAAAAATGAAGAAATTTACCTTTTTATGGCAAAAAGGTATGCATTCCCATTATTTTCGGGCAAAAAGGCAGAAATTCTCTGTATTTTGGAGCAAAATTGCAGAAATTTTCCTAATTTTGGGGCAAAAGCCAGAAATTCTTTTTATTTTGGGGCAAAAATCAGAAATTCCTCTTATTTTGGCGTAATTCCAGAAATTTCCTCTATTTTGGGGCAAAATTGCAGGAATTTACCTTATTTTGGGGCAAAATTGCAGAAATTTCCTTTTTTTGGGGCAAAATTGCAGAAATTTCACTTATTTTCAGGTGAAAAGGCTGAAATTTCCTTTATTTTGGGGCAAAAAAGAGAAATTCTCTTTATTTTGGGGCAAAATTGCAGACATTTCCCTTATTATAGAAAATAATTGCAGAAATTTCCATTATTTTAGGGCAAAATTGCAGAAATTTAACTTATTTCAGAGAAAAAAAGCAAAATTTTTTCTTATTTTGGAGCAAAAAGGCAGAAATTCTCATTATTTTGGAGGAAAAAGGAGGAAATTCACCGTATTTTGGGGTAAAATTGCAGAAATTTCACATATTTTAGGGCAAAAAGGCAGAAATGTCCCTTATTTTGGGGCAAAATTGCAGTAATTTCACTTATTTTAGGGTAATAAATCAGAAATTCCCTTTATTTTGGGGCAAAAAAGACAGAAATTCCCTTTGTTTTGGGGGAAAAAGACAGAAATTCCACTTATTTAGAGGCAAAAAGGCAGAAATTCCCCTTATTTTGGAGCAAAAATGAAGAAATTTCCCATTTTTATGGCAAAAAGTTATGCATTCCCTTTATTTTCGGGCAAAAAGACAGAAATTCCTCGTATTTTGGATTAAAATTGCAGAAATTCCCCTAATTGTGGGGCAAAAGGCAGAAATTCCCTATATGTTTGGGCAAAAAGACGGAAATTCTCCTTATTTTGGGGCAAAACTCAGAAATTCCATTTATTTTGGGGCAAAATTCAAAAAATTTCACTTATTTTGGGGCAAAATTGCAGAAATTTCACTCATTTTGGGGCAAAATTTCAGAAATTTCACTTATTTCTGAGAAAATGCAAAAATTTTTCTTATTTTTTGGGCAAAAGGCAGAAATTCCCATTATTCTGCGGCAAAAAGGCAGAAATTCACCTTATTTTGGGGTAAAATTGCAGAAATTTCACATATTTCAGGGCAAAAAGCAGAAATTTCCCTTATTTTGGGGCAAAAATGCAGAAATTCTTAATATTTTGTGGAAAAAATGCAGAAATTTTCCTTATTTTGAGGTAAAAAGGCTGAAATTCCTCTTATTTGGGAGCAAAAAGGCAGAAATGCCCTTATTTTCGGGCAAGAAGACAGTAATTCCCCTTATTTTGTGGCAAAAAGGCAGAAATTTCTTTTATTTTGGGGCAAAATTGCAGATATATCACTTATTTCAGGGAATAATTCAAAAATTCCTTTTTTTGGGGCAAAAAGACATAAATTCCATTTATTTTTGGGTAAAAAGGGAGAAATTTCTCTTATTTTGAGGTAAAAAGGCAGAAATTCCTCTTATTTTGGGGCAAAAATGAAGAAATTTCCCTTTTTTGTGGTAAAAGTTATACATTCCCCTTACTTTCGGGATAAAAAGCAGAAATTCCTCGTATTTTGAAGCAAAATTGCAGAAATTCTCATAATTTTGGGGCAAAAAGGCAGAAATTTCCCTAATTTTGGGGCAAAAGAAGAAATTCCCTTTATTTTGAGGCAAAAATCAGAAATTCCCTTTCTTTTGGGGCAAAATTCAAGAAATTTCCTTTATTTTGGTGCAAAATTGCAGGAATTTACCTTATTTTGGGGCAAAATTGCAGAAATTTCCAATATTTGGGGCAAAATTGCAGAACTTTCATTTATTTTCAGGTAAAAAGGCTGAAATTACCTTAATTTTCGGGCAAAAAGTGAGAAATTCCCCTTATTTTGGGGCAAAATTGCAGAAATTTCCCTTATTATGGGAAATATTGCAGAAATTTTTCTTAATTTAAGGCAAAATTGCAGAAATTTCACTTATTTCAGAGAAAAAAAGCAAAAATTTTTCTTATTTTGGGGCAAAAAGGCAGAAATTCCCATTATTTTGGGGCAAAAAGGCAGAAATTTCCTTTTTTTGGGGCAAAATTGCAGAAATTTCACTTATTTTCAGGTGAAAAGGCTGAAATTTCCTTTATTTTGGGGCAAAAAAGAGAAATTCTCATTATTTTGGGGCAAAATTGCAGACATTTCCCTTATTATAGAAAATAATTGCAGAAATTTCTCTTATTTTAGGGCAAAATTGCAGAAATTTCACTTAGTTCAGAGAAAAAAAGCAAAAATTTTTCTTATTTTGGGGCAAAAAGGAAGAAATTCCCATTATTTTGGGGGAAAAAGGAGGAAATTCACCGTATTTTGGGGTAAAATTGCAGAAATTTCACATATTTCAGGGCAAAAAGGCAGAAATTTCCCTTATTTGGGGGCAAAATTGCAGAAATTTCACTTATTTCAGGGTAATAAGTCAGAAAATTTCCTTATTTTGGGGCAAAAAAGACAGAAAATCCCTTCGTTTTGGTGGAAAAAGACAGAAATTCCACTTATTTAGAGGCAAAAAAGCAGAAATTCTCCTTATTTTGGAGCAAAAATGAAGAAATTTCCTTTTTTTAAGGCAAAAAGTTATCCATTCTTTTTATTTATGGGCAAAAATAAAGAAATTTCCCGTATTTTGGGGCAAAATTCCAGAAATTTCCCTTATTCTTGGGCAAAATTGCAGAAATTTTACTTATTTTAGGGCAAAATTGCAGAAATTTCACTTATTTCAGTGAAAAAAGGCAAAAATTCCCCTTATTTTGAGGTGAAAAGGCTGAAATTCCCCTTATTATGGGGCAAAAAGGCAGACATTTACCTTATTTGGGGACAAAATTGCAGAAATTTCACTTATTTCAGGGTAATAAGTCAGAAAATTTCCTCATTTTGTGGCAAAAAAGACAGAAAATCCCTCTGTTTTGGAGGAAAAAGACAGAAATTCAACTTATTTAGAGGCAAAAAAGCAGAAATTCCCCTTATTTTGGAGCAAAAATGAAGAAATTTCCCTTTTTTAAGGCAAAAAGGTATGCATTCTTTTTATTTACGGGCAAAACGGCAGAAATTTCCAATATTTTGGAGCAAAATTGCAGAAATTCCCCTAATTGTGGGGCAAAAATGCAGAAATTCCCTATAAGTTGGGGCAAATATACAGAAATTCTCCTTATTTTGTGGCAAAACTCAGAAATTCCACTTATTTTGGGGCAAAATTCCAGAAATTTCCCTTATTCTTTGGCAAAATTGCTGAAATTCCCCGTATTTTGGAGCAAAATTGCAGAAATTCCCCTAATTGTGGGGCAAAAATGCAGAAATTCCCTATATGTTGTGGCAAAAACACAGAAATTCTCCTTATTTTGGGGCAAAACTCAGAAATTCCACTTATTTTGGGGCAAAATTCCAGAAATTTCCTTTATTTCGGTGCAAAATTGCAGAAATTTCTGTTATTTAGGGGAAAAATTGCAGAAATTTTACTTATTTCAGGAAAAAAAGACAGAAATATTCCTTATTTTGGGGCAAAAAGGCAGAAATTCGTAATATTTTGTGGCAAAAATGCAGAAATTTCCCTTATTTTGAGGTGAAAAGGCTGAAATTCCCCTTATTTGAGGGCAAAAAGGCAGAAATTTCCCTTATTTTGGGACAAAATTGCAGAAATTTCACTTATTTCAGGGTAATAAGTCAGAAAATTTCCTTATTTTGGGGCAAAAAAGACAGAAAATCCCTTTGTTTTGGTGGAAAAAGACAGAAATTCCACTTATTTAGAGGCAAAAAAGCAGAAATTCCCCTTATTTTGGAGCAAAAATGAAGAAATTTCCCTTTTTTAAGGCAAAAAGGTATGCATTCTTTTTATTTACGGGCAAAACGGCAGAAATTTCCCATATTTTGGAGCAAAATTGCAGAAATTCCCCTAATTGTGGGGCAAAAATGCAGAAATTCCCTATATGTTGCGGCAAAAAGACAGAAATTCTCCTTATTTTGGGGCAAAACTCAGAAATTCCACTTATTTTGGGGCAAAATTCCAGAAATTTCCCTTGTTCTTTGGCAAAATTGCTGAAATTCCCCGTATTTTGGAGCAAAATTGCAGAAATTCCCCTAATTGTGGGGCAAAAATGCAGAAATTCCATATATGTTGTGGCAAAAACACAGAAATTCTCCTTATTTTGGGGCAAAACTCAGAAATTCCACTTATTTTGGGGCAAAATTCCAGAAATTTCCTTTATTTCGGTGCAAAATTGCAGAAATTTCTCTTATTTAGGGGCAAAATTGCAGAAATTTTACTTATTTCAGGAAAAAAAGACAGAAATATTCCTTATTTTGGGGCAAAAAGGCAGAAATTCGTAATATTTTGTTGCAAAAATGCAGAAATTTCCCTTATTTTGAGGTGAAAAGGCTGAAATTCCCCTTATTTGAGGGCAAAAAGGCAGAAATTTCCCTTATTTTGGGACAAAATTGCAGAAATTTCACTTATTTCAGGGTAATAAGTCAGAAAATTTCCTTATTTTGGGGCAAAAAAGACAGAAAATCCCTTTGTTTTGGTGGAAAAAGACAGAAATTCCACTTATTTAGAGGCAGAAAAGCAGAAATTCCCCTTATTTTGGAGCAAAAATGAAGAAATTTCCCTTTTTTAAGGCAAAAAGGTATGCATTCTTTTTATTTACGGGCAAAACCGCAGAAATTTCCCATATTTTGGAGCAAAATTGCAGAAATTCCCCTAATTGTGAGGCAAAAATGCAGAAATTCCCTATATGTTGCGGCAAAAAGACAGAAATTCTCCTTATTTTGGGGCAAAACTCAGAAATTCCACTTATTTTGGGGCAAAATTCCAGAAATTTCCCTTATTCTTGGGCAAAATTGCAGAAATTCCCAATTTTTGGGGCAAAAGGCATAAATTCCCTTTATTTTGGGGCAAAAAATCAGAAATTCCCCTTATTTTGGGGCAAAATTCAAGAAATTTACTTTCCTTTGGGGCAAAATTGCAGGAATTTTCCTTATTTTGGTGCAAAATTGCACAAATTTCCCTTATTTGGGGCAAAATTGCAGAAAATTCAGATATTTTCAGGTAAAAAGGCTGAAATTTTCTTTATTTTGGGGCAAAAAAGGGAGAAAATCCCCTTATTTTGGGGCAAAATTGCAGAAATTTCCCTTGTTATGGGAAAAAATTGCAGAAATTTACCTTATATTAGGGCAAAATTGGAGAAATTTCAATTATTTCGGAGAAATAAAGCAAAAATGTTTCTAATTTTGAAGCAAAAAGACACAAATTCTCATTATTTTAGTGCAAAAAGGCAGAAATTCACCTTATTTTGGGGTAAAATTGAAGAAATTTCACATATTTCAGGGCAAAAAGGCAGAAATTTCCATTGTTTTGGGGCAAAATTGCAGAAATATCACTTATTTCAGAGTAATAAGTCAGAAATTCCCCTTATTTTGGGGCAAAAAAGACAGAAATTTCCGTTGTTTTGGGGGAAAAAGACAGAAATTCTACTTATTTAGAGGCAAAAAGGCAGAAATTCCCCTTATTTTAAAAAAAAAATGAAGAAATTTTCCTTTTTTATGGCAAAAAGTTATGCATTTCCCTTATTTTTGGGAAAAAAGGCAGAAATTCCCCGTATTTTGGAGCAAAATTGAAGAAATTCCCCTAATTGTGGGGCTAAAAGGCAGAAATTCACTATATGTTTTGGCAAAAGACAGAAATTCTCCTTATTTTGGGGCAAAACTCAGAAATTCCACTTCTTTTGGGGCAAAATTCCAGAAATTTCCCTTATTTTGGGGCAAAATTGCAGAAATTTCTCTTATTTAGGGGCAAAATTGCAGAAATTTGACTTATTTCAGGGAAAAAAGGCAGAAATTTTTTTTATTTTGTGGTAAAAAAAAAACAGAAATTCCTAATATTTTGTGGCAAAAATGCAGAAATTCCTCTTATTTTGAGGTAAAAAGGCTGAATTCCCCTTATTTGGGGGCAAAAAGGCAGAAATTTCCCTTATTTTGGGGTAAAATTGCAGAAATTTCACTTATTTCAGGGTAATAAGTCAGAAAATTTCCTTATTTTGGGGCAAAAAAGACAGAAAATCCCTTTGTTTTGGTGGAAAAAGACAGAAATTCCACTTATTTAGAGGCAAAAAAGCAGAAATTCTCCTTATTTTGGAGCAAAAATGAAGAAATTTCCTTTTTTTAAGGCAAAAAGTTATATATTCTTTTTATTTATGGGCAAAAATAAAGAAATTTCCCGTATTTTGGGGCAAAATTCCAGAAATTTCCCTTATTCTTGGGCAAAATTGCAGAAATTACACTTATTTTAGGGCAAAATTGCAGAAATTTCACTTATTTCAGTGAAAAAAGACAGAAATTGCCCTTATTTTGGGGCAAAACGGCAGAAATTCTCCTTATTTTGAGGTAAAAAGGCTGAAATTCCCCTTATTTGGGGGCAAAAAGGCAGAAATTTCCCTTATATTGGGGCAAAATTGCAGAAATTTCACATATTTCAGGGTAATAAGTCAGAAATTCCCCTTATTTTGGGGCAAAAAAGACAGAAATTTCCTTTGTTTTGGGGGAAATGGCAGAAATTCCACATGTTTAGAGGCAAAAAGGCAAAAATTTCTCTTATTTTGGAGCAAAAATGAAGAAATTTACCTTTTTATGGCAAAAAGGTATGCATTCCCATTATTTTCGGGCAAAAAGGCAGAAATTCCCCTTATTTTGGAGCCAAATTGCAGAAATTCCTCTAATTTTGGGGCAAAAGCCAGAAATTCCCTTTATTTTAGGGCAAAAATCAGAAATTCCCATTATTTTGGGGCAAAATTCCAGAAATTTCCTTTATTTTGGGGCAAAATTGCAGGAATTTACTTTATTTTGGGGCAAAATTGCAGAAATTTTTTTTATTTGGGGCAAAATTGCAGAAATTTCACATATTTTCAGGTAAAAAGGCTGAAATTTCCTTTATTTTGGGGCAAAAAGAGAGAAATTCCCCTTATTTTGGGGCAAAATTGCAGAAATTTCTCTTATTATGCGATAAAATTGCAGAAATTTCACTTATTTTAGGGTAAAATTGCAGAAATTTCACTTATTTCAGAGAAAAAAAGCAAAAATTTTTCTTATTTTGGGGCAAAAAGGCAGAAATTCCCATTATTTTGTGACAAAAAGGCAGAAATTCACCTTAATTTGGTGTAAAATTGCAGAAATTTCATATATTTCAGGGCAAAAAGGCAGAAATTTCCCTTATTTTGGGGCAAAATTGCAGAAATTTCACTTATTTCAGGGTAATAAGTCAGAAATTCCCCTTATTTTGGGTCAAAAAAGACAGAAATTCCCTTTGTTTTGGGGGAAATGACAGAAATTCCACTTATTTAGAGGCAAAAAGGCAGAAATTCCCCTTATTTTGGAGCAAAAATGAAGAAATTTCCCTTTTTTATGGCAACAAGTTATGCATTCCACTTATTTTCGGGCAAAAGGGCATAAATTCCCCGTATTTTGGAGCAAAATTGAAGAAATTCCCCTAATTGTGGGGCAAAAAGGCAGAAATTCCCTATATGTTGGGGCAAAAAGATAAAAATTCTCCTTATTTTGGGACAAAACTCAGAAATTCAAATTTTGGTGCATATTCCAGAAATTTCTTTTATTTTGGGGCAAAATTGCAGAAGTTTCACTTATTTTGGGGCAAAATTGCAGAAATTTAACTTATTTCAGGGTAAAAAGGCAGAAATTTTTTTTTATTTTGGGGCAAAAAGGCAGAAATTCCTAATATTTTGTGCCAAAATTCAAAAATTCCCCTTATTTTGAGGTAAAAATGCTAAAATTCCCCTTATTTGGGGGCAAAAAAGAAGAAATTTCCCTTATTTTTGGGCAAAATTGCAGAAATTTCACTTATTTCAGGGTAATAAGTCAGAAATTCCCCTTATTTTGGGGCAAAAATGACAGAAATTCCCTTTGTTTTGGGGGAAATGACAGAAATTCCACTTATTTAGAGGCAAAAAGGCAGAAATTTCCCTTATTTTGAAGCAAAAATGAAGAAATTTACCTTTTTATGGCAAAAAGGTATGCATTCCCATTATTTTCAGGCAAAAAGGCAGAAATTCCCCGTATATTGGAGCAAAATTGCAATAATTCCCTTAATTTTGTGGCAAAAGCCAGAAATTCTCTTTATTTTGGGGCAAAAATAAGAAATTCCCCTTATTTTGGGGCAAAATTCAAAAAATTTCCTTTATCTTTGGGCAAAATTGCAGGAATTTACCTTATTTGGGGGAAAATTTCAGAAATTTCCTTTATTTGGGGCAAAATTGCAGAAATTTCACTTATTTTCTGGTAAAAAGGCTGAAATTTTCATTATTTTGTTGAAAAAAGGGAGAAATTCCCCTTATTTTGGGGCAAAATTGCAGAAATTTCACTTATTTCAGGATAATGACTCAGAAATTCCTTTTATTTTGGGGCAAAAAATAGAGAAATTCCCTTCGTTTTTTGGGAAAAAGACAGAAATTCCACTTTTTAGGGGTAAAAAGGCAGAAATTCCCCTTATTTTGGAGCAAAAATGAAGAAATTTCCCTTTTTGTGGCAAAAAAATATACATTACCCTTACACTCGGGATAAAAAGCAGAAATTCCCCGTATTTTGAAGCAAAATTGCAGAAATTCTCATAATTTTCGGGCAAAAAGGCCGAAATTCTCCTTATTTTGGGGCAAAAAGACAGAAAATCTTTTTTATTGGGAGCAAACAGTGAGAAATTCTCCTTATTTTGGGGCAAAATTGCAGAAATTTCCTTTACATTGGGGCAAAATTGCAGAAATTTGACTTATTTCAGGGAAAAAAGACAGAAATTTTCCTTATTTTGGGGCAAAAAGGCAGAAATTCCTAATATTTTGTGGCAAAAATGCAGAAATTCCCCTTATTTTGAGGTGAAAAGGCTGAAATTCCCCTTATTTTGGGGCAAAAAAGCAGAAATTTCCCTTATTTTGGGACAAAATTGCAGAAATTTCACTTATTTCAGGTTATAAGTCAGAAAATTTCCTTATTTTGGAGCAAAAAAGACCGAAAATCCCTTTGTTTTGGAGGAAAAAGACAGAAATTCCACTTATTTAGAGGCAAAAAAGCAGAAATTCCTCTTATTTTGGAGCAAAAATGAAGAAATTTCTTTTTTTAAACCAAAAAGGTATGCATTCTTTTTATTTACGGGCAAAAAGGCAGAAATTTTCCGTATTTTGGAGCAAAATTGCAGAATTTCCCCTAATTATGTGGCAAAAATGCAGAAATTCCCTAGATGTTGGGGCAAAAAGACTGAAATTCTCTTTATTTTGGGGCAAAACTCAGAAATTCCACTTATTTTGGGGCAAAATTCCAGAAATTTCCCTTATTTTTGGGCAAAATTGCAGAAATTTCACTTATTTTAGGGCAAAATTGAAGAAAATTCACTTATTTCAGTGAAAAAAGGCAGAAATTTCCCTTATTTTGGGGCAAAACGGCAGAAATTCTCCTTATTTTGAGGTAAAAAGGCTGAAATTCCCCTTATTTGGGGGCAAAAAGGCAGAAATTTCCCTTATATTGGGGTAAAATTGCAAAAATTTCACATATTTCAGGGTAATAATTCAGAAATTCCCCTTATTTTGGGGCAAAAAAGACAGAAATTTCCTTTGTTTTCGGGGAAATGGCAGAAATTCCACATGTTTAGAGGCAAAAAGGCAAAAATTTCTCTTATTTTGGAGCAAAAATGAAGAAATTTACCTTTTTATGGCAAAAAGGTATGCATTCCCATTATTTTCGGGCAAAAAGGCAGAAATTCCCCTTATTTTGGAGCCAAATTGCAGAAATTCCTCTAATTTTGGGGCAAAAGCCAGAAATTCCCTTTATTTTAGGGCAAAAATCAGAAATTCCCACTATTTTGGGGCAAAATTCCAGAAATTTCTTTTATTTTGGGGCAAAATTGCAGGAATTTACTTTATTTTGGGGCAAAATTGCAGAAATTTCCATTATTTGGGGCAAAATTGCAGAAATTTCACATATTTTCAGGTAAAAAGCTAAAATTTCCTTTATTTTGGGGTAAAAAGGGAGAAATTCCCCTTATTTTGGGGCAAAATTGCAGAAATTTCCCTTATTATGCGATAAAATTGCAGAAATTTCACTTACTTTAGGGTAAAATTGCAGAAATTTCACTTATTTCAGAGAAAAAAAGCAAAAATTTTTCTTATTTTGGGGCAAAAAGGCAGAAATTCCCATTATTTTGTGACAAAAAGGCAGAAATTCACCTTAATTTGGTGTAAAATTGCAGAAATTTCACATATTTCAGGGCAAAAAGGCAGAGATTTCCTTTATTTTGGGGCAAAATTGCAGAAATTTCACTGATTTCAGGGTAATAAGTCAGAAATTCCCTTTATTTTGGGGCAAAAAAGACAGAAATTCCCTTTGTTTTGGGGAAAAAAGACAGAAATTCCACTTATTTAGAGGCAAAAAGGCAGAAATTCCCCTTATTTTGGAGCAAAAATTAAGAAATTTCCCTTTTTTATGGCAACAAGTTATGCATTCCCCTTATTTTCGGGCAAAAAGACAGAAATTCCCCGTAATTTGGAGCAAAATTGCAGAAATTCCCCTAATTGTGGGGCAAAAAGGCAGAAATTCCCTATATGTTGGGGCAAAAAGACAAAAATTCTTCTTATTTTGGAGCAAAACTCAGAAATTCCAAATTTTGGTGCAAAATTCCAGAAATTTCCCTTATTTTGGGGCAAAATTGCAGAAATTTTACTTATTTCAGAGTAATGAGTCAGAAATTCCTTTTATTTTCGGGCAAAAAAGAAAGAAATTCCCTTTGATTTTTGGGAAAAAGACAGAAATTCCACTTATTTAGAGGCAAAAAGGCAGAAATTCCCCTTATTTTGGAGCAAAAATGAAGAAAATTTTTTTTTTGTGGCAAAAAATATATATTCCCCTTACTTTCGGGATAAAAAGCAGAAATTCCCCGTATTTTGAAGCAAAATTGCAGAAATTCTCATAATTTTCGGAAAATAAGGCAGAAATTCTCTTTATTTTGGGGCAAAAAGACAGAAAATCTTCTTTTTTCGGGAGCAAACTGTCAGAAATTTTCCTCATTTTGGGGCAAAATTGCAGAAATTTCCTTTACATTGGAGCAAAATTGCAGAAATTTCCCTTATTAAGGGAAAAAATTGCAGAAATTTCCCTTATTTTAGGGCAAAATTGCAGAAATTTCACTTATTTCAGAGAAAAAAGCAAAAATTTTTCTTATTTTGGGGTAAAAAGGCAGAAATTCCCATTATTTTGGGGCAAAAAGGCAGAAATTCACCTTATTTTGGGGTAAAATTGCAGAAATTTCACATATTTCAGGGCAAAAAGGCAGAAATTTCCCTTATTTTGGGGCAAAATTGCAGAAATTTCACTTATTTCAGGGTAATAAGTCAGAAATTCCCCTTATTTTGGGTCAAAAAAGACAGAAATTCCCTTTGTTTTGGGGGAAATGACAGAAATTCCACATATTTAGAGGCAAAAAGGCAGAAATTCCCCTTATTTTGGAGCAAAAATGAAGAAATTTGCCTTTTTTATGGCAACAAGTTATGCATTCCCCTTATTTTCGGGCAAAAGGGCATAAATTCCCCGTATTTTGGAGCAAAATTGTAGAAATTCCCCTAATTGTGGGGCAAAAAGGCAGAAATTCCCTATATGTTGGGGCAAAAAGATAAAAATTCTCCTTATTTTTGGACAAAACTCAGAAATTCAAATTTTGGTGCAAATTCCAGAAATTTCTTTTATTTTGGGGCAAAATTGCAGAAATTTCACTTATTTGCGGGCAAAATTGCAGAAATTTAACTTATTTCAGTGTAAAAAGGCAGAATTTTTTTTATTTTGGGGCAAAAAGGCAGAAATTCCTAATATTTTGTGCCAAAATTCAAAAATTCCCCTTATTTTGAGGTAAAAATGCTAAAATTCCCCTTATTTGGGGGCCCAAAAGAAGAAATTTCCCTTATTTTTGGGCAAAATTGCAGAAATTTCACTTATTTCAGGGTAATAAGTCAGAAATTCCCCTTATTTTGGGGCAAAAATGACAGAAATTCCCTTTGTTTTGGGGGAAATGACAGAAATTCCACTTATTTAGAGGCAAAAAGGCAGAAATTTCCCTTATTTTGGAGCAAAAATGAAGAAATTTACCTTTTTATTGCAAAAAGGTATGCATTCCCATTATTTTCAGGCAAAAAGGCAGAAATTCCCCGTATATTGGAGCAAAATTGCAATAATTCCCTTAATTTTGTGGCAAAAGCCAGAAATTCCCTTTATTTTGGGGCAAAAATCAGAAATTCCCCTTATTTTGGGGCAAAATTCAAAAAATTTCCTTTATTTTTGGGCAAAATTGCAGGAATTTACCTTATTTTGGGGCAAAATTGCAGAAATTTCCTTTATTTGGGGCAAAATTGCAGAAATTTCACTTATTTTCTGGTAAAAAGGCTGAAATTTCCATTATTTTGGGGCAAAAAGGGAGAAATTCCCCTTATTTTGGGGCAAAATTGCAGAAATTTCCTTTATTATGCAATAAAATTGCAGAAATTTCACTTATTTTAGGGCAAAATTGCAAAAATTTCACTTATTTCAGAGAAAAAAAGCAAAAATTTTTTTTATGTTGGGGCAAAAAGGCAGAAATTCCCATTATTTTGGGGCAAAAAGGCAGAAATTCACCTTATTTTGGGGTAAAATTTCAGAAATTTCACATATTTCAGGGCAAAAAGGCAGAAATTTCCCTTATTTTGGGGCAAAATTGCAGAATTTTCACTTATTTCAGGGTAATAAGTCAGAAATTCTTCTTATTTTTGGGCAAAAAGACAGAAATTTCCATTGTTTTGGAGTAAAAAGACAGAAATTCCACTTATTTAGAGGCAAAAAGGCAGAAATTACCCTTATTTTGGAGAAAAAATGAAGAAATTTCCCTTTTTTATGGCAACAAGTTATGCATTCCCCTTATTTTCGGGCAAAATGACAGAAATTCCCCGTATTTTTGAGCAAAATTGCAGAAATTCCCCAAATTGTGGGGCAAAAAGGCAGAAATTCCCTATATGTTGGGGCAAACAGACAAAAATTCTCCTTATTTTGGGGCAAAACTCAGAAATTCCAAATTTTGGTGCAAAATTCCAGAAATTACCCTTATTTTGGGGCAAAATTGCAGAAATTGCACTTATTTTGGGCAAAATTGCAGAAATTTCACTTATTTCAGGGGAAAAAGGCAGAAATTTTTCTTATTTTGGGGCAAAAAGGCAGAAATTCCTAATATTTTATGCCAAAATTAAAAAATTCCCCTCAATTTGAGGTAAAATGCTAAAATTCCCCTTATTTGCGAGCAAAAAGTCAGAAATTTCCCTTATTTTTGGGCAAAATTGCAGAAATTTCACTTATTTCAGGGTAATGAGTCAGAAATTCCTCTTATTTTGGGGCAAAAAATAGAGAAATTCCCTTCGTTTTTTGGGAAAAAGACAGAAATTCCACTTATTAGGGGTAAAAAGCAGAAATTCCCCTTATTTTAGAGCAAAAATAAAGAAATTTCCCTTTTTGTGGCAAAAAAATATACATTACCCTTACACTCGGGATAAAAAGCAGAAATTCCCCGTATTTTGAAGCAAAATTGCAGAAATTCTCATAATTTTCGGGCTAAAAGGCCGAAATTCTCCTTATTGTGGGGCAAAAAGACAGAAAATCTTTTTTTTCGGGAGCAAACAGTGAGAAATTCTCCTTACTTTGGGGCAAAATTGCAGAAATTTCCTTTACATTGGGGCAAAATTGCAGAAATTTGACTTATTTCAGGGAAAAAAGACAGAAATTTTCCTTATTTTGGGGCAAAAAGGCAGAAATTCCTAATATTTTGTGGCAAAAATGCAGAAATTCCCCTTATTTTGAGGTGAAAAGGCTGAAATTCCCCTTATTTTGGGGCAAAAAAGCAGAAATTTCCCTTATTTTGGGACAAAATTGCAGAAATTTCACTTATTTCAGGTTATAAGTCGGAAAATTTCCTTATTTTGGGGCAAAAAAGACCGAAAATCCCTTTGTTTTGGAGGAAAAAGACAGAAATTCCACTTATTTGAAGGCAAAAAAGCAGAAATTTCCCTTATTTTGGAGCAAAAATGAAGAAATTTCCTCTTTTAAACCAAAAAGGTATGCATTCTTTTTATTTACGGGCAAAAAGGCAGAAATTTTCCGTATTTTGGAGCAAAATTGCAGATATTCCCCTAATTATGGGGCAAAAATGCAGAAATTCCCTAGATGTTGGGGCAAAAAGACTGAAATTCATTTTATTTTGGGGCAAAACTCAGAAATTCCACTTATTTTGGGGCAAAATTCCAGAAATTTCCCATATTCTTGGGCAAAATTGCAGAAATTTCACTTATTTCAGGGCAAAATTGCAGAAATTTCACTTATTTCAGTGAAAAAAGGCAGAAATTTCCCTTATTTTGGGGCAAAACGGCAGAAATTCTTCTTATTTTGAGGTAAAAAGGCTGAAATTCTCCTTATTTGCGGGCAAAAAGACAGAAATTTCTATTATATTGGGGCAAAATTGCAGAAATTTCACATATTTCAGGGTAATAAGTCAGAAATTCCCCTTATTTTGGGGCAAAAAAGACAGAAATTTCCTTTGTTTTGGGGGAAATGGCAGAAATTCCACATATTTAGAGGCAAAAAGGCAAAAATTTCTCTTATTTTGGAGCAAAAATGAAGAAATTTACCTTTTATGGCAAAAAGGTATGCATTCCCATTATTTTCGGGCAAAAAGGCAGAAATTCCCCTTATTTTGGAGCCAAATTGCAGAATTGCAGAAATTCCTCTAATTTTGGGGCAAAAGCCAGAAATTCCCTTTATTTTAGGGCAGAAATCAGAAATTCCCATTATTTTGGGGCAAAATTCCAGAAATTTCCTTTATTTTGGGGCAAAATTGCAGGAATTTACCTTATTTTGGGGCAAAATTGAAGAAATTTTCTTTATTTGGGGCAAAATTGCAGAAATTTCACATATTTTCAGGTAAAAAGGCTGAAATTTCCTTTATTTTGGGGCAAAAAGGGAGAAATTCCCCTTATTTTGGGGCAAAATTGCAGAAATTTCCCTTATTATGCGATAAAATTGCAGAAATTTCACTCATTTTAGGGTAAAATTGCAGAAATTTCACTTATTTCAGAGAAAAAAAGCAAACATTTTTCTTATTTTGGGGCAAAAAGGCAGAAATTTTCATTATTTTGTGACAAAAAGGCAGAAATTCACCTTAATTTGGTGTAAAATTGCAGAAATTTCACATATTTCAGGGCAAAAAGGCAGAGATTTCCTTTATTTTGGGGCAAAATTGCAGAAATTTCACTGATTTCAGGGTAATAAGTCAGAAATTCCCTTTATTTTGTGGCAAAAAAGACAGAAATTCCCTTTGTTTTGGCGGAAAAAGACAGAAATTCCACTTATTTAGAGGCAAAAAGGCAGAAATTCCCTTTATTTTGGAGCAAAAATTAAGAAATTTCCCTTTTTTATGGCAACAAGTTATGCATTCCCCTTATTTTCGGGCAAAAAGACAGAAATTCCCCGTAATTTGGAGCAAAATTGCAGAAATTCCCCTAATTGTGGGGCAAAAAGGCAGAAATTCCCTATATGTTGGGGCAAAAAGACAAAAATTCTTCTTATTTTGGAGCAAAACTCAGAAATTCCAAATTTTGGTGCAAAATTCCAGAAATTTCCCTTATTTTGGGTCAAAATTGCAGAAATTTTACTTATTTCAGGGTAATGAGTCAGAAATTCCTTGTATTTTGGGGCAAAAAAGAAAGAAATTCCCTTTGATTTTTGGGAAAAAGACAGAAATTCCACTTATTTAGAGGCAAAAAGGCAGAAATTCCCCTTACTTTGGAGCAAAAATGAAGAAATTTCTTTTTTTTGTGGCAAAAAATATATATTCCCCTTACTTTCGGGATAAAAAGCAGAAATTCCCCGTATTTTGAAGCAAAATTGCAGAAATTCTCATAATTTTCGGAAAAAAAGGCAGAAATTCTCTTTATTTTGGGGCAAAAAGACAGAAAATCTCCTTTTTTCGGGAGCAAACAGTCAGAAATTTTCCTCATTTTGGGGAAAAATTGCAGAAATTTCCTTTACATTGGAGCAAAATTGCAGAAATTTCCCTTATTAG
Source organism: Micromys minutus (assembly GCF_963924665.1). Lineage (NCBI taxonomy): Eukaryota > Metazoa > Chordata > Mammalia > Rodentia > Muridae > Micromys > Micromys minutus. Next base: position 60,564 of record NW_027667734.1, on the reverse strand, counting down.
GGGAAAAAAATTGCAGAAATTTCCCTTATTTTAGGGCAAAATTGCAGAAATTTTACTTATTTCAGAGAAAAAAAACAAAAATTTTTGTTTTTTGGGGGCAAAAAGGCAGAAATTCCCATTATTTTGGGGAAAAAACAGAAATTCACCTTATTTTGGGGTAAAATAACAGAAATTTCACATATTTCAGGGCAAAAAGGAAGAAATTTTCCTTATTCTGAGGAAAAATTGAAGAAATTTAACTTATTTCAGGGTAATAAGTCAGAAATTCCCCTTATTTTGGGGCAAAAAAGACAGAAATTCCCTTTGTTTTCGGGGAAAACGACAGAAATTCCATTATCTAGAGAAAAAAAGGCAGAAATTCCCCTTATTTTGGAGCAAAAATAAAGAAATTTCCCTTTTTATGGCAAAAAGGTATGCATTCCCATTATTTTCAGGAAAAAAGGCAGAAATTACCCGTATTTTGGAGCAAAATTGAAGAAATTCCCCTAATTTTGGGGCAAAAGGCAGAAATTCCTTTTATTTTGAGGCAAAAATCAGAAATTCCCCTCATTTTGGGGCAAAATTCTAGAAATTTCTTTTTTTGGGGGGCAAAATTGCAGGAATTTACGTTATTTTTGGGCAAAATTGCAGAAATTTCTCTTATTTGGGGCAAAAATGCAGAAATTTCACTTATTTTCAGGTAAAAAGACAGAAATTTCCTTTATTTTGGCGCAAAAAGGGAGAAATTCCCTTTATTTTGGGGTAAAATTGCAGACATTTTCCTTATTATGGGGAAAAATTGCAGAAATTTCCCTTATTTTAAGGCAAAATTGAAGAAATTTCACTTATTTCAGAGAAAAAAAGCAAAAATTTTTCTTATTTTTGGGCAAAAAGGCAGAAATTCTCATTATTTTGGGGCAAAAAGGCAGAAATTCACCTTATATTAAGGTAAAATTGCAGAAATTTCACATATTTCAAGGCAAAAATGCAGAAATTTCTCTTATTTTGGGGCAAAATTGCAGAAATTTTCCTTATTTTGGGGCAAAAATTCAAGAAATTTCACTTATTTCAGGGTAATGAGTCAGAAATTCCTCTTATTTTGGGGCAAAAAAGAAAGAAATTCCCTTTGTTTTTTGAAAAAAAAAAAAAACAGAAATTCCAGTTATTTAGAGGCAAAAAGCACAAATTCCCCTTATTTTGGAGCAAAAATGAAGAAATTTCTCTTTTTTGTGGCAAAAAATATACATTCCCCTTACTTTCGGGATAAAAAGCAGAAATTCCCCGTATTTTGAAGCAAAATTGCAGAAATTCTCATAATTTTCGGGCAAAAAGGCAGAAATTCTCATTATTTTGGGGCAAAACGACAGAAAATCTCCTTTTTTTCGGGAGCAAACAGTCAGAAATTCTACTTATTTTGGGGCAAAATTGCAGAAATTTCCTTTACATTGGGGCAAAATTGCAGAAATTTCCCTTATTATGGGAAAAAATTGCAGAATTTCCCTTATTTTAGGGTATAATTGCAGAAATTTTACTTATTTCAGAAAAAAAAAGCAAAAATATTTCTTATTTTGGGGCAAAAAGGCAGAAATTCCCATTATTTTGGGGCAAAAAAAACAGATATTCACCTTATTTTGGGGTAAAATTGCAGAAATTTCACATATTTCAGGGCAAAAAGGCAGAAATTTACCTTATCCTGTGGCAAAATTGCAGAAATTTCACTTATTTCTGGGTAATAAGTCAGAAATTCCTCTTATTTTGGGGCAAAAAGGACAGAAATTCCCTTTGTTTTTGGGGAAAAACACAGAAATTCCACGTATCTAGAGGCAAAAATGCAGAAATTCTCCTTATTTTGGAGCAACAATGAAAAAATTTCCCTATTTATTGCAAAAAGGTATGCATTCCCATTATTTTCAGGAAAAAAGGCAGAAATTCCCAGTATTTTGGAGCAAAATTGAAGAAATTCCCCTAATTTTGGGGCAAAAGGCAGAAATTCCCTTTATTTTGGGGCAAAATTCTAGAAATTTCCTTTTTTTGCGGGCAAAATTGCAGGAATTTACCTTATTTTGGGGCAAAATTACAGAAATTTCACTTATTTCAGAGAAAAAAAGCAAAATTTTTTTTTATTTTGGGGCAAAAAGGCAGAAATTCTCATTATTTTGGGGCAAAAAGGCAGAAATTCACCTTATTTTGGGGTAAAATTGCAGAAATTTCACATATTTCAGGGTAAAAACGCAGAAATTTCCCTTATCCTGGGGCAAAATTGCAGAAATTTCACTTATTTTAGGGTAATAAGTCAGAAAATCCCCTTATTTTGGGACAAAAAAGACAGAAATTCCTTATGTTTTGGGGGAAAAAGACAGAAATTCCACTTATTTAGAGGCAAAAACCCAGAAATTCTCCTTATTTTGGAGCAAAAATTAAGAAATTTCCCTTTTTTATGGCAACAAGTTATGCATTCCCCTTATTTTCAGGCAAAAAGACAGAAATTTCCTGTATTTTGGAGCAAAATTGCAGAAATTCCTCTTATTGTGGGGCAAAAAGGCAGAAATTCCCTATATGTTGGGGCAAAAAGACAAAAATTCTCCTTATTTTGGGGCAAAACTCAGAAATTCCACTTTTTTTAGTGCGAAATTCTAGAAATTTCCCTTATTTTGGGGCAAAATTGGAGAAATTTCACTTATTTTGGGGCAAAATTGCAGAAATTTCACTTATTTCAGAGAAAAAAGGCAGAAATTTTACTTATTTTGGAGCAAAAATGTAGAAATTCCTAATATTTTGTGCCAAAATTCATAAAATCCCTTTATTTTGAGGTAAAAATGCTGAAATTCCCCTTATTTGGGGGCAAAAAAGCAGAAATTTCTCTTATTTTGGGGCAAATTTGCAGAAATTTCACTTATTTCAGGGTAATGAGTCAGAAATTCCTTTTATTTTGAGGCAAAAAAGAGAGAAATTCCCTTTGATTTTTGGGAAAAAGACAGAAATTCCACTTATTTAGAGGCAAAAAAGCAGAAATTCCCCTTATTTTGGAGCAAAAATGAAGAAATTTCCCTTTTTTGTGGCAAAAAATATACATTCCCCTTACTTTCGGGATAAAAAGCAGAAATTCCCCGTATTTTGAAGCAAAATTGCAGAAATTCTCATAATTTTCGGGCAAAAAGGCAGAAATTCTCTTTATTTTGGGGCAAAAAGACAGAAAATTTCCTTTTTTCGGGAGATAACAGTCAGAAATTCTCCTTATTTGTGGGCAAAATTGAAGAAATTTCCTTTACATTGGGGCAAAATTACAGAAATTTCCCTTATTAAGGGAAAAAATTGCAGAAATTTCCCTTATTTTAGGGCAAAATTGCAGAAATTTTACTTATATCAGAGAAAAAAGCAAAAATTTTTCTTTTTGGGGCAAAAAGGCAGAAATTTCCATTATTTTGGGGCAAAAAAACAGAAATTCACTTTATTTTGGGTAAAATTGCAGAAATTTCACATATTTCAGGGCAAAGAGGCAGAAATTTTCCTTATTTTGGGGCAAAATTGCAGAAATTTCTCTTATTTCAGGGTAATAAGTCAGAAATTCCCCTTATTTTGGGGCAAAAAAGACAGAAATTCCCTTTGTTTTGGGGAAAAAGACAGAAATTCCACTTATCTAGAGGCAAAAAGGCAGAAATTCCCTTTATTTTGGAGCAAAAATGAAGAAATTTCCCTTTTTATGGCAAAAAGGTATGCATTCCCATTATTTTCAGGAAAAAAGGCAGAAATTCCCCGTATTTTGGAGCAAAATTGAAGAAATTCCCCTAATTTGGGGGCAAAAGGCAGAAATTCCTTTTATTTTGAGGCAAAAATCAGAAATTCCCCTTATTTTGTGGCAAAATTCTAGAAATTTCCTTTTTGGGGGGCAAAATTGCAAGAATTTACCTTATTTTTGGGCAAAATTGCAGAAATTTCCCTTATTTTGGGGCAAAATTGCAGAAATTTCACTTATTTCAGGGTAATGAGTCAGAAATTCCTTTTATTTTGAGGCACAAAAGGGAGAAATTCCCTTTCTTTTTTGGAAAGAAGACAGAAATTCCAGTTATTTAGAGGCAAAAAGCGGAAATTCTCCTTATTTTGGAACAATAATGAAGAAATTTCCCTTTATTGTGGCAAAAAATATACATTTTCCTTACTTTCGGTATAAAAAGCAGAAATTCCCTGTATTTTGAAGCAAAATTGCAGAAATTCTCATAATTTTCGGGCAAAAAGGCAGAAATTCTACTTATTTTGGGGCAAAAAGACAGAAAATCTCCTTCTTTCGGGAGCAAATAGTCAGAAATTCTCAATATTTTGGGGCAAAATTGCAGAAATTTCCTTTACATTGGGGCAAAATTGCAGAAATTTCCATTATTATGGGAAAAATTGCAGAAATTTCCCTTATTTTAGGGCAAAATTGCAGAAATTTTACTTATTTCAGAGAAAAAAAGCAAAAATTTTTCTTATTTTGGGGCAAAAAGGCAGAAATTCCCATTATTTTGGGGCAAAAAAACAGAAATTCACCTTATTTTGGGGTAAAATTGCAGAAATTTCACATATTTCAAGGCAAAAATGCAGAAATTTTCTTTATGCTGGGGCAAAATTGCAGAAATTTCACTTATTTCATGGTAATAAGTCAGAAATTCCCCTTATTTTGTGGCAAAAAAGACAGAAATTTTCTTTGTTTTTGGGGGAAAAAGACAGAAATTCCACTTATTTAGAGGCAAAAGGCAGAAATTCCCCTTATTTTGGAGCAAAAATGAAGAAATTTCCCTTTTTTATGGCAACAAGTTATGCATTCCCCTTATTTTCGGGCAAAAAGAGAGAAATTCCATGTATTTTGGAGCAAAATTGCAGAAATTCCCCTAATTGTGGGGCAAAAAGGCAGAAATTTCCTATATGTTTGGGCAAAAAGACAAAAATTCTCCTAATTTTGGGGCAAAACTCAGAAATTCCAAATTTTTGTGCAAAATTCCAGAAATTTCCCTTATTTTGGGGCATAATTGCAGAAATTTCAATTATTTTGGGGCAAAATTGCAGAAATTTCACTTATTTCAGGGAAAAAAGGCAGAAATTTTATTTATTTTGGGTCAAAAAGACAGAAATTCCTAATATTTTTTGCCAAAATTCAGAAATTCCCCTTATTTTGAGGTAAAAATGCTGAAATTCCCCTTATTTGAGGGCAAAATGCAGAAATTTCCCTTACTTTGGGGCAAAATTGCAGAAATTTCACTTATTTCAGGGTATTGAGTCAGAAATTCCTTTTATTTTAAGGCAAAAAAGAGAGAAATTCCTTTTGATTCTTGGGAAAAGACAGAAATTCCACTTATTTAGAGGCAAAAAGACAGAAATTCCCCTTATTTTGGAGCAAAAATGAAGAAATTTCCCTTTTTTGTGGCAAAAAATATACATTCACCTTACTTTCGGGATAAAAAGCAGAAATTCCCCGTATTTTGAAGCAAAATTGCAGAAATTCTCATAATTTTCGGGCAAAAAGGCAGAAATTCTCCTTATTTTGGTGCAAAAAGGCAGAAAATCTCCTTTTTTCGGGAGCAAACAGTCAGAAATTCTACTTATTTTGGGGCAAAATTGCAGAAATTTCCTTTACATTGGGGCAAAATTGCAGAAATTTTACTTATTTCAGAGAAAAAAAGCAAAAATTTTTCTTATTTTGGGGCAAAAAGGCAGAAATTCTCATTATTTTGGGGCAAAAAAAAGAAATTCACCTTATTTTAGGGTATAATTGCAGAAATTTCACATATTTCAGGGCAAAAAGGCAGAAATTTACCTTATCCTGGGGCAAAATTGCAGAAATTTCACTTATTTCAGGGTAATAAGTCAGAAATTCCCTTTATTTTGGGGCAAAAAAGACAAAAATTCCCTTTGTTTTCAGGGAAAAAGACAGAAATTCCACTTATCTAGAGGCACAAAGGCAGAAATTACCCTTATTTTGGAGCAACAATGAAGAAATTTCCCTTTTTATTGCAAAAACCTATGCATTCCCATTATTTTCAGGCAAAAAGGCAGAAATTCCCCGTATTTTGGAGCAAAATTGCAGAAATTCCCCTAATTTTTGGGCAAAAGGCAGAAATTCCCTTTATTTTGTGGCAAAAATCAGAAATTCCCCTTATTTTGGGGCAAAATTCTAGAAATTTCTTTTTTTGGGGAGCAAAATTGCAGGAATTTACCTTATTTTGGGGCAAAATTGCAGAAATTTCCTTTATTTGGGGCAAAATTGCAGAAATTTCACTTATTTTAAGGTAAAAAGGAAGAAATTTCCTTTATTTTGGGGCAAAAAGGGAGAAATTCCCTTTATTTGTTGGCAAAATTGCAGACATTTTCCTTATTATGTGGAAAAATTGCAGAAATTTCCCTTATTTAGGGCAAAATTGCAGAAATTTCACTTATTTCAGAGAAAAAAAGCAAAATTTTTTTTTATTTTGGGGCAAAAAGGCAGAAATTCTCATTATTTTGGGGCAAAAAGGCAGAAATTCACCTTATTTTAAGGTAAAATTGCAGAAATTTCACATATTTCAGGGCAAAAAGGCAGAAATTTCCCTTATCCTGGGGCAAAATTGCAGAAATTTTCCTTATTTTGGGGCAAAAATTCAAGAAATTTCACTTATTTCAGGGTAATGAGTCAGAAATTCCTCTTATTTTGGGGCAAAAAAGAAAGAAATTCCCTTTGTTTGTTGAAAAAAAAACAGAAATTCCAGTTATTTAGAGGCAAAAAGCAGAAATTCCCCTTATTTTGGAGCAAAAATGAAGAAATTTCCCTTTTTTGTGGCAAAAAAAATACATTCCCCATACTTTCGGGATAAAAAGCAGAAATTCCCCGTATTTTGAAGCAAAATTGCAGAAATTCTCATAATTTTCGGGCAAAAAGGCAGAAATTCTCCTTATTTTGGGGCAAAACGACAGAAAATCTCCTTTTTTTCGGGAGCAAACAGTCAGAAATTCTACTTATTTTGGGGCAAAATTGCAGAAATTTCCTTTACATTGGGGCAAAATTGCAGAAATTTCCCTTATTATGGGAAAAAATTGCAGAATTTCCCTTATTTTAGGGTATAATTGCAGAAATTTTACTTATTTCAGAAAAAAAAAGCAAAAATGTTTCTTATTTTGGGGCAAAAAGGCAGAAATTCCCATTATTTTGGGGCAAAAAAACAGATATTCACCTTATTTTGGGGTAAAATTGCAGAAATTTCACATATTTCAGGGTAAAAACGCAGAAATTTCCCTTATCCTGGGGCAAAATTGCAGAAATTTCACTTATTTTAGGGTAATAAGTCAGAAAATCCCCTTATTTTGGGGCAAAAAAGACAGAAATTCCTTATGTTTTGGGGGAAAAAGACAGAAATTCCACTTATTTAGAGGCAAAAACCCAGAAATTCTCCTTATTTTGGAGCAAAAATTAAGAAATTTCCCTTTTTTATGGCAACAAGTTATGCATTCCCATTATTTTCGGGCAAAAAGACAGAAATTCCCCGTAATTTGGAGCAAAATTGCAGAAATTCCCCTAATTTTGGGGCAAAAGGCAGAAATTCCCTTTATTTTGGGGCAAAATTCTAGAAATTTTCTTTTTTTGCGGGCAAAATTGCAGGAATTTACCTTATTTTGGTGCAAAATTGCAGAAATTTCACTTATTTCAGAGAAAAAAAGCAAAAATTTTCTTATTTTGGGGCAAAAAGGCAGAAATTCTCAATATTTTGGGGTAAAAAGGCAGAAATTCACCTTATTTTGGGGTAAAATTGCAGAAATTCCACATATTTCAGGGTAAAAACGCAGAAATTTCCCTTATTTTTGGGCAAAATTGCAGAAATTTCACTTATTTTAGGGTAATAAGTCAGAAAATCCCCTTATTTTGGGGCAAAAAAGACAGAAATTCCTTATGTTTTGGGGGAAAAAGACAGAAATTCCAATTATTTAGAGGCAAAAACCCAGAAATTCTCCTTATTTTGGAGCAAAAATTAAGAAATTTCCCTTTTTATGGCAACAAGTTATGCATTCCCCTTATTTTCAGGCAAAAAGACAGAAATTTCCTGTATTTTGGAGCAAAATTGCAGAAATTCCTCTTATTGTGGGGCAAAAAGGCAGAAATTCCCTATATGTTGGGGCAAAAAGACAAAAATTCTCCTTATTTTGGGGCAAAACTCAGAAATTCCACTTTTTTTAGTGCCAAATTCTAGAAATTTCCCTTATTTTGGGGCAAAATTGGAGAAATTTCACTTATTTTGGGGCAAAATTGCAGAAATTTCACTTATTTCAGAGAAAAAAGGCAGAAATTTTACTTATTTTGGAGCAAAAATGCAGAAATTCCTAATATTTTGTGCCAAAATTCATAAATTCCCTTTATTTTGAGGTAAAAATGCTGAAATTCCCCTTATTTGGGGGCAAAAAGGCAGAAATTTCCCTTATTTTGGGGCAAAATTGCAGAAATTTCACTTATTTCAGGGTAATGAGTCAGAAATTCCTTTTATTTTGAGGCAAAAAAGAGAGAAATTCCCTTTGATTTTTGGGAAAAAGACAGAAATTCCACTTATTTAGAGGCAAAAAGGCAGAAATTCCCCTTATTTTGGAGCAAAAATGAAGAAATTTCCCTTTTTTGTGGCAAAAAATATACATTCCCCTTACTTTCGGGATAAAAAGCAGAAATTCCCCGTATTTTGAAGCGAAATAGCAGAAATTCTCCCAATTTTCGGGCAAAAAGGCAGAAATTCTCCTTATTTTGGGGCAAAAATACAGAAAATCTCCTTTTTTCGGGAGCAAACAGTAAGAAATTCTCATTATTTTGGGGCAAAATTGAAGAAATTTCCTTTACATTGGGGCAAAATTACAGAAATTTCCCTTATTAAGGGAAAAAATTGCAGAAATTTCCCTTATTTTAGGGCAAAATTGCAGAAATTTTACTTATATCAGAGAAAAAAGCAAAAATTTTTCTTATTTTGGGGCAAAAAGGCAGAAATTTCCATTATTTTGGGGCAAAAAAACAGAAATTCACTTTATTTTGGGTAAAATTGCAGAAATTTCACATATTTCAGGGCAAAGAGGCAGAAATTTTCATTATTCTGGGGCAAAATTGCAGAAATTTCTCTTATTTCAGGGTAATAAGTCAGAAATTCCCCCTATTTTGGGGCAAAAAAGACAGAAATTCCCTTTGTTTTGGGGGAAAAAGACAGAAATTCCACTTATCTAGAGGCAAAAAGGCAGAAATTCCCTTTATTTTGGAGCAAGAATGAAGAAATTTCCCTTTTTATGGCAAAAAGGTATGCATTCCCATTATTTTCAGGAAAAAAGGCAGAAATTCCCCATATTTTGGAGCAAAATTGAAGAAATTCCCCTAATTTTGGGGCAAAAGGCAGAAATTCCTTTTATTTTGGGGCAAAAATCAGAAATTCCCCTTATTTTGTGGCAAAATTCTAGAAATTTCTTTTTTGGGGGGCAAAATTGCAAGAATTTACCTTATTTTTGGGCAAAATTGCAGAAATTTCCCTTATTTTAGGGCAAAATTGCAGAAATTTCACTTATTTCAGAGAAAAAAAGCAAAAATTTTTTTTATTTTGGGGCAAAAAGGCAGAAATTCTCATTATTTTGTTGCAAAAAGGTAGAAATTCACCTTATTTGGGGGTAAAATTGCAGAAATTTCACATATTTCAGGACAAAAAGCAGAAATTACCCTTATTTTGGGGCAAAATTGCAGAAATTTCTTTTATTTTGGGGCAAAATTGCAGAAATTTCACTTATTTCAGGGTAATGATTCAGAAATTCCTTTTATTTTGGGGCACAAAAGGGAGAAATTCCCTTTCTTTTTTAGAAAGAAGACAGAAATTTCAGTTATTTAGAGGCAAAAAGCAAAAATTCTCCTTATTTTGGAACAATAATGAAGAAATTTCCCTTTATTGTGGCAAAAAATATACATTCCCCTTACTTTCGGTATAAAAAGCAGAAATTCCCCGTATTTTGAAGCAAAATTGCAGAAACTCTCAAAATTTTCGGGCAAAAATGCAGAAATTCTACTTATTTTGGGGCAAAAAGACAGAAAATCTCCTTCTTTCGGGAGCAAATAGTCAGAAATTCTCCTTATTTTGTGGCAAAATTGCAGAAATTTCTTTTACATTGGTGCAAAATTGCAGAAATTTCTATTATTATGGGAAAAAATTGCAGAAATTTCCCTTATTTTAGGGCAAAATTGAAAAAATTTTACTTATTTCAGAGAAAAAAAGCAAAAATTTTTCTTATTTTGGGGCAAAAAGGCAGAAATTCCCATTATTTTGGGGCAAAAAAACAGAAATTCACCTTATTTTGGGCTAAAATTGCAGAAATTTCACATATTTCAAGGCAAAAATGCAGAAATTTTCTTTATTCTGGGGCAAAATTGCAGAAATTTCACTTATTTCAGGGTAATAAGTCAGAAATTCCCCTTATTTTGGGTCAAAAAAGACAGAAATTCCCTTTGTTTTGGGGGGAAAAAGACAGAAATTCCACTTATTTAGAGGCAAAAAGGCAGAAATTCCCCTTATTTTGGAGCAAAAATGAAGAAATTTCCCTTTTTTGTGGCAACAAGTTATGCATTCCCCTTATTTTCGGGCAAAAAGAGAGAAATTCCATGTATTTTGGAGCAAAATTGCAGAAATTCCCCTAATTGAGGGGCAAAAAGGCAGAAATTTCCTATATGTTGGGGCAAAAAGACAAAAATTCTCCTAATTTTGGGGCAATACTCAGAAATTCCAAATTTTTGTGCAAAATTCCAAAATTCCCCTTATTTTGGGGCATAATGGCAGAAATTTCAATTATTTTGGGGCAAAATTGCAGAAATTTCACTTATTTCAGGGAAAAAAGGCAGAAATTTTACTTATTTTGGGTCAAAAAGACAGAAATTCCTAATATTTTGTGCCAAAATTCAGAAATTCCCCTTATTTTTAGGTGAAAATGCTTAAATTCCCATTATTTGGGGGCAAAAAGGCAGAAATTTCCTTTATTTTGGGGCAAAATATCAGAAATTTCACTTATTTCAGGGTATTGAGTCAGAAATTTTTTTTATTTGGGGCAAAAAAGAGAGAAATTCCGTTTGATTTTTGGGAAAAAGACAGAAATTCCACTTATTTAAAGGCAAAAAGACAGAAATTCCCCTTATTTTGGAGAAAAAATGAAGAAATTTCTCTTTTTTGTGGCAAAAAATATACATTCACCTTACTTTCGGGATAAAAAGCAGAAATTCCCCGTATTTTGAAGCAAAATTGCAGAAATTCTCATAATTTTCGGGCAAAAAGGCAGAAATTCTCCTTATTTTGGTGCAAAAGACAGAAAATCTCCTTTTTTTCGGGAGCAAACAGTCAGAAATTCTACTTATTTTGGGGCAAAATTGCAGAAATTTCCTTTACATTGGGGCAAAATTGCAGAAATTTTACTTATTTCAGAAAAAAAAGCAAAAATTTTTCTTATTTTGGGGCAAAAAGGCAGAAATTCTTATTATTTTGGGGCAAAAAAAAGAAATTCACCTTATTTTGGGGTAAAATTGCAGAAATTTCACATATTTCAGGGAAAAAAGGGAGAAATTTACCTTATCCTGGGGCAAAATTGCAGAAATTTCACTTATTTCAGGGTAATAAGTCAGAAATTCCCCTTATTTTGGGCCAAAAAAGACAGAAATTCCCTTTGTTTTCAGGGAAAAAGACAGAAATTCCACTTATCTAGAAGCACAAAGGCAGAAATTTCCCTTATTTTGGAGCAACAATGAAAAAATTTCCGTTTTTATTGCAAAAAGGTATGCATTCCCATTATTTTCAGGCAAAAAGGCAGAAATTCCCCGTATTTTGGAGCAAAATTGAAGAAATTCCCCTAATTTTGGGGCAAAAGGCAGAAATTCCCTTTATTTTGGGGCAAAAATCAGAAATTCCCCTTATTTTGAGGCAAAATTTTAGAAATTTCTCTTTTTGGGGAGCAAAATTGCAGGAATTTACCTTATTTTGGGGCAAAATTGCAGAAATTTCCTTTATTTGGGGCAAAATTGGAGAAATTTCACTTATTTTCAGGTAAAAAGACTGAAATTTACTTTATTTTGGGGCAAAAAGGGAGATATTCCCTTTATTTTTTGGCAAAATTGCAGACATTTTCCTTATTATGTGGAAAAATTGCAGAAATTTCCCTTATTTAGGGCAAAATTGCAGAAATTTCACTTATTTCGGAGAAAAAAAGCAAAAATTTTTCTTATTTTGGGGCAAAAAGGCAGAAATTCTTATTATTTTGGGGCAGAAAGGCAGAAATTCACCTTATTTTGGGGTAAAATTGCAGAAATTTCACATATTTCAGGGCAAAAAGGCAGAAATTTCCCTTATTATGGGGCAAAATTGCAGAAATTTCACTTATTTTAGGGTAATAAGTCAGAAAATCCCCTTATTTTGGGGCAAAAAAGACAGAAATTCCCTTTGTTTTTGGGGAAAAAGACAGAAATTCCACTTATTTAGAGGCAAAAAGGCAGAAATTCTCCTTATTTTGGAGCAAAAATGAAGAAATTTCCCTTTTTTTTGGCAACAAGTTATTTATTCCCCTTATTTTCGGGCAAAAAGACAGAAATTTCCCGTATTTTGGAGCAAAATTGCAAAAATTCCCCTAATTGTGGGGCAAAAAGGCAGAAATTCCCTATATGTTGGGGCAAAAAGACAAAAATTCTTCTTATTTTGGGGCAAAACTCAGAAATTCCACTTATTTTGGTGCAAAATTCCAAAAATTTCCCTTATTTTGGGGCAAAGTGGCAGATATTTCACTTATTTTGGGGCAAAATTGCAGAAATTTCACTTATTTCAGGGAAAAAAGGCAGAAATTTTACTTATTTTGGGGCAAAACTGCAGAAATTCCTACTATTTTGTGCTAAAATTCCGAAATTCCCTTTATTTTGAGGTTAAAATTCTGAAATACCCATTATTTGGGGGCAAAAAGGCAGAAATTTCCCTTATTTTGGGGCAAAATTGCAGAAATTTCACTTATTTCAGAGTAATGAGTCAGAAATTCCTTTTATTTTAGGGCAAAAATGAGAGAAATTCCCTTTGATTTTTAGGAAAAAGACAGAAATTTCACTTATTTAGAGGCAAAAAGGCAGAAATTCCCCTTATTTTGGAGCAAAAATGAAGAAATTTTCCTTTTTTGTGGCAAAAAATATACATTCCCCTTACTGTCGGGATAAAAAGCAGAAATTCCCCGTATTTTGAAGCAAAATTGCAGAAATTCTCATAATTTTCGGGCAAAAAGGCAGAAATTCTCCTTATTTTGAAGCAAAAAGACAGAAAATCTCCTTTTTTCGGGAGCAAACAGTCAGAAATTCTCCTTATTTTGGGGCAAAATTGCAGAAATTTCCTTTACATTGGGGCAAAATTGCAGAAATTTCCCTTATTAAGGAAAAAAATAGCAGAAATTTCCCTTATTTTAGGGGAAAAATTGCAGAAATTTTACTAATTTCAGAGAAAAAAAGCAAAAATTTTTCTTATTTTGGGGCAAAAAGGCAGAAATTCCCATTATTTTGAGGCAAAAAAACAGAAATTCACCTTATTTTGGGGTAAAGTTGCAGAAATTTCACATATTTCAGGGTAATAAGTCAGAAATTCCCTTTATTTTGGGGCAAAAAAGACAGAAATTCTCTTTGTTTTCGGGGAAAAAGACAGAAATTCCACTTATCTAGAGGCACAAAGGCAGAAATTCCCCTTATTTTGGAGCAACAATGAAGAAATTTCCTTTTTTATTGCAAAAAGGTATGAATTCCCATTATTTTCAGGCTAAAAGGCAGAAATTCCCCATATTTTGGAGCAAAATTGAAGAAATTCCCCTAATTTTGGGCAAAAGGCAGAAATTCCCTTTATTTTGGGGCAAAAATCAGAAATTCCCCTTATTTTGGGGCAAAATTCTAGAAATTTCTTTTTTGGGGGGGGCAAAATTGCAGGAATTTACCTTATTTTGGGGCAAAATTGCAGAAATTTCCCTTATTTGGGCAAAATTGCAGAAATTTCACTTATTTTTAGGTAAAAAGACTGAAATTTCCTTTATTTTGAGGCAAAAAGGGAGATATTCCCTTTATTTTTTGGCAAAATTGCAGACATTTTCCTTATAATGGGGAAAAAATGCAGAAATTTCCCTTATTTAGGGCAAAATTGCAGAAATTTCACTTATTTCAGAGAAAAAAAGCAAAAATTTTTCTTATTTTGGGGCAAAAAGTCAGAAATTCTCATTATTTTGGGGCAAAAAGGCAGAAATTCATTTTATTTTGGGGTAAAATTGCAGAAATTTCACATATTTCAGGGCAAAAAGGCAGAAATTTTCCTTATCCTGGGGCAAAATTGCAGAAATTTAACTTATTTTAGGGTAATAAGTCAGAAAATCCCCTTATTTTGGGGCAAAAAAGACAGAAATTCCCTTTGTTTTGGGGGAAAAAGACAGAAATTCCACTTATTTAGAGGCAAAAATGCAGAAATTCTCCTTATTTTGGAGCAAAAATGAAGAAATTTCTCTTTTTTATGGCAAAAATTTATGCATTCCCCTTATTTTCGGGCAAAAAGACAGAAATTTCCCGTATTTTGGAGCAAAATTGCAGAAATTCCCCTAATTGTGGGGCAAAAAGGCAGAAATTCCCTATATGTTGGGGCAAAAAGACAAAAATTCTCTTTATTTTGGTGCAAAACTCAGAAATTCCAATTATTTTGGTGCAAAATTCCAGAAATTTTTCTTATTTTGGGGCAAAATTGCAGAAATTTCACTTATTTTGGGGCAAAATTGCAGAAATTTCACTTATTTCAGGGAAAAAAATCAGAAATTTTACTTATTTTGGGGCAAAAATGCAGAAATTCCTAATATTTTGTGCCAAAATTCAGAAATTCCCTTTATTTTGAGGTAAAAATGCTGAAATTCCCATTATTTGGGGGCAAAAAGGCAGAAATTTCCCTTATTTTGGGGCAAACTTGCAGAAATTTCACTTATTTCAGGGTAATGAGTCAGAAATTCCTTTTATTTTGAGGCAAAAAAGAGAGAAATTCCCTTTGATTTTTGGGAAAAAGACAGAAATTCCACTTATTTAGAGGCAAATAGGCAGAAATTCCCCTTATTTTGGAGCAAAAATGAAGAAATTTCCCTTTTTTGTGGCAAAAAATATACATTCCCCTTACTTTCGGGATAAAAAGCAGAAATTCCTCGTATTTTGAAGCAAAATTGCAGAAATTCTCATAATTTTCGGGCAAAAAGGCAGAAATTCTCTTTATTTTGGGGCAAAAAGACAGAAAATTTCCTTTTTTCGGGAGAAAACAGTCAGAAATTCTCCTTATTTTGGGGCAAAATTGCAGAAATTTCCTTTACATTGGGGCAAAATTGCAGAAATTTCCCTTATTAAGTGATAAAATTGCAGAAATTTCCCTTATTTTAGGGCAAAATTGCAGAAATTTTAATTATTTCAGAGAAAAAAAACAAAAATTTTTCTTATTTTGGGGCAAAAAGGCAGAAATTCCCATTAGTTTGGGGCAAAAAAACAGAAATTCACCTTATTTTGGGGGAAAATTGCAGAAATTTCACATATTTCAGGGCAAAAAGGCAGAAATTTTCTTATTCTGGGGCAAAATTGCAGAAATTTCACTTATTTCAGGGTAATAAGTCAGAAATTCCCCTTATTTTGGGGCAAAAAAGACATAAATTCCTTTGTTTTGGAAAAAAAGACAAAATTCCACTTATCTAGATGCAAAAAGGCAGAAATTACCCTTATTTTGGAGCAAAAATGAAGAAATTTCCCTTTTTATGGCAAAAAGGTATGCATTCCCATTATTTTCAGGCAAAAAGTCAGAAATTCCCTGTATTTTGGAGCAAAATTAAATAAATTCCCCTAATTTTGGGGCAAAAGGCAGAAATTCCTCTTATTTTGGGGCAAAAATCAGAAATTCCCCTTATTTTGGGGCAAAATTCTAGAAATTTCCTTTTTTGGGGGGCAAAATTGCAGGAATTTACCTTTTTTTGGGCAAAATTGCAGAAATTTCTCTTATTTGGGGCAAAATTGCAGAAATTTCACTTATTTTCAGGTAAAAAGACTGAAATTTCCTTTATTTTGGGGCAAAAAGGGAGAAATTCCCTTTATTTTGGGGTAAAATTGCAGACATTTTCCTTATTATGGGAAAAAATTGCAGAAATTTCTTTTATTTTAGGGCAAAATTGCAGAAATTTCGTTTATTTCAGAGAAAAAAAGCAAAAATTTTTTTTTTATTTTGGGGCAAAAAGGCAGAAATTCTCATATATTTTGTGGCAAAAAGGCAGAAATTCACCTTATTTTGGAGTAAAATTGCAGAAATTTCACATATTTCAGGGCAAAAAGGCAGAAATTTCCCTTATTTTTGGGCAAAATTGCAGAAATTTCACTTATTTTAGGGTAATAAGTCAGAAAATCCCCTTATTTTGGGGCAAAAAAGACAGAAATTCCCTTTGTTTTGGGGGAAAAAGACAGAAATTCTACTTATTTAGAGGCAAAAAGGCAGAAATTCCCCTTATTTTGGAGAAAAAATGAAGAAATTTCTCTTTTTTATGGCAACAAGTTATGCATTCCCCTTATTTTCGGGCAAAAAGGCAGAAATTCCCCTTATTTTGGAGCAAAAATGAAGAAATTTCTCTTTTTTATGGCAACAAGTTATGCATTCCACTTATTTTCGGGCAAAAAGACAGGAATTTCCCTTATTTTGGAGCAAAATTGCAGAAATTCCCCTAATTGTGGGGCAAAAAGGCAGAAATTCCCTATATGTTGGGGCAAAAAAACAAAAATTCTCCTTATTTTGGGGCAAAACTCAGAAATTCCACTTATTTTGGTGCAAAATTCCAGAAATTTCCCTAATTTTGGGGCAAAATTGCCGAAATATTTTTTATTTTCGGGCAAAATTGCAGAAATTTCACTTATTATAGAGAAAAAAAGCAAAAATTTTTCTTTTTTTAGGGGAAAAAAAGCAGAAATTCCCATTATTTTGGGGCAAAAATCCAGAAATTCACTTTTTTTGGGGTAAAATTGCAGAAATTTCACATATTTCAGGGCAAAAGGGAAGAAATTTCCCTTATTTTCAGGCAAAATTGCAGAAATTTCACTTATTTTGGGGCAAAATTGCAGAAATTTCACTTATTTCAGGAAAAAAGGCAGAAATTTTCCTTATTTTGGGGCAAAAATGCAGAAATTCTTAATATTTTGTGGCAAAAATGCAGAAATTCCCCTTACTTTGAGGTAAAAAGGCTGAAATTTTCCTTATTTGGGGGCAAAAAGACAGAAATTTCCCTAATTTTGGGGCAAAAAGACAGAAATTCCCCTTATTTTGTGGCAAAAACGCAGAAATTTCTTTTATTTTGGGGCAAAATTTCAGAAATATCACTTATTTTAGGGCATAATTCAAAAATTCCTTTTATTTTGGGGCAAAAAGACAAATATTCCATTTATTTTTGGGTAAATAGGGAGAAATTTCACTTATTTTGAGGTAAAAGGCAGAAATTCCTCTTATTTTGGGGCAAAAATGAAGAGATTTCCCTTTTTTGTTGCAAAAGGTATACATTCCCCTTACTTTCGTGATTAAAAGCAGAAATTCCCCGTATTTTGAAGCAATATTGCAGAAATTCTCATTATTTTCAGGCAAAAAAGCAGAAATTCTCCTTATTTTGGGGCAAAAAGACAGAAAATCTTCTTTTTTTGAGAGCAAACAGTCAAAAATTCCCATTATTTTGGGTCAAAATTGCAGAAATTTTCTTTGTATTGGGGCAAAATTGCAGAAATTTCCTTTATTTTGGGGCAAAAATGCAGAAATTTCATTTATTTCAGGGTAATAAGTCAGAAATTCCTCCTATTTGGGGCAAAAAAGACAGAAATTCCCTTTGTTTTGGGAGAAAAAGACAGAAATTCCACTTATTTAGAGGCAAAAAGGCAGAAATTCCCTTTATTTTGGAGCAAAAATGAAGAAATTTCCCTTATTATGGCAAAAAGGTATGCATTCCATTATTTTTGGACAAAAAGGCAGAAATTCCCCGTATTTTGGAGCAAAATTGCAGAAATTCCCCTAATTTCGGGGCAAAAGGCAGAAATTCCCTTTATTTTGTAGAAAAATCAGAAATTCCCCTTATTTTGGGGCAAAATTCAAGAAATTTCCTTTATTTTGGGGCAAAATTGCAGGAATTTACCTTTTTTGGGGCAAAATTGCAGAACTTTCACTTATTTTCAGGTAAAAAGGCTGAAATTTCCTTTATTTTGAGGCAAAAAGGGAGAAATTCCATTTATTTTGGGGCAAAATTGCAGACATTTCCCTTATTATAGGAAAAATTGCAGAAATTTCTCTTATTTTACGGCAAAATTGCAGAAATTTCACTTATTTCAGAGAAAAAAAGCAAAAATTTTTTTATTTTGGGGCAAAAAAGCAGAAATTCCCATTATTTTGGGGCAAAAAGGCAGAAATTCACCTTATTTTAGGGTAAAATTGCAGCAATTTCACATATTTCAGGGCAAAAAGGAGGAAATTTCCCTCATTTTGGGGCAAAATTGCAAAAATTTCACTTATTTTGGGGCAAAATTGCAGAAATTTCACTTATTTCAGGGAAAGAAGGAAGAAAATTTCCTTATTTTGGAGAAAAAATTAAGAAATTCTTAAAATTTTGTGGCAAAAATGCAGAATTTTTTTTTATTTTGAGGTAAAAATGCTGAAATTCCCCTTATTTTGAGGTAAAAATGCTGAAATTCCCCTTAACTGGGTGCAAAAAGGCAGAAATTTCTTTTATTTTGGGGTAAAAAGACAGAAATTCACCTTATTTTGGAGTAAAATTGCAGAAATTTCACATATATCAGGGCAAAAAGGCAGAAATTTCCCTTATTTTGGGGCAAAATTGCAGAAATTTCACTTATTTTAGGGTAATAATTCAGAAAATTCCGTTATTTTGGGGCAAAAAAGACAGAAATTCCCTTTGTTTTGGGGGAAAAAAACAAAAATTCCACTTATTTAGAGGCAAAAAGGCAGAAATTCCCCTTATTTTGGAGCAAAAATGAAGAAATTTCTCTTTTATATGGCAACAAGTTATGCATTCCCCTTATTTTCGGGCAAAAAGACAGAAATTTCCCGTATTTTGGAGCAAAATTGCAGAAATTCCCCTAATTGTGGGGCTAAAAGGCAGAAATTCCCTATATGTTGGGGCAAAAAGACAAAAATTCTCCTTATTTTGGGGCAAAACTCAGAAATTCCACTTATTTTGTTGCATAATTGCAGAAATTTCCCTTATTAAGGGAAAAAATTGCAGAATTTCCCTTATTTTAGGGTATAATTGTAGAAATTTTACTTATTTCAGAGAAAAAAAGCAAAAATTTTTCTTATTTTGGGGCAAAAAGGCAGAAATTCCCATGATTTTGGGGCAAAAAAACAGAAATTCACCTTATTTTGGGGTAAAATTGCAGAAATTTCACATATTTCAGGGCCAAAAGGCAGAAATTTACCTTATCCTGTGGCAAAATTGCAGAAATTTCACTTATTTCTGGGTAATAAGTCAGAAATTCCCCTTATTTTGGGGCAAAAAAGACAGAAATTCCCTTTGTTTTCGGAGAAAAAGACAGAAATTCCACTTATCTAGAGGCAAAAATGCAGAAATTCCCCTTATTTTGGAGCAACAATGAAGAAATTTCCCTTTTTATTGCAAAAAGGTATGCATTCCCATTATTTTCAGGCAAAAAGGCAGAAATTCCCTGTAGTAAGAGCAAAATTGAAGAATTTCCCCTAATTTTGGGGCAAAAGGCAGAAATTCCCTTTATTTTGGGGCAAAATTCTAGAAATTTCCTTTTTTGGGGGGCAAAATTGCAGGAATTTACCTTATTGTGGGGCAAAATTGCAGAAATTTCACTTATTTCAGAGAAAATAAGCAAAAATTTTTCTTATTTTGGGGCAAAAAGGCAGAAATTCTCATTATTTTGGGGCCAAAAGCAGAAATTCACCTTATTTTGGGGTAAAATTGCAGAAATTTCACATATTTCAGGGTAAAAAGGCAGAAATTTCTCTTATCCTGGGGCAAAATTGCAGAAATTTCACTTATTTTAGGGTAATAAGTCAGAAAATCCCCTTATTTTGGGGCAAAAAAGACAGAAATTCCTATTGTTTTGGGGGAAAAATTCAGAAATTCCACTTATTTAGAGGCAAAAACGCAGAAATTCTCCTTATTTTGGAGAAAAAATGAAGAAATTTCCCTTTTTTATGGCAACTAGTTATGCATTCCACTTATTTTCAGGCAAAAAGACAGAAATTTCCTGTATTTTGGAGCAAAATTGCAGAAATTCCTCTTATTGTGGGGCAAAAAGGCAGAAATTCCCTATATGTTGGGGCAAAAAGACAAAAATTCTCCTTTTTTGGGGGGCAAAACTCAGAAATTCCACTTTTTTGGTGCGAAATTCCAGAAATTTCCCTTATTTTGGGGCAAAATTGCAGAAATTTCACTTATTTTGGGGCAAAATTGCAGAAATTTCACTTATTTCAGGGAAAAAAGGCAGAAATTTTACTTATTTTGGAACAAAAATGCAGTAATTCCTAATATTTTGTGCCAAAATTCAGAAATTCTCTTTATTTTGAGGTAAAAATGCAGAAATTCCCCTTATTTGGGGGCAAAAAGGCAGAAATTTCCCTTATTTTGGGGCAAAATTGCAGAAATTTCACTTATTTCAGGGTAATGAGTCAGAAATTCCTTTTATTTTGAGGCAAAAAAGAGAGAAATTCCCTTTGATTTTTGGGAAAAAGACAGAAATTCCACTTATTTAGAGGAAAAAAGGCAGAAATTCCCCTTATTTTGGAGCAAAAATGAAGAAATTTCCCTTTTTTGTGGCGAAAAATATACATTCCCCTTACTTTCGGGATAAAAAGCAGAAATTCCCCGTATTTTGAAGCAAAATAGCAGAAATTCTCCCAATTTTCGGGCAAAAAGGCAGAAATTCTCCTTATTTTGGGGCAAAAATACAGAAAATCTCCTTTTTTCGGGAGCAAACAGTAAGAAATTCTCCTTATTTTGGGGCAAAATTGAAGAAATTTCCTTTACATTGGGGCAAAATTACAGAAATTTTCTTTATTAAGGGAAAAATTGCAGAAATTTCCCTTTTTTTAGGGCAAAATTGCAGAAATTTTACTTATATCAGAGAAAAAAGCAAAAATTTTTCTTATTTTGGGGCAAAAAGGCAGAAATTCCCATTATTTTGGGGCAAAAAACAGAAATTCACTTTATTTTGGGTAAAATTGCAGAAATTTCAAATATTTCAGGGCAAAAAGGCAGAAATTTTCCTTATCCTGGGGCAAAATTGCAGAAATTTCTCTTATTTCCGGGTAATAAGTCAGAAATTCCCCTTATTTTGGGGCAAAAAAGACAGAAATTCCCTTTGTTTTGGGGGAAAAAGACAGAAATTCCACTTATCTAGAGGCACAAAGGCAGAAATTCCCTTTATTTTGGAGCAAAAATGAAGAAATTTCCCTTTTTATGGCAAAAAGGTATGCATTCCCATTATTTTCAGGAAAAAAGGCAGAAATTCCCCGTATTTTGGAGCAAAATTGAAGAAATTCCCCTAATTTTGGGGCAAAAGGCAGAAATTCCTTTTATTTTGGGGCAAAAATCAGAAATTCCCCTTATTTTGTGGCAAAATTCTAGAAATTTCTTTTTTGGGGGGCAAAATTGCAAGAATTTACCTTATTTTTGGGCAAAATTGCAGAAATTTCCCTTATTTTAGGGCAAAATTGCAGAAATTTCATTTATTTCAGAGAAAAAAAGCAAAAATTTTTTTAATTTGGGGCAAAAAGGCAGAAATTCTCATTATTTTGTTGCAAAAAGGTAGAAATTCACCTTATTTTGGGGTAAAATTGCAGAAATTTCACATATTTCAGGACAAAAAGCAGAAATTACCTTTATTTTGGGGCAAAATTGCAGAAATTTCTTTTATTTTGGGGCAAAATTGCAGAAATTTCACTTATTTCAGGGTAATGAGTCAGAAATTCCTTTTATTTTGGGGCAAAAAAGGGAGAAATTCCCTTTCTTTTTTGGAAAGAAGACAAAAATTCCAGTTATTTAGAGGCAAAAAGCAGAAATTCTCCTTATTTTGGAACAATAATGAAGAAATTTCCCTTTATTGTGGCAAAAAATATACATTCCCTTTACTTTCGGTATAAAAAGCAGAAATTCCCCGTATTTTGAAGCAAAATTGCAGAAATTCTCAAAATTATCGGGCAAAAATGCAGAAATTCTACTTATTTTGGGGCAAAAAGACAGAAAATCTCCTTCTTTCGGGAGCAAATAGTCAGAAATTCTCCTTATTTTGGGGCAAAATTGCAGAAATTTCCTTTACATTGGGGCAAAATTGCAGAAATTTCTATTATTATGTGAAAAAATTGGAGAAATTTCCCTTATTTTAGGGCAAAATTGCAGAAATTTTACTTATTTCAGAGAAAAAAAGCAAAAATTTTTCTTATTTTGGGGCAAAAATGCAGAAATTCCCATTATTTTGGGGCAAAAAAACAGAAATTCACCTTATTTTGGGGTAAAATTGCAGAAATTTCACATATTTCAAGGCAAAAATGCAGAAATTTTCTTTATTCTGGGGCAAAATTGCAGAAATTTCACTTATTTCAGGGTAATAAGTCAGAAATTCCCCTTATTTTGGGGCAAAAAAGACAGAAATTCCCCTTGTTTTTGGGGGAAAAAGACAGAAATTCCACTTATTTAGAGGCAAAAAGGCAGAAATTCCCCTTATTTTGGAGCAAAAATAAAGAAATTTCCCTTTTTTATGGCAACAAGTTATGCATTCCCCTTATTTTAGGACAAAAAGAGAGAAATTCCATGTATTTTGGAGCAAAATTGCAGAAATTCCCCTAATTGAGGGGCAAAAAGGCAGAAATTTCCTATATGTTGGGGCAAAAAGACAAAAATTCTCCTAATTTTGGGGCAAAACTCAGAAATTCCAAATTTTTGTGCAAAATTCCAGAAATTTCCCTTATTTTTGAGCATGATTGCAGAAATTTCAATTATTTTGGGGCAAAATTGCAGAAATTTCACTTATTTCAGGGAAAAAGGCAGAAATTTTACTTATTTTGGGTCAAAAAGACAGAAATTCCTAATATTTTGTGCCAAAATTCAGAAATTCCCCTTATTTTTAGGTAAAAATGCTGAAATTCCCAATATTTGGGGGCAAAAAGGCAGAAATTTCCTTTATTTTGGGGCAAAATTGCAGAAATTTCACTTATTTCATGGTATTGAGTCAGAAATTTTTTTTATTTGGGGCAAAAAAGAGAGAAATTCCGTTTGATTTTTGGGAAAAAGACAGAAATTCCACTTATTAAAAGGCAAAAAGACAGAAATTCCCCTTATTTTGGAGCAAAAATGAAGAAATTTCTCTTTTTTGTGGCAAAAAATATACATTCACCTTACTTTCGGAATAAAAAGCAGAAATTCCCCGTATTTTGAAGCAAAATTGCAGAAATTCCCATAATTTTCGGGCAAAAAGGCAGAAATTCTCGTTATTTTGGTGCAAAAAGACAGAAAATCTCCTTTTTTTGGGAGCAAACAGTCAGAAATTCTACTTATTTTGGGGCAAAATTGCAGAAATTTCCTTTACATTGGGGCTAAATTGCAGAAATTTTACTTATTTCAGAAAAAAAAAGCAAAAATTTTTCTTATTTTGGGGCAAAAAGTCAGAAATTCTTATTATTTTGGGGCAAAAAAAAAGAAATTCACCTTATTTTGGGGTAAAATTGCAGAAATTTCACATATTTCAGGGAAAAAAGGGAGAAATTTACCTTATCCTGGGGCAAAATTGCAGAAATTTCACTTATTTCAGGGTAATAAGTCAGAAATTCCCCTTATTTTGGGGCAAAAAAGACAGAAATTCTCTTTGTTTTCAGGGAAAAAGACAGAAATTCCACTTATCTAGAAGCACAAAGGCAGAAATTCCCCTTATTTTGGAGCAACAATGAAGAAATTTCCCTTTTTATTGCAAAAAGGTATGCATTCCCATTATTTTCAGGCAAAAAGGCAGAAATTCCCCGTATTTTGGAGCAAAATTGAAGAAATTCCCCTAATTTTGGGGCAAAAGGCAGAAATTCCCTTTATTTTGGGGCAAAATCAGAAATTCCCCTTATTTTGGGGCAAAATTCTAGAAATTTCTTTTTTTGGGGAGCAAAATTGCAGGAATTTACCTTATTTTGGGACAAAATTGCAGAAATTTCCTTTATTTGGGGCAAAATTGGAAAAATTTCACTTATTTTCAGGTAAAAAGACTGAAATTTCCTTTATTTTGGGGCAAAAATGGAGATATTCCCTTTATTTTTTGGCAAAATTGCAGACATTTTCCTTATTATGTGGAAAAATTGCAGAAATTTCCCTTATTTAGGGCAAAATTGCAGAAATTTCACTTATTTCAGAGAAAAAAAGCAAAAATTTTTCTTGTTTTGGGGCAAAAAGGCAGAAATTCTCATTATTTTGGGGCAAAAAGGCAGAAATTCACCTTATTTTGGGGTAAAATTGCAGAAATTTCACATATTTCAGGGCAAAAAGGCAGAAATTTCCCTTATTTTGGGTCAAAATTGCAGAAATTTCACTTATTTTAGGGTAATAAGTCAGTAAAACCCTATTATTTTGGGGCAAAAAAGACAGAAATTCCCTTTGTTTTGGAGGAAAAAGACAGAAATTCCACTTATTTAGAGGCAAAAAGGCAGAAATTCTCCTTATTTTGGAGCAAAAATGAAGAAATTTCCCTTTTTTTTTGGCAACAAGTTATTTATTCCCCTTATTTTCGGGCAAAAAGACAGAAATTTCCCGTATTTTGGAGCAAAATTGCAGAAATTCCCCTAATTGTGGGGCAAAAAGGCAGAAATTCCCTATATGTTGGGGCAAAAAGACAAAAATTCTCCTTATTTTGGGGCAAAACTCAGAAATTCCACTTATTTTGGGGCAAAATTCCAGAAATTTCCATTATTTTGGGGCAAAATTGCAGAAATTTCACTTATTTTGGGGCAAAATTGCAGAAATTTCACTTATTTCAGGGAAAAAAGGCAGAAATTTTACTTATTTTGGGGCAAAAATGAAGAAATTCCTAATATTTTGTGCCAAAATTCAGAAATTCCCTTTATTTTGAGGTTAAAATTCTGAAATTCCCATTATTTGGGGGCAAACAGGCAGAAATTTCCCTTATTTTGGGGCAAAATTGCAGAAATTCCCATTATTTTGGGGCAAAAAAACAGAAATTCACCTTATTTTGGGGTAAAGTTGCAGAAATTTCACATATTTCAGGGCAAAATACAGAAATTTTCCTTATTCTGGGGCAAAATTGCAGAAATTTCTCTTATTTCAGGGTAATAAGTCAGAAATTCCCCTTATTTTGGGGCAAAAAAGACAGAAATTCCCTTTGTTTTCGGGGAAATAGACAGAAATTCCACTTATCTAGAGGCACAAAGGCAGAAATTCCCCTTAATTTGGAGCAACAATGAAGAAATTTCCTTTTTTATTGCAAAAAGGTATGCATTCCCATTATTTTCAGGCAAAAAGGCAGAAATTCCCCATATTTTGGAGCAAAATTGAAGAAATTCCCCTAATTTTGGGGCAAAAGGCAGAAATTCCCTTTATTTTGGGGCAAAAATCAGAAATTCCCCTTATTTTGGGGCAAAATTCTAGAAATTTCTTTTTTTGGGGGCCAAAATTGCAGGAATTTACCTTATTTTGGGGCAAAATTGCAGAAATTTCCCTTATTTGGGGCAAAATTGCAGAAATTTCACATATTTCAGGGCAAAAAGGCAGAAATTTCCCTTATTCTGGGGCAAAATTGCAGAAATTTCACTTATTTTAGGGTAATAAGTCAGAAAATCTCCTTATTTTGGGGCAAAAAAGACAGAAATTCCCTTTGTTTTTGAGGAAAAAGACAGAAATGCCACTTATTTA
This sequence comes from Micromys minutus, assembly GCF_963924665.1. NCBI lineage: Eukaryota > Metazoa > Chordata > Mammalia > Rodentia > Muridae > Micromys > Micromys minutus. The sequence continues at coordinate 34,671 of NW_027667734.1, read as the reverse complement.
GAGGCAAAAAGGCAGAAATTCTCCTTATTTTGGAGCAAAAATGAAGAAATTTCCCTTTTTTATGGCAACAAGTTATGAATTCCCCTTATTTTCGGGCAAAAAGACAGAAATTTCCCGTATTTTGGAGCAAAATTGCAGAAATTCTTCTAATTGTGAGGCAAAATGGCAGAAATTCCCTATATATTGGGGCAAAAAGACAAAAATTCTCCTTATTTTGGGCCAAAACTCAGAAATTCCACTTATTTTGGTGCAAAATTCCAGAAATTTCCCTTATTTTGGGGCAAAATTGCAGAAATTTCACTTATTTTGGGGCAAAATTGCAGAAATTTCACTTATTTCAGGGAAAAAAGGCAGAAATTTTACTTATTTTGGGGCAAAAATGCAGAAATTCCTAATATTTTGTGCCAAAATTCAGAAATTCCCTTTATTTTGAGGTAAAAATTCTGAAATTCCCATTATTTGGGGGCAAAAAGGCAGAAATTTCCCTTATTTTGGGGCAAACTTGCAGAAATTTCACTTATTTCAGGGTAATGATTCAGAAATTCCTTTTATTTTGGGGCAAAAAAGAGAGAAGTTCCCTTTGATTTTTGTGAAAAAGACAGAAATTCCACTTATTTAGAGGCAAAAAGGCAGAAATTCCCCTTATTTTGGAGCAAAAATGAAGAAATTTCCCTTTTTTGTGGCAAAAAATATACATTCCCCTTACTTTCGGGATAAAAATCAGAAATTCCTCGTATTTTGAAGCAAAATTGCAGAAATTCTCATAATTTTCGGGCAAAAAGGCAGAAATTCTCTTTATTTTGGGGCAAAAAGACAGAAAATCTCCTTTTTTCGGGAGCAAACAGTCAGAAATTCTCCTTATTTTGGGGCAAAATTGCAGAAATTTCCTTTACATTGGGGCAAAATTGCAGAAATTTCCCTTATTAAGTGAAAAAATTGCAGAAATTTCCCTTATTTTAGGGCAAAATTGCAGAAATTTTACTTATTTCAGAGAAAAAAAGCAAAAATTTTTCTTATTTTGGGGCAAAACGGAAGAAATTCCCATTAGTTTGGGGCAAAAAAACAGAAATTCACCTTATTTTGGGGTAAAATTGCAGAAATTTCACATATTTCAGGGCAAAAAGGCAGAAATTTTCCTTATTCTGGGGCAAAATTGCAGAAATTTCACTTATTTCAGGGTAATAAGTCAGAAATTCCCCTTATTTTGGGGCAAAAAAGACATAAATTCCCTTTGTTTTTGGGAAAAAGACAAAATTCCACTTATCTAGAGGCAAAAAGGCAGAAATTCCCCTTATTTTGGAGCAAAAATGAAGAAATTTCCCTTTTTATGGCAAAAAGGTATGCATTCCCATTATTTTAAGGCAAAAAGTCAGAAATTCCCCGTATTTTGGAGCAAAATTAAAGAAATTCCCCTAATTTTGGGGCAAAAGGCAGAAATTCCTCTTATTTTGGGGCAAAAATCAGAAATTCCCCTTATTTTGGGGCAAAATTCTAGAAATTTCCTTTTTTGGGGGGCAAAATTGCAGGAATTTACCTTATTTTTGGGCAAAATTGCAGAAATTTCTCTCATTTGGGGCAAAATTGCAGAAATTTCATTTATTTTCAGGTAAAAAGACTGAAATTTCCTTTATTTTGGGGCAAAAAGGGAGAAATTCCCTTTATTTTGGGGTTAAATTGCAGACATTTTCCTTATTATGGGAAAAAATTGCAGAAATTTCTTTTATTTTAGGGCAAAATTGCAGAAATTTCACATATTTCAGAGAAAAAAAGCAAAATTTTTTTTTTATTTTGGGGCAAAAAGGCAGAAATTCTCATTATTTTGTGGCAAAAAGGCAGAAATTCACCTTATTTTGGAGTAAAATTGCAGAAATTTCACATATTTCAGGGCAAAAAGGCAGAAATTTCCCTTATTTTGGGGCAAAATTGCAGAAATTTCACTTATTTTAGGGTAATAAGTCAGAAAATCCCCTTATTTGGGGGCAAAAAAAGACAGAAATTTCCTTTGTTTTGGGGGAAAAAGACAGAAATTCCACTTATTTAGAGGCAAAATGGCAGAAATTCCCCTTATTTTGGAGCAAAAATGAAGAAATTTCTCTTTTTTATGGCAACAAGTTATGCATTCCCCTTATTTTCGGGCAAAAAGACAGACATTTCCCATATTTTGGAGCAAAATTGCAGAAATTCCCCTAATTGTGGGGCAAAAATGCAGAAATTCCCTATATGTTGTGGCAAAAAGACAAAAATTCTCCTTATTTTGGGGCAAAACTCAGAAATTCCACTTATTTTGGTGCAAAATTCCAGAAATTTCCCTAATTTTGGGGCAAAATTGCCGAAATATCCTTTATTTTCGGGCAAAATTGCAGAAATTACACTTATTATAGAGAAAAAAAGCAAAAATTTTTCTTTTTTTAGGGGAAAAAAAGCAGAAATTCCCATTATTTTGGGGCAAAAATCCAGAAATTCACTTTTTTTAGGGTAAAATTGCAGAAATTTCACATATTTCAGGGCAAAAAGGCAGAAATTTCTTTTATTTTCGGGCAAAATTGCAGAAATTTCACTTATTTCAGGAAAAAAGGCAGAAATTTTCTTTATTTTGGGGCAAAAATGCAGAAATTCCCCTTACTTTGAGGTAAAAAGGCTGAAATTTCCCTTATTTGGTGGCAAAAAGGCAGAAATTTCCCTAATTTTGGGGCAAAAAGACAGAAATTCCCCTTATTTTGTGGCAAAAAGGCAGAAATTTCTTTTATTTTGGGGCAAAATTTCAGAAATATCACTTATTTTAGGGCATAATTCAAAATTTTTTTTTATTTTGGGGCAAAAAGACAAATATTCCATTTATTTTTGGGTAAAAAGGGAGAAATTTCACTTATTTTGAGGTAAAAGGCAGAAATTCCTCTTATTTTGGGGCAAAAATGAAGAGATTTCCCTTTTCTGTTGCAAAAGGTATACATTCCCCTTACTTTCGTGATTAAAAGCAGAAATTCCCCGTATTTTGAAGCAATATTGCAGAAATTCTCATTATTTTCAGGCAAAAAAGCAGAAATTCTCCTTATTTTGGGGCAAAAAGACAGAAAATCTTCTTTTTTTGTGAGCAAACAGTCAAAAATTCCCATTATTTTGGGTCAAAATTGCAGAAATTTCCTTTATTTTGGGGCAAAAATGCAGAAATTTCATTCATTTCAGGGTAATAAGTCAGAAATTCCTTCTATTTGGGGCAAAAAAACAGAAATTCCCTTTGTTTTGGGAGAAAAAGACAGAAATTCCACTTATTTAGAGGCAAAAAGGCAGAAATTCCCTTTATTTTGGAGCAAAAATGAAGAAATTTCCCTTTTTATGGCAAAAAGGTATGCATTCCATTATTTTTGGGCAAAAAGGCAGAAATTCCCCGTATTATGGAGCAAAATTGCAGAAATTCCCCTAATTTTGGGGCAAAAGGAAGAAATTCCCTTTATTTTGGAGAAAAATCAGAAATTCCCCTTATTTTGGGGCAAAATTCAAGAAATTTCCTTTATTTTGGGGCAAAATTGCAGGAATTTACCTTTTTTGGGGCAAAATTGCAGAACTATCACTTATTTTCAGGTAAAAAGGCTGAAATTTCCTTTATTTTGAGGCAAAAAGAGAGAAATTCCATTTATTTTGGGGCAAAATTGCAGACATTTCCCTTATTATAGAAAAAATTGCAGAAATTTCTCTTATTTTAGGGAAAAATTGCAGAAATTTCACTTATTTCAGAGAAAAAAAGCAAAAATTTTTTTATTTTGGGGCAAAAAAGCAGAAATTCCCATTATTTTGGGGCAAAAAGGCAGAAATTCACGTTATTTTGGGGTAAAATTGCAGAAATTTCACATATTTCAGGGCAAAAAGGCAGAAATTTCCCTATTTTGGGGCAGAAAAGACAGAAATTCCCTGTGTTTGGGGGAAAAAGTCAGAAATTCCACTAATTTAGAGGCAAAAAGGCTGAAATTCCCCTTATTTTAGAGCAAAAATGAAAAAATTTCCCTTTTTTATGGCAAAAAGTTATGCATTCCACTGATTTTCGGGCAACAAGACAGAAATTCTTTGCATTTTGGAGCAAAATTGCAGAAATTCCCCTAATTGTGGGGCAACAATGCAGAAATTCCCTATATGTTGGGGCAAAAAGACAAAAATTCTCCTTCTTTTGGGGCAAAACTCAGAAATTCCACGTATTTTGGGGCAAAATTCCAGAAATTTCCCTTATTTTGGGGAAAAATTGCAGAAATTTCCCTTATTTTAGGGCAAAATTGCAGAAATTTCACTTATTTCAGGGAAAAAAGGCAGAAATTTTCCTTATTTTGGGGAAAAATTAAGAAATTCTTAATATTTTGTGGCAAAAATGCAGAAATTCCCCTTATTTTGAGGTAAAAAGGCTGAAATTCCCCTTATTTTGAGGTAAAAAGGCTGAAATTCCCCTTATTCGGGAGCAAAAAGGAAGAAATTTCTCTTATTTTAAGGGCAAAAAGACAGAAATTCCCCTTATTTTGTGGCAAAAAGGCAGAAATTTCTTTTATTTTGGGGCAAAATTGCAGAAATATCACTTATTTCAGGGTATAATTCAAAAATTCCTTTTATTTTGTTGCAAAAAGACAGAAATTCCATTTATTTTTGGATAAAAAAGGAGAAATTTCACTTATTTTGAGGTAAAAAGGCAGAAATTCCTCTTATTTTGGGGCAAAAATTAAGAAATTTCCCTTTTTTGTGGAAGAAGGTATACATTCCCCTAACTTTCGGGATAAAAAGTAGAAATTCCCCGGATTTTGAAGCATAATTGCAGAAATTCTTATAATTTTCGGGCAAAAAAGCAGAAATTCTCCTTATTTTGGAGCAAAAATACAGAAAATCTCCTTTTTTCGGGAGCAAACAGTCAGAAATTCCCCTTATTTTGGGGCAAAATTGCAGAAATTTTACTTATTTCAGGGAAAAAAAGCAAAAATTTTTCTTATTTTGGGGCAAAAAAACCAGAAATTCCCATTATTTTGGGGCAATAAGGCAGAAATTCACCTTATTTTGTGGTAAAATTGCAGAAATTTCACATATTTCAGTGCAAAAAGGCAGAAATTTCTCTTACTTTAGGGCAAAATTGCAGTAATTTCATTTATTTCAGAGAAAAAAAGCAAAAATTTTTTTATTTTGGGGCAAAAAGGCAGAAATTCCCATTATTTTGGGGGAAAAAGGCAGAAATTCACCTTATTTTGGAGTAAAATTACAGAAATTTCACATATTTCAGGGCAAAATGGCAGGAATTTCCCTTATTTTGGGGCAAAATTGCAGATATTTCACTTATTTTAGGGTAATAAGTCAGAAATTCCCCTTATTTTGGGTTAAAAAAAACAGAAATTCCCTTTGTTTGGGGGAAAAAGACAGAAATTCCAATTATTTAGAGGCAAAAAGACTGAAATTCCCCTTATTTTGGAGCAAAAATAAAGAAATTTCCCTTTTTTATGGCAAAGAGTTATGCATTCCACTTATTTTCGGGCAACAAGACAGAAATTCCTTGCATTTTGGAGCAAAATTGCAGAAATTCCCCTAAATGTGGGGCAAAAAGGCAGAAATTTCCTATATGTTGGGGCAAAAAGACAGAAATTCTCATTATTTTGGGGCAAAATTCAGAAATTCCACGTATTTTGGGGCAAAATTCCAGAAATTTCCCTTATTTTGGGGCAAAATTGCAGAAATTTTCCTTATTTTAGGGCAAATTTGCAGAAATTTCCCTTATTTTGGGGCAAAATTGCAGAAATTCTCCTAATTGTTGGGCAAAAAGGCAGAAATTCCCTATATGTTGGGGCAAAAAGACAGAAATTCTCCTTATTTTGGGGCAAAACTCAGAAATTCCACGTATTTTGGGGCAAAATTCCAGAAATTTCCCTTATTTTGGGGCAAAATTGCAGAAATTTTCCTTATTTTAGGGCAAAATTGCAGAAATTTCACTTATTTCAGAGAAAAAAAGCAAAAATTTTTCCTATTTTGGGGCTAAAATGCAGATATTTTACTTATTTTGGGGCAATAAAGGCAGAAATTCACCTTATTTTAGGGTAAAATTGCAGCAATTTCACATATTTCAGGGCAAAAAGGAGGAAATTTCCCTCATTTTGGGGCAAAATTGCAAAAATTTCACTTATTTTGGGGCAAAATTGCAGAAATTTCACTTATTTCAGGGAAAAAAGGCAGAAAATTTCCTTATTTTGGAGAAAAAATTAAGAAATACTTAAAATTTTGTTGCAAAAATGCAGAATTTTTTTTAATTTTGATGTAAAAATGCTGAAATTTCCCTTATTTTGACGTAAAAATGCTGAAATTCCCCTTAATTGGGTGCAAAAATGCAGAAATTTCTCTTAATTTAGGGCAAAAAGACAGAAATTCCCCTTGTTTTGTAGCAAAAAGGCAAAAATTTCTTTTATTTTGGGGCAAAATTGCAGAAATATCACTTATTTCAGGGTATAATTCAAAAATTCCTTTTATTTTGTTGCAAGAAGACAGAAATTCCATTTATTTTTGGGTAAAAAAGGAAAATTTCACTTATTTTGAGGTAAAAAGGCAGAAATTCCTCTTATTTTGGGGCAAAAATTAAGAAATTTCCCTTTTTTTTAAAAAAGGTATACATTCCCCTTACTTTTGGGATAAAAAGCAAAAATTCCCCATAATTTGAAGCATAATTGCAGAAATTCTCATAATTTTCGGGCAAAAAATCAGAAATTCTCCTTATTTTGGATGAAAAATTGAGAAAATCTTCTTTTTTCGGAAGCAGTCAGAAATTCCCCTTATTTTGGGGCAAAATTGCAGAAATTTCTTTTACATTGGGGCAAAATTGCAGAAATTCCCCTAATTGTTGGGCAAAAAGGCAGAAATTCCCTATATGTTGGGGCAAAAAAACAGAAATTCTCCTTCTTTTGAGGCAAAACTCAGAAATTCCACGTATTTTGGGGCAAAATTTCAGAAATTTCCCTTATTTTGGGGCAAAATTGCAGAAATTTCTCTTATTTTAGGGCAAAATTGCAGAAATTTCACTTATTTCAGGTAAAAAAGGCAGAAATTTTCCTTATTTTGGGGAAAAAATTAAGAAATTCTTAATATTTTGTGGCAAAAATGCAGAAATTCCCCTTATTTTGAGGTAAAAAGGCTGAAATTCCCCTTATTTTGAGGTAAAAAGGCTGAAATTACTCTTATTTGGGGGCAAAAAGGCAGAAATTTCTTTTATTTTGGGGCAAAATTGCAGAAATATCACTTATTTCAGGGTATAATTCAAAAATTCCTTTTATTTTGTTGCAAAAAGACAGAAATTCCAATTATTTTTGGGTAAGAAAAGAGAAATTTCACTTATTTTGAGGTAAAAAGGCAGAAATTCCTCTTATTTTGGGGCAAAAATTAAGAAATTTCCCTTTTTTGTGGAAAAAGGTATACATTCCCATTACTTTCGGGATAAAAAGTAGAAATTCCCCGTATTTTGAAGCATAATTGCAGAAATTCTTATAATTTTCGGGCAAAAAAGCAGAAATTCTCCTTATTTTGGAGCAAAAATACAGAAAATCTCCTTTTTTCGGGAGCAAACAGTCAGAAATTCCCCTTATTTTGGGGCAAAATTGCAGAAATTTCTTTTACATTCGGGCAAATTTGCAGAAATTTCCATTATTTTGGGGCAAAATTGCAGAAATTTTCCTAATTGTTGGGCAAAAAGGCAGGAATTCCCTATATGTTGGGGCAAAAAGACAGAAATTCTCCTTATTTTGGGGCAAAACTCAGAAATTCCACGTATTTTGGGGCAAAGTTCCAGAAATTTTCCTTATTTTGGGGCAAAATTGCAGAAATTTCCTTTATTTTGGGGCAAAATTGCAGAAATTTTACTTATTTCAGGGAAAAAAATCAAAAATTTTTCTTATTTTGGGGCATAAAAACAGAAATTTCCATTATTTTGGGGCAATAAGGCAGAAATTCACCTTATTTTGGGGTAAAATTGCAGAAATTTCACATATTTCAGGGCAAAAAGGCAGAAATTTCTCTTATTTTAGGGCAAAATTGCAGTAATTTCACTTATTTCAGAGAAAAAAAGCAAAAATTTTTTTATTTTGGGGCAAAAAGGCAGAAATTCCCATTATTTTGGGGGAAAAAAGCAGAAATTCACCTTCTTTTGGGGTAAAATTACAGAAATTTCACATATTTCAGGGCAAAATGGCAGAAATTTCCCTTATTTTGGGGCTAAATTGCAGATATTTCACTTATTTTAGGGTAATAAGTCAGAAATTCCCCTTATTTTGGGTTAAAAAGACAGAAATTCCCTTTGTTTGGGGGAAAAAGACAGAAATTCCACTTATTTAGAGGCAAAATGCTGAAATTCCCCTTATTTTGGAGCAAAAATAAAGAAATTTCCCTTTTTTATGGCAAAAAGTTATGCATTCTACTTATTTTCAGGCAACAAGACAGAAATTCCTTGCATTTTGGAGCAAAATTGCAGAGATTCCCCTAATTGTGGCGCAAAAAGACAGAAATTCCCTATATGTTGGGGAAAAAGACAGAAATTCTCCTTCTTTTGGGGCAAAACTCAGAAATTCCATGTATTTTGGGGCAAAATTCCAGAAATTTCCCTTATTTTGGGGCAAAATTGCAGAAATTTTCCTTATTTTAGGGCAAAATTGCAGAAATTTCACTTATTTCAGAGAAAAAAAGCAAAAATTTTTCCTATTTTGGGGCTAAAATGCAGAAATTCCACTTATTTTGGGGCAAAAAGGCAGAAATTCACCTTATTTCAGGGTAAAATTGCAGCAATTTAATATATTTCAGGGCAAAAAGGCAGAAATTTCCCTCATTTTGGGGCAAAATTGCAGAAATTTCACTTATTTTGGTGCAAAATTGCAGAAATTTCACTTATTTCAGAAAAAAAAGGCAGAAATTTTCCTTATTTTGGGAAAAAAATTAAAAAATTCTTAATATTTTGTGGCAAAAATGCAGAAATTTTCCTTATTTTGAGGTAAAAATGCTGAAATTCCCATTATTTTGAGGTAAAAAGGCTGAAATTCCCCTTAATTGGGTGCAAAAATGCAGAAATTTCTCTTATTTTGGGGCAAAAAGAAAGAAATTCCCCTTATTTTGTAGCAAAAAGGCAAAAATTTCTTTTATTTTGGGGCAAAATTGCAGAAATATCACTTATTTCAGGGTATAATTCAAAAATTCCTTTTATTTTGTTGCAAAAAGACATAAATTCCATTTATTTTTGGGTAAAAAAGGAGAAATTTCACTTATTTTGAGGTAAAAAGGCAGAAATTCCTCTTATTTTGGGGCAAAAATTAAGAAATTTCCCTTTTTTTTAAAAAAGGTATATATTCCCCTTACTTTTGGGATAAAAAGCAAAAATTCCCTGTATTTTGAAGCATAATTGCAGAAATTCTCACAATTTTCAGGCAAAAAAGCAGAAATTCTCCTTATTTTGGAGCAAAAATACAGAAAATCTTCTTTTTTCGGAAGCAAATAGTCAGAAATTCCCATTATTTTGGGGCAAAATTGCAGAAATTTCTTTTACATTGCGGCAAAATTGCAGAAATTTCCCTTATTTTGGGGCAAAATTGCAGAAATTTCCCTAATTGTTGGGCAAAAAGGCAGAAATTCCCTATATGTTGGGGCAAAAAGACAGAAATTCTCCTTCTTTTGGGGCAAAACTCAGAAATTCCATGTATTTTGGGGCAAAATTCCAGAAATTTCCCTTATTTTGGGGCAAAATTGCAGAAATTTCCCTTATTTTAGAAAAAAATTGCAGAAATTTCACTTATTTCAGGGAAAAAAGGCAGAAATTTTCCTTATTTTGGGGAAAAAATTAAGAAATTCTTAATATTTTGTGGCAAAAATGCAGAAATTCCCCTTATTTTGAGGTAAAAAGGCTGAAATTCCCCTTATTTTGAGGTAAAAAGGCTGAAATTCCTCTTATTTGGGGGCAAAAAGGCAGAAATTTCTTTTATTTTGGGGCAAAATTGCAGAAATATCACTTATTTCAGGGTATAATTCAAAAATTCCTTTTATTTTGTTGCAAAAAGACAGAAATTCCATTTATTTTTGGGTAAGAAAAGAGAAATTTTGCTTATTTTGTGGTAAAAAGGCAGAAATTCCTCTTATTTTGGGGCAAAAATTAAGAAATTTCCCTTTTTTGTGGAAAAAGGTATACATTCCCATTACTTTCGGGATAAAAAGTAGAAATTCCCCGTATTTTGAAGCATAATTGCAGAAATTCTTATAATTTTCGGGCAAAAAAGCAGAAATTCTCCTTATTTTGGAGCAAAAATACAGAAAATCTCCTTTTTTCGGGAGCAAACAGTCAGAAATTCCCCTTATTTTGGGGCAAAATTGCAGAAATTTCTTTTACATTCGGGCAAATTTGCAGAAATTTCCCTTATTTTGGGGCAAAATTGCAGAAATTTTCCTAATTGTTGGGCAAAAAGGCAGGAATTCCCTATATGTTGGGGCAAAAAGACAGAAATTCTCCTTATTTTGGGGCAAAACTCAGAAATTCCACGTATTTTGGGGCAAAGTTCCAGAAATTTTCCTTATTTTGGGGCAAAATTGCAGAAATTTCCTTTATTTTGGGGCAAAATTGCAGAAATTTTACTTATTTCAGGGAAAAAAATCAAAAATTTTTCTTATTTTGGGGCATAAAAACAGAAATTTCCATTATTTTGGGGCAATAAGGCAGAAATTCACCTTATTTTGGGGTAAAATTGCAGAAATTTCACATATTTCAGGGCAAAAAGGCAGAAATTTCTCTTATTTTAGGGCAAAATTGCAGTAATTTCACTTATTTCAGAAAAAAAAAGCAAAATTTTTTTTATTTTGGGGCAAAAAGGCAGAAATTCCCATTATTTTGGGGGAAAAAAGCAGAAATTCACCTTCTTTTGGGGTAAAATTACAGAAATTTCACATATTTCAGGGCAAAATGGCAGAAATTTCCCTTATTTTGGGGCTAAATTGCAGATATTTCACTTATTTTAGGGTAATAAGTCAGAAATTCCCCTTATTTTGGGTTAAAAAGACAGAAATTCCCTTTGTTTGGGGGGAAAAGACAGAAATTCCACTTATTTAGAGGCAAAATGCTGAAATTCCCCTTATTTTGGAGCAAAAATAAAGAAATTTCCCTTTTTTATGGCAAAAAGTTATGCATTCTACTTATTTTCAGGCAACAAGACAGAAATTCCTTGCATTTTGGAGCAAAATTGCAGAGATTCCCCTAATTGTGGCGCAAAAAGACAGAAATTCCCTATATGTTGGGGAAAAAGACAGAAATTCTCCTTCTTTTGGGGCAAAACTCAGAAATTCCATGTATTTTGGGGCAAAATTCCAGAAATTTCCCTTATTTTGGGGCAAAATTGCAGAAATTTTCCTTATTTTAGGGCAAAATTGCAGAAATTTCACTTATTTCAGAGAAAAAAAGCAAAAATTTTTCCTATTTTGGGGCTAAAATGCAGAAATTCCACTTATTTTGGGGCAAAAAGGCAGAAATTCACCTTATTTCAGGGTAAAATTGCAGCAATTTAATATATTTCAGGGCAAAAAGGCAGAAATTTCCCTCATTTTGGGGCAAAATTGCAGAAATTTCACTTATTTTGGTGCAAAATTGCAGAAATTTCACTTATTTCAGAAAAAAAAGGCAGAAATTTTCCTTATTTTGGGAAAAAAATTAAAAAATTCTTAATATTTTGTGGCAAAAATGCAGAAATTTTCCTTATTTTGAGGTAAAAATGCTGAAATTCCCATTATTTTGAGGTAAAAAGGCTGAAATTCCCCTTAATTGGGTGCAAAAATGCAGAAATTTCTCTTATTTTGGGGCAAAAAGACAGAAATCCCCCTTATTTTGTAGCAAAAAGGCAAAAATTTCTTTTATTTTGGGGCAAAATTGCAGAAATATCACTTATTTCAGGGTATAATTCAAAAATTCCTTTTATTTTGTTGCAAAAAGACAGAAATTCCATTTATTTTTGGGTAAAAAAGGAGAAATTTCACTTATTTTGAGGTAAAAAGGCAGAAATTCCTTTTATTTTGGGGCAAAAATTAAGAAATTTCCCTTTTTTTTAAAAAAGGTATACATTCCCCTTACTTTTGGGATAAAAAGCAAAAATTCCCTGTATTTTGAAGCATAATTGCAGAAATTCTCACAATTTTCAGGCAAAAAAGCAGAAATTCTCCTTATTTTGGAGCAAAAATACAGAAAATCTCCTTTTTTCGGGAGCAAACAGTCAGAAATTCCCCTTATTTTGGGGCAAAATTGCAGAAATTTTACTTATTTCAGGGAAAAAAAATCAAAAATTTTTCTTATTTTGGGGCAAAAAAACAGAAATTCCCATTATTTTGGGGCAATAAGGCAGAAATTCACCTTATTTTGTGGTAAAATTGCTGAAATTTCACATATTTCAGGGCAAAAAGGCAGAAATTTCTCTTATTTTAGGGCAAAATTGCAGTAATTTCACTTATTTCAGAGAAAAAAAGCAAAAATTTTTTTTATTTTGGGGGAAAAGGCAGAAATTCCCATTATTTTGGGGGAAAAAGGCAGAAATTCACCTTATTTTGGGGTAAAATTACAGAAATTTCACATATTTCAGGGCAAAATGGCACAAATTTCCCTTATTTTGGGGCAAAATTGCAGATATTTCACTTATTTTAGGGTAATAAGTCAGAAATTCCCCTTATTTTGGGTTAAAAAAGACAGAAATTCCACTTATTTAGAGGCAAAAAGGCAGAAATTCCCTTTATTTTGGAGCAAAAATGAAGAAATTTCCCTTTTTATGGCAAAAAGGTATGCATTCCATTATTTTTGGGCAAAAAGGCAGAAATTCCCCGTATTATGGAGCAAAATTGCAGAAATTCCCCTAATTTTGGGGCAAAAGGAAGAAATTCCCTTTATTTTGGAGAAAAATCAGAAATTCCCCTTATTTTGGGGCAAAATTCAAGAAATTTCCTTTATTTTGGGGCAAAATTGCAGGAATTTACCTTTTTTGGGGCAAAATTGCAGAACTATCACTTATTTTCAGGTAAAAAGGCTGAAATTTCCTTTATTTTGAGGCAAAAAGAGAGAAATTCCATTTATTTTGGGGCAAAATTGCAGACATTTCCCTTATTATAGAAAAAATTGCAGAAATTTCTCTTATTTTAGGGAAAAATTGCAGAAATTTCACTTATTTCAGAGAAAAAAAGCAAAAATTTTTTTATTTTGGGGCAAAAAAGCAGAAATTCCCATTATTTTGGGGCAAAAAGGCAGAAATTCACGTTATTTTGGGGTAAAATTGCAGAAATTTCACATATTTCAGGGCAAAAAGGCAGAAATTTCCCTATTTTGGGGCAGAAAAGACAGAAATTCCCTGTGTTTGGGGGAAAAAGTCAGAAATTCCACTAATTTAGAGGCAAAAAGGCTGAAATTCCCCTTATTTTAGAGCAAAAATGAAAAAATTTCCCTTTTTTATGGCAAAAAGTTATGCATTCCACTGATTTTCGGGCAACAAGACAGAAATTCTTTGCATTTTGGAGCAAAATTGCAGAAATTCCCCTAATTGTGGGGCAACAATGCAGAAATTCCCTATATGTTGGGGCAAAAAGACAAAAATTCTCCTTCTTTTGGGGCAAAACTCAGAAATTCCACGTATTTTGGGGCAAAATTCCAGAAATTTCCCTTATTTTGGGGAAAAATTGCAGAAATTTCCCTTATTTTAGGGCAAAATTGCAGAAATTTCACTTATTTCAGGGAAAAAAGGCAGAAATTTTCCTTATTTTGGGGAAAAATTAAGAAATTCTTAATATTTTGTGGCAAAAATGCAGAAATTCCCCTTATTTTGAGGTAAAAAGGCTGAAATTCCCCTTATTTTGAGGTAAAAAGGCTGAAATTCCCCTTATTCGGGAGCAAAAAGGAAGAAATTTCTCTTATTTTAAGGGCAAAAAGACAGAAATTCCCCTTATTTTGTGGCAAAAAGGCAGAAATTTCTTTTATTTTGGGGCAAAATTGCAGAAATATCACTTATTTCAGGGTATAATTCAAAAATTCCTTTTATTTTGTTGCAAAAAGACAGAAATTCCATTTATTTTTGGATAAAAAAGGAGAAATTTCACTTATTTTGAGGTAAAAAGGCAGAAATTCCTCTTATTTTGGGGCAAAAATTAAGAAATTTCCCTTTTTTGTGGAAGAAGGTATACATTCCCCTAACTTTCGGGATAAAAAGTAGAAATTCCCCGGATTTTGAAGCATAATTGCAGAAATTCTTATAATTTTCGGGCAAAAAAGCAGAAATTCTCCTTATTTTGGAGCAAAAATACAGAAAATCTCCTTTTTTCGGGAGCAAACAGTCAGAAATTCCCCTTATTTTGGGGCAAAATTGCAGAAATTTCTTTTACATTCGGGCAAATTTGCAGAAATTTCCCTTATTTTGGGGCAAAATTGCAGAAATTTTCCTAATTGTTGGGCAAAAAGGCAGGAATTCCCTATATGTTGGGGCAAAAAGACAGAAATTCTCCTTATTTTGGGGCAAAACTCAGAAATTCCACGTATTTTGGGGCAAAGTTCCAGAAATTTTCCTTATTTTGGGGCAAAATTGCAGAAATTTCCTTTATTTTGGGGCAAAATTGCAGAAATTTTACTTATTTCAGGGAAAAAAATCAAAAATTTTTCTTATTTTGGGGCATAAAAACAGAAATTTCCATTATTTTGGGGCAATAAGGCAGAAATTCACCTTATTTTGGGGTAAAATTGCAGAAATTTCACATATTTCAGGGCAAAAAGGCAGAAATTTCTCTTATTTTAGGGCAAAATTGCAGTAATTTCACTTATTTCAGAGAAAAAAAGCAAAAATTTTTTTATTTTGGGGCAAAAAGGCAGAAATTCCCATTATTTTGGGGGAAAAAAGCAGAAATTCACCTTCTTTTGGGGTAAAATTACAGAAATTTCACATATTTCAGGGCAAAATGGCAGAAATTTCCCTTATTTTGGGGCTAAATTGCAGATATTTCACTTATTTTAGGGTAATAAGTCAGAAATTCCCCTTATTTTGGGTTAAAAAGACAGAAATTCCCTTTGTTTGGGGGAAAAAGACAGAAATTCCACTTATTTAGAGGCAAAATGCTGAAATTCCCCTTATTTTGGAGCAAAAATAAAGAAATTTCCCTTTTTTATGGCAAAAAGTTATGCATTCCACTTATTTTCGGGCAACAAGACAGAAATTCCTTGCATTTTGGAGCAAAATTGCAGAAATTCCCCTAAATGTGGGGCAAAAAGGCAGAAATCCCTATATGTTGGGGCAAAAAGACAGAAATTCTCATTATTTTGGGGCAAAATTCAGAAATTCCACGTATTTTGGGACAAAATTACAGAAATTTCCCTTATTTTGGGGCAAAATTGCAGAAATTTTCCTTATTTATGCAATTTGCAGAAATTTCCCTTATTTTGGGGCAAAATTGCAGAAATTCTCCTAATTGTTGGGCAAAAAGGCAGAAATTCCCTATATGTTGGGGCAAAAAGACAGAAATTCTCCTTATTTTGGGGCAAAACTCAGAAATTCCACGTATTTTGGGGCAAAATTCCAGAAATTTCCTTATTTTGGGGCAAAATTGCAGAAATTTTCCTTATTTTAGGGCAAAATTGCAGAAATTTCACTTATTTCAGAGAAAAAAAGCAAAAATTTTTCCTATTTTGGGGCTGAAATGCAGAAATTCTACTTGTTTTGGGGCAAAAAGGCAGAAATTCACCTTATTTTAGGGTAAAATTGCAGCAATTTCACATATTTCAGGGCAAAAAGGCAGAAATAACCCTCATTTTGGGGCAAAATTGCAGAAATTTCACTTATTTTGGGGCAAAATTGCAGAAATTTCACTTATTTCAGGGAAAAAAGGCAGAAAATTTCCTTATTTTGGACAAAAAATTAAGAAATTCTTAAAATTTTGTGGCAAAAATGCAGAAATTTTCCTTATTTTGAGGTAAAAATGCTGAAATTCCCCTTATTTTGAGGTAAAAAGGCTGAAATTCCCCTTAATTGGGTGCAAAAAGGCAGAAATTTCTTTTATTTTGGGGCAAAAAGACAGAAATTCCCTTTATTTTGTAGCAAAAAGGCAAAAATTTCTTTTATTTTGGGGCAAAATTGCAGAAATATCACTTATTTCAGGGTATAATTCAAAAATTCCTTTTATTTTGTTGCAAAAAGACAGAAATTCCATTTATTTTTGGGTAAAAAAGGAGAAATTTCACTTATTTTGAGGTAAAAAGGCAGAAATTCCTCTTATTTTGGGGCAAAAATTAAGAAATTTCCCTTTTTTTTAAAAAAGGTATACATTCCCCTTACTTTGGGGATAAAAAGCAAAAATTCCCCGTATTTTGAAGCATAATTGCAGAAATTCTCATAATTTTCGGGCAAAAAAGCAGAAATTCTCTTTATTTTGGAGCAAAAATACAGAAAATCTTCTTTTTTCGGAAGCAGTCAGAAATTCCCCTTATTTTGGGGCAAAATTGCAGAAATTTCTTTTACATTGGGGCAAAATTGCAGAAATTTCCCTTATTTTGGAGCAAAATTCCAGAAATTCCCCTAATTGTTGGGCAAAAAGGCAGAAATTCCCTATATGTTGGGGCAAAAAGACAGAAATTCTCCTTCTTTTGAGGCAAAACTCAGAAATTCCACGTATTTTGGGGCAAAGTTCCAGAAATTTCCCTTATTTTGGGGCAAAATTGCAGAAATTTCCCTTATTTTAGGGCAAAATTGCAGAAATTTCACTTATTTCAGGGAAAAAAGGCAGAAATTTCCCTTATTTTGGGGAAAAAATTAAGAAATTCTTAATATTTTGTGGCAAAAATGCAGAAATTCCCCTTATTTTGAGGTAAAAATGCTGAAATTCCCCTTATTTTGAGGTAAAAAGGCTGAAATTCCCCTTATTTGGGGGCAAAAAGGCATTAATTTCTCTTATTTTGGGGCAAAAAGACAGAAATTCCCTTTATTTTGTGGCAAAAAAGGCAGAAATTTCTTTATTTTGGGGCAAAATTGCAGAAATATCACTTATTTCAGGGTACAATTCAAAAATTTCTTTTATTTTGTTGCAAAAAGACAGAAATTCCATTTATTTTTGGGTAAAAAAAAAAGAAATTTCACTTATTTTGAGGTAAAAATGCAGAAATTCCTCTTATTTTGGGGCAAAAATTAAGAAATTTCCCTTTTTTTTAAAAAAGGTATACATTCCCTTTTCTTTTGGGATAAAAAGCAAAAATTCCCCACATTTTGAAGCACAATTTCAGAAATTCTCATAATTTTCGGGCAAAAAAGCAGAAATTCTCCTTATTTTGGAGCAAAAATACAGAAAATCTTTTTTTTTCGGAAGCAGTCAGAAATTCCCCTTATTTTGGGGCAAAATTGCAGAAATTTCTTTTACATTGGGGCAAAATTGCAGAAATTTCCCTTATTTTGGGGCAAAATTGCAGAAATTCCCCTAATTGTTGGGCAAAAAGTTAGAAATTCCCTATATGTTGGGGCAAAAAGACAGAAATTCTCCTTATTTTGAGGCAAAACTCAGAAATTCCACGTATTTTGGGGCAAAATTCCAGAAATTTCCTTTATTTTAGGGCAAAATTGCAGAAATTTCCCTTATTTTAGGGCAAAATTGCAGAAATTTCACTTATTTCAGGGAAAAAAGGCAGAAATTTTCCTTATTTTGGGGAAAAAATTAAGAAATTCTTAATATTTTGTGGCAAAAATGCAGAAATTCCCCTTATTTTGAGGTAAAAAGGCTGAAATTCCCCTTATTTTGAGGTAAAAAGGCTGAAATTCCTCTTATTTGGGGGCAAAAAGGCAGAAATTTCTTTTATTTTGGGGCAAAATTGCAGAAATATCACTTATTTCAGGGTATAATTCAAAAATTCCTTTTATTTTGTTGCAAAAAGACAGAAATTCCAATTATTTTTAAGTAAAAAAAGAGAAATTTCACTTATTTTGAGGTAAAAAGGCAGAAATTCCTCTTATTTTGGGGCAAAAATTAAGAAATTTCCCTTTTTTGTGGAAAAAGGTATACATTCCCATTACTTTCGGGATAAAAAGTAGAAATTCCCCGTATTTTGAAGCATAATTGCGGAAATTCTTATAATTTTCGGGCAAAAAAGCAGAAATTCTCCTAATTTTGGAACAAAAATACAGAAAATCTCCTTTTTTCGGGAGCAAACAGTCAAAAATTCCCCTTATTTTGGGGCAAAATTGCAGAAATTTCTTTTACATTCGGGCAAATTTGCAGAAATTTCGCTTATTTTGGGGCAAAATTGCAGAAATTCTCCTAATTGTTGGGCAAAAAGGCAGAAATTCCCTATATGTTGGGGCAAAAAGACCGAAATTCTCTTTATTTTGGGGCAAAACTCAGAAATTCCACGTATTTTGGGCTAAAGTTCCAGAAATTTTCCTTATTTTGGGACAAAATTGCAGAAATTTCCCTTATTTTGGGGCAAAATTGCAGAAATTTTACATATTTCAGGGAAAAAAATCAAAAATTTTTCTTATTTTGGGGCAAAAAAACAGAAATTTTCATTATTTTGGGGCAATAAGGCAGAAATTCACCTTATTTTGGGGTAAAATTGCAGAAATTTCACATATTTCAGGGCAAAAAGGCAGAAATTTCTCTTATTTTAGGGCAAAATTGCAGTAATTTCACTTATTTCAGAGAAAAAAAGCAAAAATTTTTTTATTTTGGGGCAAAAAGGCAGAAATTCTCATTATTTTGGGGGAAAAAGGCAGAAATTCACCTTATTTTAGGGTAAAATTACAGAAATTTCACATATTTCAGGGCAAAATGGCAGAAATTTCCCTTATTTTGGGGCAAAATTGCAGATAATTCCCCTTATTTTGGGTTAAAAAAGACAGAAATTCCCTTTGTTTGGGGGAAAAAGACAGAAATTCCACTTATTTAGAGGCAAAATGCTGAAATTCCCCTTATTTTGGAGCAAAAATAAAGAAATTTCCATTTTTTATGGCAAAAAGTTATGCATTCCACTTATTTTCGGGCAACAAGACAGAAATTCCTTGCATTTTGGAGCAAAATTGCAGAAATTCCTCTAATTGTGGGGCAAAAAGACAGAAATTCCCTATATGTTGGAGCAAAAAACAGAAATTCTCCTTCTTTTGGGGCAAAATTCAGAAATTCCACGTATTTTGGGGCAAAATTCCAGAAATTTCCCTTATTTTGGGGCAAAATTGCAGAAATTTCCCTTATTTTAGGGCAAAATTGCAGAAATTTCACTTATTTCAGGGAAAAAAGGCAGAAATTTTCCTTATTTTGGGGAAAAAATTAAGAAATTCTTAATATTTTGTGGCAAAAATGCAGAAATTCCCCTTATTTTGAGGTAAAAAGGCTGAAATTCCCCTTATTTTGATGTAAAAAGGCTGAAATTCCCCTTATTTGGGGGCAAAAAGGCAGAAATTTCTCTTATTTTGGGGCAAAAAGACAGAAATTCCCCTTATTTTGTGGCAAAAAGGCAGAAATTTCATTTATTTTGGGGAAAAATTGCAGAAATATCACTTATTTCAGGGTATAATTCAAAATTTCTTTTATTTTGTTGCAAAAAGACAGAAATTCCATTTAATTTTGGGTAAAAAAGGAGAAATTTCACTTATTTTGAGGTAAAAAGGCAGAAATTCCTCTTATTTTGGTGCAAAAATTAAGAAATTGCCCTTTTTTTAAAAAAAAGTATACATTCCCCTTACTTTTGGGATAAAAAGCAAAAATTCCCTGTATTTTGAAGCATAATTGCAGAAATTCTCACAATTTTCGGGCAAAAAAGCAGAAATTCTCCTTATTTTGGAGCAAAAATACAGAAAATCTCCTTTTTTCGGGAGCAAACAGTCAGAAATTCCCCTTATTTTGGGGCAAAATTGCAGAAATTTTACTTATTTCAGGAAAAAAAATCAAAAATTTTTCTTATTTTGGGGCAAAAAAACAGAAATTCCCATTATTTTGGGGCAATAAGGCAGAAATTCACCTTATTTTGTGGTAAAATTGCTGAAATTTCACATATTTCAGGGCAAAAAGGCAGAAATTTCTCTTATTTTAGGGCAAAATTGCAGTAATTTCACTTATTTCAGAGAAAAAAAGCAAAAATTTTTTTTATTTTGGGGCAAAAAGGCAGAAATTCCCATTATTTTGGGGAAAAAGGCAGAAATTCACCTTATTTTGGGGTAAAATTACAGAAATTTCACATATTTCAGGGCAAAATGGCACAAATTTCCCTTATTTTGGGGCAAAATTGCAGATATTTCACTTATTTTAGGGTAATAAGTCAGAAATTCCCCTTATTTTGGGTTAAAAAAGACAGAAATTCCACTTATTTAGAGGCAAAAAGACTGAAGTTCTCCTTATTTTGGAGCAAAAATAAAGAAATTTCCCTTTTTTATGGCAAAAAGTTATGCATTCCACTTATTTTCGGGCAACAAGACAGAAATTCCTTGCATTTTGGAGCAAAATTGCAGAAATTCCCCTAAATGTGGGGCAAAAAGGCAGAAATCCCTATATGTTGGGGCAAAAAGACAGAAATTCTCATTATTTTGGGGCAAAATTCAGAAATTCCACGTATTTTGGGACAAAATTCCAGAAATTTCCCTTATTTTGGGGCAAAATTGCAGAAATTTTCCTTATTTATGCAAATTTGCAGAAATTTCCCTTATTTTGGGGCAAAATTGCAGAAATTCTCCTAATTGTTGGGCAAAAAGGCAGAAATTCCCTATATGTTGGGGCAAAAAGACAGAAATTCTCCTTATTTTGGGGCAAAACTCAGAAATTCCACGTATTTTGGGGCAAAATTCCAGAAATTTCCTTATTTTGGGGCAAAATTGCAGAAATTTTCCTTATTTTAGGGCAAAATTGCAGAAATTTCACTTATTTCAGAGAAAAAAAGCAAAAATTTTTCCTATTTTGGGGCTGAAATGCAGAAATTCTACTTGTTTTGGGGCAAAAAGGCAGAAATTCACCTTATTTTAGGGTAAAATTGCAGCAATTTCACATATTTCAGGGCAAAAAGGCAGAAATAACCCTCATTTTGGGGCAAAATTGCAGAAATTTCACTTATTTTGGGGCAAAATTGCAGAAATTTCACTTATTTCAGGGAAAAAAGGCAGAAAATTTCCTTATTTTGGACAAAAAATTAAGAAATTCTTAAAATTTTGTGGCAAAAATGCAGAAATTTTCCTTATTTTGAGGTAAAAATGCTGAAATTCCCCTTATTTTGAGGTAAAAAGGCTGAAATTTTCCTTAATTGGGTGCAAAAAGGCAGAAATTTCTTATATTTTGGGGCAAAAAGACAGAAATTCCCTTTATTTTGTAGCAAAAAGGCAAAAATTTCTTTTATTTTGGGGCAAAATTGCAGAAATATCACTTATTTCAGGGTATAATTCAAAAATTCCTTTTATTTTGTTGCAAAAATCAGAAATTCCATTTATTTTTGGGTAAAAAAGGAGAAATTTCACTTATTTTGAGGTAAAAAGGCAGAAATTCCTCTTATTTTGGGGCAAAAATTAAGAAATTTCCCTTTTTTTTAAAAAAGGTATACATTCCCCTTACTTTGGGGATAAAAAGCAAAAATTCCCCGTATTTTGAAGCATAATTGCAGAAATTCTCATAATTTTCGGGCAAAAAAGCAGAAATTCTCTTTATTTTGGAGCAAAAATACAGAAAATCTTCTTTTTTCGGAAGCAGTCAGAAATTCCCCTTATTTTGGGGCAAAATTGCAGAAATTTCTTTTACATTGGGGCAAAATTGCAGAAATTTCCCTTATTTTGGAGCAAAATTCCAGAAATTCCCCTAATTGTTGGGCAAAAAGGCAGAAATTCCCTATATGTTGGGGCAAAAAGACAGAAACTCTCCTTCTTTTGAGGCAAAACTCAGAAATTCCACGTATTTTGGGGCAAAGTTCCAGAAATTTCCCTTATTTTGGGGCAAAATTGCAGAAATTTCCCTTATTTTAGGGCAAAATTGCAGAAATTTCACTTATTTCAGGGAAAAAAGGCAGAAATTTCCCTTATTTTGGGGAAAAAATTAAGAAACTCTTAATATTTTGTGGCAAAAATGCAGAAATTCCCCTTATTTTGAGGTAAAAAGGCTGAAATTCCCCTTATTTTGAGGTAAAAAGGCTGAAATTCCTCTTATTTGGGGGCAAAAAGGCAGAAATTTCTTTTATTTTGGGGCAAAATTGCAGAAATATCACTTATTTCAGGGTATAATTCAAAAATTCCTTTTATTTTGTTGCAAAAAGACAGAAATTCCAATTATTTTTAAGTAAAAAAAGAGAAATTTCACTTATTTTGAGGTAAAAAGGCAGAAATTCCTCTTATTTTGGGGCAAAAATTAAGAAATTTCCCTTTTTTGTGGAAAAAGGTATACATTCCCATTACTTTCGGGATAAAAAGTAGAAATTCCCCGTATTTTGAAGCATAATTGCAGAAATTCTTATAATTTTCGGGCAAAAAAGCAGAAATTCTCCTAATTTTGGAACAAAAATACAGAAAATCTCCTTTTTTCGGGAGCAAACAGTCAAAAATTCCCCTTATTTTGGGGCAAAATTGCAGAAATTTCTTTTACATTCGGGCAAATTTGCAGAAATTTCGCTTATTTTGGGGCAAAATTGCAGAAATTCTCCTAATTGTTGGGCAAAAAGGCAGAAATTCCCTATATGTTGGGGCAAAAAGACCGAAATTCTCTTTATTTTGGGGCAAAACTCAGAAATTCCACGTATTTTGGGCTAAAGTTCCAGAAATTTTCCTTATTTTGGGACAAAATTGCAGAAATTTCCCTTATTTTGGGGCAAAATTGCAGAAATTTTACATATTTCAGGGAAAAAAATCAAAAATTTTTCTTATTTTGGGGCAAAAAAACAGAAATTTTCATTATTTTGGGGCAATAAGGCAGAAATTCACCTTATTTTGGGGTAAAATTGCAGAAATTTCACATATTTCAGGGCAAAAAGGCAGAAATTTCTCTTATTTTAGGGCAAAATTGCAGTAATTTCACTTATTTCAGAGAAAAAAAGCAAAAATTTTTTTATTTTGGGGCAAAAAGGCAGAAATTCCCATTATTTTGGGGGAAAAAGGCAGAAATTCACCTTATTTTGGGGTAAAATTACAGAAATTTCACATATTTCAGGGCAAAATGGCAGAAATTTCCCTTATTTTGGGGCAAAATTGCAGATAATTCCCCTTATTTTGGGTTAAAAAAGACAGAAATTCCCTTTGTTTGGGGGAAAAAGACAGAAATTCCACTCATTTAGAGGCAAAATGTTGAAATTCCCCTTATTTTGGAGCAAAAATAAAGAAATTTCCATATTTTATGGCAAAAAGTTATGCATTCCACTTATTTTCGGGCAACAAGACAGAAATTCCTTGCATTTTGGAGCAAAATTGCAGAAATTCCTCTAATTGTGGGGCAAAAAGACAGAAATTCCCTATATGTTGGAGCAAAAAACAGAAATTCTCCTTCTTTTGGGGCAAAATTCAGAAATTCCACGTATTTTGGGGCAAAATTCCAGAAATTTCCCTTATTTTGGGGCAAAATTGCAGAAATTTCCCTTATTTTAGGGCAAAATTGCAGAAATTTCACATATTTCAGAGAAAAAAAGCAAAAATTTTTTCTATTTTGGGGCTAAAATGCAGAAATTCCACTTATTTTGGGGCAAAAAGGCAGAAATTCACCTTATTTTAGGGTAAAATTGGAGCAATTTAATATATTTCAGGGCAAAAAGGCAGAAATTTTCCTCATTTTTGGGCAAAATTGCAGAAATTTCACTTATTTTGGTGCAAAATTGCAGAAATTTCACTTATTTCAGAAAAAAAAGGCAGAAATTTTCCTTATTTTGGAGAAAAAATTAAGAAATTCTTAATATTTTGTGGCAAAAATGCAGAAATTCCCCTTATTTTGAGGTAAAAAGGCTGAAATTCCCCTTATTTTGAGGTAAAAAGGCTGAAATTCCCCTTATTTGGGGGCAAAAAGGCAGAAATTTCTTTTATTTTGGGGCAAAATTGCAGAAATATCACTTATTTCAGGGTATAATTCAAAAATTTCTTTTATTTTGTTGCAAAAAAACAGAAATTCCATTTATTTTTGGGTAAAAAAGGAGAAATTTCACTTATTTTGAGGTAAAAAGGCAGAAATTCCTCTTATTTTGGGGCAAAAATTAAGAAATTTCCCTTTTTTGTGGAAAAAGGTATACATTCCCCTTACTTTTGGGATAAAAAATAGAATTTCCCCGTATTTTGAAGCATAATTGCAGAAATTCTTATAATTTTCGGGCAAAAAAGCAGAAATTCTCCTTATTTCGGAGCAAAAATACAGAAAATCTCCTTTTTTCGGGAGCAAACAGTCAGAAATTCCCCTTATTTTGGGGCAAAATTGCAGAAATTTCTTTTACATTCGGGCAAATTTGCAGAAATTTCCCTTATTTTGGGGCAAAATTGCAGAAATTTCCCTAATTGTTGGGCAAAAAGGCAGAAATTCCCTATATGTTAAGGCAAAAAGACAGAAATTCTCTTTATTTTGGGGCAAAACTCAGAAATTCCACGTATTTTGGGGCAAAATTCCAGAAATTTTCCTTATTATGGGGCAAAATTGCAGAAATTTCCCTTATTTTGGGGCAAAATTGCAGAAATTTTACTTATTTCAGAAAAAAAAAGCAAAAATTTTTCTTCTTTTGGGGCAAAAATAACAGAAATTCCTATTATTTTGGGGCAATAAGGCAGAAATTCATTTTATTTTGTGGTAAAATTGCAGAAATTTCACATATTTCAGGGCAAAAAGGCAGAAATTTCTCTTATTTTAGGGCAAAATTGCAGTAATTTCACTTATTTCAGAGAAAAAAAGCAAAAATTTTTTTATTTTGGGGCAAAAAGGCAGAAATTCCCATTATTTTGGGGGAAAAAGGCAGAAATTCACCTTATTTTGGGGTAAAATTACAGAAATTTCACATATTTCAGGGCTAAATGGCAGAAATTTCCCTTATTTGGGGGCAAAATTGCAGATATTTCACTTATTTTAGGGTAATAAGTCAAAAATTCCCCTTATTTTGCGTTAAAAAGACAGAAATTCCCTTTGTTTGGGGGAAAAAGACAGAAATTCCACTTATTTAGAGGCAAAAAGACTGAAATTCCCCTTATTTTGGAGCAAAAATAAAGAAATTTCCCCTTTTTATGGCAAAAAGTTATGCATTCCACTTATTTTCGGGCAACAAGACAGAAATTCCTTGCATTTTGGAGCAAAATTGCAGAAATTCCCCTAATTGTGGGGCAAAAAGGCAGAAATTCCCTATATGTTGGGGCAAAAAGACAGAAATTCTCCTTCTTTTGGGGCAAAACTCAGAAATTCCACGTATTTTGGGGCAAAATTCCAGAAATTTCCCTTATTTTGGGGCAAAATTGCAGAAATTTTCCTTATTTTAGGGCAAAATTGCAGAAATTTCACTTATTTCAGAGAAAAAAAGCAAAAATTTTTCCTATTTTAGGGCTAAAATGCAGAAATTCCATTTATTTTGGGACAAAAAGGCAGAAATTCACCTTATTTTTGGGTAAAATTGCAGCAATTTCACATATTTCAGGGCAAAAAGGCAGAAATTTCCCTCATTTTGGGGCAAAATTGCAGAAATTTCACTTATTTTGGGGCAAAATTGCAGAAATTTCACTTATTTCAGAAAAAAAATGCAGAAATTTTCTTTATTTTGAGGTAAAAATACTGAAATTCCCCTTATTTTGAGGTAAAAAGGCTGAAATTCCCCTTAAATGGGTGCAAAAAGGCAGAAATTCCTCTTATTTTGGGGCAAAAATTAAGAAGTTTCCCTTTTTTTTAAAAAAGGTATACATTCCCCTTACTTTTGAGATAAAAAGCAGAAATTCCCCGTATTTTGAAGCATAATTGCAGAAATTCTCATAATTTTCTGGCAAAAAAGCAGAAATTCTCCTTATTTTGGAGCAAAAATACAGAAAATCTTTTTTCGGAAGCAAACAGTCTGAAACTGCCCTTATTTTGGGGCAAAATTGCAGAAATTTCTTTTACATTGGGGCAAAATTGCAGAAATTTCCCTTATTTTGGGGCAAAATTGCAGAAATTCCCCTAATTGTTGGGCAAAAAGGCAGAAATTCCCAATATGTTGGGGTCAAAAGACAGAAATTCTCCTTCTTTTGGGGCAAAACTCAGAAATTCCACTTATTTTGGGGCAAAATTCCAGAAATTTCCCTTATTTTGGGGCAAAATTGCAGAAATTTCCCTTATTTTAGGGCAAAATTGCAGAAATTTCACTTATTTCAGAAAAAAAAGGCAGAAATTTTCCTTATTTTGGGGAAAAAATTAAGAAATTCTTAATATTTTGTGGCAAAAATGCAGAAATTCCCCTTATTTTGAGGTAAAAAGGCTGAAATTCCCCTTATTTTGAGTTAAAAAGGCTGAAATTCCCCTTATTTGGGGGCAAAAAGGCATTAATTTCTCTTATTTTGGGGCAAAAAGACAGAAATTCCCTTTATTTTGTGGCAAAAAAAGCAGAAATTTCTTTATTTTGGGGCAAAATTGCAGAAATATCACTTATTTCAGGGTATAATTTAAAAATTTCTTTTATTTTGTTGCAAAAAGTCAGAAATTCCATTTATTTTTAAGTAAAAAAGGAGAAATTTCACTTATTTTGAGGTAAAAATGCAGAAATTCCTCTTATTTTGGGGCAAAAATTAAGAAATTTCCCTTTTTCGTGGAAAAAGGTATACATTCCACTTACTTTCGGGATAAAAAGTAGAAATTCCCTGTATTTTGAAGCATAATTGCAGAAATTCTTATAATTTTCGGGCAAAAAAGCAGAAATTCTCCTTATTTTGGAGCAAAAATACAGAAAATCTCCTTTTTTCAGGAGCAAACAGTCAGAAATTCCCCTTATTTTGGGGCAAAATTGCAGAAATTTTACTTATTTCAGGGAAAAAAAGCAAAAATTTTTCTTATTTTGGGGCAAAAAAACAGAAATTCCCATTATTTTGGGGCAATAAGGCAGAAATTCACCTTATTTTGGGGTAAAATTGCAGAAATTTCACATATTTCAGGGCAAAAAGGCAGAAATTTCTCTTATTTTAGGGCAAAATTGCAGTAATTTCACTTATTTCAGAGAAAAAAGGCAAAAATTTTCCTTATTTTGGGGCAAAAAGGCAGAAATTCCCATTATTTTGTGGGAAAAAGGCAGAAATTCACCTTATTTTGGGGTAAAATAACAGAAATTTCACATATTTCAGGACAAAATGGCAGAAATTTCCCTTATTTTGGGGAAAAATTGCAGATATTTCACTTATTTTAGGGTAATAAATAAGAAATTCCCCTTATTTTGGGTTAAAAAAGAAAGAAATTCCCTTTGTTTGGGGGAAAAAGACAGAAATTCCACTTATTTAGAGGCAAAAATGCTGAAATTCCCCTTATTTTGGAGCGAAAATAAAGAAATTTCTTATTTTTATGGCAAAAAGGTATGCATTCCCATTATTTTCGGGCAAAAAGGCAGAAATTCCCTGTATTTTGGAGCAAAATTGCAGAAATTCCCCTAATTTTGGGGCAAAAGGCAGAAATTTCTTTTATTTTGGGGCAAAATTGCAGAAATTTTACTTATTTCAGGGCATAATTCAAAAATTCCTTTTATTTTGGGGCAAAAAGACAGAAATTCCGTTTATTTTTGGTTAAAAAGGCAGAAATTTCAATCATTTTGAGGTAAAAAGGCAGAAATTCTTTTTATTTTGGGGCAAAAATGAAGAAATTTCCCTTTTTTGTGGCAAAAAATATACATTCCCCTTACTTTTGGGATAAAAAGCAGAAATTCCCTGTATTTTGAAGCAAAATTGCAGAAATTCTCATAATTTTCGGGCAAAAAGGCAGAAATTCTCCTTATTTTGAGGCAAAAAGACAGAAAATCTCCTTCTTTCGGGAGCAAACAGTCAGAAATTCCCCTTATTTTGGGGCAAAATTGCAGAAATTTCTTTTACATTGGGGCAAAATTGCAGAAATTTCCTTTATTTTGGGCCAAAATTGCAGAAATTTCAATTATTTCAGGGTAATAAGTCAGAAATTCCCCTTATTTTGGGGCAAATAAGACAGAAATTCTCTTTGTTTTGGAGGAAAAAGACAGAAATTCTACTTATTTAGTGGCAAAAAAGCAGAAATTCCCTTTATTTTGTGGCAAAAAAGGCAGAAATTTCTTTATTTTGGGGAAAATTGCAGAAATTTCACTTATTTCAGGGTAATAAGTCAGAAATTCCCCTTATTTTGGGGCAAAAATAACAGAAATTCCCTTTGTTTTGGGGGAAAATTGCAAAAATTCCACTTATTTAGAGGTAAAAAGGCAGAAATTCACCTTATTTTGGAGCAAAAATGAAGAAATTTCCTTTTTTTATGGCAAAAATTATGCATTCCCCTTATTTTCGGGTAAAAAGGCAGAAATTCCCCGTATTTTGGAGCAAAATTGCAGAAATTCCTTTAATTGTGGTGCAAAAGGGCAGAAATTCCCTATATGGTGGGGCAAAAAGACAGAAATTCCACTTATTTTGGGGCAAAACTCGGAAATTCCACTTATTTTGGGGCAAAATTCCAGAAATTTCCCTTATTTTGGAGCAAAATTGAGAAATTTCACTTATTTTGCGGCAAAATTGCAGAAATTTCACTTATTTCAGGGAAAAATAGCAGAAATTTTCCTTATTTTTGGGCAAAAATGCAGAAATTCTTAATATTTTTTGGCATAAATGCAGGAATTCCCTTTATTTTGAGGTAAAAAGGCTGAAATTTCTTTTATTTGGGGGCAAAAAGGCAGAAATTTCCCTTATTTTGGGGCAAAGAGACAAAAATTCCCCTAATTTTGTGGCAAAAAGGCAGAAATTTCTTTTATTTTGGGGCAAAATTGCAGAAATATCACTTTTTTCAGGGCATAACTCAAAAATTCCTTTTATTTTGGGGCAAAAAGACAGAAATTCCATTTATTTTTGGGTAAAAAGGAAGAAATTTCACTTATTTTTAGGTTAAAAGACAGAAATTCCTCTTATTCTGGGGCAAAAATGAAGAAATTTCCCTTTTTTGTGGCAAAAGTTATACTTTTCCCTTACTTTCGGGATAAAAAGCAGAAATTCCCCGTATTTTGAAGCAAAATTGCAGAAATTCTCATAATTTTCGGGCAAAAAGACAGAAATTCTCCTTATTTTGGGGCAAAAAGACAGAAAATCTCCTTTTTTCGGCAGCAAACAGTCAGAAATTCCCCTTATTTTGGGGCAAAATTGCAGAAATTTCCTTTACATTGGTGCAAAATTGCAGAAATTTCCTTTATTTTGGGGCAAAATTGCAGAAATTTCACTTATTTCAGGGTAATAAGTTAAAAATCCCCCTTATTTTGGGGCAAAAAAGACAGAAATTCCCTTTGTTTTGGGGGAAAAAGACAGAAATTCCACTTATTTAGAGGCAAAAAGGCAGAAATTCCCATTATTTTGGGGCAAAAAGGCAGAAATTCACCTTATTTTGTGGTAAAATTGCAGAAATTTCACATATTTCAGGGCAAAAAGGCAGAAATTTCCCTTATTTTGGGGCAAAATTGCAGAAATTTCACTTATTTCAGGGTAATAAGTCAGAAATTCCCCTTATTTTGGGAAAAAAATAACAGAAATTCCCTTTATTTTGGGGGAAAATTGCAGAAATTCCACTTATTTAGAGGCAAAAAGGCAGAAATTCCCCTTATTTTGGAGCAAAAATGAAGAAATTTCCCTTTATATGGCAAAAAGTTATGCATTCCCCTTATTTTCGGGCAAAAAGGCAGAAATTCCCCGTATTTTGGAGCAAAATTTCAGAAATTCCCCTAATTGTGGGTCAAAAGGGCAGAAATTCCATATATAGTGGGGCAAAAAGACAGAAATTCTCCTTATTTTGGGGCAAAACTCAGAAATACCACTTATTTTGGGACAAAATTCCAGAAATTTCCCTTATTTTGGAGCAAAATTGCAGAAATTTCACTTATTTTGGGGCAAAATTGCAGAAATTTCACTTATTTCAGGGAAAAAAGGCAGAAATTTTCTTTATTTTGGGGCAAAAATTCAGAAATTCTTAATATTTTGTGGCAAAAATGCAGGAATTCCCTTTATTTTGAGGTAAAAAGGCTGAAATTTCTTTTATTATGGGGCAAAAAGGCAGAAATTTCCCTTATTTTGTGGCAAAAAGGCAGAAATTTCTTTTATTTTGGAGCAAAATTGAAGAAATTTCACTTATTTCAGGGCATAATTCAAAAATTCCTTTTATTTTGAGGCAAAAAGACAGAAATTCCGTTTATTTTTGGGTCAAAAGGCAGAAATTTCACTTATTTTGAGGGAAAAAGGCAGAAATCTCTCTTATTTTGGGGCAAAAATGAAGAAATTTCCCTTTTATGTGGCAAAAGGTATACATTCCCCTTACTTTTGGGATAAAAAGCAGAAATTCCCCGTATTTTGAAGCAAAATTGCAGAAATTCTCATAATTTTGGGGCAAAAAGGCAGAAATTCTTCTTATTTTGGGGCAAAAAGACAGAAAATCTTCTTTTTTCAGGAGCAAACAGTCAGAAATTCCCCTTATTTTGGGGCAAAATTGCAGAAAATTCCTTTACATTGGGGCAAAATTGCAGAAATTTCTCTTATTTTGGGGCAAAATTGCAGAAATTTCACTTACTTCAGGTAATAAGTCAGAAATTCCCCTTATTTTGGGGCAAAAAAGACAGAAATTCCCTTTGTTTTGAAGGAAAAAGACAGAAATTCCACTTATTTAGAGGCAAAAAGGCAGAAATTCTCCGTATTTTGGAGCAAAATTGCAGAAATTTCCCTAATTGTGGGGCAAAAAGGCAGAAATTCACTATATGGTGGGGCAATAAAACAGAAATTCTCATTATTTTGGGGCAAAAAGGCCGAAATTCACCTTATTTTGGGGTAAAATTGCAGAAATTTCACATATTTAAGGGCAAAAAGGCAAAAATTTCCCTTATTTTGGAGCAAAATTGCAGAAATTTCACTTATTTCAGGGAAAAAAGGCAGAAATTTTCCTTATTTTGTGGCAAAAATGCAGAAATTCCTTATATTTTGTGGCAAAAATGCAAAATTCCCCTTATTTTGTAGTAAAAAGGCTGAAATTCCCCTCAATTGTGGGCAAAAAGGCAGAAATTCACCTTATTTTGGGGCAAAATTGCAGATATTTCACTTATTTCAGAGTAATAAGTCAGAAATTCCCATTATTTGGGGGCAAAAAAGTCAGAAATTCCCTTTGTTTTGGAGGAAAAAGACAGAAATTCCACTCATTTAAGGCAAAAAAGCAGAAAATCCCCTTATTTTGGAGCAAAAATGAAGAAATTTCACTTTCTTATGGCAAAAAGGTATGCATTCCCCTTATTTTCGGCCAAACAGGCAGAAATTCCCCGTATTTTGGAGCAAAATTGCAGAAATTCCCCTAATTTTGGGGCAAAA
The DNA here is from genome assembly GCF_963924665.1 of Micromys minutus. Taxonomy (NCBI): domain Eukaryota; kingdom Metazoa; phylum Chordata; class Mammalia; order Rodentia; family Muridae; genus Micromys; species Micromys minutus. The sequence continues at coordinate 3,238 of NW_027667734.1, read as the reverse complement.
GGCAGAAATTCCCCTTATTTTGGGGCAAAATTCCAGAAATTTCCTTTATTTTGGGGCAATATTGCAGAAATTTACCTTATTTTGGTTCAAAATTGCAGAAATTTCCCTTATTTGGGGCAAAATTGCAGTAATTTTACTTATCTTCAGGTAAAAAGGCTGAAATTTCCTTTATTTTGGGGCAAAAAAGGAGAAATTCCTCTTATTTCGGGGCAAAATTGTAGAAATTTTCCTTATTATGGGGCAAAAAGGCAGAAATTCTGTAAATTATGTGACAAAAATGCAGAAATTCTCCTTATTTTGAGGTAAAAAGGCTGAAATTCCCCTTATTTGGGGGCAAAAAGGCAGAAATTTCCCTTATTTTGGGACAAAATTGCAGAAATTTTACTTATTTCAGGGTAATATGTCAGAAATTCCCCTTATTTTTGGGCAAAAAAGACAGAAATTTCCTTTGTTTTGGGGGAAAAAGACAAAAATTCCACTTATTTAGAGGCAAAAAGGCAGAAATTCTCCTTATTTTGGGGCAAAAATGAAGAAATTTCCCTTTTATATGGCAAAAAGGTATGCATTCCCCTTATTTTCGGGGAAAAAGGCCGAAATTCACCGTATTTTGGAACAAAATTGCAGAAATTCCCCTATTTGTGGGGCAAAAAGGCAGAAATTCCCTATATGTTGGGGCAAAAAGACAGAAATTCTCCTTATTTTGGGGCAAAACTCAGAATTTCCACTTATTTTAGGTAAAATTGCAGAAATTTCATTTATTTCAGGGAAAAATGCAGAAATTTTCCTTATTTTGGGGCAAAAAGGCAGAAATTCCTAATATTTTGTTGTCAAAAACACAGAAATTCCCCATATTTTCAGGTAAAAAGGCTGAAATTCCCCATAATTGGGGGCAAAAATGCAGAAATTTCCCTTATTTTGGGTAAAAATTGCAGAAATTTCACTTATTTCAGGGTAATAATTCAGAAATTCTCCTTATTTTGGGGCAAAAAAGACAGACATTCCCTTTTTTTTGGGGGAAAAAGAAATTCCACTTATTTAGAGGCAAAAAGGGAGAAATTCCCCTTATTTTGGAGCAAAAATGAAGAAATTTCACTTTTTTATGGCAAAATGTAAGCATTCCCCTTATTTTTGGTCAAAAAGGCAGAAATTCCCCGTATTTGGGAGCAAAATTGCAGAAATTCCCCTAATTTTGAGGCAAAAGGCAAAAATTCCCATTATTTTGGGGCAAAATTCAGAAATTCCCCTTATTTTGGGGCAAAATTGCAGAAATTTCCCATATTAAGGGGAAAAATTGCAGAAATTTCCCTTATTTTAGGGCAAAATTGCAGAAATTTCCCTTATTTCAGAGAAAAAAAGCAAATGTTTTTTCTTATTTTGGGGCAAAAAAACAGAAATTCTCATTATTTTGGGGCAAAAAGGCCGAAATTCACCTTATTTTGGGGTAAAATTGCAGAAATTTCACATATTTAAGGGCAAAAAGGCAAAAATTTCCCTTATTTTGGAGCAAAATTGCAGAAATTTCACTTATTTCAGGGAAATAAGTCAGAAATTTTCCTTATTTTGGGGAAAGAAAACAGAAATTCTCTTTGTTTTGGGAAAAAAGGCAGAAATTCCACTTATTTAGAGGCAAAAAGGCAGAAATTCCCCTTATTTTGGAGCAAAAATGAAGAAATTTCCTTTTTCTATGGCAAAAAGGTATGCATTCCCCTTATTTTCAGGCAAAAAGGCAGAAATTCCCTGTATTTTGGAGCAAAATTGCAGAAATTTCCCTAATTGTTGGGCAAAAAGGCAGAAATTCTTCGTATTTTGGAGCAAAATTGCAGAAATTCCCCTAATTGTGGGGCAATAAGGTAGAAATTCTCTATATTTTGGGGCAAAAAGACAGAAATTCTCCTTATTTTGGGGCAAAATTCAGAAATTCCACTTATTTTGGGGCAAAATTGCTGAAATTTCACTTATTTCAGGGAAAAAAGGCAGAAATTTTCATTATTTTGGGGCAAAAATGCAGAAATTCCTTATATTTTGTGGCAAAAATAAAAAATTCCCCTTATTTTGTAGTAAAAACGCTGAAATTCCCCTCATTTGGGGGCAAAAAGGCAGAAATTCACCTTATTTTGGGGCAAAATTGCAGAAATTTCACTTATTTCAGAGTAATAAGTCAGAAATTCCCATTATTTGGGGGCAAGAAAGTCAGAAATTCCTTTTGTTTTGGGGGAAAAAGACAGAAATTCCACTTATTTAGAGGCAAAAAGGCAGAAATTCTCCTTATTTTGGAGCAAAAATGAAGAAATTTCACTTTTTTATGGCAAAAAGTTATGCATTCCCCTTATTTTCGGGCAAACAGGCAGAAATTCCCCATATTTTGGAGCAAAATTGCAGAAATTCCCCTAATTTTGGGGCAAAAGGCAGAAATTCCCTTTATTTTGGGGTAAAAATCAGAAATTCCCCTTATTTTGGGGCAAAATTGCAGAAATTTCCTTTATTTGGGGCAAAATTGCAGTATATTTACTTATCTTCAGGTAAAAAGGCTGAAATTTCCTTTATTTTGGGGCAAAAAAGGAGAAATTCCTCTTATTGGGGCAAAATTGTAGAAATTTTGCTGATTATGGGGCAAAAAGGCAGAAATTCTGTAAATTTCGTGGCAAAAATGCAGAAATTCCCCTTATTTTGAGGTAAAAAGGCTGAAATTCCCCTTATTTGGGGGTAAAAAAAGGCAGAAATTTCCCTTATTTTGGGACAATATTGCAGAAATTTTACTTATTTCAGGGTAATATGTCAGAAATTCCCCTTATTTTGGGGCAAAAAAGACAGAAATTCCCTTTGTTTTGGGGGAAAAAGACAGAAATTCCACTTATTTAGAGGCAAAAAGGCAGAAATTCTCCTTATTTTGGGGCAAAAATGAAGAAATTTCCGTTTTATATGGCAAAAAGGTATGCATTCCCCTTATTTTCGGGGAAAAAGGCCGAAATTCACCATATTTTGGAACAAAATTGCAGAAATTCCCCTATTTGTCGGGCAAAAAGGCAGAAATTCCCTATATGTTGGGGCAAAAAGACAGAAATTCTCCTTATTTTGTGGCAAAACTCAGAAATTCCACTTATTTTAGGTAAAATTGCAGGAATTTCATTTATTTCAGGGAAAAATGCAGAAATTTTCCTTATTTTGGGGCAAAAAGGCAGAAATTCCTAATATTTTGTGGCAAAAACGCAGAAATTCTCCTTATTTTCAGGTAAAAAGG